>NC_137652.1:33870228-34438258 GCF_963422515.1 Blennius ocellaris | reverse complement strand
CTACTCTCTCTCTCTCTTCTCTCTCTCTCTCTACTCTCTACTCTCTCTCTCTCTCTCTCTCTCTCTCTTTCTCTACTCTCTCTCTCTCTACTCTCTCTACTCTCTCTCTCTCTCTCTCTCTCTCTCTCTCTACGCTCTCTCTCTCTCTCTACTCTCTCTCTCTCTCTCTCGCTACTCTCTCTCTCTCTCTTCTCTCTCTCTCTCTACTCTCTCTTTCTCTCTGTCTCTCTACTCTCTCTACTCTCTCTCTCTCTCTCTCTCCGGCCTCGGGCTGACTTGGTGGCTCTACGCACCTCTCGGCAAAATGCCGAGAGGTGCGTTATTTATTGCAAGAGAATGATGATACTTTATTGATCCCGAGGGAAATTCAATTCACTTGCGCAAAATGGGGCCCCCATGGATCGCGGGGCCCCACGCACAGTGCGTGTTCTTCGTGTCGGGAGGAGCGGGCCTGACTGCACTCCACTTTGGGTTATTTTGAGGGGGATGATTCACTGTCTAAGGCTTTAGAAAATACAGATTCTGGGCCAACAAGAGTATCTGTGCATAAACCTATGAAAAGTGACGCCTACACCAGTCGTCCTAAATGCCTAACCCTAAGGTGGCTTTAAACCTCCTTGGAATTTAAAATATGATGGACTAACACAGGATAGCATTTTATAGCCCCTTTGTACAAAATTACTTTGTTTCAGCGCAAACACAACATTTGACAAAATTACTTATATGCAGTTTAAAAAGCTAAAATGTAATAACAGAGTGTCAACGATGACATGATTGATATCTATCTAATTAGATTGAAATTAATTAAAAGCAAATCTAATATATTGCACAATAGCCGGGAATACTGTAAAAAGGTTTCATGTGTTTGGGAATGTGGTCAAATGAAGCACAACCATCACTGCCTTGGTATTTATGAGATCCTCTTGAGAGAACAAGGTCCGTTTCCCAACCAAAAACTAAATTACCACAGAAAATATGGAAAAACAAAGACCACTTAGTTCTATAGGAATAAAATGCTAAGAAAACCTCCCAAAAATATTTAGTAAAGAAGTGTTGCACATATATTAAATAAGTACAGCTAAAGTACACCAAAATAACCCAGTACTCCTCTGCTACACAGCTACCTCCGAGGTTTACTTGACAATTTTCATTTTATATATATATATATATATATATATATATATATATATATATATATATGTGTGTGTGTGTGTGTGTGTGTGTGTGTGTGTGTGTGTGTGTGTGTGTGTGTGTGTGTGTGTGTGTATACTGTATATAAAATATAAATTATATATTTTATATATATATATATTTTATATAGAATATACATTATATATATATATATATATAATATATATATATTCTATATAAAATATATATATATATATATATTTATATGTCACATTTTGTTCCATTTGGAAAATGTATACTGTCTTAGTATATCAGGTAAAGAAGTGATGCACCAATATAAAGACATTTACTTATAAACAGTGCAGCTCAGTAGATGTTAACTGTATGAGGAAAAACTCAGTAATGAACATTCAACACAACCGTATCACGACAACTGTGACGCTATTTTCACTGTAATAGAATTGTAGTTTTTAATCACAATGAATTTACCGCCCTGGAGACATCAGACGCTGCGAAACGTTCAGTTGAGGGAATGCATCAATCATGATCTTCACGCCAGAGCATACAAGGCAGATTATGTACTGCCGTAATAAAACAGCCGGTCCTTTCAGTATTTAAAGGATTTAGAAGCCTTCATCTGCCGACGTCGTTACACTTCCTCCTTTGGAATCACACGTCAACTTTAAAAGTTTTCCACTCAGGATAAAATGATCAGTAATGAACCTCATCAAGCATCAAGATGCTTCGTGATTCGCCGTACTTTCTCCTTCTTGTTTCTGTTGCCGTGTTTCTTCCGAGGTTTCCCCGCCATCGTTTCTGATCCTGCTTTACCTGCGAGGACGGTCCGCTGCCTGGTTTGTATCCCATGATGGACAGCGCCAGGACATTTTCCTAAAAGAGAGAGGTCTATTAACACTAAAGCAGGACACGTCGATTTCTACAGCACCATTAAGACACAAGGCAATGCACAGTGCTTGACAAGGAAACACATTAAAACAAACAATGAAGAAAGGAGAATCAACTAAAAGCTGCACCAACAAGTTTTATCTGAATCTCATTTGGTGGGAAATCCTTGAATCCTTGCAATAGATTTCAGACGGCAGTGAACTGATTTAGTTATTTTCTTAATGTGAGTCCATAATCACGTCCAGATTTCTGCCTTGATTTCATGTCCCAGGTGACATGGAGTCAAAATGAGAGTTGAACCTTTTTTCTTTGGGGCCAAAAACAATTACCTCCCATGTTTTCTGCGTTACATTAGAAAACATTCCGACACATCCACTTATTATTTTGATTTATGCATCGACTCTAGTTCCTGTCCTGCAAGTAAGATCTAGACCAATTTAATGCAGTGCCAGAAATTCCCAACAAGTATGTCAAGTCGTATGTTGTAGTCAAGTGTGTCAAAAGCAGCACTGAGCTTCAGGAGTAACAAATCTGAAACTCTCCATGTGTCATTGTTCACATGAACGTCCTTCAGCAGTTCAAATACAATTTAAATGTTGGAGTTTAACCAGAATCCATGTGACAAAATGCAGAAGGTATACTTCACCTGGTGGAAAAAGTTATTTTTGCTCACTTGCAAGAATAACTTATCGCTATAAATCATTCCGTCAAACTTAATCCGAAACACCAAGCGGCTGCATCGCTGAACTTGACAGTGCCGTCCAACAAATATGACCTAATTATTTATATATATATTTAATTAATATGTTGTAATTACTAATTAATACAATTAAACATAAATATCAATATATACATATATACAAACTCTGGAAAGTTAGAATTTTTTAAAAATTGGTTACATTGTTTAACGAACAGTAAAATGGTAGAAATATCAAGAAATTCAAAGTATAATTTTTCCTTAAATAAGTTGGAAGTCGCAGTAACAGAGAACAAGTGTTTTTGACAGTTACTATGGACACATGATGCCAGCCAATCAGCAGTGGCCGCTGCAGCAGCCAATCAGCAACGCAGCTGCACTGGCAGCCGGAAGCCGTTGCTACTTGGGCAGTTAGAAGACGAACTCCGCTTCAGTCCATGGTCAGCCTTCTCCGGAGCAGCCACTTGAAAAACTCGCTGGAGCAGCCGAGCTGAGGCATCAATAATCAAAGTAAGTACGCAGGAAGAGTTACCAGGTTTATTTTTTCTTGTCTGGTCAACTCCTGTCACTTAGTGCTGATGTTGCTAATGTTGCTAATGTTGCTACATGTTCACGAGATTGTGTTATTGAATTTTACATATATATATATATAAATATATCATATCTCTCTCTCTCAAACGCACTTCTACAAACAATATGCAATGCTTTTTCCATCTCCAGAATGGTCAGATTGCTCAGGACTCAATGTGAGGCTCTTCAGAGGGCAAATCTCCGACCAGACCCTGTTGAGCCTCCACATGAGGACCTAGAGCCACAAACCCAGTAAGTCTTTAAACATTCTGTTGTTTTTAGATCATGCTGAATTCTTTAAGTTGCTTCTTTAAGTTTATTCACTTCAGTCTATATCGCTGAGAGGTTTTAAGGGTTTAAACTCTGATGACAAACTTTTTAGTTTAAAAGTACTGCCGTCAAGTGAGCCGGCATTCAATTTTAACTGCGCTTTTATTATTGCATTTACGGTAAAACACAAGACAGCGTACGGCCTCAATGCTGGAAGGAAATGACAGAAAGACAGATGGTCTGATTTCAAAATGCAATAAAACGGAATCCTTCATAGATTTACACCCAATTTCACTTCAGCGCAATACTAGGCATACTCCTTTGTTGCTACAAGAAATATGTAAGAATATTACTGTATAAATTTGGAGAAAAGTACTCTTAAACTTGGATGTGTTGATCGAAAATGATAAAAAGGAATCCTTTATAGGTTTACATCAAATTCCACTTCAGAGCAATACGAGGGATACTCCTTTACTACTACATGCAATATCAAAGAATATTACTGTAGAAATTTGGAGAATAGTACTTTTAAACTTGGAGCAAATTAACGATGGCAAGACCATTATTTTCGACCAACAGATCCAAGTTTAACATTACTTTTCTCCAAATTTCTACAGTAATATTCTTTGATATGACTGGTACTGGTAGAGGACTATATCTAGTATTGCACTGAAGTGAAATCAGGCATAAACCTATGAAGAATCTTTTTTTATTGGAATTTGAAAACAGGTGTGATAAATCATTATTTTCGTTAATTTGCTCCAAGTTTAAGAGTACTTCACTCCAAATCCCTACTGTAATATTCTTCGATATTGCTTGCAGTAACAAACAAGTATGTCTAGTATTGCCTTGAAGTGGAATCAGGCATAAACCTATGAAGGATTCCTTTTTATTGCATTTTGAAAACAGGCGAGATCATTATTTTCAACCAACAGATTCAAGTTTAAGAGTACTTTTCTCCAAATTTCTACAGTAATATTCTTTCATATTTCTTGTAGTAACAAAGGAGTATGCCTAGTATTGCCCTAACGTAGAATTGGACATAAACCTATGAAGGATTTTTTTTTTATTGCAATTTGAAAACAGATGAGACCATCATTTTCGTTAATTTGCTCCAAGTTTGAAAGTACTTTTCTCCAAATGTCTACAGTAATATTCTTTGATACTGCTTGCAATAGTAAAGGAGTATGTCTAGTATTGCTCTGAAGTGGAATTTGATGTAAACCTATTAAGGATTCCTTTTTATTGTTATTTGAAAACAGACGAGACACCATTATTTTTGTTAATTTGCTCCAAGTTTAAAAGTACTTTTCTCTAAATTTCTACAGTGATTTTCTTCGATGCTGCTTGTAGTAGTAAAGGAGTATGTCTAGTACTGCCTGAAGTGGAATCAGGCATAAACCTATTAAGGACTCCATTTTATTGCAATTTGAAAATAGATGAGACCATCATTTTCGATCAACACATCCAAGTTTAAGAGTACTTTTCTCCAAATCTATACAGTAATATTCTTTCATATTTCTTGTAGTAACAAAGGAGTATGCCTAGTATTGCGCTGAAGTGAAATTGGGTGTAAACCTATGAAGGATTCCGTTTTATTGCATTTTGAAATCAGACCATCTGTCTTTCTGTCGTTTCCTTCCAGCATTGAGGCCGTCCACCGTCTTGTGTTTTACCGTAAAGGCGTTAATAAACGCGCAGTTAAAATTGAGTGCCGGCTCACTTGACGGCAGTAAGTACATCCAAGTTTTAACTAAGAGAGTAGGAAAAGTAACATTTCACACTGTAAAAATGCTGTAAGTTCAAAAATCCTTCAAATTGGTCACTTGGCTATCAAATAACAATCATTTGTTTGAGGACTACAAATCCATCAAGGCCTGACAGCTAGCTGCTAAAGCTAACCTGATGACCTGCAGGCCGTCTCCATGGCAACACAAATAAACACCTGTCATTTAACCTCTACTTTGTCACTACTACTGGTACTTTGTTGATACTTTTTCACTATTATTGTTGTTATTGCACACATATATGCATCATCTCGCTCTCACACTCATACAAACAATTAACGAGATATTACTATTTTAACTGACTCAGTAGTTTAAGTCTGGAGGGACGCTAGCTAACACCGAGCGGCAGCTACACTCAAAATTAATTCAGAAATGTTCTAATTATGTTTAGTCTCCTTTGTTATCTGTGTTTAAATATGGTGGAAGTCTTTTTTGAAGGTTTTGTGCTGCAGTCTGGCCGAGTGTGAAGTAGTTGTTGTTGCTGCAGCTAATTGAACTGTGGTTGATGTTCATTAAATAAATCCAGTCATTTCTGATGTTAAGAACTATTAGTGCTAGTGTTTATGTCATTATTCTTGTAACATGCTTGGCTTTAAAGTGACTGTGAACCTCATTCTCATATTCAACGCTTTTCCCATCTCTAGTGTGGATTTTTTCACAATGCTGGCGGAGATATCGGAGGAGGATTTCTCCCCGGAGCCGGTCCCGCCTGTGGAGGAACCAGCAGATCCTCTGGCTGAGTACGTGTTTAAACATTCTGTTGTTTTTGGGTCATTCTGTATTCTTTAAGTTACCTTCAGTTTATTGGCTCCACATTACATCTGTGAGATGTTCAGATAGTTTGGCACAGTTAAACTGATGAGAAACTGTTTAGTTTGAAAAGCTTGAAAGTGGACATGGAGGAACAGGAACAGGCTCTTCAGTACTGGACATGGAGTAACAGGCCCTTCAGTACTGGACATGGAGGAACAGGCCCTTCAGTACTGGACATGGAGTAACAGGCCCTTCAGTACTGGACATGGAGGAACAGGCCCTTCAGTACTGGACATGGAGGAACAGGCCCTTCAGTACTGGACATGGAGGAGCAGGCCCTTCAGTACTGGACATGGAGGAACAGGCCCTTCTGTACTGGACATGGAGGAACAGGACCTTCAGTACTGGACATGGAGAAACAGGCCCTTCAATACTGGACATGGAGAAACAGCCCCTTCAGTACTGGACATGGAGAAACAGGCCCTTCAGTACTGGACATGGAGAAACAGGCCCTTCAGTACTGGACATGAGGGAGCAGGAAAAGGCCCTTCAATACTGGACATGGAGGAACAGGCCCTTCGGTACTGGACATGGAGAAACAGGAACAGGCCCTCTAGTACTGGATATGGAGAAACAGGCCCTTCAGTATTGGACATGGAGGAGCAGGAACAGGCCCTTCAGTACTGGACATGGAGGAACAGGACCTTCAGTACTTGACATGGAGAAACAGGCCCTTCAGTACTGGACATGGAGGAACAGGACCTTTAGTACTGGATATGGAGAAACAGGAACAGGCCCTTTAGTACTGGACATGGAGAAACAGGCCCTTTAGTACTGGACATGGAGGAGCAGGACCTTCAGTACTTGACATGGAGAAACAGGCCCTTCAGTACTTGACATGGAGGAACAGGACCTTCAGTACTGGACATGGAGGAACAGGACCTTCAGTACTGGACATGGAGGAACAGGACCTTCAGTACTGGACATGGAGGACATGGAGAAAAAGGAACAGGTCCATGATTACTGGACACTGGAGGAGCAGGAACAGGCCCTTTAGTACTGGACATGGAGGAACAGGCCATTCGGTACTGGACATGAAGGAACAAGCCGTTCAGTACTGGACATGGAGGAACAGGCCCTTTAGTACTGGACATGGAGGAACAGGCCATTCGGTACTGGACATGAAGGAACAGGCCGTTCAGTACTAGACATGGAGGAACAGGCCCTTTAGTACTGGACATGGAGAAACAGGAACAGGCTCTTCAGTACTGGACATAGAGAAACAGGCTCTTCAGTACTGGACATGGAGGAACAGGCCATTTGGTACTGGACATGGAGGAACAGGCCCTTCAGTACTAGACATTGAGGAACAGGCCCTTCTGTACTGGACATGGAGGAACAGGACCTTCAGTACTGGACATGGAGAAACAGGGACAGGCCCTTTAATTCTGGACATGGAGAAACAGGCCCTTTAGTACTGGACATGAGGGAGCAGGAACAGGCCCTTCAGTACAGGAAATGGAGTAGCAGGAACAAGCCCTTCAGTACTGGACATGGAGGAACAGGCCCTTCAGTACTGGACATGGAGGAGCAGGAACAAGCCCTTCAGTACTGTACATGGAGGAACAGGAACAGGCCCTTCAGTACTGGACATGGAGAAACAGGAACAGGCCCTTCAGTACTGGACATGGAGAAACAGGAACAGGCCCTTCAGTACTGGACATGGAGAAACAGGCCCTTCAGTACTAGACATGGAGGAACAGGCCCTTTCAGTGCTTGACAAGGAGGAACAGGCCCTTCAGTACTGGACATGGAGGAACAGGCCCTTTAGTACTGGACATGGAGAAACAGGAACAGGCTCTTCAGTACTGGACCTAGAGAAACAGGCCCTTCAGTACTGGACATGGAGGAACAGGCCATTCGGTACTGGACATGGAGGAACAGGCCCTTCAGTACTGGACACGGAGGAACAGGCCATTCGGTCCTGGACATGGAGAAACAGGAACAGGCCCTTCAGTACTGGACATGGAGAAACAGGATTAGGCCGTTCAGTACTGGACATGGAGAAACAGGCCCTTCAGTACTTGATATGAGGGAGCAGGAACAGGCCCTTCGGTACTGGACATGGAGAAACAGGAACTGGCCCTTCAGTACTGGACATGGAGTAGCAGGAACAGGCCCTTCAGTACTAGACATGGAGAAACAGTCCCTTTTGTACTGGACATGGAGGAACAGGACCTTTAGTAATTGACATGGAGAAACAGGCCCTTCAATACTGGACAAGGGGGAACAGGACCTTCAGTACTGGACATGGAGAAACAGGAACAGGCCCTTCAATACTGGACATGGAGAAACAGGTCCTTTTGTACTGGACATGGAGGAGCAGGAACAGGCCCTTCAGTACTGGAAATGGAGGAACAGGCCCTTCAGTACTGGACATGGAGAAACAGGCCCTTCAATACTGGACATGGAGAAACAGGAACAGGCCCTTTAGTACTGGACATTGAGAAACAGGAACAGGCCCTTCAGTACTGGACATGAGGGAGCAGGAACAGGCCCTTCAGTACTGGACATGGAGGGACAGGCCCTTCGGTACTGGACATGGACAAACAGGCCCTTCAGTACTGGACATGGAGGAACAGGAACAGGCCCTTCAGTACTGGACATGGTGAAACAGGCCCTTCAGTACTGGACATGGAGGAACAGGCCCTAAAATACTGGACATGGAGGAAAAGCCCCTTCAGTACTGGACATGAGGGAGCAGGAACAGGCCCTTCAATACTGGACATGGAGGAACAGGCCCTTCAGTACTGGACATGGAGGAACAGGACCTTCAGTACTGGACATGGAGAAACAGGAACAGGCCCTTTAGTACTGGACATGGAGAAACAGGCCCTTTAGTACTGGACATGGAGGAGCAGGACCTTCAGTACTGGACATGGAGGACATGGAGAAAAAGGAACAGGTCCATAATTACTGGACAGGGAGGAGCAGGAACAGGCCCTTTAGTACTGGACATGGAGGAACAGGCCATTCGGTACTGGACATGAAGGAACAAGCCGTTCAGTACTGGACATGGAGGAACAGGCCCTTTAGTACTGGACATGGAGGAACAGGCCATTCGGTACTGGACATGAAGGAACAGGCTGTTCAGTACTAGACATGGAGGAACAGGCCCTTTAGTACTGGACATGGAGAAACAGGAACAGGCCCTTTAGTACTGGGCATGGAGAAACAGGCCCTTCAGTACTGGACATGGAGGAACAGGCCCTTCAATACTAGACATGGAGGAACAGGCCCTCCAGTACTGGGCATGGAGAAACAGGCCCTTCAGTACTGGACATGGAGGAGCAGGACCTTCAGTACTTGACATGGAGAAACAGGCCCTTCAGTACTTGACATGGAGGAACAGGACCTTCAGTACTGGACATGGAGGAACAGGACCTTCAGTACTGGACATGGAGGACATGGAGAAAAAGGAACAGGTCCATGATTACTGGACACTGGAGGAGCAGGAACAGGCCCTTTAGTACTGGACATGGAGGAACAGGCCATTCGGTACTGGACATGAAGGAACAAGCCGTTCAGTACTGGACATGGAGGAACAGGCCCTTTAGTACTGGACATGGAGGAACAGGCCATTCGGTACTGGACATGAAGGAACAGGCCGTTCAGTACTAGACATGGAGGAACAGGCCCTTTAGTACTGGACATGGAGAAACAGGAACAGGCTCTTCAGTACTGGACATAGAGAAACAGGCTCTTCAGTACTGGACATGGAGGAACAGGCCATTTGGTACTGGACATGGAGGAACAGGCCCTTCAGTACTAGACATTGAGGAACAGGCCCTTCTGTACTGGACATGGAGGAACAGGACCTTCAGTACTGGACATGGAGAAACAGGGACAGGCCCTTTAATTCTGGACATGGAGAAACAGGCCCTTTAGTACTGGACATGAGGGAGCAGGAACAGGCCCTTCAGTACAGGAAATGGAGTAGCAGGAACAAGCCCTTCAGTACTGGACATGGAGGAACAGGCCCTTCAGTACTGGACATGGAGGAGCAGGAACAAGCCCTTCAGTACTGTACATGGAGGAACAGGAACAGGCCCTTCAGTACTGGACATGGAGAAACAGGAACAGGCCCTTCAGTACTGGACATGGAGAAACAGGAACAGGCCCTTCAGTACTGGACATGGAGAAACAGGCCCTTCAGTACTAGACATGGAGGAACAGGCCCTTTCAGTGCTTGACAAGGAGGAACAGGCCCTTCAGTACTGGACATGGAGGAACAGGCCCTTTAGTACTGGACATGGAGAAACAGGAACAGGCTCTTCAGTACTGGACCTAGAGAAACAGGCCCTTCAGTACTGGACATGGAGGAACAGGCCATTCGGTACTGGACATGGAGGAACAGGCCCTTCAGTACTGGACACGGAGGAACAGGCCATTCGGTCCTGGACATGGAGAAACAGGAACAGGCCCTTCAGTACTGGACATGGAGAAACAGGAACAGGCTCTTCACTACTTGACATGGAGAAACAGGATTAGGCCGTTCAGTACTGGACATGGAGAAACAGGCCCTTCAGTACTTGATATGAGGGAGCAGGAACAGGCCCTTCGGTACTGGACATGGAGAAACAGGAACTGGCCCTTCAGTACTGGACATGGAGTAGCAGGAACAGGCCCTTCAGTACTGGACATGGAGAAACAGTCCCTTTTGTACTGGACATGGAGGAACAGGACCTTTAGTAATTGACATGGAGAAACAGGCCCTTCAATACTGGACAAGGGGGAACAGGACCTTCAGTACTGGACATGGAGAAACAGTCCCTTTTGTACTGGACATGGAGGAACAGGACCTTTAGTAATTGACATGGAGAAACAGGCCCTTCAATACTGGACAAGGGGGAACAGGCCCTTCAATACTGGACATGGAGAAACAGGTCCTTTTGTACTGGACATGGAGGAGCAGGAACAGGCCCTTCAGTACTGGAAATGGAGGAACAGGCCCTTCAGTACTGGACATGGAGAAACAGGCCCTTCAATACTGGACATGGAGAAACAGGAACAGGCCCTTTAGTACTGGACATTGAGAAACAGGAACAGGCCCTTCAGTACTGGACATGAGGGAGCAGGAACAGGCCCTTCAGTACTGGACATGGAGGGACAGGCCCTTCGGTACTGGACATGGACAAACAGGCCCTTCAGTACTGGACATGGAGGAACAGGAACAGGCCCTTCAGTACTGGACATGGTGAAACAGGCCCTTCAGTACTGGACATGGAGGAACAGGCCCTAAAATACTGGACATGGAGGAAAAGCCCCTTCAGTACTGGACATGAGGGAGCAGGAACAGGCCCTTCAATACTGGACATGGAGGAACAGGCCCTTCAGTACTGGACATGGAGGAACAGGACCTTCAGTACTGGACATGGAGAAACAGGAACAGGCCCTTTAGTACTGGACATGGAGAAACAGGCCCTTTAGTACTGGACATGGAGGAGCAGGACCTTCAGTACTGGACATGGAGGACATGGAGAAAAAGGAACAGGTCCATAATTACTGGACAGGGAGGAGCAGGAACAGGCCCTTTAGTACTGGACATGGAGGAACAGGCCATTCGGTACTGGACATGGAGTAGCAGGAACAGGCCCTTCAGTACTGGACATGGAGAAACAGTCCCTTTTGTACTGGACATGGAGGAACAGGACCTTTAGTAATTGACATGGAGAAACAGGCCCTTCAATACTGGACAAGGGGGAACAGGACCTTCAGTACTGGACATGGAGAAACAGGAACAGGCCCTTCAATACTGGACATGGAGAAACAGGTCCTTTTGTACTGGACATGGAGGAGCAGGAACAGGCCCTTCAGTACTGGAAATGGAGGAACAGGCCCTTCAGTACTGGACATGGAGAAACAGGCCCTTCAATACTGGACATGGAGAAACAGGAACAGGCCCTTTAGTACTGGACATTGAGAAACAGGAACAGGCCCTTCAGTACTGGACATGAGGGAGCAGGAACAGGCCCTTCAGTACTGGACATGGAGGGACAGGCCCTTCGGTACTGGACATGGACAAACAGGCCCTTCAGTACTGGACATGGAGGAACAGGAACAGGCCCTTCAGTACTGGACATGGTGAAACAGGCCCTTCAGTACTGGACATGGAGGAACAGGCCCTAAAATACTGGACATGGAGGAAAAGCCCCTTCAGTACTGGACATGAGGGAGCAGGAACAGGCCCTTCAATACTGGACATGGAGGAACAGGCCCTTCAGTACTGGACATGGAGGAACAGGACCTTCAGTACTGGACATGGAGAAACAGGAACAGGCCCTTTAGTACTGGACATGGAGAAACAGGCCCTTTAGTACTGGACATGGAGGAGCAGGACCTTCAGTACTGGACATGGAGGACATGGAGAAAAAGGAACAGGTCCATAATTACTGGACAGGGAGGAGCAGGAACAGGCCCTTTAGTACTGGACATGGAGGAACAGGCCATTCGGTACTGGACATGAAGGAACAAGCCGTTCAGTACTGGACATGGAGGAACAGGCCCTTTAGTACTGGACATGGAGGAACAGGCCATTCGGTACTGGACATGAAGGAACAGGCTGTTCAGTACTAGACATGGAGGAACAGGCCCTTTAGTACTGGACATGGAGAAACAGGAACAGGCCCTTTAGTACTGGGCATGGAGAAACAGGCCCTTCAGTACTGGACATGGAGGAACAGGCCCTTCAATACTAGACATGGAGGAACAGGCCCTCCAGTACTGGGCATGGAGAAACAGGCCCTTCAGTACTGGACATGGAGGAGCAGGACCTTCAGTACTTGACATGGAGAAACAGGCCCTTCAGTACTTGACATGGAGGAACAGGACCTTCAGTACTGGACATGGAGGAACAGGACCTTCAGTACTGGACATGGAGGACATGGAGAAAAAGGAACAGGTCCATGATTACTGGACACTGGAGGAGCAGGAACAGGCCCTTTAGTACTGGACATGGAGGAACAGGCCATTCGGTACTGGACATGAAGGAACAAGCCGTTCAGTACTGGACATGGAGGAACAGGCCCTTTAGTACTGGACATGGAGGAACAGGCCATTCGGTACTGGACATGAAGGAACAGGCCGTTCAGTACTAGACATGGAGGAACAGGCCCTTTAGTACTGGACATGGAGAAACAGGAACAGGCTCTTCAGTACTGGACATAGAGAAACAGGCTCTTCAGTACTGGACATGGAGGAACAGGCCATTTGGTACTGGACATGGAGGAACAGGCCCTTCAGTACTAGACATTGAGGAACAGGCCCTTCTGTACTGGACATGGAGGAACAGGACCTTCAGTACTAGACATGGAGAAACAGGGACAGGCCCTTTAATTCTGGACATGGAGAAACAGGCCCTTTAGTACTGGACATGAGGGAGCAGGAACAGGCCCTTCAGTACAGGAAATGGAGTAGCAGGAACAAGCCCTTCAGTACTGGACATGGAGGAACAGGCCCTTCAGTACTGGACATGGAGGAGCAGGAACAAGCCCTTCAGTACTGTACATGGAGGAACAGGAACAGGCCCTTCAGTAGTGGACATGGAGAAACAGGAACAGGCCCTTCAGTACTGGACATGGAGAAACAGGAACAGGCCCTTCAGTACTGGACATGGAGAAACAGGCCCTTCAGTACTAGACATGGAGGAACAGGCCCTTTCAGTGCTTGACAAGGAGGAACAGGCCCTTCAGTACTGGACATGGAGGAACAGGCCCTTTAGTACTGGACATGGAGAAACAGGAACAGGCTCTTCAGTACTGGACCTAGAGAAACAGGCCCTTCAGTACTGGACATGGAGGAACAGGCCATTCGGTACTGGACATGGAGGAACAGGCCCTTCAGTACTGGACACGGAGGAACAGGCCATTCGGTCCTGGACATGGAGAAACAGGAACAGGCCCTTCAGTACTGGACATGGAGAAACAGGATTAGGCCGTTCAGTACTGGACATGGAGAAACAGGCCCTTCAGTACTTGATATGAGGGAGCAGGAACAGGCCCTTCGGTACTGGACATGGAGAAACAGGAACTGGCCCTTCAGTACTGGACATGGAGTAGCAGGAACAGGCCCTTCAGTACTGGACATGGAGAAACAGTCCCTTTTGTACTGGACATGGAGGAACAGGACCTTTAGTAATTGACATGGAGAAACAGGCCCTTCAATACTGGACAAGGGGGAACAGGACCTTCAGTACTGGACATGGAGAAACAGGAACAGGCCCTTCAATACTGGACATGGAGAAACAGGTCCTTTTGTACTGGACATGGAGGAGCAGGAACAGGCCCTTCAGTACTGGAAATGGAGGAACAGGCCCTTCAGTACTGGACATGGAGAAACAGGCCCTTCAATACTGGACATGGAGAAACAGGAACAGGCCCTTTAGTACTGGACATTGAGAAACAGGAACAGGCCCTTCAGTACTGGACATGAGGGAGCAGGAACAGGCCCTTCAGTACTGGACATGGAGGGACAGGCCCTTCGGTACTGGACATGGACAAACAGGCCCTTCAGTACTGGACATGGAGGAACAGGAACAGGCCCTTCAGTACTGGACATGGTGAAACAGGCCCTTCAGTACTGGACATGGAGGAACAGGCCCTAAAATACTGGACATGGAGGAAAAGCCCCTTCAGTACTGGACATGAGGGAGCAGGAACAGGCCCTTCAATACTGGACATGGAGGAACAGGCCCTTCAGTACTGGACATGGAGGAACAGGACCTTCAGTACTGGACATGGAGAAACAGGAACAGGCCCTTTAGTACTGGACATGGAGAAACAGGCCCTTTAGTACTGGACATGGAGGAGCAGGACCTTCAGTACTGGACATGGAGGACATGGAGAAAAAGGAACAGGTCCATAATTACTGGACAGGGAGGAGCAGGAACAGGCCCTTTAGTACTGGACATGGAGGAACAGGCCATTCGGTACTGGACATGAAGGAACAAGCCATTCAGTACTGGACATGGAGGAACAGGCCCTTTAGTACTGGACATGGAGGAACAGGCCATTCGGTACTGGACATGAAGGAACAGGCTGTTCAGTACTAGACATGGAGGAACAGGCCCTTTAGTACTGGACATGGAGAAACAGGAACAGGCCCTTTAGTACTGGGCATGGAGAAACAGGCCCTTCAGTACTGGACATGGAGGAACAGGCCCTTCAATACTAGACATGGAGGAACAGGCCCTCCAGTACTGGGCATGGAGAAACAGGCCCTTCAGTACTGGACATGGAGGAGCAGGACCTTCAGTACTTGACATGGAGAAACAGGCCCTTCAGTACTTGACATGGAGGAACAGGACCTTCAGTACTGGACATGGAGGAACAGGACCTTCAGTACTGGACATGGAGGACATGGAGAAAAAGGAACAGGTCCATGATTACTGGACACTGGAGGAGCAGGAACAGGCCCTTTAGTACTGGACATGGAGGAACAGGCCATTCGGTACTGGACATGAAGGAACAAGCCGTTCAGTACTGGACATGGAGGAACAGGCCCTTTAGTACTGGACATGGAGGAACAGGCCATTCGGTACTGGACATGAAGGAACAGGCCGTTCAGTACTAGACATGGAGGAACAGGCCCTTTAGTACTGGACATGGAGAAACAGGAACAGGCTCTTCAGTACTGGACATAGAGAAACAGGCTCTTCAGTACTGGACATGGAGGAACAGGCCATTTGGTACTGGACATGGAGGAACAGGCCCTTCAGTACTAGACATTGAGGAACAGGCCCTTCTGTACTGGACATGGAGGAACAGGACCTTCAGTACTGGACATGGAGAAACAGGGACAGGCCCTTTAATTCTGGACATGGAGAAACAGGCCCTTTAGTACTGGACATGAGGGAGCAGGAACAGGCCCTTCAGTACAGGAAATGGAGTAGCAGGAACAAGCCCTTCAGTACTGGACATGGAGGAACAGGCCCTTCAGTACTGGACATGGAGGAGCAGGAACAAGCCCTTCAGTACTGTACATGGAGGAACAGGAACAGGCCCTTCAGTACTGGACATGGAGAAACAGGAACAGGCCCTTCAGTACTGGACATGGAGAAACAGGAACAGGCCCTTCAGTACTGGACATGGAGAAACAGGCCCTTCAGTACTAGACATGGAGGAACAGGCCCTTTCAGTGCTTGACAAGGAGGAACAGGCCCTTCAGTACTGGACATGGAGGAACAGGCCCTTTAGTACTGGACATGGAGAAACAGGAACAGGCTCTTCAGTACTGGACCTAGAGAAACAGGCCCTTCAGTACTGGACATGGAGGAACAGGCCATTCGGTACTGGACATGGAGGAACAGGCCCTTCAGTACTGGACACGGAGGAACAGGTCATTCGGTCCTGGACATGGAGAAACAGGAACAGGCCCTTCAGTACTGGACATGGAGAAACAGGAACAGGCTCTTCACTACTTGACATGGAGAAACAGGATTAGGCCGTTCAGTACTGGACATGGAGAAACAGGCCCTTCAGTACTTGATATGAGGGAGCAGGAACAGGCCCTTCGGTACTGGACATGGAGAAACAGGAACTGGCCCTTCAGTACTGGACATGGAGTAGCAGGAACAGGCCCTTCAGTACTGGACATGGAGAAACAGTCCCTTTTGTACTGGACATGGAGGAACAGGACCTTTAGTAATTGACATGGAGAAACAGGCCCTTCAATACTGGACAAGGGGGAACAGGACCTTCAGTACTGGACATGGAGAAACAGGAACAGGCCCTTCAATACTGGACATGGAGAAACAGGTCCTTTTGTACTGGACATGGAGGAGCAGGAACAGGCCCTTCAGTACTGGAAATGGAGGAACAGGCCCTTCAGTACTGGACATGGAGAAACAGGCCCTTCAATACTGGACATGGAGAAACAGGAACAGGCCCTTTAGTACTGGACATTGAGAAACAGGAACAGGCCCTTCAGTACTGGACATGAGGGAGCAGGAACAGGCCCTTCAGTACTGGACATGGAGGGACAGGCCCTTCGGTACTGGACATGGACAAACAGGCCCTTCAGTACTGGACATGGAGGAACAGGAACAGGCCCTTCAGTACTGGACATGGTGAAACAGGCCCTTCAGTACTGGACATGGAGGAACAGGCCCTAAAATACTGGACATGGAGGAAAAGCCCCTTCAGTACTGGACATGAGGGAGCAGGAACAGGCCCTTCAATACTGGACATGGAGGAACAGGCCCTTCAGTACTGGACATGGAGGAACAGGACCTTCAGTACTGGACATGGAGAAACAGGAACAGGCCCTTTAGTACTGGACATGGAGAAACAGGCCCTTTAGTACTGGACATGGAGGAGCAGGACCTTCAGTACTGGACATGGAGGACATGGAGAAAAAGGAACAGGTCCATAATTACTGGACAGGGAGGAGCAGGAACAGGCCCTTTAGTACTGGACATGGAGGAACAGGCCATTCGGTACTGGACATGAAGGAACAGGCTGTTCAGTACTAGACATGGAGGAACAGGCCCTTTAGTACTGGACATGGAGAAACAGGAACAGGCCCTTTAGTACTGGGCATGGAGAAACAGGCCCTTCAGTACTGGACATGGAGGAACAGGCCCTTCAATACTAGACATGGAGGAACAGGCCCTCCAGTACTGGGCATGGAGAAACAGGCCCTTCAGTACTGGACATGGAGGAGCAGGACCTTCAGTACTTGACATGGAGAAACAGGCCCTTCAGTACTTGACATGGAGGAACAGGACCTTCAGTACTGGACATGGAGGAACAGGACCTTCAGTACTGGACATGGAGGACATGGAGAAAAAGGAACAGGTCCATGATTACTGGACACTGGAGGAGCAGGAACAGGCCCTTTAGTACTGGACATGGAGGAACAGGCCATTCGGTACTGGACATGAAGGAACAAGCCGTTCAGTACTGGACATGGAGGAACAGGCCCTTTAGTACTGGACATGGAGGAACAGGCCATTCGGTACTGGACATGAAGGAACAGGCCGTTCAGTACTAGACATGGAGGAACAGGCCCTTTAGTACTGGACATGGAGAAACAGGAACAGGCCCTTTAGTACTGGGCATGGAGAAACAGGCTCTTCAGTACTGGACATGGAGGAACAGGCCATTTGGTACTGGACATGGAGGAACAGGCCCTTCAGTACTAGACATTGAGGGAACAGGCCCTTCTGTACTGGACATGGAGGAACAGGACCTTCAGTACTGGACATGGAGAAACAGGGACAGGCCCTTTAATTCTGGACATGGAGAAACAGGCCCTTTAGTACTGGACATGAGGGAGCAGGAACAGGCCCTTCAGTACAGGAAATGGAGTAGCAGGAACAAGCCCTTCAGTACTGGACATGGAGGAACAGGCCCTTCAGTACTGGACATGGAGGAGCAGGAACAAGCCCTTCAGTACTGTACATGGAGGAACAGGAACAGGCCCTTCAGTACTGGACATGGAGAAACAGGAACAGGCCCTTCAGTACTGGACATGGAGAAACAGGAACAGGCCCTTCAGTACTGGACATGGAGAAACAGGCCCTTCAGTACTAGACATGGAGGAACAGGCCCTTTCAGTGCTTGACAAGGAGGAACAGGCCCTTCAGTACTGGACATGGAGGAACAGGCCCTTTAGTACTGGACATGGAGAAACAGGAACAGGCTCTTCAGTACTGGACCTAGAGAAACAGGCCCTTCAGTACTGGACATGGAGGAACAGGCCATTCGGTACTGGACATGGAGGAACAGGCCCTTCAGTACTGGACACGGAGGAACAGGCCATTTGGTCCTGGACATGGAGAAACAGGAACAGGCCCTTCAGTACTGGACATGGAGAAACAGGAACAGGCTCTTCACTACTTGACATGGAGAAACAGGATTAGGCCGTTCAGTACTGGACATGGAGAAACAGGCCCTTCAGTACTTGATATGAGGGAGCAGGAACAGGCCCTTCGGTACTGGACATGGAGAAACAGGAACTGGCCCTTCAGTACTGGACATGGAGTAGCAGGAACAGGCCCTTCAGTACTGGACATGGAGAAACAGTCCCTTTTGTACTGGACATGGAGGAACAGGACCTTTAGTAATTGACATGGAGAAACAGGCCCTTCAATACTGGACAAGGGGGAACAGGACCTTCAGTACTGGACATGGATAAACAGGAACAGGCCCTTCAATACTGGACATGGAGAAACAGGTCCTTTTGTACTGGACATGGAGGAGCAGGAACAGGCCCTTCAGTACTGGAAATGGAGGAACAGGCCCTTCAGTACTGGACATGGAGAAACAGGCCCTTCAATACTGGACATGGAGAAACAGGAACAGGCCCTTTAGTACTGGACATTGAGAAACAGGAACAGGCCCTTCAGTACTGGACATGAGGGAGCAGGAACAGGCCCTTCAGTACTGGACATGGAGGGACAGGCCCTTCGGTACTGGACATGGACAAACAGGCCCTTCAGTACTGGACATGGAGGAACAGGAACAGGCCCTTCAGTACTGGACATGGTGAAACAGGCCCTTCAGTACTGGACATGGAGGAACAGGCCCTAAAATACTGGACATGGAGGAAAAGCCCCTTCAGTACTGGACATGAGGGAGCAGGAACAGGCCCTTCAATACTGGACATGGAGGAACAGGCCCTTCAGTACTGGACATGGAGGAACAGGACCTTCAGTACTGGACATGGAGAAACAGGAACAGGCCCTTTAGTACTGGACATGGAGAAACAGGCCCTTTAGTACTGGACATGGAGGAGCAGGACCTTCAGTACTGGACATGGATGACATGGAGAAAAAGGAACAGGTCCATAATTACTGGACAGGGAGGAGCAGGAACAGGCCCTTTAGTACTGGACATGGAGGAACAGGCCATTCGGTACTGGACATGAAGGAACAAGCCGTTCAGTACTGGACATGGAGGAACAGGCCCTTTAGTACTGGACATGGAGGAACAGGCCATTCGGTACTGGACATGAAGGAACAGGCTGTTCAGTACTAGACATGGAGGAACAGGCCCTTTAGTACTGGACATGGAGAAACAGGAACAGGCCCTTTAGTACTGGGCATGGAGAAACAGGCCCTTCAGTACTGGACATGGAGGAACAGGCCCTTCAATACTAGACATGGAGGAACAGGCCCTCCAGTACTGGGCATGGAGAAACAGGCCCTTCAGTACTGGACATGGAGGAGCAGGACCTTCAGTACTTGACATGGAGAAACAGGCCCTTCAGTACTTGACATGGAGGAACAGGACCTTCAGTACTGGACATGGAGGAACAGGACCTTCAGTACTGGACATGGAGGACATGGAGAAAAAGGAACAGGTCCATGATTACTGGACACTGGAGGAGCAGGAACAGGCCCTTTAGTACTGGACATGGAGGAACAGGCCATTCGGTACTGGACATGAAGGAACAAGCCGTTCAGTACTGGACATGGAGGAACAGGCCCTTTAGTACTGGACATGGAGGAACAGGCCATTCGGTACTGGACATGAAGGAACAGGCCGTTCAGTACTAGACATGGAGGAACAGGCCCTTTAGTACTGGACATGGAGAAACAGGAACAGGCTCTTCAGTACTGGACATAGAGAAACAGGCTCTTCAGTACTGGACATGGAGGAACAGGCCATTTGGTACTGGACATGGAGGAACAGGCCCTTCAGTACTAGACATTGAGGAACAGGCCCTTCTGTACTGGACATGGAGGAACAGGACCTTTAGTACTGGACATGAGGGAGCAGGAACAGGCCCTTCAGTACAGGAAATGGAGTAGCAGGAACAAGCCCTTCAGTACTGGACATGGAGGAACAGGCCCTTCAGTACTGGACATGGAGGAGCAGGAACAAGCCCTTCAGTACTGTACATGGAGGAACAGGAACAGGCCCTTCAGTACTGGACATGGAGAAACAGGAACAGGCCCTTCAGTACTGGACATGGAGAAACAGGAACAGGCCCTTCAGTACTGGACATGGAGAAACAGGCCCTTCAGTACTAGACATGGAGGAACAGGCCCTTTCAGTGCTTGACAAGGAGGAACAGGCCCTTCAGTACTGGACATGGAGGAACAGGCCCTTTAGTACTGGACATGGAGAAACAGGAACAGGCTCTTCAGTACTGGACCTAGAGAAACAGGCCCTTCAGTACTGGACATGGAGGAACAGGCCATTCGGTACTGGACATGGAGGAACAGGCCCTTCAGTACTGGACACGGAGGAACAGGCCATTCGGTCCTGGACACGGAGAAACATGAACAGGCCCTTCAGTACTGGACATTTAGAAACAGGAACAGGCTCTTCACTACTTGACATGGAGAAACAGGCCATTTGGTACTGGACATGGAGGAACAGGCCCTTCAGTACTAGACATTGAGGAACAGGCCCTTCTGTACTGGACATGGAGGAACAGGACCTTCAGTACTGGACATGGAGAAACAGGGACAGGCCCTTTAATTCTGGACATGGAGAAACAGGCCCTTTAGTACTGGACATGAGGGAGCAGGAACAGGCCCTTCAGTACAGGAAATGGAGTAGCAGGAACAAGCCCTTCAGTACTGGACATGGAGGAACAGGCCCTTCAGTACTGGACATGGAGGAGCAGGAACAAGCCCTTCAGTACTGTACATGGAGGAACAGGAACAGGCCCTTCAGTACTGGACATGGAGAAACAGGAACAGGCCCTTCAGTACTGGACATGGAGAAACAGGAACAGGCCCTTCAGTACTGGACATGGAGAAACAGGCCCTTCAGTACTAGACATGGAGGAACAGGCCCTTTCAGTGCTTGACAAGGAGGAACAGGCCCTTCAGTACTGGACATGGAGGAACAGGCCCTTTAGTACTGGACATGGAGAAACAGGAACAGGCTCTTCAGTACTGGACCTAGAGAAACAGGCCCTTCAGTACTGGACATGGAGGAACAGGCCATTCGGTACTGGACATGGAGGAACAGGCCCTTCAGTACTGGACACGGAGGAACAGGTCATTCGGTCCTGGACATGGAGAAACAGGAACAGGCCCTTCAGTACTGGACATGGAGAAACAGGAACAGGCTCTTCACTACTTGACATGGAGAAACAGGATTAGGCCGTTCAGTACTGGACATGGAGAAACAGGCCCTTCAGTACTTGATATGAGGGAGCAGGAACAGGCCCTTCGGTACTGGACATGGAGAAACAGGAACTGGCCCTTCAGTACTGGACATGGAGTAGCAGGAACAGGCCCTTCAGTACTGGACATGGAGAAACAGTCCCTTTTGTACTGGACATGGAGGAACAGGACCTTTAGTAATTGACATGGAGAAACAGGCCCTTCAATACTGGACAAGGGGGAACAGGACCTTCAGTACTGGACATGGAGAAACAGGAACAGGCCCTTCAATACTGGACATGGAGAAACAGGTCCTTTTGTACTGGACATGGAGGAGCAGGAACAGGCCCTTCAGTACTGGAAATGGAGGAACAGGCCCTTCAGTACTGGACATGGAGAAACAGGCCCTTCAATACTGGACATGGAGAAACAGGAACAGGCCCTTTAGTACTGGACATTGAGAAACAGGAACAGGCCCTTCAGTACTGGACATGAGGGAGCAGGAACAGGCCCTTCAGTACTGGACATGGAGGGACAGGCCCTTCGGTACTGGACATGGACAAACAGGCCCTTCAGTACTGGACATGGAGGAACAGGAACAGGCCCTTCAGTACTGGACATGGTGAAACAGGCCCTTCAGTACTGGACATGGAGGAACAGGCCCTAAAATACTGGACATGGAGGAAAAGCCCCTTCAGTACTGGACATGAGGGAGCAGGAACAGGCCCTTCAATACTGGACATGGAGGAACAGGCCCTTCAGTACTGGACATGGAGGAACAGGACCTTCAGTACTGGACATGGAGAAACAGGAACAGGCCCTTTAGTACTGGACATGGAGAAACAGGCCCTTTAGTACTGGACATGGAGGAGCAGGACCTTCAGTACTGGACATGGAGGACATGGAGAAAAAGGAACAGGTCCATAATTACTGGACAGGGAGGAGCAGGAACAGGCCCTTTAGTACTGGACATGGAGGAACAGGCCATTCGGTACTGGACATGAAGGAACAGGCTGTTCAGTACTAGACATGGAGGAACAGGCCCTTTAGTACTGGACATGGAGAAACAGGAACAGGCCCTTTAGTACTGGGCATGGAGAAACAGGCCCTTCAGTACTGGACATGGAGGAACAGGCCCTTCAATACTAGACATGGAGGAACAGGCCCTCCAGTACTGGGCATGGAGAAACAGGCCCTTCAGTACTGGACATGGAGGAGCAGGACCTTCAGTACTTGACATGGAGAAACAGGCCCTTCAGTACTTGACATGGAGGAACAGGACCTTCAGTACTGGACATGGAGGAACAGGACCTTCAGTACTGGACATGGAGGACATGGAGAAAAAGGAACAGGTCCATGATTACTGGACACTGGAGGAGCAGGAACAGGCCCTTTAGTACTGGACATGGAGGAACAGGCCATTCGGTACTGGACATGAAGGAACAAGCCGTTCAGTACTGGACATGGAGGAACAGGCCCTTTAGTACTGGACATGGAGGAACAGGCCATTCGGTACTGGACATGAAGGAACAGGCCGTTCAGTACTAGACATGGAGGAACAGGCCCTTTAGTACTGGACATGGAGAAACAGGAACAGGCCCTTTAGTACTGGGCATGGAGAAACAGGCTCTTCAGTACTGGACATGGAGGAACAGGCCATTTGGTACTGGACATGGAGGAACAGGCCCTTCAGTACTAGACATTGAGGGAACAGGCCCTTCTGTACTGGACATGGAGGAACAGGACCTTCAGTACTGGACATGGAGAAACAGGGACAGGCCCTTTAATTCTGGACATGGAGAAACAGGCCCTTTAGTACTGGACATGAGGGAGCAGGAACAGGCCCTTCAGTACAGGAAATGGAGTAGCAGGAACAAGCCCTTCAGTACTGGACATGGAGGAACAGGCCCTTCAGTACTGGACATGGAGGAGCAGGAACAAGCCCTTCAGTACTGTACATGGAGGAACAGGAACAGGCCCTTCAGTACTGGACATGGAGAAACAGGAACAGGCCCTTCAGTACTGGACATGGAGAAACAGGAACAGGCCCTTCAGTACTGGACATGGAGAAACAGGCCCTTCAGTACTAGACATGGAGGAACAGGCCCTTTCAGTGCTTGACAAGGAGGAACAGGCCCTTCAGTACTGGACATGGAGGAACAGGCCCTTTAGTACTGGACATGGAGAAACAGGAACAGGCTCTTCAGTACTGGACCTAGAGAAACAGGCCCTTCAGTACTGGACATGGAGGAACAGGCCATTCGGTACTGGACATGGAGGAACAGGCCCTTCAGTACTGGACACGGAGGAACAGGCCATTTGGTCCTGGACATGGAGAAACAGGAACAGGCCCTTCAGTACTGGACATGGAGAAACAGGAACAGGCTCTTCACTACTTGACATGGAGAAACAGGATTAGGCCGTTCAGTACTGGACATGGAGAAACAGGCCCTTCAGTACTTGATATGAGGGAGCAGGAACAGGCCCTTCGGTACTGGACATGGAGAAACAGGAACTGGCCCTTCAGTACTGGACATGGAGTAGCAGGAACAGGCCCTTCAGTACTGGACATGGAGAAACAGTCCCTTTTGTACTGGACATGGAGGAACAGGACCTTTAGTAATTGACATGGAGAAACAGGCCCTTCAATACTGGACAAGGGGGAACAGGACCTTCAGTACTGGACATGGATAAACAGGAACAGGCCCTTCAATACTGGACATGGAGAAACAGGTCCTTTTGTACTGGACATGGAGGAGCAGGAACAGGCCCTTCAGTACTGGAAATGGAGGAACAGGCCCTTCAGTACTGGACATGGAGAAACAGGCCCTTCAATACTGGACATGGAGAAACAGGAACAGGCCCTTTAGTACTGGACATTGAGAAACAGGAACAGGCCCTTCAGTACTGGACATGAGGGAGCAGGAACAGGCCCTTCAGTACTGGACATGGAGGGACAGGCCCTTCGGTACTGGACATGGACAAACAGGCCCTTCAGTACTGGACATGGAGGAACAGGAACAGGCCCTTCAGTACTGGACATGGTGAAACAGGCCCTTCAGTACTGGACATGGAGGAACAGGCCCTAAAATACTGGACATGGAGGAAAAGCCCCTTCAGTACTGGACATGAGGGAGCAGGAACAGGCCCTTCAATACTGGACATGGAGGAACAGGCCCTTCAGTACTGGACATGGAGGAACAGGACCTTCAGTACTGGACATGGAGAAACAGGAACAGGCCCTTTAGTACTGGACATGGAGAAACAGGCCCTTTAGTACTGGACATGGAGGAGCAGGACCTTCAGTACTGGACATGGATGACATGGAGAAAAAGGAACAGGTCCATAATTACTGGACAGGGAGGAGCAGGAACAGGCCCTTTAGTACTGGACATGGAGGAACAGGCCATTCGGTACTGGACATGAAGGAACAAGCCGTTCAGTACTGGACATGGAGGAACAGGCCCTTTAGTACTGGACATGGAGGAACAGGCCATTCGGTACTGGACATGAAGGAACAGGCTGTTCAGTACTAGACATGGAGGAACAGGCCCTTTAGTACTGGACATGGAGAAACAGGAACAGGCCCTTTAGTACTGGGCATGGAGAAACAGGCCCTTCAGTACTGGACATGGAGGAACAGGCCCTTCAATACTAGACATGGAGGAACAGGCCCTCCAGTACTGGGCATGGAGAAACAGGCCCTTCAGTACTGGACATGGAGGAGCAGGACCTTCAGTACTTGACATGGAGAAACAGGCCCTTCAGTACTTGACATGGAGGAACAGGACCTTCAGTACTGGACATGGAGGAACAGGACCTTCAGTACTGGACATGGAGGACATGGAGAAAAAGGAACAGGTCCATGATTACTGGACACTGGAGGAGCAGGAACAGGCCCTTTAGTACTGGACATGGAGGAACAGGCCATTCGGTACTGGACATGAAGGAACAAGCCGTTCAGTACTGGACATGGAGGAACAGGCCCTTTAGTACTGGACATGGAGGAACAGGCCATTCGGTACTGGACATGAAGGAACAGGCCGTTCAGTACTAGACATGGAGGAACAGGCCCTTTAGTACTGGACATGGAGAAACAGGAACAGGCTCTTCAGTACTGGACATAGAGAAACAGGCTCTTCAGTACTGGACATGGAGGAACAGGCCATTTGGTACTGGACATGGAGGAACAGGCCCTTCAGTACTAGACATTGAGGAACAGGCCCTTCTGTACTGGACATGGAGGAACAGGACCTTTAGT
Source organism: Blennius ocellaris (assembly GCF_963422515.1). NCBI lineage: Eukaryota > Metazoa > Chordata > Actinopteri > Blenniiformes > Blenniidae > Blennius > Blennius ocellaris. The sequence continues at coordinate 34,411,757 of NC_137652.1, read as the reverse complement.
ACTGGACATGAGGGAGCAGGAACAGGCCCTTCAGTACAGGAAATGGAGTAGCAGGAACAAGCCCTTCAGTACTGGACATGGAGGAACAGGCCCTTCAGTACTGGACATGGAGGAGCAGGAACAAGCCCTTCAGTACTGTACATGGAGGAACAGGAACAGGCCCTTCAGTACTGGACATGGAGAAACAGGAACAGGCCCTTCAGTACTGGACATGGAGAAACAGGAACAGGCCCTTCAGTACTGGACATGGAGAAACAGGCCCTTCAGTACTAGACATGGAGGAACAGGCCCTTTCAGTGCTTGACAAGGAGGAACAGGCCCTTCAGTACTGGACATGGAGGAACAGGCCCTTTAGTACTGGACATGGAGAAACAGGAACAGGCTCTTCAGTACTGGACCTAGAGAAACAGGCCCTTCAGTACTGGACATGGAGGAACAGGCCATTCGGTACTGGACATGGAGGAACAGGCCCTTCAGTACTGGACACGGAGGAACAGGCCATTCGGTCCTGGACACGGAGAAACATGAACAGGCCCTTCAGTACTGGACATTTAGAAACAGGAACAGGCTCTTCACTACTTGACATGGAGAAACAGGATTAGGCCGTTCAGTACTGGACATGGAGAAACAGGCCCTTCAGTACTTGATATGAGGGAGCAGGAACAGGCCCTTCGGTACTGGACATGGAGAAACAGGAACTGGCCCTTCAGTACTGGACATGGAGTAGCAGGAACAGGCCCTTCAGTACTGGACATGGAGAAACAGTCCCTTTTGTACTGGACATGGAGGAACAGGACCTTTAGTAATTGACATGGAGAAACAGGCCCTTCAATACTGGACAAGGGGGAACAGGACCTTCAGTACTGGACATGGAGGAGCAGGAACAGGCCCTTCAGTACTGGAAATGGAGGAACAGGCCCTTCAGTACTGGACATGGAGAAACAGGCCCTTCAATACTGGACATGGAGAAACAGGAACAGGCCCTTTAGTACTGGACATTGAGAAACAGGAACAGGCCCTTCAGTACTGGACATGAGGGAGCAGGAACAGGCCCTTCAGTACTGGACATGGAGGGACAGGCCCTTCGGTACTGGACATGGACAAACAGGCCCTTCAGTACTGGACATGGAGGAACAGGAACAGGCCCTTCAGTACTGGACATGGTGAAACAGGCCCTTCAGTACTGGACATGGAGGAACAGGCCCTAAAATACTGGACATGGAGGAAAAGCCCCTTCAGTACTGGACATGAGGGAGCAGGAACAGGCCCTTCAATACTGGACATGGAGGAACAGGCCCTTCAGTACTGGACATGGAGGATCAGGACCTTCAGTACTGGACATGGAGAAACAGGAACAGGCCCTTTAGTACTGGACATGGAGAAACAGGCCCTTTAGTACTGGACATGGAGGAGCAGGACCTTCAGTACTGGACATGGAGGACATGGAGAAAAAGGAACAGGTCCATAATTACTGGACAGGGAGGAGCAGGAACAGGCCCTTTAGTACTGGACATGGAGAAACAGGAACAGGCTCTTCAGTACTGGACCTAGAGAAACAGGCCCTTCAGTACTGGACATGGAGGAACAGGCCATTCGGTACTGGACATGGAGGAACAGGCCCTTCAGTACTGGACACGGAGGAACAGGCCATTCGGTCCTGGACACGGAGAAACATGAACAGGCCCTTCAGTACTGGACATTTAGAAACAGGAACAGGCTCTTCACTACTTGACATGGAGAAACAGGATTAGGCCGTTCAGTACTGGACATGGAGAAACAGGCCCTTCAGTACTTGATATGAGGGAGCAGGAACAGGCCCTTCGGTACTGGACATGGAGAAACAGGAACTGGCCCTTCAGTACTGGACATGGAGTAGCAGGAACAGGCCCTTCAGTACTGGACATGGAGAAACAGTCCCTTTTGTACTGGACATGGAGGAACAGGACCTTTAGTAATTGACATGGAGAAACAGGCCCTTCAATACTGGACAAGGGGGAACAGGACCTTCAGTACTGGACATGGAGGAGCAGGAACAGGCCCTTCAGTACTGGAAATGGAGGAACAGGCCCTTCAGTACTGGACATGGAGAAACAGGCCCTTCAATACTGGACATGGAGAAACAGGAACAGGCCCTTTAGTACTGGACATTGAGAAACAGGAACAGGCCCTTCAGTACTGGACATGAGGGAGCAGGAACAGGCCCTTCAGTACTGGACATGGAGGGACAGGCCCTTCGGTACTGGACATGGACAAACAGGCCCTTCAGTACTGGACATGGAGGAACAGGAACAGGCCCTTCAGTACTGGACATGGTGAAACAGGCCCTTCAGTACTGGACATGGAGGAACAGGCCCTAAAATACTGGACATGGAGGAAAAGCCCCTTCAGTACTGGACATGAGGGAGCAGGAACAGGCCCTTCAATACTGGACATGGAGGAACAGGCCCTTCAGTACTGGACATGGAGGATCAGGACCTTCAGTACTGGACATGGAGAAACAGGAACAGGCCCTTTAGTACTGGACATGGAGAAACAGGCCCTTTAGTACTGGACATGGAGGAGCAGGACCTTCAGTACTGGACATGGAGGACATGGAGAAAAAGGAACAGGTCCATAATTACTGGACAGGGAGGAGCAGGAACAGGCCCTTTAGTACTGGACATGGAGGAACAGGCCATTCGGTACTGGACATGAAGGAACAAGCCGTTCAGTACTGGACATGGAGGAACAGGCCCTTTAGTACTGGACATGGAGGAACAGGCCATTCGGTACTGGACATGAAGGAACAGGCTGTTCAGTACTAGACATGGAGGAACAGGCCCTTTAGTACTGGACATGGAGAAACAGGAACAGGCCCTTTAGTACTGGGCATGGAGAAACAGGCCCTTCAGTACTGGACATGGAGGAACAGGCCCTTCAATACTAGACATGGAGGAACAGGCCCTCCAGTACTGGGCATGAGGGAGCAGGAACAGGCCCTTTAGTATTGGACATAGAGAAACAGGAACAGGCCCTTTAGTATTGGACATGGAGAAACAGGAACAGGCTCTTCAGTACTGGACATGGAGGAGCAGGAACAGGCCCTTCAGTACTAGACATGGAGTAACAGGACCTTCAGTACTGGACATGGAGTAACAGGACCTTCAGTACTGGACATGGAGGAACAGGCCCTTCAGTACTGGACATGGAGGAACAGGACCTTCCGTACTGGACATGGAGAAACAGGAACAGGCTCTTCAGTACTGGACATGGAGAAACAGGCCCTTCAGTACTGGACATGGAGGAACAGGCCCTTCAGTACTGGACATGGAGGAACAGGCCCTTCTGTACTGGACATGGAGGAACAGGACCTTCAGTACTGGACATGGAGAAACAGGAACAGGCCCTTTAATACTGGACATGGAGAAACAGGCCCTTTAGTGCTGGACATGGAGAAACAGGAACAGGCCCTTCAGTACTGGACATGGAGAAACAGGCCCTTCAGAACTGGACATGGAGGAACAGGCCCTTCAGAACTGGACATGGAGGAACAGGCCTTTCTGTACTGGACATTGAGGAAAAGGACCTTCAGTACTGGACATGGAGAAACAGGAACAGGCCCTTTAATACTGGACATGGAGAAACAGGCCCTTTAGTACTGGACATGAGGGAGCAGGAACAGGCCCTTCAGTACTGGACATGGAGGAACAGGAACAGGCCCTTCAGTACTGGACATGGAGGAACAGGCCCTTCAGTACTGGACATGGAGAAACAGGCCCTTCAATACTGGACATGGAGAAACAGGAACAGGCCCTTCAGTACTGGACATGGAGAAACTGGAACAGGCTCTTCAGTACTGGACATGGAGAAACAGGAACAGGCCCTTCAGTACTGGACATGGAGAAACAGGAACAGGCCCTTCAGTACTGGACATGGAGAAACAGGAACAGGCTCTTCAGTACTGGACATGGAGAAACAGGAACAGGCCCTTCAGTACTGGACATGGAGAAACAGGAACAGGCTCTTCAGTACTGGACATGGAGAAACAGGCCCTTCAGACTGGACATGGAGGAACAGGCCCTTCAGTACTGGACATGGAGGAACAGGCCCTTCTGTACTGGATATGGAGGAACAGGACCTTCAGTACTGGACATGGAGAAACAGGAACAGGCCCTTTAATACTGGACATGGAGAAACAGGCCCTTTAGTACTTGACATGAGGGAGCAGGAACAGGCCCTTCAGTACAGGAAATGGAGGCGCAGGAACAAGCCCTTCAGTACTGGACATAGAGGAGCAGGAACAGGCCCTTCAGTACTAGACATGGAGGAACAGACCCTTCAGTACTGGACATGGAGAAACAGGCCCTTCAATACTGGACATGGAGGAACAGGCCCTTCAGTACTTGACAAGGAGGAACAGGCCCTTCAGTACTGGACATGGAGGAACAGGCCCTTCAGTACTGGACAAGGAGGAACAGGCCCTTCACTACTGGACATGGAGAAACAGGAACAGGCCCTTCAGTCCTGGACATGGAGAAACAGGCCCTTCAGTACTAGACATGGAGGAACAGGCCCTTTCAGTGCTTGACAAGGAGGAACAGGCCCTTCAGTACTGGACATGGAGGAACAGGCCCTTTAGTACTGGACATGGAGAAACAGGAACAGGCACTTCAGTACTGGACCTAGAGAAACAGGCCCTTCAGTACTGGACATGGAGGAACAGGCCATTCGGTACTGGACATGGAGGAACAGGCCCTTCAGTACTGGACACGGAGGAACAGGCCATTTGGTCCTGGACACGGAGAAACAGGAACAGGCCCTTCAGTACTGGACATGGAGAAACAGGAACAGGCTCTTCACTACTGGACATGGAGAAACAGGATCAGGCCGTTCAGTACTGGACATGGAGAAACAGGCCCTTCAGTACTTGACATGAGGGAGCAGGAACAGGCCCTTCGGTACTGGACATGGAGAAACAGGAACTGGCCCTTCAGTACTGGACATGGAGTAGCAGGAACAGGCCCTTCAGTACTGGACATGGAGAAACAGTCCCTTTTGTACTGGACATGGAGGAACAGGACCTTTAGTAATTCACATGGAGAAACAGGCCCTTCAGTACTGGACAAGGGGGAACAGGACCTTCAGTACTGGACATGGAGAAACAGGAACAGGCCCTTCAATACTGGACATGGAGAAACAGGCCCTTTTGTACTGGACATGGAGGAGCAGGAACAGGCCCTTCAGTACTGGAAATGGAGGAACAGGCCCTTCAGTACTGGACATGGAGAAACAGGCCCTTCAATACTGGACATGGAGAAACAGGAACAGGCCCTTTAGTACTGGACATTGAGAAACAGGAACAGGCCCTTCAGTACTGGACATGAGGGAGCAGGAACAGGCCCTTCAGTACTGGACATAGAGGGACAGGCCCTTCGGTACTGGACATGGACAAACAGGCCCTTCAGTACTGGACATGGAGAAACAGGCCCTTCAGTACTGGACATGGAGGAACAGGACCTTCAGTACTGGACATGGAGGAACAGGCCCTTCAATACTGGACATGGAGGAAAAGCCCCTTCAGTACTGGACATGAGGGAGCAGGAACAGGCCCTTCAATACTGGACATGGAGGAACAGGCCCTTCAGTACTGGACATGGAGGAACAGGACCTTCAGTACTGGACATGGAGAAACAGGAACAGGCCCTTTAGTACTGGACATGGAGAAACAGGCCCTTCAGTACCTGACATGGAGGAGCAGGACCTTCAGTACTGGACATGGAGGACATGGAGAAAAAGGAACAGGTCCATAATTACTGGACAGGGAGGAGCAGGAACAGGCCCTTTAGTACTGGACATGGAGGAACAGGCCATTCGGTACTGGACATGAAGGAACAAGCCGTTCAGTACTGGACATGGAGGAACAGGCCCTTTAGTACGTGACATGGAGGAACAGGCCATTCGGTACTGGACATGAAGGAACAGGCTGTTCAGTACTAGACATGGAGGAACAGGCCCTTTAGTACTGGACATGGAGAAACAGGAACAGGCCCTTTAGTACTGGGCATGGAGAAACAGGCCCTTCAGTACTGGACATGGAGGAACAGGCCCTTCAATACTGGACATGGAGAAACAGGAACAGGCCCTTTAGTATTGGACATGGAGAAACAGGAACAGGCCCTTTAGTATTGGACATGGAGAAACAGGAACAGGCTCTTCAGTACTGGACATGGAGGAGCAGGAACAGGCCCTTAAGTACTGGACATGGAGTAACAGGACCTTCAGTACTGGACATGGAGGAATAGACCCTTCAGTACTGGACATGGAGGAACAGGACCTTCCGTAGTGGACATGGAGAAACAGGAACAGGCCCTTTAGTACTGGACAGCAGACGGCATGGAGGAGGTGAAATAGCGCTCCTCTCCGTCACGTGGCGTGCCAAGCCACCACCTCTGGAGAAGCAAGAGAGGAGGTGAAATAGCGCTCCTCTCCGTCACGTGGCGTGCCAAGCCACCACCTCTGGAGAAGAAAGACAGCAGACAGCAAGAGAGGAGGTGAAATAGCGCTCCTCTCCGTCACGTGGCGTGCCAAGCCACCACCTCTGGAGAAGCAAGAGAGGAGGTGAAATAGCGCTCCTCTCCGTCACGTGGCGTGCCAAGCCACCACCTCTGGAGAAGCAAGAGAGGAGGTGAAATAGCGCTCCTCTCCGTCACGTGGCGTGCCAAGCCACCACCTCTGGAGAAGCAAGAGAGGAGGTGAAATAGCGCTCCTCTCCGTCACGTGGCGTGCCAAGCCACCACCTCTGGAGAAGAAAGAGAGGAGGTGAAATAGCGCTCCTCTCCGTCACGTGGCGTGCCAAGCCACCACCTCTGGAGAAGCAAGAGAGGAGGTGAAATAGCGCTCCTCTCCATCACGTGGCGTGCCAAGCCACCACCTCTGGAGAAGAAAGACAGCAGACAGCAAGAGAGGAGGTGAAATAGCGCTCCTCTGTTAGGTAAATTTGTACTTTATGTTTATTATTAGTACTTGATATAATGGGAATTAACATTTTGTAAGTTATCGTTGTTTCATGCATGTCTATTATAACCACTGTTCACTGTTTCACACCTGCAAGGGCACGAGTCTTTGTATTATTGAAACTGTACCACTCTGAGACTCTTCTAGGTCTCTGGCCTCTGGGCCGGGGGACATCCTATCTGAGACTCCTGCTTCAACTGTGTGAACCATATAGAAGTGTAACCACTCACACACCCCCCCCCCCCCACACACACACACACACACACACACACACACACACACAGGCCAGTGTTAACCTGCTTTGTCTGTGTATGAAAATGTAACCGCCTACTCTAACTTTGAATAAAACGGGGCAGAGAAATGAAGATCGGGGCAGATCGGTGAACTTCAGCTCCTGAGGTGAATTCATTTCTCTGTCCTTGTACAAGCTGACTTATTGTTTTGACTCTTTATTGCTCTCGATACTGGGGTTGTCTCTCTTTTCATTCTTGCAGGTTTTGTACCTAACACCTCTCCGTCACGTGGCGTGCCAAGTCACCACCTCTGGAGAAGAAAGACAGCAGACAGCAAGAGAGGAGGTGAAATAGCGCTCCTCTCCGTCACGTGGCGTGCCAAGCCACCACCTCTGGAGAAGCAAGAGAGGAGGTGAAATAGCGCTCCTCTCCGTCACGTGGCGTGCCAAGCCACCACCTCTGGAGAAGAAAGACAGCAGACAGCAAGAGAGGAGGTGAAATAGCGCTCCTCTCCGTCACGTGGCGTGCCAAGCCACAACCTCTGGAGAAGCAAGAGAGGAGGTGAAATAGCGCTCCTCTCCGTCACGTGGCGTGCCAAGCCACCACCTCTGGAGAAGCAAGAGAGGAGGTGAAATAGCGCTCCTCTCCGTCACGTGGCGTGAAAGCCACCACCTCTGGAGAAGCAAGAGAGGAGGTGAAATAGCGCTCCTCTCCGTCACGTGGCGTGCCAAGCCACCACCTCTGGAGAAGCAAGAGAGGAGGTGAAATAGCGCTCCTCTCCGTCACGTGGCGTGAAAGCCACCACCTCTGGAGAAGCAAGAGAGGAGGTGAAATAGCGCTCCTCTCCGTCACTTGGCGTGCCAAGCCACCACCTCTGGAGAAGAAAGACAGCAGACAGCAAGAGAGGAGGTGAAATAGCGCTCCTCTCCGTCACGTGGCGTGCCAAGCCACCACCTCTGGAGAAGAAAGACAGCAGACAGCAAGAGAGGAGGTGAAATAGCGCTCCTCTCCGTCACGTGGCGTGCCAAGCCACCACCTCTGGAGAAGCAAGAGAGGAGGTGAAACAGCGCTCCTCTCCGTCACGTGGCGTGCCAAGCCACCACCTCTGGAGAAGCAAGAGAGGAGGTGAAATAGCGCTCCCCTCCGTCACGTGCCGTGCCAAGCCACCACCTCTGTAGAAGCAAGAGAGGAGGTGAAATAGCGCTCCTCTCCGTCACGTGGCGTGCCAAGCCACCACCTCTGGAGAAGCAAGAGAGGAGGTGAAATAGCGCTCCTCTCCGTCATGTGGCGTGCCAAGCCACCACCTCTGGAGAAGCAAGAGAGGAGGTGAAATAGCGCTCCTCTCCGTCACGTGGCGTGCCAAGCCACCACCTCTGGAGAAGAAAGACAGCAGACAGCAAGAGAGGAGGTGAAATAACGCTCCTCTGTTAGGTAAATTTGTACTTTATGTTTATTATTAGTACTTGATATAATGGGAATTAACATTTTGTAAGTTATCGTTGTTTCATGCATGTCTATTTTAACCACTGTTCACTGTTTCACACCTGCAAGGGCACGAGTCTTTGTATTATTGAAACTGTACCACTCTGAGACTCTTCAAGGTCTCTGGCCTCTGGGCCGGGGGACATCTTATCTGAGACTCCTGCTTCAACTGTGTGAACCATATAGAAGTGTAACCACTCACACCCCCCCCCCCCCCCCCCAACACACACACACACACACACACACACACACACACACACACACACACACACACACACACACACACACACACACAGGCCAGTGTTAACCTGCTTTGTCTGTGTATGAAAATGTAACCGCCTACTCTAACTTTGAATAAAACGGGGCAGAGAAATGAAGATCGGGGCAGATCGGTGAACTTCAGCTCCTGAGGTGAATTCATTTCTCTGTCCTTGTACAAGCTGACTTATTGTTTTGACTCTTTATTGCTCTCGATACTGGGGTTGTCTCTCTTTTCATTCTTGCAGGTTTTGTACCTAACACCTCTCCGTCACGTGGCGTGCCAAGTCACCACCTCTGGAGAAGAAAGACAGCAGACAGCAAGAGAGGAGGTGAAATAGCGCTCCTCTCCGTCACGTGCCGTGCCAAGCCACCACCTCTGGAGAAGCAAGAGAGGAGGTGAAATAGCGCTCCCCTCCGTCACGTGGCGTGCCAAGCCACCACCTCTGGAGAAGAAAGACAGCAGACAGCAAGAGAGGAGGTGAAATAGCGCTCCTCTCCGTCACGTGGCGTGCCAAGCCACCACCTCTGGAGAAGCAAGAGAGGAGGTGAAATAGCGCTCCCCTCCGTCACGTGGCATGCCAAGCCACCACCTCTGGAGAAGAAAGACAGCAGACAGCAAGAGAGGAGGTGAAACAGCGCTCCTCTCCGTCATGTGGCGTGCCAAGTCACCACCTCTGGAGAAGAAAGACAGCAGACAGCAAGAGAGGAGGTGAAACAGCGCTCCTCTCCGTCATGTGGCGTGCCAAGTCACCACCTCTGGAGAAGAAAGACAAAGACAGCAAGAGAGGAGGTGAAATAGCGCTCCTCTCCATCACGTGGCGTGCCAAGCCACCACCTCTGGAGAAGAAAGACAGCAGACAGCAAGAGAGGAGGTGAAATAGCGCTCCTCTCCGTCACGTGGCGTGCCAAGCCACCACCTCTGGAGAAGCAAGAGAGGAGGTGAAATAGCGCTCCTCTCCGTCACGTGGCGTGCCAAGCCACCACCTCTTGTGAAGCAAGAGAGGAGGTGAAATAGCGCTCCTCTCCGTCACGTGGCGTGCCAAGCCACCACCTCTGGAGAAGAAAGACAGCAGACAGCAAGAGAGGAGGTGAAATAGCGCTCCTCTCCGTCACGTGGCGTGCCAAGCCACCACCTCTGGAGAAGCAAGAGAGGAGGTGAAATAGCGCTCCTCTCCATCACGTGGCGTGCCAAGCCACCACCTCTGGAGAAGCAAGACAGCAGACAGCAAGAGAGGAGGTGAAATAACGCTCCTCTGTTAGGTAAATTTGTACTTTATGTTTATTATTAGTACTTGATATAATGGGAATTAACATTTTGTAAGTTATCGTTGTTTCATGCATGTCTATTTTAACCACTGTTCACTGTTTCACACCTGCAAGGGCACGAGTCTTTGTATTATTGAAACTGTACCACTCTGAGACTCTTCAAGGTCTCTGGCCTCTGGGCCGGGGGACATCTTATCTGAGACTCCTGCTTCAACTGTGTGAACCATATAGAAGTGTAACCACTCACACCCCCCCCCCCCCCCCCCAACACACACACACACACACACACACACACACACACACACACACACACACACACACACACACACAGGCCAGTGTTAACCTGCTTTGTCTGTGTATGAAAATGTAACCGCCTACTCTAACTTTGAATAAAACGGGGCAGAGAAATGAAGATCGGGGCAGATCGGTGAACTTCAGCTCCTGAGGTGAATTCATTTCTCTGTCCTTGTACAAGCTGACTTATTGTTTTGACTCTTTATTGCTCTCGATACTGGGGTTGTCTCTCTTTTCATTCTTGCAGGTTTTGTACCTAACACCTCTCCGTCACGTGGCGTGCCAAGTCACCACCTCTGGAGAAGAAAGACAGCAGACAGCAAGAGAGGAGGTGAAATAGCGCTCCTCTCCGTCACGTGCCGTGCCAAGCCACCACCTCTGGAGAAGCAAGAGAGGAGGTGAAATAGCGCTCCCCTCCGTCACGTGGCGTGCCAAGCCACCACCTCTGGAGAAGAAAGACAGCAGACAGCAAGAGAGGAGGTGAAATAGCGCTCCTCTCCGTCACGTGGCGTGCCAAGCCACCACCTCTGGAGAAGCAAGAGAGGAGGTGAAATAGCGCTCCTCTCCGTCACTTGGCGTGCCAAGCCACCACCTCTGGAGAAGAAAGACAGCAGACAGCAAGAGAGGAGGTGAAATAGCGCTCCTCTCCGTCACGTGGCGTGCCAAGCCACCACCTTTGGAGAAGAAAGACAGCAGAGAGCAAGAGAGGAGGTGAAATAGCGCTCCTGTCCGTCACGTGGCGTGCCAAGCCACCACCTCTGGAGAAGCAAGAGAGGAGGTGAAATAGCGCTCCCCCTCCGTCACGTGGCATGCCAAGCCACCACCTCTGGAGAAGAAAGACAGCAGACAGCAAGAGAGCAGGTGAAACAGCGCTCCTCTCCGTCATGTGGCGTGCCAAGTCACCACCTCTGGAGAAGAAAGACAGCAGACAGCAAGAGAGGAGGTGAAACAGCGCTCCTCTCCGTCATGTGGCGTGCCAAGTCACCACCTCTGGAGAAGAAAGACAAAGACAGCAAGAGAGGAGGTGAAATAGCGCTCCTCTCCATCACGTGGCGTGCCAAGCCACCACCTCTGGAGAAGAAAGACAGCAGACAGCAAGAGAGGAGGTGAAATAGCGCTCCTCTCCGTCACGTGGCGTGCCAAGCCACCACCTCTGGAGAAGAAAGACAGCAGACAGCAAGAGAGGAGGTGAAATAGCGCTCCTCTCCGTCACGTGGCGTGCCAAGCCACCACCTCTGGAGAAGCAAGAGAGGAGGTGAAATAGCGCTCCTCTCCGTCACGTGGCGTGCCAAGCCACCACCTCTGGAGAAGCAAGAGAGGAGGTGAAATAGCGCTCCTCTCCGTCACGTGGCGTGCCAAGCCACCACCTCTTGTGAAGCAAGAGAGGAGGTGAAATAGCGCTCCTCTCCGTCACGTGGCGTGCCAAGCCACCACCTCTGGAGAAGAAAGACAGCAGACAGCAAGAGAGGAGGTGAAATAGCGCTCCTCTCCGTCACGTGGCGTGCCAAGCCACCACCTCTGGAGAAGAAAGACAGCAGACAGCAAGAGAGGAGGTGAAATAACGCTCCTCTGTTAGGTAAATTTGTACTTTATGTTTATTATTAGTACTTGATATAATGGGAATTAACATTTTGTAAGTTATTGTTGTTTCATGCATGTCTATTATAACCACTGTTCACTGTTTCACACCTGCAAGGGCACGAGTCTTTGTATTATTGAAACTGTACCACTCTGAGACTCTTCAAGGTCTCTGGCCTCTGGGCCGGGGGACATCTTATCTGAGACTCCTGCTTCAACTGTGTGAACCATATAGAAGTGTAACCACTCACACCCCCCCCCCCCCCCCCCCCCCCCCCCCCACACACACACACACACACACACACACACACACACACACACACACACACAGGCCAGTGTTAACCTGCTTTGTCTGTGTATGAAAATGTAACCGCCTACTCTAACTTTGAATAAAACGGGGCAGAGAAATGAAGATCGGGGCAGATCGGTGAACTTCAGCTCCTGAGGTGAATTCATTTCTCTGTCCTTGTACAAGCTGACTTATTGTTTTGACTCTTTATTGCTCTCGATACTGGGGTTGTCTCTCTTTTCATTCTTGCAGGTTTTGTACCTAACACCTCTCCGTCACGTGCCGTGCCAAGCCACCACCTCTGGAGAAGAAAGAGAGGAGGTGAAATAGCGCTCCTCTCCGTCACGTGGCATGCCAAGCCACCACCTCTGGAGAAGAAAGACAGCAGACAGCAAGAGAGGAGGTGAAATAGCGCTCCTCTCCGTCACGTGGCGTGCCAAGCCACCACCTCTGTAGAAGCAAGAGAGGAGGTGAAATAGCGCTCCTCTCCGTCATGTGGCGTGCCAAGCCACCACCTCTGGAGAAGCAAGAGAGGAGGTGAAATAGCGCTCCTCTCCGTCACGTGGCGTGCCAAGCCACCACCTCTGGAGAAGAAAGACAGCAGACAGCAAGAGAGGAGGTGAAATAGCGCTCCTCTGTTATGTAAATTTGTACTTTATGTTTATTATTAGTACTTGATATAATGGGAATTAACATTTTGTAAGTTATCGTTGTTTCATGCATGTCTATTATAACCACTGTTCACTGTTTCACACCTGCAAGGGCACGAGTCTTTGTATTATTGAAACTGTACCACTCTGAGACTCTTCAAGGTCTCTGGCCTCTGGGCCGGGGGACATCTTATCTGAGACTCCTGCTTCAACTGTGTGAACCATATAGAAGTGTAACCACTCACACCCCCCCCCCCCCCCCCCCCCCCCCCACACACACACACACACACACACACACACACACACACACACACACAGGCCAGTGTTAACCTGCTTTGTCTGTGTATGAAAATGTAACCGCCTACTCTAACTTTGAATAAAACGGGGCAGAGAAATGAAGATCGGGGCAGATCGGTGAACTTCAGCTCCTGAGGTGAATTCATTTCTCTGTCCTTGTACAAGCTGACTTATTGTTTTGACTCTTTATTGCTCTCGATACTGGGGTTGTCTCTCTTTTCATTCTTGCAGGTTTTGTACCTAACACCTCTCCGTCACGTGGCGTGCCAAGCCACCACCTCTGTAGAAGCAAGAGAGGAGGTGAAATAGCGCTCCTCTCCGTCATGTGGCGTGCCAAGCCACCACCTCTGGAGAAGAAAGACAGCAGAGAGCAAGAGAGGAGGTGAAATAGCGCTCCTCTCCGTCACGTGGCGTGCCAAGCCACCACCTCTGGAGAAGCAAGAGAGGAGGTGTAATAGCGCTCCTCTCCGTCACGTGGCGTGCCAAGCCACCACCTCTGGAGAAGAAAGACAGCAGACAGCAAGAGAGGAGGTGAAATAGCGCTCCTCTCCGTCACGTGGCGTGCCAAGCCACCACCTCTGGAGAAGAAAGACAGCAGACAGCAAGAGAGGAGGTGAAATAGCGCTCCTCTCCGTCACGTGGCGTGCCAAGCCACCACCTCTGGAGAAGCAAGAGAGGAGGTGAAATAGCGCTCCTCTCCGTCACGTGGCGTGCCAAGCCACCACCTCTGGAGAAGAAAGACAGCAGACAGCAAGAGAGGAGGTGAAATAGCGCTCCTCTCCGTCACGTGGCGTGCCAAGCCACCACCTCTGGAGAAGCAAGAGAGGAGGTGAAATAGCGCTCCTCTCCGTCACGTGGCGTGCCAAGCCACCACCTCTGGAGAAGCAAGAGAGGAGGTGAAATAGCGCTCCTCTCCGTCACGTGGCGTGCCAAGCCACCACCTCTGGAGAAGAAAGACAGCAGACAGCAAGAGAGGATGTGAAATAACGCTCCTCTGTTAGGTAAATTTGTACTTTATGTTTATTATTAGTACTTGATATAATGGGAATTAACATTTTGTAAGTTATCGTTGTTTCATGCATGTCTATTATAACCACTGTTCACTGTTTCACACCTGCAAAGGCACGAGTCTTTGTATTATTGAAACTGTACCACTCTGAGACTCTTCAAGGTCTCTGGCCTCTGGGCCGGGGGACATCCTATCTGAGCAACTGTGTGAACCATATAGAAGTGTAACCACTCACACACCCCCCCCCCCCCCCCCCCCCCCCCCCCCCTCCACACACACACACACACACACACACACACACACACACACACACACACACACACACACACACACACACACACACACACACACACACACACACACAACCAGGCCAGTGTTAACCTGCTTTGTCTGTGTATGAAAATGTAACCGCCTACTCTAACTTTGAATAAAACGGGGCAGAGAAATGAAGATCGGGGCAGATCGGTGAACTTCAGCTCCTGAGGTGAATTCATTTCTCTGTCCTTGTACAAGCTGACTTATTGTTTTGACTCTTTATTGCTCTCGATACTGGGGTTGTCTCTCTTTTCATTCTTGCAGGTTTTGTACCTAACACCTCTCCGTCACGTGGCGTGCCAAGTCACCACCTCTGGAGAAGAAAGACAGCAGACAGCAAGAGAGGAGGTGAAACAGCGCTCCTCTCCGTCATGTGGCGTGCCAAGTCACCACCTCTGGAGAAGAAAGACAAAGACAGCAAGAGAGGAGGTGAAATAGCGCTCCTCTCCGTCACGTGGCGTGCCAAGCCACCACCTCTGGAGAAGCAAGAGAGGAGGTGAAATAGCGCTCCTCTCCGTCACGTGGCGTGCCAAGCCACCACCTCTGGGAGAAGAAAGACAGCAGACAGCAAGAGAGGAGGTGAAACAGCGCTCCTCTCCGTCACGTGGCGTGCCAAGCCACCACCTCTGGAGAAGAAAGACAGCAGACAGCAAGAGAGGAGGTGAAACAGCGCTCCTCTCCGTCACGTGGCTTTCCAAGCCACCACCTCTGGAGAAGAAAGACAGCAGACAGCAAGAGAGGAGGTGAAACAGCGCTCCTCTCCGTCACGTGGCGTGCCAAGCCACCACCTCTGGAGAAGAAAGACAGCAGACAGCAAGAGAGGAGGTGAAATAGCGCTCCTCTCCGTCACGTGGCGTGCCAAGCCACCACCTCTGGAGAAGAAAGACAGCAGACAGCAAGAGAGGAGGTGAAATAGCGCTCCTCTCCGTCGCGTGGCGTGCCAGGCCACCACCTCTGGAGAAGCAAGAGAGGAGGTGAAATAGCGCTCCTCTCCGTCACGTGGCGTGCCAAGCCACCACCTCTGGAGAAGAAAGACAGCAGACAGCAAGAGAGGAGGTAAAATAGCGCTCCTCTCCGTCACGTGGCGTGCCAAGCCACCACCTCTGGAGAAGAAAGACAGCAGACAGCAAGAGAGGAGGTGAAATAGCGCTCCTCTCCGTCACGTGGCGTGCCAAGCCACCACCTCTGGAGAAGCAAGAGAGGAGGTGAAATAGCGCTCCTCTCCGTCACGTGGCGTGCCAAGCAAACACCTCTGGAGAAGCAAGAGAGGAGGTGAAATAGCGCTCCTCTCCGTCACGTGGCGTGCCAAGCCACCACCTCTGGAGAAGCAAGAGAGGAGGTGAAATAGCGCTCCTCTCCGTCACGTGGCGTGCCAAGCCACCACCTCTGGAGAAGCAAGAGAGGAGGTGAAATAGCGCTCCTCTCCGTCACGTGGCGTGCCAAGCCACCACCTCTGGAGAAGCAAGACAGCAGACAGCAAGAGAGGAGGTGAAATAGCGCTCCTCTGTTAGGTAAATTTGTACTTTATGTTTATTATTAGTACTTGATATAATGGGAATTAACATTTTGTAAGTTATCGTTGTTCATGCATGTCTATTATAACCACTGTTCACTGTTTCACACCTGCAAGGGCACGAGTCTTTGTATTATTGAAACTGTACCACTCTGAGACTCTTCAAGGTCTCTGGCCTCTGGGCCGGGGGACATCTTATCTGAGACTCCTGCTTCAACTGTGTGAACCATATAGAAGTGTAACCACTCACACACCCCCCCCCCCCCCCACACACACACACACACACACACACACACAGGCCAGTGTTAACCTGCTTTGTCTGTGTATGAAAATGTAACCGCCTACTCTAACTTTGAATAAAACGGGGCAGAGAAATGAAGATCGGGGCAGATCGGTGAACTTCAGCTCCTGAGGTGAATTCATTTCTCTGTCCTTGTACAAGCTGACTTATTGTTTTGACTCTTTATTGCTCTCGATACTGGGGTTGTCTCTCTTTTCATTCTTGCAGGTTTTGTACCTAACACCTCTCCGTCACGTGCCGTGCCAAGCCACCACCTCTGGAGAAGAAAGAGAGGAGGTGAAATAGCGCTCCTCTCCGTCACGTGGCATGCCAAGCCACCACCTCTGGAGAAGAAAGACAGCAGACAGCAAGAGAGGAGGTGAAATAGCGCTCCTCTCCGTCACGTGGCGTGCCAAGCCACCACCTCTGTAGAAGCAAGAGAGGAGGTGAAATAGCGCTCCTCTCCGTCATGTGGCGTGCCAAGCCACCACCTCTGGAGAAGCAAGAGAGGAGGTGAAATAGCGCTCCTCTCCGTCACGTGGCGTGCCAAGCCACCACCTCTGGAGAAGAAAGACAGCAGACAGCAAGAGAGGAGGTGAAATAGCGCTCCTCTGTTATGTAAATTTGTACTTTATGTTTATTATTAGTACTTGATATAATGGGAATTAACATTTTGTAAGTTATCGTTGTTTCATGCATGTCTATTATAACCACTGTTCACTGTTTCACACCTGCAAGGGCACGAGTCTTTGTATTATTGAAACTGTACCACTCTGAGACTCTTCAAGGTCTCTGGCCTCTGGGCCGGGGGACATCTTATCTGAGACTCCTGCTTCAACTGTGTGAACCATATAGAAGTGTAACCACTCACACCCCCCCCCCCCCCCCCCCCCACACACACACACACACACACACACACACACACACACAGGCCAGTGTTAACCTGCTTTGTCTGTGTATGAAAATGTAACCGCCTACTCTAACTTTGAATAAAACGGGGCAGAGAAATGAAGATCGGGGCAGATCGGTGAACTTCAGCTCCTGAGGTGAATTCATTTCTCTGTCCTTGTACAAGCTGACTTATTGTTTTGACTCTTTATTGCTCTCGATACTGGGGTTGTCTCTCTTTTCATTCTTGCAGGTTTTGTACCTAACACCTCTCCGTCATGTGGCGTGCGTGCCAAGTCACCACCTCTGGAGAAGAAAGACAAAGACAGCAAGAGAGGAGGTGAAATACCGCTCCTCTCCATCACGTGGCGTGCCAGGCCACCACCTCTGGAGAAGCAAGAGAGGAGGTGAAATAGCGCTCCTCTCCGTCACGTGGCGTGCCAAGCCACCACCTCTGGAGAAGCAAGAGAGGAGGTGAAATAGCGCTCCTCTCCGTCACGTGGCGTGCCAAGCCACCACCTCTGGAGAAGAAAGACAGCAGACAGCAAGAGAGGAGGTGAAATAGCGCTCCTCTCCGTCACGTGGCGTGCCAAGCCACCACCTCTGGAGAAGCAAGAGAGCAGACAGCAAGAGAGGAGGTGAAATAGCGCTCCTCTGTTAGGTAAATTTGTACTTTATGTTTATTATTAGTACTTGATATAATGGGAATTAACATTTTGTAAGTTATCGTTGTTCATGCATGTCTATTTTAACCACTGTTCACTGTTTCACACCTGCAAGGGCACGAGTCTTTGTATTATTGAAACTGTACCACTCTGAGACTCTTCAAGGTCTCTGGCCTCTGGGCCGGGGGACATCCTATCTGAGACTCCTGCTTCAACTGTGTGAACCATATAGAAGTGTAACCACTCACACCCCCCCCCCCCCCACACACACACACACACACACACACACACACACACACACACACACACAGGCCAGTGTTAACCTGCTTTGTCTGTGTATGAAAATGTAACCGCCTACTCTAACTTTGAATAAAACGGGGCAGAGAAATGAAGATCGGGGCAGATCGGTGAACTTCAGCTCCTGAGGTGAATTCATTTCTCTGTCCTTGTACAAGCTGACTTATTGTTTTGACTCTTTATTGCTCTCGATACTGGGGTTGTCTCTCTTTTCATTCTTGCAGGTTTTGTACCTAACACCTCTCCGTCACGTGCCGTGCCAAGCCACCACCTCTGTAGAAGCAAGAGAGGAGGTGAAATAGCGCTCCTCTCCGTCACGTGGCATGCCAAGCCACCACCTCTGGAGAAGAAAGACAGCAGACAGCAAGAGAGGAGGTGAAATAGCGCTCCTCTCCGTCATGTGGCGTGCCAAGCCACCACCTCTGGAGAAGCAAGAGAGGAGGTGAAATAGCGCTCCTCTCCGTCACGTGGCATGCCAAGCCACCACCTCTGGAGAAGAAAGAGAGGAGGTGAAATAGCGCTCCTCTCCGTCACGTGGCGTGCCAAGCCACCACCTCTGGAGAAGCAAGAGAGGAGGTGAAATAGCGCTCCTCTCCGTCACGTGGCGTGCCAAGCCACCACCTCTGGAGAAGCAAGAGAGGAGGTGAAATAGCGCTCCTCTCCGTCACGTGGCGTGCCAAGCCACCACCTCTGGAGAAGAAAGACAGCAGACAGCAAGAGAGGAGGTGAAATAGCGCTCCTCTCCGTCACGTGGCGTGCCAAGCCACCACCTCTGGAGAAGCAAGAGAGGAGGTGAAATAGTGCTCCTCTCCGTCACGTGGCGTGCCAAGTCACCACCTCTGGAGAAGAAAGACAGCAGACAGCAAGAGAGGAGGTGAAATAGCGCTCCTCTCCGTCACGTGGCGTGCCAAGCCACCACCTCTGGAGAAGAAAGACAGCAGACAGCAAGAGAGGAGGTGAAATAGCGCTCCTCTCCGTCACGTGGCGTGCCAAGCCACAAACTCTGGAGAAGCAAGAGAGGAGGTGAAATAGCGCTCCTCTCCGTCACGTGGCGTACCAAGCCACCACCTCTGGAGAAGCAAGAGAGGAGGTGAAATAGTGCTCCTCTCCGTCACGTGGCGTGCCAAGCCACCACCTCTGGAGAAGAAAGACAGCAGACAGCAAGAGAGGAGGTGAAATAGCGCTCCTCTCCGTCACGTGGCGTGCCAAGCCACCACCTCTGGAGAAGCAAGAGAGGAGGTGAAATAGTGCTCCTCTCCGTCACGTGGCGTGCCAAGCCACCACCTCTGGAGAAGAAAGACAGCAGACAGCAAGAGAGGAGGTGAAATAGCGCTCCTCTCCGTCACGTGGCGTGCCAAGCCACCACCTCTGGAGAAGCAAGAGAGGAGGTGAAATAGCGCTCCTCTCCGTCACGTGGCGTGCCAAGCCACCACCTCTGGAGAAGAAAGACAGCAGACAGCAAGAGAGGAGGTGAAATAGCGCTCCTCTCCGTCACGTGGCGTACCAAGCCACCACCTCTGGAGAAGCAAGAGAGGAGGTGAAATAGTGCTCCTCTCCGTCACGCGGCGTGCCAAGCCACCACCTCTGGAGAAGAAAGACAGCAGACAGCAAGAGAGGAGGTGAAATAGCGCTCCTCTCCGTCACGTGGCGTGCCAAGCCACCACCTCTGGAGAAGAAAGACAGCAGACAGCAAGAGAGGAGGTGAAATAGCGCTCCTCTCCGTCACGTGGCGTGCCAAGCCACCACCTCTGGAGAAGCAAGAGAGGAGGTGAAATAGCGCTCCTCTCCGTCACGTGGCGTGCCAAGCCACCACCTCTGGAGAAGCAAGAGAGGAGGTGAAATAGCGCTCCTCTCCGTCACGTGGCGTGCCAAGCCACCACCTCTGGAGAAGCAAGAGAGGAGGTGAAATAGCGCTCCTCTCCGTCACGTGGCGTGCCAAGCCACCACCTCTGGAGAAGCAAGAGAGGAGGTGAAATAGCGCTCCTCTCCGTCACGTGGCGTGCCAAGCCACCACCTCTGGAGAAGCAAGAGAGGAGGTGAAATAGCGCTCCTCTCCGTCACGTGGCGTGCCAAGCCACCACCTCTGGAGAAGAAAGACAGCAGACAGCAAGAGAGGAGGTGAAATACCGCTCCTCTGTTAGGTAAATTTGTACTTTATTTATTATTAGTACTTGATATAATGGGAATTAACATTTTGTAAGTTATCGTTGTTCATGCATGTCTATTATAACCACTGTTCACTGTTTCACACCTGCAAGGGCACGAGTCTTTGTATTATTGAAACTGTACCACTCTGAGACTCTTCAAGGTCTCTGGCCTCTGGGCCGGGGGACATCCTATCTGAGACTCCTGCTTCAACTGTGTGAACCATATAGAAGTGTAACCACTCACACACCCCCCCCCCCCCACACACACACACACACACACACACACACACACACACACACAGGCCAGTGTTAACCTGCTTTGTCTGTGTATGAAAATGTAACCGCCTACTCTAACTTTGAATAAAACGGGGCAGAGAAATGAAGATCGGGGCAGATCGGTGAACTTCAGCTCCTGAGGTGAATTCATTTCTCTGTCCTTGTACAAGCTGACTTATTGTTTTGACTCTTTATTGCTCTCGATACTGGGTTGTCTCTCTTTTCATTCTTGCAGGTTTTGTACCTAACACCTCTCCGTCACGTGGCGTGCCAAGTCACCACCTCTGGAGAAGAAAGACAGCAGACAGCAAGAGAGGAGGTGAAATAGCGCTCCTCTCCGTCACGTGGCGTGCCAAGTCACCACCTCTGGAGAAGAAAGACAAAGACAGCAAGAGAGGAGGTGAAATAGCGCTCCTCTCCGTCACGTGGCGTGCCAAGCCACCAGCTCTGGAGAAGAAAGACAAAGACAGCAAGAGAGGAGGTGAAATAGCGCTCCTCTCCGTCACGTGGCGTGCCAAGCCACCACCTCTGGAGAAGAAAGACAGCAGACAGCAAGAGAGGAGGTGAAATAGCGCTCCTCTCCGTCACGTGGCGTGCCAAGCCACCACCTCTGGAGAAGCAAGAGAGGAGGTGAAATAGCGCTCCTCTCCGTCACGTGGCGTGCCAAGCCACCACCTCTGGAGAAGAAAGACAGCAGACAGCAAGAGAGGAGGTGAAATAGCGCTCCTCTCCGTCACGTGGCGTGCCAAGCCACCACCTCTGGAGAAGCAAGAGAGGAGGTGAAATAGCGCTCCCCTCCGTCACGTGGCGTGCCAAGCCACCACGTCTGGAGAAGAAAGACAGCAGACAGCAAGAGAGGAGGTGAAATAGCGCTCCTCTCCGTCACGTGGCGTGCCAAGCCACCACCTCTGGAGAAGCAAGAGAGGAGGTGAAATAGCGCTCCTCTCCGTCACGTGGCGTGCCAAGCCACCACCTCTGGAGAAGAAGACAGCAGACAGCAAGAGAGGAGGTGAAATAGCGCTCCTCTCCGTCACGTGGCGTGCCAAGCCACCACCTCTGGAGAAGAAAGACAGCAGACAGCAAGAGAGGAGGTGAAACAGCGCTCCTCTCCGTCACGTGGCGTGCCAAGTCACCACCTCTGGAGAAGCAAGAGAGGAGGTGAAATAGCGCTCCTCTCCGTCTCGTGGCGTGCCAAGTCACCACCTCTGGAGAAGCAAGAGAGGAGGTGAAATAGCGCTCATCTCCGTCACGTGGCGTGCCAAGCCACCACCTCTGGAGAAGAAAGACAGCAGACAGCAAGAGAGGAGGTGAAATACCGCTCCTCTGTTAGGTAAATTTGTACTTTATGTTTATTATTAGTACTTGATATAATGGGAATTAACATTTTGTAAGTTATCGTTGTTCATGCATGTCTATTATAACCACTGTTCACTGTTTCACACCTGCAAGGGCACGAGTCTTTGTATTATTGAAACTGTACCACTCTGAGACTCTTCAAGGTCTCTGGCCTCTGGGCCGGGGGACATCCTATCTGAGACTCCTGCTTCAACTGTGTGAACCATATAGAAGTGTAACCACTCACACACCCCCCCCCCCCCCCCCCCACACACACACACACACACACACACACACACACACACACACACACACACACACACACACACACACACACACACACACACACACACACACACACACACACACACACACACACAGGCCAGTGTTAACCTGCTTTGTCTGTGTATGAAAATGTAACCGCCTACTCTAATTTTGAATAAAACGGGGCAGAGAAATGAAGATCGGGGCAGATCGGTGAACTTCAGCTCCTGAGGTGAATTCATTTCTCTGTCCTTGTACATGCTGACTTATTGTTTTGACTCTTTATTGCTCTCGATACTGGGTTGTCTCTCTTTTCATTCTTGCAGGTTTTGTACCTAACACCTCTCCGTCACGTGGCGTGCCAAGTCACCACCTCTGGAGAAGAAAGACAGCAGACAGCAAGAGAGGAGGTGAAATAGCGCTCCTCTCCGTCACGTGGCGTGCCAAGCCACCACCTCTGTAGAAGCAAGAGAGGAGGTGAAATAGCGCTCCTCTCCGTCATGTGGCGTGCCAAGCCACCACCTCTGGAGAAGCAAGAGAGGAGGTGAAATAGCGCTCCTCTCCGTCACTTGGCATGCCAAGCCACCACCTCTGGAGAAGAAAGACAGCAGACAGCAAGAGAGGAGGTGAAATAGCGCTCCTCTCCGTCACGTGGCGTGCCAAGCCACCACCTCTGGAGAAGCAAGAGAGGAGGTGAAATAGCGCTCCTCTCCGTCACGTGGCGTGCCAAGCCACCACCTCTGGAGAAGAAAGACAGCAGACAGCAAGAGAGGAGGTGAAATAGCGCTCCTCTCCGTCACGTGGCGTACCAAGCCACCACCTCTGGAGAAGCAAGAGAGGAGGTGAAATAGTGCTCCTCTCCGTCACGTGGCGTGCCAAGCCACCACCTCTGGAGAAGAAAGACAGCAGACAGCAAGAGAGGAGGTGAAATAGTGCTCCTCTCCGTCACGTGGTGTGCCAAGCCACCACCTCTGGAGAAGAAAGACAGCAGACAGCAAGAGAGGAGGTGAAATAGCGCTCCTCTCCGTCACGTGGCGTGCCAAGCCACCACCTCTGGAGAAGCAAGAGAGGAGGTGAAATAGCGCTCCCCTCCGTCACGTGGCGTGCCAAGCCACCACCTCTGGAGAAGCAAGAGAGGAGGTGAAATAGCGCTCCTCTCCGTCACGTGGCGTGCCAAGCCACCACCTCTGGAGAAGCAAGAGAGGAGGTGAAATAGCGCTCCTCTCCGTCACGTGGCGTGCCAAGCCACCACCTCTGGAGAAGCAAGAGAGGAGGTGAAATAGCGCTCCTCTCCGTCACTTGGCGTGCCAAGCCACCACCTCTGGAGAAGAAAGACAGCAGACAGCAAGAGAAGAGGTGAAATAGCGCTCCTCTCCGTCACGTGGCGTGCCAAGCCACCACCTCTGGAGAAGCAAGAGAGGAGGTGAAATAGCGCTCCTCTCCGTCACGTGGCGTGCCAAGCCACCACCTCTGGAGAAGAAAGACAGCAGACAGCAAGAGAGGAGGTGAAATAGCGCTCCTCTCCGTCACGTGGCGTGCCAAGCCACCACCTCTGGAGAAGCAAGAGAGGAGGTGAAATAGCGCTCCTCTCCGTCACGTGGCGTGCCAAGCCACCACCTCTGGAGAAGCAAGAGAGGAGGTGAAATAGCGCTCCTCTCCGTCACGTGGCGTGCCAAGCCACCACCTCTGGAGAAGCAAGAGAGGAGGTGAAATAGCGCTCCTCTCCGTCACGTGGCGTGCCAAGCCACCACCTCTGGAGAAGCAAGAGAGGAGGTGAAATAGCGCTCCTCTCCGTCACGTGGCGTGCCAAGCCACCACCTCTGGAGAAGAAAGACAGCAGACAGCAAGAGAGGAGGTGAAATAGCGCTCCTGTCCGTCACGTGGCGTGCCAAGCCACCACCTCTGGAGAAGAAAGTCAGCAGACAGCAAGAGAGGAGGTGAAATAACGCTCCTCTGTTAGGTAAATTTGTACTTTATGTTTATTATTAGTACTTGATATAATGGGAATTAACATTTTGTAAGTTATTGTTGTTTCATGCATGTCTATTTTAACCACTGTTCACTGTTTCACACCTGCAAGGGCACGAGTCTTTGTATTATTGAAACTGTACCACTCTGAGACTCTTCAAGGTCTCTGGCCTCTGGGCCGGGGGACATCTTATCTGAGACTCCTGCTTCAACTGTGTGAACCATATAGAAGTGTAACCACTCACACACACACACACACACACACACACACACACACACACACACACACACACACACACACACACACACACACACACACACACACACACACACACAGGCCAGTGTTAACCTGCTTTGTCTGTGTATGAAAATGTAACCGCCTACTCTAACTTTGAATAAAACGGGGCAGAGAAATGAAGATCGGGGCAGATCGGTGAACTTCAGCTCCTGAGGTGAATTCATTTCTCTGTCCTTGTACAAGCTGACTTATTGTTTTGACTCTTTATTGCTCTCGATACTGGGGTTGTCTCTCTTTTCATTCTTGCAGGTTTTGTACCTAACACCTCTCCGTCACGTGGCGTGCCAAGCCACCACCTCTGTAGAAGCAAGAGAGGAGGTGAAATAGCGCTCCTCTCCGTCATGTGGCGTGCCAAGCCACCATCTCTGGAGAAGCAAGAGAGGAGGTGAAATAGCGCTCCTCTCCGTCACTTGGCGTGCCAAGCCACCACCTCTGGAGAAGAAAGACAGCAGACAGCAAGAGAGGAGGTGAAATAGCGCTCCTCTCCGTCATGTGGCGTGCCAAGCCACCACCTCTGGAGAAGCAAGACAGCAGACAGCAAGAGAGGAGGTGAAATAGCGCTCCTCTCCGTCATGTGGCGTGCCAAGCCACCATCTCTGGAGAAGCAAGAGAGGAGGTGAAATAGCGCTCCTCTCCGTCACTTGGCGTGCCAAGCCACCACCTCTGGAGAAGAAAGACAGCAGACAGCAAGAGAGGAGGTGAAACAGCGCTCCTCTCCGTCATGTGGTGTGCCAAGTCACCACCTCTGGAGAAGAAAGACAGCAGACAGCAAGAGAGGAGGTGAAACAGCGCTCCTCTCCGTCATGTGGCGTGCCAAGTCACCACCTCTGGAGAAGAAAGACAGCAGACAGCAAGAGAGGAGGTGAAACAGCGCTCCTCTCCGTCATGTGGCATGCCAAGCCACCACCTCTGGAGAAGAAAGACAGCAGACAGCAAGAGAGGAGGTGAAATAGCGCTCCTCTCCGTCACGTGGCGTGCCAAGCCACCACCTCTGGAGAAGCAAGAGAGGAGGTGAAATAGCGCTCCTCTCCGTCACGTGGCGTGCCAAGCCACCACCTCTGGAGAAGAAAGACAGCAGACAGCAAGAGAGGAGGTGAAATAGCGCTCCTCTCCGTCACGTGGCGTGCCAAGCCACCACCTCTGGAGAAGAAAGACAGCAGACAGCAAGAGAGGAGGTGAAATAGCGCTCCTCTCCGTCACGTGGCGTGCCAAGCCACCACCTCTGTAGAAGCAAGAGAGGAGGTGAAATAGCGCTCCTCTCCGTCATGTGGCGTGCCAAGCCACCACCTCTGGAGAAGCAAGAGAGGAGGTGAAATAGCGCTCCTCTCCGTCACTTGGCGTGCCAAGCCACCACCTCTGGAGAAGAAAGACAGCAGACAGCAGGAGAGGAGGTGAAATAGCGCTCCTCTCCGTCACGTGGCGTGCCAAGCCACCACCTCTGGAGAAGCAAGAGAGGAGGTGAAATAGCGCTCCTCTCCGTCACTTGGCGTGCCAAGCCACCACCTCTGGAGAAGAAAGACAGCAGACAGCAAGAGAGGAGGTGAAATAGCGCTCCTCTCCGTCACGTGGCGTGCCAAGCCACCAACTCTGGAGAAGCAAGAGAGGAGGTGAAATAGCGCTCCTCTCCGTCACGTGGCGTGCCAAGCCACCACCTCTGGAGAAGAAAGACAGCAGACAGCAAGAGAGGAGGTGAAATAGCGCTCCTCTCCGTCACGTGGCGTGCCAAGCCACCACCTCTGGAGAAGCAAGAGAGGAGGTGAAATAGCGCTCCTCTCCGTCACGTGGCGTGCCAAGCCACCACCTCTGGAGAAGAAAGACAGCAGAGAGCAAGAGAGGAGGTGAAATAGCGCTCCTCTCCGTCACGTGGCGTACCAAGCCACCACCTCTGGAGAAGCAAGAGAGGAGGTGAAATAGTGCTCCTCTCCGTCACGTGGCGTGCCAAGCCACCACCTCTGGAGAAGAAAGACAGCAGACAGCAAGAGAGGAGGTGAAATAGCGCTCCTCTCCGTCACGTGGCGTGCCAAGCCACCACCTCTGGAGAAGCAAGAGAGGAGGTGAAATAGCGCTCCTCTCCGTCATGTGGCGTGCCAAGCCACCACCTCTGGAGAAGCAAGAGAGGAGGTGAAATAGCGCTCCTCTCCGTCACTTGGCGTGCCAAGCCACCACCTCTGGAGAAGAAAGACAGCAGACAGCAAGAGAGGAGGTGAAATAGCGCTCCTCTCCGTCACGTGGCGTGCCAAGTCACCACCTCTGGAGAAGAAAGACAAAGACAGCAAGAGAGGAGGTGAAATAGCGCTCCTCTCCGTCACGTGGCGTGCCAAGCCACCACCTCTGGAGAAGAAAGACAAAGACAGCAAGAGAGGAGGTGAAATAGCGCTCCTCTCCGTCACGTGGCGTGCCAAGTCACCACCTCTGGAGAAGAAAGACAAAGACAGCAAGAGAGGAGGTGAAATAGCGCTCCTCTCCGTCACGTGGCGTGCCAAGCCACCACCTCTGGAGAAGCAAGAGAGGAGGTGAAATAGCGCTCCTCTCCGTCACGTGGCGTGCCAAGCCACCACCTCTGGAGAAGAAAGACAGCAGACAGCAAGAGAGGAGGTGAAATAGCGCTCCTCTCCGTCACGTGGCGTGCCAAGCCACCACCTCTGGAGAAGCAAGAGAGGAGGTGAAATAGCGCTCCTCTCCGTCACGTGGCGTACCAAGCCACCACCTCTGGAGAAGCAAGAGAGGAGGTGAAATAGTGCTCCTCTCCGTCACGTGGCGTGCCAAGCCACCACCTCTGGAGAAGAAAGACAGCAGACAGCAAGAGAGGAGGTGAAATAGCGCTCCTCTCCGTCACGTGGCGTGCCAAGCCACCACCTCTGGAGAAGCAAGAGAGGAGGTGAAATAGCGCTCCCCTCCGTCACGTGGCGTGCCAAGCCACCACGTCTGGAGAAGAAAGACAGCAGACAGCAAGAAAGGAGGTGAAATAGCGCTCCTCTTCGTCACGTGGCGTGCCAAGCCACCACCTCTGGAGAAGCAAGAGAGGAGGTGAAATAGCGCTCCTCTCCGTCACGTGGCGTGCCAAGCCACCACCTCTGGAGAAGAAAGACAGCAGACAGCAAGAGAGGAGGTGAAATAGCGCTCCTCTCCGTCACGTGGCGTGCCAAGCCACCACCTCTGGAGAAGAAAGACAGCAGACAGCAAGAGAGGAGGTGAAATAGCGCTCCTCTCCGTCACGTGGCGTGCCAAGTCACCACCTCTGGAGAAGCAAGAGAGGAGGTGAAATAGCGCTCCTCTCCGTCTCGTGGCGTGCCAAGTCACCACCTCTGGAGAAGCAAGAGAGGAGGTGAAATAGCGCTCCTCTCCGTCACGTGGCGTGCCAAGCCACCACCTCTGGAGAAGAAAGACAGCAGACAGCAAGAGAGGAGGTGAAATAACGCTCCTCTGTTAGGTAAATTTGTACTTTATGTTTATTATTAGTACTTGATATAATGGGAATTAACATTTTGTAAGTTATCGTTGTTTCATGCATGTCTATTATAACCACTGTTCACTGTTTCACACCTGCAAGGGCACGAGTCTTTGTATTATTGAAACTGTACCACTCTGAGACTCTTAAAGGTCTCTGGCCTCTGGGCCGGGGGACATCCTATCTGAGACTCCTGCTTCAACTGTGTGAACCATATAGAAGTGTAACCACTCACACACCCCCCCCCCCCCCCACACACACACACACACACACACACACACACACACACACACAGGCCAGTGTTAACCTGCTTTGTCTGTGTATGAAAATGTAACCGCCTACTCTAACTTTGAATAAAACGGGGCAGAGAAATGAAGATCGGGGCAGATCGGTGAACTTCAGCTCCTGAGGTGAATTCATTTCTCTGTCTTTGTACAAGCTGACTTATTGTTTTGACTCTTTATTGCTCTCGATACTGGGGTTGTCTCTCTTTTCATACTTGCAGGTTTTGTAACTAACACCTCTCCGTCACGTGGCGTGCCAAGTCACCACCTCTGGAGAAGAAAGACAGCAGACAGCAAGAGAGGAGGTGAAATAGCGCTCCTCTCCGTCACGTGGCGTGCCAAGCCACCACCTCTGTAGAAGCAAGAGAGGAGGTGAAATAGCGCTCCTCTCCGTCATGTGGCGTGCCAAGCCACCACCTCTGGAGAAGCAAGAGAGGAGGTGAAATAGCGCTCCTCTCCGTCACTTGGCGTGCCAAGCCACCACCTCTGGAGAAGAAAGACAGCAGACAGCAAGAGAGGAGGTGAAATAGCGCTCCTCTCCGTCACGTGGCGTGCCAAGCCACCACCTCTGGAGAAGCAAGAGAGGAGGTGAAATAGCGCTCCTCTCCGTCACGTGGCGTGCCAAGCCACCACCTCTGGAGAAGAAAGACAGCAGACAGCAAGAGAGGAGGTGAAATAGCGCTCCTCTCCGTCACGTGGCGTGCCAAGCCACCACCTCTGGAGAAGCAAGAGAGGAGGTGAAATAGCGCTCCTCTCCGTCACGTGGCGTGCCAAGCCACCACCTCTGGAGAAGCAAGAGAGGAGGTGAAATAGCGCTCCTCTCCGTCACTTGGCGTGCCAAGCCACCACCTCTGGAGAAGAAAGACAGCAGACAGCAAGAGAGGAGGTGAAATAGCGCTCCTCTCCGTCACGTGGAGTGCCAAGCCACCACCTCTGGAGAAGAAAGACAGCAGAGAGCAAGAGAGGAGGTGAAATAGCGCTCCTCTCCGTCACGTGGCGTGCCAAGCCACCACCTCTGGAGAAGCAAGAGAGGAGGTGAAATAGCGCTCCTCTCCGTCACGTGGCGTGCCAAGCCACCACCTCTGGAGAAGCAAGAGAGGAGGTGAAATAGCGCTCCTCTCCGTCACGTGGCGTGCCAAGCCACCACCTCTGGAGAAGCAAGAGAGGAGGTGAAATAGCGCTCCTCTCCGTCACGTGGCGTGCCAAGCCACCACCTTATGAGAAGAAAGAGAGGAGGTGAAATAGCGCTCCTCTCCGTCACGTGGCGTGCCAAGCCACCACCTCTGGAGAAGAAAGACAGCAGAGAGCAAGAGAGGAGGTGAAATAGCGCTCCTCTCCGTCACGTGGCGTACCAAGCCACCACCTCTGGAGAAGCAAGAGAGGAGGTGAAATAGCGCTCCTCTCCGTCACGTGGCGTGCCAAGCCACCACCTCTGGAGAAGAAAGACAGCAGACAGCAAGAGAGGAGGTGAAATAGCGCTCCTCTCCGTCACGTGGCGTGCAAAGCCACCACCTCTGGAGAAGCAAGAGAGGAGGTGAAATAGCGCTCCTCTCCGTCACGTGGCGTGCCAAGCCACCACCTCTGGAGAAGAAAGACAGCAGAGAGCAAGAGAGGAGGTGAAATAGCGCTCCTCTCCGTCACGTGGCGTGCCAAGCCACCACCTCTGGAGAAGCAAGAGAGGAGGTGAAATAGTGCTCCTCTCCGTCACGTGGCGTGCCAAGCCACCACCTCTGGAGAAGAAAGACAGCAGACAGCAAGAGAGGAGGTGAAATAGCGCTCCTCTCCGTCACGTGGCGTGCCAAGCCACCACCTCTGGAGAAGCAAGAGAGGAGGTGAAATAGCGCTCCTCTCCGTCACGTGGCGTGCCAAGCCACCACCTCTGGAGAAGCAAGAGAGGAGGTGAAATAGCGCTCCTCTCCGTCACGTGGCGTGCCAAGCCACCACCTCTGGAGAAGAAAGACAGCAGACAGCAAGAGAGGAGGTGAAATAGCGCTCCTCTCCGTCACGTGGCGTGCCAAGCCACCACCTCTGGAGAAGCAAGAGAGGAGGTGAAATAGCGCTCCTCTCCGTCACGTGGCGTGCCAAGCCACCACCTCTGGAGAAGAAAGACAGCAGAGAGCAAGAGAGGAGGTGAAATAGCGCTCCTCTCCGTCACGTGGCGTACCAAGCCACCACCTCTGGAGAAGCAAGAGAGGAGGTGAAATAGCGCTCCTCTCCGTCACGTGGCGTGCCAAGCCACCACCTCTGGAGAAGAAAGACAGCAGACAGCAAGAGAGGAGGTGAAATAGCGCTCCTCTCCGTCACGTGGCGTGCAAAGCCACCACCTCTGGAGAAGCAAGAGAGGAGGTGAAATAGCGCTCCTCTCCGTCACGTGGCGTGCCAAGCCACCACCTCTGGAGAAGAAAGACAGCAGAGAGCAAGAGAGGAGGTGAAATAGCGCTCCTCTCCGTCACGTGGCGTGCCAAGCCACCACCTCTGGAGAAGCAAGAGAGGAGGTGAAATAGCGCTCCTCTCCGTCACGTGGCGTGCCAAGCCACCACCTCTGGAGAAGCAAGAGAGGAGGTGAAATAGCGCTCCTCTCCGTCACGTAGCGTGCCAAGCCACCACCTCTGGAGAAGCAAGAGAGGAGGTGAAATAGCGCTCCTCTCCGTCACGTGGCGTGCCAAGCCACCACCTCTGGAGAAGCAAGAGAGGAGGTGAAATAGCGCTCCTCTCCGTCACGTGGCGTGCCAAGCCACCACCTCTGGAGAAGAAAGACAGCAGAGAGCAAGAGAGGAGGTGAAATAGCGCTCCTCTCCGTCACGTGGCGTGCCAAGCCACCACCTCTGGAGAAGCAAGAGAGGAGGTGAAATAGCGCTCCTCTCCGTCACGTGGCGTGCCAAGCCACCACCTCTGAAAAAGCAAGAGAGGAGGTGAAATAGCGCTCCTCTCCGTCACGTGGCGTGCCAAGCCACCACCTCTGGAGAAGCAAGAGAGGAGGTGAAATAGCGCTCCTCTCCGTCACGTGGCGTGCCAAGCCACCACCTCTGGAGAAGCAAGAGAGGAGGTGAAATAGCGCTCCTCTCCGTCACGTGGCGTGCCAAGCCACCACCTCTGGAGAAGAAAGACAGCAGACAGCAAGAGAGGAGGTGAAATAGCGCTCCTCTCCGTCACGTGGCGTGCCAAGCCACCACCTCTGGAGAAGCAAGAGAGGAGGTGAAATAGCGCTCCTCTCCGTCACGTGGCGTACCAAGCCACCACCTCTGGAGAAGCAAGAGAGGAGGTGAAATAGTGCTCCTCTCCGTCACGTGGCGTGCCAAGCCACCACGTCTGGAGAAGAAAGACAGCAGACAGCAAGAGAGGAGGTGAAATAGCGCTCCTCTCCGTCACGTGGCGTGCCAAGCCACCACCTCTGGAGAAGCAAGAGAGGAGGTGAAATAGCGCTCCTCTCCGTCACGTGGCGTGCCAAGCCACCACCTCTGGAGAAGAAAGAGAGGAGGTGAAATAGCGCTCCTCTCCGTCACGTGGCGTGCCAAGCCACCACCTCTGGAGAAGCAAGAGAGGAGGCAAAATAGCGCTCCTCTCCGTCACGTGGCGTGCCAAGCCACCACCTCTGGAGAAGCAAGAGAGGAGGTGAAATAGCGCTCCTCTCCGTCACGTGGCGTGCCAAGCCACCACCTCTGGAGAAGAAAGACAGCAGACAGCAAGAGAGGAGGTGAAATAGCGCTCCTCTCCGTCACGTGGCGTGCAAAGCCACCACCTCTGGAGAAGCAAGAGAGGAGGTGAAATAGCGCTCCTCTCCGTCACGTGGCGTGCCAAGCCACCACCTCTGGAGAAGAAAGACAGCAGAGAGCAAGAGAGGAGGTGAAATAGCGCTCCTCTCCGTCACGTGGCGTACCAAGCCACCACCTCTGGAGAAGCAAGAGAGGAGGTGAAATAGCGCTCCTCTCCGTCACGTGGCGTGCCAAGCCACCACCTCTGGAGAAGAAAGACAGCAGACAGCAAGAGAGGAGGTGAAATAGCGCTCCTCTCCGTCACGTGGCGTGCAAAGCCACCACCTCTGGAGAAGCAAGAGAGGAGGTGAAATAGCGCTCCTCTCCGTCACGTGGCGTGCCAAGCCACCACCTCTGGAGAAGAAAGACAGCAGAGAGCAAGAGAGGAGGTGAAATAGCGCTCCTCTCCGTCACGTGGCGTGCCAAGCCACCACCTCTGGAGAAGCAAGAGAGGAGGTGAAATAGCGCTCCTCTCCGTCACGTGGCGTGCCAAGCCACCACCTCTGGAGAAGCAAGAGAGGAGGTGAAATAGCGCTCCTCTCCGTCACGTGGCGTGCCAAGCCACCACCTCTGAAAAAGCAAGAGAGGAGGTGAAATAGCGCTCCTCTCCGTCACGTGGCGTGCCAAGCCACCACCTCTGGAGAAGCAAGAGAGGAGGTGAAATAGCGCTCCTCTCCGTCACGTGGCGTGCCAAGCCACCACCTCTGGAGAAGCAAGAGAGGAGGTGAAATAGCGCTCCTCTCCGTCACGTGGCGTGCCAAGCCACCACCTCTGGAGAAGAAAGACAGCAGACAGCAAGAGAGGAGGTGAAATAGCGCTCCTCTCCGTCACGTGGCGTGCCAAGCCACCACCTCTGGAGAAGCAAGAGAGGAGGTGAAATAGCGCTCCTCTCCGTCACGTGGCGTGCCAAGCCACCACCTCTGGAGAAGAAAGACAGCAGACAGCAAGAGAGGAGGTGAAATAGCGCTCCTCTCCGTCACGTGGCGTGCCAAGCCACCACCTCTGGAGAAGCAAGAGAGGAGGTGAAATAGCGCTCCTCTCCGTCACGTGGCGTGCCAAGCCACCACCTCTGGAGAAGCAAGAGAGGAGGTGAAATAGCGCTCCTCTCCGTCATGTGGCGTGCCAAGCCACCACCTCTGGAGAAGCAAGAGAGGAGGTGAAATAGCGCTCCTCTCCGTCACTTGGCGTGCCAAGCCACCACCTCTGGAGAAGAAAGACAGCAGACAGCAAGAGAGGAGGTGAAATAGCGCTCCTCTCCGTCACGTGGCGTGCCAAGCCACCACCTCTGGAGAAGCAAGAGAGGAGGTGAAATAGCGCTCCTCTCCGTCACGTGGCGTGCCAAGCCACCACCTCTGGAGAAGAAAGACAGCAGACAGCAAGAGAGGAGGTGAAATAACGCTCCTCTGTTAGGTAAATTTGTACTTTATGTTTATTATTAGTACTTGATATAATGGGAATTAACATTTTGTAAGTTATCGTTGTTCATGCATGTCTATTATAACCACTGTTCACTGTTTCACACCTGCAAGGGCACGAGTCTTTGTATTATTGAAACTGTACCACTCTGAGACTCTTCAAGGTCTCTGGCCTCTGGGCCGGGGGACATCCTATCTGAGACTCCTGCTTCAACTGTGTGAACCATATAGAAGTGTAACCACTCACACACCCCACCCCCCCCCCCCCCCCCCCCCCCACACACACACACACACACACACACACACACACACACACACACACACACACACACACACACACACACACACACACACACACACACAGGCCAGTGTTAACCTGCTTTGTCTGTGTATGAAAATGTAACCGCCTACTCTAACTTTGAATAAAACGGGGCAGAGAAATGAAGATCGGGGCAGATCGGTGAACTTCAGCTCCTGAGGTGAATTCATTTCTCTGTCCTTGTACAAGCTGACTTATTGTTTTGACTCTTTATTGCTCTCGATACTGGGGTTGTCTCTCTTTTCATTCTTGCAGGTTTTGTACCTAACACCTCTCCGTCACGTGGCGTGCCAAGTCACCACCTCTGGAGAAGAAAGACAGCAGACAGCAAGAGAGGAGGTGAAATAGCGCTCCTCTCCGTCACGTGGCGTGCCAAGCCACCACCTCTGTAGAAGTAAGAGAGGAGGTGAAATAGCGCTCCTCTCCGTCATGTGGCGTGCCAAGCCACCACCTCTGGAGAAGCAAAAGAGGAGGTGAAATAGCGCTCCTCTCCGTCACGTGGCGTGCCAAGCCACCACCTCTGGAGAAGAAAGACAGCAGACAGCAAGAGAGGAGGTGAAATAGCGCTCCTCTCCGTCACGTGGCGTGCCAAGCCACCACCTCTGGAGAAGCAAGAGAGGAGGTGAAATAGCGCTCCTCTCCGTCACGTGGCGTGCCAAGCCACCACCTCTGGAGAAGAAAGACAGCAGACAGCAAGAGAGGAGGTGAAATAGCGCTCCTCTCCGTCACGTGGCGTGCCAAGCCACCACCTCTGGAGAAGAAAGACAGCAGACAGCAAGAGAGGAGGTGAAATACCGCTCCTCTGTTAGGTAAATTTGTACTTTATGTTTATTATTAGTACTTGATATAATGGGAATTAACATTTTGTAAGTTATCGTTGTTCATGCATGTCTATTTTAACCACTGTTCACTGTTTCACACCTGCAAGGGCACGAGTCTTTGTATTATTGAAACTGTACCACTCTGAGACTCTTCAAGGTCTCTGGCCTCTGGGCCGGGGGACATCTTATCTGAGACTCCTGCTTCAACTGTGTGAACCATATAGAAGTGTAACCACTCACACACCCCCCCCCCCCCCCCACACACACACACACACACACACACACACACACACACACACACACACACACACACACACACACACACACACACACACACACAGGCCAGTGTTAACCTGCTTTGTCTGTGTATGAAAATGTAACCGCCTACTCTAACTTTGAATAAAACGGGGCAGAGAAATGAAGATCGGGGCAGATCGGTGAACTTCAGCTCCTGAGGTGAATTCATTTCTCTGTCCTTGTACAAGCTGACTTATTGTTTTGACTCTTTATTGCTCTCGATACTGGGGTTGTCTCTCTTTTCATTCTTGCAGGTTTTGTACCTAACACCTCTCCGTCACGTGGCGTGCCAAGTCACCACCTCTGGAGAATAAAGACAGCAGACAGCAAGAGAGGAGGTGAAACAGCGCTCCTCTCCGTCATGTGGCGTGCCAAGTCACCACCTCTGGAGAAGAAAGACAAAGACAGCAAGAGAGGAGGTGAAATAGCGCTCCTCTCCGTCACGTGGCGTGCCAAGTCACCACCTCTGGAGAAGAAAGACAAAGACAGCAAGAGAGGAGGTGAAATAGCGCTCCTCTCCGTCACGTGGCGTGCCAAGTCACCACCTCTGGAGAAGCAAGAGAGGAGGTGAAACAGCGCTCCTCTCCGTCACGTGGCGTGCCAAGCCACCACCTCTGGAGAAGCAAGAGAGGAGGTGAAATAGCGGTCCTCTCCGTCACGTGGCGTGCCAAGTCACCACCTCTGGAGAAGCAAGAGAGGAGGTGAAACAGCGCTCCTCTCCGTCACGTGGCGTGCCAAGCCACCACCTCTGGAGAAGCAAGAGAGGAGGTGAAATAGCGCTCCTCTCCGTCACGTGGCGTGCCAAGCCACCACCTCTGGAGAAGAAAGACAGCAGACAGCAAGAGAGGAGGTGAAATAGCGCTCCTCTCCGTCACGTGGCGTGCCAAGCCACCACCTCTGGAGAAGAAAGACAGCAGACAGCAAGAGAGGAGGTGAAATAGCGCTCCTCTCCGTCACGTGGCGTGCCAAGCCACCACCTCTGGAGAAGCAAGAGAGGAGGTGAAATAGCGCTCCTCTCCGTCACGTGGCGTGCCAAGCCACCACCTCTGGAGAAGAAAGACAGCAGACAGCAAGAGAGGAGGTGAAATAGCACTCCTCTGTTAGGTAAATTTGTACTTTATGTTTATTATTAGTACTTGATATAATGGGAATTAACATTTTGTAAGTTATCGTTGTTTAATGCATGTCTATTATAACCACTGTTCACTGTTTCACACCTGCAAGGGCACGAGTCTTTGTATTATTGAAACTGTACCACTCTGAGACTCTTCAAGGTCTCTGGCCTCTGGGCCGGGGGACATCCTATCTGAGACTCCTGCTTCAACTGTGTGAACCATATAGAAGTGTAACCACTCACACCCCCCCCCCCCCCCCCCCACACACACACACACACACACACACACACACACACACACACACACACACACACACACACACACACAGGCCAGTGTTAACCTGCTTTGTCTGTGTATGAAAATGTAACCGCCTACTCTAACTTTGAATAAAACGGGGCAGAGAAATGAAGATCGGGGCAGATCGGTGAACTTCAGCTCCTGAGGTGAATTCATTTCTCTGTCCTTGTACAAGCTGACTTATTGTTTTGACTCTTTATTGCTCTCGATACTGGGGTTGTCTCTCTTTTCATTCTTGCAGGTTTTGTACCTAACACCTCTCCATCACGTGGCGTGCCAAGCCACCACCTCTGGAGAAGAAAGACAGCAGACAGCAAGAGAGGAGGTGAAATAGCGCTCCTCTCCGTCATGTGGCGTGCCAAGCCACCACCTCTGGAGAAGCAAGAGAGGAGGTGAAATAGCGCTCCTCTCCGTCACTTGGCGT
Source organism: Blennius ocellaris (assembly GCF_963422515.1). Taxonomy (NCBI): domain Eukaryota; kingdom Metazoa; phylum Chordata; class Actinopteri; order Blenniiformes; family Blenniidae; genus Blennius; species Blennius ocellaris. The sequence continues at coordinate 34,374,987 of NC_137652.1, read as the reverse complement.
GCCAAGCCACCACCTCTGGAGAAGAAAGACAGCAGACAGCAAGAGAGGAGGTGAAATAGCGCTCCTCTCCGTCACGTGGCGTGCCAAGCCACCACCTCTGGAGAAGAAAGACAGCAGAGAGCAAGAGAGGAGGTGAAATAGCGCTCCTCTCCGTCACGTGGCGTGCCAAGCCACCACCTCTGGAGAAGCAAGAGAGGAGGTGAAATAGCGCTCCTCTCCGTCACGTGGCGTGCCAAGCCACCACCTCTGGAGAAGCAAGAGAGGAGGTGAAATAGCGCTCCTCTCCGTCACGTGGCGTGCCAAGCCACCACCTCTGGAGAAGAAAGACAGCAGAGAGCAAGAGAGGAGGTGAAATAGCGCTCCTCTCCGTCACGTGGCGTGCCAAGCCACCACCTCTGGAGAAGCAAGAGAGGAGGTGAAATAGCGCTCCTCTCCGTCACGTGGCGTGCCAAGCCACCACCTCTGAAAAAGCAAGAGAGGAGGTGAAATAGCGCTCCTCTCCGTCACGTGGCGTGCCAAGCCACCACCTCTGGAGAAGCAAGAGAGGAGGTGAAATAGCGTTCCTCTCCGTCACGTGGCGTGCCAAGCCACCACCTCTGGAGAAGCAAGAGAGGAGGTGAAATAGCGCTCCTCTCCGTCACGTGGCGTGCCAAGCCACCACCTCTGGAGAAGCAAGAGAGGAGGTGAAATAGCGCTCCTCTCCGTCACGTGGCGTGCCAAGCCACCACCTCTGGAGAAGAAAGACAGCAGACAGCAAGAGAGGAGGTGAAATAGCGCTCCTCTCCGTCACGTGGCGTGCCAAGCCACCACCTCTGGAGAAGCAAGAGAGGAGGTGAAATAGCGCTCCTCTCCGTCACGTGGCGTACCAAGCCACCACCTCTGGAGAAGCAAGAGAGGAGGTGAAATAGTGCTCCTCTCCGTCACGTGGCGTGCCAAGCCACCACGTCTGGAGAAGAAAGACAGCAGACAGCAAGAGAGGAGGTGAAATAGCGCTCCTCTCCGTCACGTGGCGTGCCAAGCCACCACCTCTGGAGAAGCAAAAGAGGAGGTGAAATAGCGCTCCTCTCCGTCACGTGGCGTGCCAAGCCACCACCTCTGGAGAAGAAAGAGAGGAGGTGAAATAGCGCTCCTCTCCGTCACGTGGCGTGCCAAGCCACCACCTCTGGAGAAGCAAGAGAGGAGGTGAAATAGCGCTCCTCTCCGTCACGTGGCTTGCCAAGCCACCACCTCTGGAGAAGAAAGACAGCAGACAGCAAGAGAGGAGGTGAAATAGCGCTCCTCTCCGTCACGTGGCGTGCCAAGCCACCACCTCTGGAGAAGCAAGAGAGGAGGTGAAATAGCGCTCCTCTCCGTCACGTGGCGTGCCAAGCCACCACCTCTGAAAAAGCAAGAGAGGAGGTGAAATAGCGCTCCTCTCCGTCACGTGGCGTGCCAAGCCACCACCTCTGGAGAAGCAAGAGAGGAGGTGAAATAGCGCTCCTCTCCGTCACGTGGCGTGCCAAGCCACCACCTCTGGAGAAGCAAGAGAGGAGGTGAAATAGCGCTCCTCTCCGCCACGTGGCGTGCCAAGCCACCACCTCTGGAGAAGAAAGACAGCAGACAGCAAGAGAGGAGGTGAAATAGCGCTCCTCTCCGTCACGTGGCGTGCCAAGCCACCACCTCTGGAGAAGCAAGAGAGGAGGTGAAATAGCGCTCCTCTCCGTCACGTGGCGTACCAAGCCACCACCTCTGGAGAAGCAAGAGAGGAGGTGAAATAGTGCTCCTCTCCGTCACGTGGCGTGTCAAGCCACCACGTCTGGAGAAGAAAGACAGCAGACAGCAAGAGAGGAGGTGAAATAGCGCTCCTCTCCGTCACGTGGCGTGCCAAGCCACCACCTCTGGAGAAGAAAGACAGCAGAGAGCAAGAGAGGAGGTGAAATAGCGCTCCTCTCCGTCACGTGGCGTGCCAAGCCACCACCTCTGGAGAAGCAAGAGAGGAGGTGAAATAGCGCTCCTCTCCGTCACGTGGCGTGCCAAGCCACCACCTCTGGAGAAGCAAGAGAGGAGGTGAAATAGCGCTCCTCTCCGTCACGTGGCGTGCCAAGCCACCACCTCTGGAGAAGAAAGACAGCAGAGAGCAAGAGAGGAGGTGAAATAGCGCTCCTCTCCGTCACGTGGCGTGCCAAGCCACCACCTCTGGAGAAGCAAGAGAGGAGGTGAAATAGCGCTCCTCTCCGTCACGTGGCGTGCCAAGCCACCACCTCTGAAAAAGCAAGAGAGGAGGTGAAATAGCGCTCCTCTCCGTCACGTGGCGTGCCAAGCCACCACCTCTGGAGAAGCAAGAGAGGAGGTGAAATAGCGCTCCTCTCCGTCACGTGGCATGCCAAGCCACCACCTCTGGAGAAGCAAGAGAGGAGGTGAAATAGCGCTCCTCTCCGTCACGTGGCGTGCCAAGCCACCACCTCTGGAGAAGAAAGACAGCAGACAGCAAGAGAGGAGGTGAAATAGCGCTCCTCTCCGTCACGTGGCGTGCCAAGCCACCACCTCTGGAGAAGCAAGAGAGGAGGTGAAATAGCGCTCCTCTCCGTCACGTGGCGTACCAAGCCACCACCTCTGGAGAAGCAAGAGAGGAGGTGAAATAGTGCTCCTCTCCGTCACGTGGCGTGCCAAGCCACCACGTCTGGAGAAGAAAGACAGCAGACAGCAAGAGAGGAGGTGAAATAGCGCTCCTCTCCGTCACGTGGCGTGCCAAGCCACCACCTCTGGAGAAGCAAAAGAGGAGGTGAAATAGCGCTCCTCTCCGTCACGTGGCGTGCCAAGCCACCACCTCTGGAGAAGAAAGAGAGGAGGTGAAATAGCGCTCCTCTCCGTCACGTGGCGTGCCAAGCCACCACCTCTGGAGAAGCAAGAGAGGAGGTGAAATAGCGCTCCTCTCCGTCACGTGGCGTGCCAAGCCACCACCTCTGGAGAAGAAAGACAGCAGACAGCAAGAGAGGAGGTGAAATAGCGCTCCTCTCCGTCACGTGGCGTGCCAAGCCACCACCTCTGGAGAAGCAAGAGAGGAGGTGAAATAGCGCTCCTCTCCGTCACGTGGCGTGCCAAGCCACCACCTCTGAAAAAGCAAGAGAGGAGGTGAAATAGCGCTCCTCTCCGTCACGTGGCGTGCCAAGCCACCACCTCTGGAGAAGCAAGAGAGGAGGTGAAATAGCGCTCCTCTCCGTCACGTGGCGTGCCAAGCCACCACCTCTGGAGAAGCAAGAGAGGAGGTGAAATAGCGCTCCTCTCCGCCACGTGGCGTGCCAAGCCACCACCTCTGGAGAAGAAAGACAGCAGACAGCAAGAGAGGAGGTGAAATAGCGCTCCTCTCCGTCACGTGGCGTGCCAAGCCACCACCTCTGGAGAAGCAAGAGAGGAGGTGAAATAGCGCTCCTCTCCGTCACGTGGCGTACCAAGCCACCACCTCTGGAGAAGCAAGAGAGGAGGTGAAATAGTGCTCCTCTCCGTCACGTGGCGTGTCAAGCCACCACGTCTGGAGAAGAAAGACAGCAGACAGCAAGAGAGGAGGTGAAATAGCGCTCCTCTCCGTCACGTGGCGTGCCAAGCCACCACCTCTGGAGAAGCAAAAGAGGAGGTGAAATAGCGCTCCTCTCCGTCACGTGGCGTGCCAAGCCACCACCTCTGGAGAAGAAAGAGAGGAGGTGAAATAGCGCTCCTCTCCGTCACGTGGCGTGCCAAGCCACCACCTCTGGAGAAGCAAGAGAGGAGGTGAAATAGCGCTCCTCTCCGTCACGTGGCGTGCCAAGCCACCACCTCTGGAGAAGAAAGACAGCAGACAGCAAGAGAGGAGGTGAAATAGCGCTCCTCTCCGTCACGTGGCGTGCCAAGCCACCACCTCTGGAGAAGAAAGACAGCAGACAGCAAGAGAGGAGGTGAAATAGCGCTCCTCTCCGTCACGTGGCGTGCCAAGCCACCACCTCTGAAGAAGAAAGACAGCAGAGAGCAAGAGAGGAGGTGAAATAGCGCTCCTCTCCGTCACGTGGCGTACCAAGCCACCACCTCTGGAGAAGCAAGAGAGGAGGTGAAATAGCGCTCCTCTCCGTCACGTGGCGTGCCAAGCCACCACCTCTGGAGAAGAAAGACAGCAGACAGCAAGAGAGGAGGTGAAATAGCGCTCCTCTCCGTCACGTGGCGTGCCAAGCCACCACCTCTGGAGAAGAAAGACAGCAGACAGCAAGAGAGGAGGTGAAATAGCGATCCTCTCCGTCACGTGGCGTGCCAAGCCACCACCTCTGGAGAAGCAAGAGAGGAGGTGAAATAGCGCTCCTCTCCGTCACGTGGCGTGCCAAGCCACCACCTCTGGAGAAGAAAGACAGCAGAGAGCAAGAGAGGAGGTGAAATAGCGCTCCTCTCCGTCACGTGGCGTACCAAGCCACCACCTCTGGAGAAGCAAGAGAGGAGGTGAAATAGTGCTCCTCTCCGTCACGTGGCGTGCCAAGCCACCACCTATGGAGGAGAAAGACAGCAGACAGCAAGAGAGGAGGTGAAATAGCGCTCCTCTCCGTCACGTGGCGTGCCAAGCCACCACCTCTGGAGAAGCAAGAGAGGAGGTGAAATAGCGCTCCCCTCCGTCACGTGGCGTGCCAAGCCACCACGTCTGGAGAAGAAAGACAGCAGACAGCAAGAGAGGAGGTGAAATAGCGCTCCTCTCCGTCACGTGGCGTGCCAAGCCACCACCTCTGGAGAAGCAAGAGAGGAGGTGAAATAGCGCTCCTCTCCGTCACGTGGCGTGCCAAGCCACCACCTCTGGAGAAGCAAGAGAGGAGGTGAAATAGCGCTCCTCTCCGTCACGTGGCGTGCCAAGCCACCACCTCTGGAGAAGCAAGAGAGGAGGTGAAATAGCGCTCCTCTCCGTCACGTGGCGTGCCAAGCCACCACCTCTGGAGAAGCAAGAGAGGAGGTGAAATAGCGCTCCTCTCCATCATTTGGCGTGCCAAGCCACCACCTCTGGAGAAGAAAGACAGCAGACAGCAAGAGAGGAGGTGAAATAGCGCTCCTCTCCGTCACGTGGCGTGCCAAGCCACCACCTCTGGAGAAGAAAGACAGCAGACAGCAAGAGAGGAGGTGAAATAGCGCTCCTCTCCGTCACGTGGCGTGCCAAGCCACCACCTCTGGAGAAGAAAGACAGCAGACAGCAAGAGAGGAGGTGAAATAGCGATCCTCTCCGTCACGTGGCGTGCCAAGCCACCACCTCTGGAGAAGAAAGACAGCAGACAGCAAGAGAGGAGGTGAAATAGCGCTCCTCTCCGTCACGTGGCGTGCCAAGCCACCACCTCTGGAGAAGAAAGACAGCAGACAGCAAGAGAGGAGGTGAAATAGCGATCCTCTCCGTCACGTGGCGTGCCAAGCCACCACCTCTGGAGAAGCAAGAGAGGAGGTGAAATAGCGCTCCTCTCCGTCACGTGGCGTGCCAAGCCACCACCTCTGGAGAAGAAAGACAGCAGAGAGCAAGAGAGGAGGTGAAATAGCGCTCCTCTCCGTCACGTGGCGTACCAAGCCACCACCTCTGGAGAAGCAAGAGAGGAGGTGAAATAGTGCTCCTCTCCGTCACGTGGCGTGCCAAGCCACCACCTATGGAGGAGAAAGACAGCAGACAGCAAGAGAGGAGGTGAAATAGCGCTCCTCTCCGTCACGTGGCGTGCCAAGCCACCACCTCTGGAGAAGCAAGAGAGGAGGTGAAATAGCGCTCCCCTCCGTCACGTGGCGTGCCAAGCCACCACGTCTGGAGAAGAAAGACAGCAGACAGCAAGAGAGGAGGTGAAATAGCGCTCCTCTCCGTCACGTGGCGTGCCAAGCCACCACCTCTGGAGAAGCAAGAGAGGAGGTGAAATAGCGCTCCTCTCCGTCACGTGGCGTGCCAAGCCACCACCTCTGGAGAAGCAAGAGAGGAGGTGAAATAGCGCTCCTCTCCGTCACGTGGCGTGCCAAGCCACCACCTCTGGAGAAGCAAGAGAGGAGGTGAAATAGCGCTCCTCTCCGTCACGTGGCGTGCCAAGCCACCACCTCTGGAGAAGCAAGAGAGGAGGTGAAATAGCGCTCCTCTCCATCATTTGGCGTGCCAAGCCACCACCTCTGGAGAAGAAAGACAGCAGACAGCAAGAGAGGAGGTGAAATAGCGCTCCTCTCCGTCACGTGGCGTGCCAAGCCACCACCTCTGGAGAAGAAAGACAGCAGACAGCAAGAGAGGAGGTGAAATAGCGCTCCTCTCCGTCACGTGGCGTGCCAAGCCACCACCTCTGGAGAAGCAAGACAGCAGACAGCAAGAGAGGAGGTGAAATAACGCTCCTCTGTTAGGTAAATTTGTACTTTATGTTTATTATTAGTACTTGATATAATGGGAATTAACATTTTGTAAGTTATCGTTGTTCATGCATGTCTATTATAACCACTGTTCACTGTTTCACACCTGCAAGGGCACGAGTCTTTGTATTATTGAAACTGTACCACTCTGAGACTCTTCAAGGTCTCTGGCCTCTGGGCCGGGGGACATCCTATCTGAGACTCCTGCTTCAACTGTGTGAACCATATAGAAGTGTAACCACTCACACACCCCCCCCCCCCCCCACACACACACACACACACACACACACACACACACACACACACACACACACACACACACACACACACACACACACACACACACACACACAGGCCAGTGTTAACCTGCTTTGTCTGTGTATGAAAATGTAACCGCCTACTCTAACTTTGAATAAAACGGGGCAGAGAAATGAAGATCGGGGCAGATCGGTGAACTTCAGCTCCTGAGGTGAATTCATTTCTCTGTCCTTGTACAAGCTGACTTATTGTTTTGACTCTTTATTGCTCTCGATACTGGGGTTGTCTCTCTTTTCATTCTTGCAGGTTTTGTACCTAACACCTCTCCGTCACGTGGCGTGCCAAGTCACCACCTCTGGAGAAGAAAGACAGCAGACAGCAAGAGAGGAGGTGAAATTGCGCTCCTCTCCATCACGTGGCGTGCCAAGTCACCACCTCTGGAGAATAAAGACAGCAGACAGCAAGAGAGGAGGTGAAATAGCGCTCCTCTCCGTCACGTGGCGTGCCAAGCCACCACCTCTGGAGAAGAAAGACAGCAGACAGCAAGAGAGGAGGTGAAATAGTGCTCCTCTCCGTCACGTGGCGTGCCAAGCCACCACCTCTGGAGAAGAAAGAGAGGAGGTGACATAGCGCTCCTCTCCGTCACGTGGCGTGCCAAGCCACCACCTCTGGAGAAGAAAGAGAGGAGGTGAAATAGCGCTCCTCTCCGTCACGTGGCGTGCCAAGCCACCACCTCTGGAGAAGAAAGACAGCAGACAGCAAGAGAGGAGGTGAAATAGCGCTCCTCTCCGTCACGTGGCGTGCCAAGCCACCACCTCTGGAGAAGCAAGAGAGGAGGTGAAATAGCGCTCCTCTCCATCACGTGGCGTGCCAAGCCACCACCTCTGGAGAAGCAAGAGAGGAGGTGAAATAGCGCTCCTCTCCGTCACGTGGCGTGCCAAGCCACCACCTCTGGAGAAGCAAGAGAGGAGGTGAAATAGCGCTCCTCTCCGTCACGTGGCGTGCCAAGCCACCACCTCTGGAGAAGCAAGAGAGGAGGTGAAATAGCGCTCCTCTCCGTCACGTGGCGTGCCAAGCCACCACCTCTGGAGAAGAAAGACAGCAGACAGCAAGAGAGGAGGTGAAATAGCGCTCCTCTCCATCATGTGGCGTGCCAAGCCACCACCTCTGGAGAAGAAAGACAGCAGACAGCAAGAGAGGAGGTGAAATAGCGCTCCTCTCCGTCACGTGGCGTGCCAAGCCACCACCTCTGGAGAAGAAAGACAGCAGACAGCAAGAGAGGAGGTGAAATAGCGCTCCTCTCCGTCACGTGGCGTGCCAAGCCACCACCTCTGGAGAAGAAAGTCAGCAGACAGCAAGAGAGGAGGTGAAATAGCGCTCCTCTCCGTCACGTGGCGTGCCAAGCCACCACCTCTGGAGAAGAAAGACAGCAGACAGCAAGAGAGGAGGTGAAATAGCGCTCCTCTGTTAGGTAAATTTGTACTTTATGTTTATTATTAGTACTTGATATAATGGGAATTAACATTTTGTAAATTATCGTTGTTCATGCATGTCTATTATAACCACTGTTCACTGTTTCACACCTGCAAGGGCACGAGTCTTTGTATTATTGAAACTGTACCACTCTGAGACTCTTCAAGGTCTCTGGCCTCTGGGCCGGGGGACATCCTATCTGAGACTCCTGCTTCAACTGTGTGAACCATATAGAAGTGTAACCACTCACACACCCCCCCCCCCCCCCCACACACACACACACACACACACACACACACACACACACACAGGCCAGTGTTAACCTGCTTTGTCTGTGTATGAAAATGTAACCGCCTACTCTAACTTTGAATAAAACGGGGCAGAGAAATGAAGATCGGGGCAGATCGGTGAACTTCAGCTCCTGAGGTGAATTCATTTCTCTGTCCTTGTACAAGCTGACTTATTGTTTTGACTCTTTATTGCTCTCGATACTGGGGTTGTCTCTCTTTTCATTCTTGCAGGTTTTGTACCTAACACCTCTCCGTCACGTGGCGTGCCAAGTCACCACCTCTGGAGAAGAAAGACAGCAGACAGCAAGAGAGGAGGTGAAATTGCGCTCCTCTCCATCACATGGCGTGCCAAGTCACCACCTCTGGAGAAGAAAGACAGCAGACAGCAAGAGAGGAGGTGAAATAGCGCTCCTCTCCGTCACGTGGCGTGCCAAGCCACCACCTCTGGAGAAGCAAGAGAGGAGGTGAAATAGCGCTCCTCTCCATCACGTGGCGTGCCAAGCCACCACCTCTGGAGAAGCAAGAGAGGAAGTGAAATAGGGCTCCTCTCCGTCACGTGGCGTGCCAAGCCACCACCTCTGGAGAAGAAAGACAGCAGACAGCAAGAGAGGAGGTGAAATAGCGCTCCTCTCCGTCACGTGGCGTGCCAAGCCACCACCTCTGGAGAAGCAAGAGAGGAGGTGAAATAGCGCTCCTCTCCGTCACGTGGCGTGCCAAGCCACCACGTCTGGAGAAGAAAGACAGCAGACAGCAAGAGAGGAGGTGAAATAGCGCTCCTCTCCGTCACGTGGCGTGCCAAGCCACCACCTCTGGAGAAGCAAGAGAGGAGGTGAAATAGGGCTCCTCTCCGTCACGTGGCGTGCCAAGCCACCACCTCTGGAGAAGCAAGAGAGGAGGTGAAATATCGCTCCTCTCCGTCACGTGGCGTGCCAAGCCACCACCTCTGGAGAAGAAAGACAGCAGACAGCAAGAGAGGAGGTGAAATAGCGCTCCTCTCCGTCACGTGGTGTTCCAAGCCACCACCTCTGGAGAAGCAAGAGAGGAGGTGAAATATCGCTCCTCTCCGTCACGTGGCGTGCCAAGCCACCACCTCTGGAGAAGAAAGACAGCAGACAGCAAGAGAGGAGGTGAAATAGCGCTCCTCTCCGTCACGTGGCGTGCCAAGCCACCACCTCTAGATAAGAAAGACAGCAGACAGCAAGAGAGGAGGTGAAATAGCGCTCCTCTCCGTCACGTGGCGTGCCAAGCCACCACCTCTGGAGAAGCAAGAGAGGAGGTGAAATAGCGCTCCTCTCCGTCACGTGGCGTGCCAAGCCACCACCTCTGGAGAAGCAAGAGAGGAGGTGAAATAGCGCTCCTCTCCCTCATGTGGCGTGCCAAGTCACCACCTCTGGAGAAGAAAGACAAAGACAGCAAGAGAGGAGGTGAAATAGCGCTCCTCTCCGTCACGTGGCGTGCCAAGCCACCACCTCTGGAGAAGCAAGAGAGGAGGTGAAATAGCGCTCCTCTCCGTCACGTGGCGTGCCAAGCCACCACCTCTGGAGAAGAAAGACAGCAGACAGCAAGAGAGGAGGTGAAATAGCGCTCCTCTCCGTCACGTGGCGTGCCAAGCCACCACCTCTGGAGAAGAAAGACAGCAGACAGCAAGAGAGGAGGTGAAATAGCTCTCCTCTCCGTCACGTGGCGTGCCAAGCCACCACCTCTGGAGAAGCAAGAGAGGAGGTGAAATAGCGCTCCCCTCCGTCACGTGGCGTGCCAAGCCACCACGTCTGGAGAAGAAAGACAGCAGACAGCAAGAGAGGAGGTGAAATAGCTCTCCTCTCCGTCACGTGGCGTGCCAAGCCACCACCTCTGGAGAAGCAAGAGAGGAGGTGAAATAGCGCTCCCCTCCGTCACGTGGCGTGCCAAGCCACCACGTCTGGAGAAGAAAGACAGCAGACAGCAAGAGAGGAGGTGAAATAGCGCTCCTCTCCGTCACATGGCGTGCCAAGCCACCACCTCTGGAGAAGAAAGAGAGGAGGTGAAATAGCGCTCCTCTCCGTCACGTGGCGTGCCAAGCCACCACCTCTGGAGAAGCAAGAGAGGAGGTGAAATAGCGCTCCTCTCCGTCACGTGGCGTGCCAAGCCACCACTTCTGGAGAAGAAAGACAGCAGACAGCAAGAGAGGAGGTGAAATAGCGCTCCTCTCCGTCACGTGGCGTGCCAAGCCACCACCTCTGGAGAAGAAAGACAGCAGACAGCAAGAGAGGAGGTGAAATAGCGCTCCTCTCCGTCACGTGGCGTGCCAAGCCACCACCTCTGGAGAAGCAAGAGAGGAGGTGAAATAGCGCTCCTCTCCGTCACGTGGCGTGCCAAGCCACCACCTCTGGAGAAGAAAGACAGCAGAGAGCAAGAGAGGAGGTGAAATAGCGCTCCTCTCCGTCACGTGGCGTACCAAGCCACCACCTCTGGAGAAGCAAGAGAGGAGGTGAAATAGCGCTCCTCTCCGTCACGTGGCGTGCCAAGCCACCACCTCTGGAGAAGAAAGACAGCAGACAGCAAGAGAGGAGGTGAAATAGCGATCCTCTCCGTCACGTGGCGTGCCAAGCCACCACCTCTGGAGAAGCAAGAGAGGAGGTGAAATAGCGCTCCTCTCCGTCACGTGGCGTGCCAAGCCACCACCTCTGGAGAAGAAAGACAGCAGAGAGCAAGAGAGGAGGTGAAATAGCGCTCCTCTCCGTCACGTGGCGTACCAAGCCACCACCTCTGGAGAAGCAAGAGAGGAGGTGAAATAGTGCTCCTCTCCGTCACGTGGCGTGCCAAGCCACCACCTCTGGAGGAGAAAGACAGCAGACAGCAAGAGAGGAGGTGAAATAGCGCTCCTCTCCGTCACGTGGCGTGCCAAGCCACCACCTCTGGAGAAGCAAGAGAGGAGGTGAAATAGCGCTCCCCTCCGTCACGTGGCGTGCCAAGCCACCACGTCTGGAGAAGAAAGACAGCAGACAGCAAGAGAGGAGGTGAAATAGCGCTCCTCTCCGTCACGTGGCGTGCCAAGCCACCACCTCTGGAGAAGCAAGAGAGGAGGTGAAATAGCGCTCCTCTCCGTCACGTGGCGTGCCAAGCCACCACCTCTGGAGAAGCAAGAGAGGAGGTGAAATAGCGCTCCTCTCCGTCACGTGGCGTGCCAAGCCACCACCTCTGGAGAAGAAAGAGAGGAGGTGAAATAGCGCTCCTCTCCGTCACGTGGCGTGCCAAGCCACCACCTCTGGAGAAGAAAGAGAGGAGGTGAAATAGCGCTCCTCTCCGTCACGTGGCGTGCCAAGCCACCACCTCTGGAGAAGCAAGAGAGGAGGTGAAATAGCGCTCCTCTCCGTCAAGTGGCGTGCCAAGCCACCACCTCTGGAGAAGAAAGACAGCAGACAGCAAGAGAGGAGGTGAAATACCGCTCCTCTGTTAGGTAAATTTGTACTTTATGTTTATTATTAGTACTTGATATAATGGGAATTAACATTTTGTAAGTTATCGTTGTTCATGCATGTCTAATATAACCACTGTTCACTGTTTCACACCTGCAAGGGCACGAGTCTTTGTATTATTGAAACTGTACCACTCTGAGACTCTTCAAGGTCTCTGGCCTCTGGGCCGGGGGACATCCTATCTGAGACTCCTGCTTCAACTGTGTGAACCATATAGAAGTGTAACCACTCACACACACACCCCCCCCCCCCCCCCCCCCCCCCACACACACACACACACACACACACACACACACACACACACACACACACACACACACACACACACACACACACACACACACACAGGCCAGTGTTAACCTGCTTTGTCTGTGTATGAAAATGTAACCGCCTACTCTAACTTTGAATAAAACGGGGCAGAGAAATGAAGATCGGGGCAGATCGGTGAACTTCAGCTCCTGAGGTGAATTCATTTCTCTGTCCTTGTACAAGCTGACTTATTGTTTTGACTCTTTATTGCTCTCGATACTGGGGTTGTCTCTCTTTTCATTCTTGCAGGTTTTGTACCTAACACCTCTCCGTCACGTGGCGTGCCAAGTCACCACCTCTGGAGAAGAAAGACAGCAGACAGCAAGAGAGGAGGTGAAATTGCGCTCCTCTCCATCACGTGGCGTGCCAAGTCACCACCTCTGGAGAATAAAGACAGCAGACAGCAAGAGAGGAGGTGAAATAGCGCTCCTCTCCGTCACGTGGCGTGCCAAGCCACCACCTCTGGAGAAGAAAGACAGCAGACAGCAAGAGAGGAGGTGAAATAGTGCTCCTCTCCATCACGTGGCGTGCCAAGTCACCACCTCTGGAGAATAAAGACAGCAGACAGCAAGAGAGGAGGTGAAACAGCGCTCCTCTCCGTCATGTGGCGTGCCAAGCCACCACCTCTGGAGAAGCAAGAGAGGAGGTGAAATAGCGCTCCTCTCCGTCACGTGGCGTGCCAAGTCACCACCTCTGGAGAAGAAAGACAAAGACAGCAAGAGAGGAGGTGAAATAGCGCTCCTCTCCGTCACGTGGCGTGCCAAGTCACCACCTCTGGAGAAGCAAGAGAGGAGGTGAAACAGCGCTCCTCTCCGTCACGTGGCGTGCCAAGCCACCACCTCTGGAGAAGCAAGAGAGGAGGTGAAATAGCGCTCCCCTCCGTCACGTGGCGTGCCAAGCCACCACCTCTGGAGAAGAAAGACAGCAGACAGCAAGAGAGGAGGTGAAATAGCGCTCCTCTCCGTCACGTGGCGTGCCAAGCCACCACCTCTGGAGAAGCAAGAGAGGAGGTGAAATAGCGCTCCTCTCCGTCACGTGGCGTGCCAAGCCACCACCTCTGGAGAAGCAAGAGAGGAGGTGAAATAGCGCTCCCCTCCGTCACGTGGCGTGCCAAGCCACCACCTCTGGAGAAGAAAGACAGCAGACAGCAAGAGAGGAGGTGAAATAGCGCTCCCCTCCGTCACGTGGCGTGCCAAGCCACCACCTCTGGAGAAGAAAGACAGCAGACAGCAAGAGAGGAGGTGAAATAGCGCTCCCCTCCGTCACGTGGCGTGCCAAGCCACCACCTCTGGAGAAGAAAGACAGCAGACAGCAAGAGAGGAGGTGAAATAGCGCTCCTCTCCGTCACGTGGCGTGCCAAGCCACCACCTCTGGAGAAGCAAGAGAGGAGGTGAAATAGCGCTCCTCTCCGTCACGTGGCGTGCCAAGCCACCACCTCTGGAGAAGAAAGACAGCAGACAGCAAGAGAGGAGGTGAAATAGCGCTCCTCTCCATCATGTGGCGTGCCAAGCCACCACCTCTGGAGAAGAAAGACAGCAGACAGCAAGAGAGGAGGTGAAATAGCGCTCCTCTCCGTCACGTGGCGTGCCAAGCCACCACCTCTGGAGAAGAAAGACAGCAGACAGCAAGAGAGGAGGTGAAATAGCGCTCCTCTCCGTCACGTGGCGTGCCAAGCCACCACCTCTGGAGAAGAAAGTCAGCAGACAGCAAGAGAGGAGGTGAAATAGCGCTCCTCTGTTAGGTAAATTTGTACTTTATGTTTATTATTAGTACTTGATATAATGGGAATTAACATTTTGTAAATTATCGTTGTTCATGCATGTCTATTATAACCACTGTTCACTGTTTCACACCTGCAAGGGCACGAGTCTTTGTATTATTGAAACTGTACCACTCTGAGACTCTTCAAGGTCTCTGGCCTCTGGGCCGGGGGACATCCTATCTGAGACTCCTGCTTCAACTGTGTGAACCATATAGAAGTGTAACCACTCACACACCCCCCCCCCCACACACACACACACACACACACACACACACACACACACACACACACAGGCCAGTGTTAACCTGCTTTGTCTGTGTATGAAAATGTAACCGCCTACTCTAACTTTGAATAAAACGGGGCAGAGAAATGAAGATCGGGGCAGATCGGTGAACTTCAGCTCCTGAGGTGAATTCATTTCTCTGTCCTTGTACAAGCTGACTTATTGTTTTGACTCTTTATTGCTCTCGATACTGGGGTTGTCTCTCTTTTCATTCTTGCAGGTTTTGTACCTAACACCTCTCCGTCACGTGGCGTGCCAAGTCACCACCTCTGGAGAAGAAAGACAGCAGACAGCAAGAGAGGAGGTGAAATTGCGCTCCTCTCCATCACATGGCGTGCCAAGTCACCACCTCTGGAGAAGAAAGACAGCAGACAGCAAGAGAGGAGGTGAAATAGCGCTCCTCTCCGTCACGTGGCGTGCCAAGCCACCACCTCTGGAGAAGCAAGAGAGGAGGTGAAATAGCGCTCCTCTCCATCACGTGGCGTGCCAAGCCACCACCTCTGGAGAAGCAAGAGAGGAAGTGAAATAGGGCTCCTCTCCGTCACGTGGCGTGCCAAGCCACCACCTCTGGAGAAGAAAGACAGCAGACAGCAAGAGAGGAGGTGAAATAGCGCTCCTCTCCGTCACGTGGCGTGCCAAGCCACCACCTCTGGAGAAGCAAGAGAGGAGGTGAAATAGCGCTCCTCTCCGTCACGTGGCGTGCCAAGCCACCACGTCTGGAGAAGAAAGACAGCAGACAGCAAGAGAGGAGGTGAAATAGCGCTCCTCTCCGTCACGTGGCGTGCCAAGCCACCACCTCTGGAGAAGCAAGAGAGGAGGTGAAATAGGGCTCCTCTCCGTCACGTGGCGTGCCAAGCCACCACCTCTGGAGAAGCAAGAGAGGAGGTGAAATATCGCTCCTCTCCGTCACGTGGCGTGCCAAGCCACCACCTCTGGAGAAGAAAGACAGCAGACAGCAAGAGAGGAGGTGAAATAGCGCTCCTCTCCGTCACGTGGTGTTCCAAGCCACCACCTCTGGAGAAGCAAGAGAGGAGGTGAAATATCGCTCCTCTCCGTCACGTGGCGTGCCAAGCCACCACCTCTGGAGAAGAAAGACAGCAGACAGCAAGAGAGGAGGTGAAATAGCGCTCCTCTCCATCACGTGGCGTGCCAAGCCACCACCTCTGGATAAGAAAGACAGCAGACAGCAAGAGAGGAGGTGAAATAGCGCTCCTCTCCGTCACGTGGCGTGCCAAGCCACCACCTCTGGAGAAGCAAGAGAGGAGGTGAAATAGCGCTCCTCTCCGTCACGTGGCGTGCCAAGCCACCACCTCTGGAGAAGCAAGAGAGGAGGTGAAATAGCGCTCCTCTCCCTCATGTGGCGTGCCAAGTCACCACCTCTGGAGAAGAAAGACAAAGACAGCAAGAGAGGAGGTGAAATAGCGCTCCTCTCCGTCACGTGGCGTGCCAAGCCACCACCTCTGGAGAAGCAAGAGAGGAGGTGAAATAGCGCTCCTCTCCGTCACGTGGCGTGCCAAGCCACCACCTCTGGAGAAGAAAGACAGCAGACAGCAAGAGAGGAGGTGAAATAGCGCTCCTCTCCGTCACGTGGCGTGCCAAGCCACCACCTCTGGAGAAGAAAGACAGCAGACAGCAAGAGAGGAGGTGAAATAGCTCTCCTCTCCGTCACGTGGCGTGCCAAGCCACCACCTCTGGAGAAGCAAGAGAGGAGGTGAAATAGCGCTCCCCTCCGTCACGTGGCGTGCCAAGCCACCACGTCTGGAGAAGAAAGACAGCAGACAGCAAGAGAGGAGGTGAAATAGCGCTCCTCTCCGTCACATGGCGTGCCAAGCCACCACCTCTGGAGAAGAAAGAGAGGAGGTGAAATAGCGCTCCTCTCCGTCACGTGGCGTGCCAAGCCACCACCTCTGGAGAAGCAAGAGAGGAGGTGAAATAGCGCTCCTCTCCGTCACGTGGCGTGCCAAGCCACCACCTCTGGAGAAGAAAGACAGCAGAGAGCAAGAGAGGAGGTGAAATAGCGCTCCTCTCCGTCACGTGGCGTACCAAGCCACCACCTCTGGAGAAGCAAGAGAGGAGGTGAAATAGCGCTCCTCTCCGTCACGTGGCGTGCCAAGCCACCACCTCTGGAGAAGAAAGACAGCAGACAGCAAGAGAGGAGGTGAAATAGCGATCCTCTCCGTCACGTGGCGTGCCAAGCCACCACCTCTGGAGAAGCAAGAGAGGAGGTGAAATAGCGCTCCTCTCCGTCACGTGGCGTGCCAAGCCACCACCTCTGGAGAAGAAAGACAGCAGAGAGCAAGAGAGGAGGTGAAATAGCGCTCCTCTCCGTCACGTGGCGTACCAAGCCACCACCTCTGGAGAAGCAAGAGAGGAGGTGAAATAGTGCTCCTCTCCGTCACGTGGCGTGCCAAGCCACCACCTCTGGAGGAGAAAGACAGCAGACAGCAAGAGAGGAGGTGAAATAGCGCTCCTCTCCGTCACGTGGCGTGCCAAGCCACCACCTCTGGAGAAGCAAGAGAGGAGGTGAAATAGCGCTCCCCTCCGTCACGTGGCGTGCCAAGCCACCACGTCTGGAGAAGAAAGACAGCAGACAGCAAGAGAGGAGGTGAAATAGCGCTCCTCTCCATCACATGGCGTGCCAAGCCACCACGTCTGGAGAAGAAAGACAGCAGACAGCAAGAGAGGAGGTGAAATAGCGCTCCTCTCCGTCACGTGGCGTGCCAAGCCACCACCTCTGGAGAAGCAAGAGAGGAGGTGAAATAGCGCTCCTCTCCGTCACGTGGCGTGCCAAGCCACCACCTCTGGAGAAGCAAGAGAGGAGGTGAAATAGCGCTCCTCTCCGTCACGTGGCGTGCCAAGCCACCACCTCTGGAGAAGAAAGAGAGGAGGTGAAATAGCGCTCCTCTCCGTCACATGGCGTGCCAAGCCACCACCTCTGGAGAAGAAAGAGAGGAGGTGAAATAGCGCTCCTCTCCGTCACGTGGCGTGCCAAGCCACCACCTCTGGAGAAGCAAGAGAGGAGGTGAAATAGCGCTCCTCTCCGTCAAGTGGCGTGCCAAGCCACCACCTCTGGAGAAGAAAGACAGCAGACAGCAAGAGAGGAGGTGAAATAGCGCTCCTCTCCGTCACGTGGCGTGCCAAGCCACCACCTCTGGAGAAGAAAGACAGCAGACAGCAAGAGAGGAGGTGAAATAGCGCTCCTCTCCGTCACGTGGCGTGCCAAGCCACCACCTCTGGAGAAGAAAGACAGCAGACAGCAAGAGAGGAGGTGAAATAGCGCTCCTCTGTTAGGTAAATTTGTACTTTATGTTTATTATTAGGACTTGATATAATGGGAATTAACATTTTGTAAGTTATCGTTGTTCATGCATGTCTATTATAACCACTGTTCACTGTTTCACACCTGCAAGGGCACGAGTCTTTGTATTATTGAAACTGTACCACTCTGAGACTCTTCAAGGTCTCTGGCCTCTGGGCCGGGGGACATCCTATCTGAGACTCCTGCTTCAACTGTGTGAACCATATAGAAGTGTAACCACTCACACACCCCCCCCCCCCCCCACACACACACACACACACACACACACACACACACACACACAGGCCAGTGTTAACCTGCTTTGTCTGTGTATGAAAATGTAACCGCCTACTCTAACTTTGAATAAAACGGGGCAGAGAAATGAAGATCGGGGCAGATCGGTGAACTTCAGCTCCTGAGGTGAATTCATTTCTCTGTCCTTGTACAAGCTGACTTATTGTTTTGACTCTTTATTGCTCTCGATACTGGGGTTGTCTCTCTTTTCATTCTTGCAGGTTTTGTACCTAACACCTCTCCGTCACGTGGCGTGCCAAGTCACCACCTCTGGAGAAGAAAGACAGCAGACAGCAAGAGAGGAGGTGAAATTGCGCTCCTCTCCATCACATGGCGTGCCAAGTCACCACCTCTGGAGAAGAAAGACAGCAGACAGCAAGAGAGGAGGTGAAATAGCGCTCCTCTCCGTCACGTGGCGTGCCAAGCCACCACCTCTGGAGAAGCAAGAGAGGAGGTGAAATAGCGCTCCTCTCCATCACGTGGCGTGCCAAGCCACCACCTCTGGAGAAGCAAGAGAGGAAGTGAAATAGGGCTCCTCTCCGTCACGTGGCGTGCCAAGCCACCACCTCTGGAGAAGAAAGACAGCAGACAGCAAGAGAGGAGGTGAAATAGCGCTCCTCTCCGTCACGTGGCGTGCCAAGCCACCACCTCTGGAGAAGCAAGAGAGGAGGTGAAATAGCGCTCCTCTCCGTCACGTGGCGTGCCAAGCCACCACGTCTGGAGAAGAAAGACAGCAGACAGCAAGAGAGGAGGTGAAATAGCGCTCCTCTCCGTCACGTGGCGTGCCAAGCCACCACCTCTGGAGAAGCAAGAGAGGAGGTGAAATAGGGCTCCTCTCCGTCACGTGGCGTGCCAAGCCACCACCTCTGGAGAAGCAAGAGAGGAGGTGAAATATCGCTCCTCTCCGTCACGTGGCGTGCCAAGCCACCACCTCTGGAGAAGAAAGACAGCAGACAGCAAGAGAGGAGGTGAAATAGCGCTCCTCTCCGTCACGTGGTGTTCCAAGCCACCACCTCTGGAGAAGCAAGAGAGGAGGTGAAATATCGCTCCTCTCCGTCACGTGGCGTGCCAAGCCACCACCTCTGGAGAAGAAAGACAGCAGACAGCAAGAGAGGAGGTGAAATAGCGCTCCTCTCCATCACGTGGCGTGCCAAGCCACCACCTCTGGATAAGAAAGACAGCAGACAGCAAGAGAGGAGGTGAAATAGCGCTCCTCTCCGTCACGTGGCGTGCCAAGCCACCACCTCTGGAGAAGCAAGAGAGGAGGTGAAATAGCGCTCCTCTCCGTCACGTGGCGTGCCAAGCCACCACCTCTGGAGAAGCAAGAGAGGAGGTGAAATAGCGCTCCTCTCCCTCATGTGGCGTGCCAAGTCACCACCTCTGGAGAAGAAAGACAAAGACAGCAAGAGAGGAGGTGAAATAGCGCTCCTCTCCGTCACGTGGCGTGCCAAGCCACCACCTCTGGAGAAGCAAGAGAGGAGGTGAAATAGCGCTCCTCTCCGTCACGTGGCGTGCCAAGCCACCACCTCTGGAGAAGAAAGACAGCAGACAGCAAGAGAGGAGGTGAAATAGCGCTCCTCTCCGTCACGTGGCGTGCCAAGCCACCACCTCTGGAGAAGAAAGACAGCAGACAGCAAGAGAGGAGGTGAAATAGCTCTCCTCTCCGTCACGTGGCGTGCCAAGCCACCACCTCTGGAGAAGCAAGAGAGGAGGTGAAATAGCGCTCCCCTCCGTCACGTGGCGTGCCAAGCCACCACGTCTGGAGAAGAAAGACAGCAGACAGCAAGAGAGGAGGTGAAATAGCGCTCCTCTCCGTCACATGGCGTGCCAAGCCACCACCTCTGGAGAAGAAAGAGAGGAGGTGAAATAGCGCTCCTCTCCGTCACGTGGCGTGCCAAGCCACCACCTCTGGAGAAGCAAGAGAGGAGGTGAAATAGCGCTCCTCTCCGTCACGTGGCGTGCCAAGCCACCACCTCTGGAGAAGAAAGACAGCAGAGAGCAAGAGAGGAGGTGAAATAGCGCTCCTCTCCGTCACGTGGCGTACCAAGCCACCACCTCTGGAGAAGCAAGAGAGGAGGTGAAATAGCGCTCCTCTCCGTCACGTGGCGTGCCAAGCCACCACCTCTGGAGAAGAAAGACAGCAGACAGCAAGAGAGGAGGTGAAATAGCGATCCTCTCCGTCACGTGGCGTGCCAAGCCACCACCTCTGGAGAAGCAAGAGAGGAGGTGAAATAGCGCTCCTCTCCGTCACGTGGCGTGCCAAGCCACCACCTCTGGAGAAGAAAGACAGCAGAGAGCAAGAGAGGAGGTGAAATAGCGCTCCTCTCCGTCACGTGGCGTACCAAGCCACCACCTCTGGAGAAGCAAGAGAGGAGGTGAAATAGTGCTCCTCTCCGTCACGTGGCGTGCCAAGCCACCACCTCTGGAGGAGAAAGACAGCAGACAGCAAGAGAGGAGGTGAAATAGCGCTCCTCTCCGTCACGTGGCGTGCCAAGCCACCACCTCTGGAGAAGCAAGAGAGGAGGTGAAATAGCGCTCCCCTCCGTCACGTGGCGTGCCAAGCCACCACGTCTGGAGAAGAAAGACAGCAGACAGCAAGAGAGGAGGTGAAATAGCGCTCCTCTCCGTCACGTGGCGTGCCAAGCCACCACCTCTGGAGAAGCAAGAGAGGAGGTGAAATAGCGCTCCTCTCCGTCACGTGGCGTGCCAAGCCACCACCTCTGGAGAAGCAAGAGAGGAGGTGAAATAGCGCTCCTCTCCGTCACGTGGCGTGCCAAGCCACCACCTCTGGAGAAGAAAGAGAGGAGGTGAAATAGCGCTCCTCTCCGTCACGTGGCGTGCCAAGCCACCACCTCTGGAGAAGAAAGAGAGGAGGTGAAATAGCGCTCCTCTCCGTCACGTGGCGTGCCAAGCCACCACCTCTGGAGAAGCAAGAGAGGAGGTGAAATAGCGCTCCTCTCCGTCAAGTGGCGTGCCAAGCCACCACCTCTGGAGAAGAAAGACAGCAGACAGCAAGAGAGGAGGTGAAATAGCGCTCCTCTCCGTCACGTGGCGTGCCAAGCCACCACCTCTGGAGAAGAAAGACAGCAGACAGCAAGAGAGGAGGTGAAATAGCGCTCCTCTCCGTCACGTGGCGTGCCAAGCCACCACCTCTGGAGAAGAAAGACAGCAGACAGCAAGAGAGGAGGTGAAATAGCGCTCCTCTGTTAGGTAAATTTGTACTTTATGTTTATTATTAGGACTTGATATAATGGGAATTAACATTTTGTAAGTTATCGTTGTTCATGCATGTCTATTATAACCACTGTTCACTGTTTCACACCTGCAAGGGCACGAGTCTTTGTATTATTGAAACTGTACCACTCTGAGACTCTTCAAGGTCTCTGGCCTCTGGGGCCGGGGGACATCCTATCTGAGACTCCTGCTTCAACTGTGTGAACCATATAGAAGTGTAACCACTCACACACCCCCCCCCCCCCCCCACACACACACACACACACACACACACACACACCACACACACAGGCCAGTGTTAACCTGCTTTGTCTGTGTATGAAAATGTAACCGCCTACTCTAACTTTGAATAAAACGGGGCAGAGAAATGAAGATCGGGGCAGATCGGTGAACTTCAGCTCCTGAGGTGAATTCATTTCTCTGTCCTTGTACAAGCTGACTTATTGTTTTGACTCTTTATTGCTCTCGATGCTGGGGTTGTCTCTCTTTTCATTCTTGCAGGTTTTGTACCTAACACCTCTCCGTCACGTGGCGTGCCAAGTCACCACCTCTGGAGAAGAAAGACAGCAGACAGCAAGAGAGGAGGTGAAATAGCGCTCCTCTCCGTCACGTGGCGTGCCAAGCCACCACCTCTGGAGAAGCAAGAGAGGAGGTGAAATAGCGCTCCTCTCCGTCACGTGGCGTGCCAAGCCACCACCTCTGGAGAAGCAAGAGAGGAGGTGAAATAGCGCTCCCCTCCGTCACGTGGCGTGCCAAGCCACCACCTCTGGAGAAGAAAGACAGCAGACAGCAAGAGAGGAGGTGAAATAGCGCTCCTCTCCGTCACGTGGCGTGCCAAGCCACCACCTCTGGAGAAGCAAGAGAGGAGGTGAAATAGCGCTCCTCTCCGTCACGTGGCGTGCCAAGCCACCACCTCTGGAGAAGAAAGACAGCAGACAGCAAGAGAGGAGGTGAAATAGCACTCCTCTGTTAGGTAAATTTGTACTTTATGTTTATTATTAGTACTTGATATAATGGGAATTAACATTTTGTAAGTTATCGTTGTTTCATGCATGTCTATTATAACCACTGTTCACTGTTTCACACCTGCAAGGGCACGAGTCTTTGTATTATTGAAACTGTACCACTCTGAGACTCTTCAAGGTCTCTGGCCTCTGGGCCGGGGGACATCTTATCTGAGACTCCTGCTTCAACTGTGTGAACCATATAGAAGTGTAACCACTCACACACCCCCCCCCCCCCCACACACACACACACACACACACACACACACACACACACACACACACACACACACACACACACACACACACACACACACACACACACACACACACACACACACACACACACAGGCCAGTGTTAACCTGCTTTGTCTGTGTATGAAAATGTAACCGCCTACTCTAACTTTGAATAAAACGGGGCAGAGAAATGAAGATCGGGGCAGATCGGTGAACTTCAGCTCCTGAGGTGAATTCATTTCTCTGTCCTTGTACAAGCTGACTTATTGTTTTGACTCTTTATTGCTCTCGATACTGGGGTTGTCTCTCTTTTCATTCTTGCAGGTTTTGTACCTAACACCTCTCCGTCACGTGGCGTGCCAAGTCACCACCTCTGGAGAAGAAAGACAGCAGACAGCAAGAGAGGAGGTGAAACAGCGCTCCTCTCCGTCATGTGGCGTGCCAAGTCACCACCTCTGGAGAAGAAAGACAAAGACAGCAAGAGAGGAGGTGAAATAGCGCTCCTCTCCGTCACGTGGCGTGCCAAGCCACCACCTCTGGAGAAGCAAGAGAGGAGGTGAAATAGCGCTCCTCTCCGTCACGTGGCGTGCCAAGCCACCACCTCTGGAGAAGCAAGAGAGGAGGTGAAATAGCGCTCCTCTCCGTCACGTGGCGTGCCAAGCCACCACCTCTGGAGAAGCAAGAGAGGAGGTGAAATAGCGCTCCTCTCCGTCACGTGGCGTGCCAAGCCACCACCTCTGGAGAAGAAAGACAGAAGACAGCAAGAGAGGAGGTGAAATAGCGCTCCTCTCCATCATGTGGCGTGCCAAGCCACCACCTCTGGAGAAGCAAGAGAGGAGGTGAAATAGCGCTCCTCTCCGTCACGTGGCGTGCCAAGCCACCACCTCTGGAGAAGCAAGAGAGGAGGTGAAACAGCGCTCCTCTCCGTCACGTGGCGTGCCAAGCCACCACCTCTGGAGAAGCAAGAGAGGAGGTGAAATAGCGCTCCCCTCCGTCACGTGGCGTGCCAAGCCACCACCTCTGGAGAAGAAAGACAGCAGACAGCAAGAGAGGAGGTGAAATAGCGCTCCTCTCCGTCACGTGGCGTGCCAAGCCACCACCTCTGGAGAAGCAAGAGAGGAGGTGAAATAGCGCTCCTCTCCGTCACGTGGCGTGCCAAGCCACCACCTCTGGAGAAGCAAGAGAGGAGGTGAAATAGCGCTCCTCTCCGTCACGTGGCGTGCCAAGCCACCACCTCTGGAGAAGCAAGAGAGGAGGTGAAATAGCGCTCCTCTCCCTCATGTGGCGTGCCAAGTCACCACCTCTGGAGAAGAAAGACAAAGACAGCAAGAGAGGAGGTGAAATAGCGCTCCTCTCCGTCACGTGGCGTGCCAAGCCACCACCTCTGGAGAAGCAAGAGAGGAGGTGAAATAGCGCTCCTCTCCGTCACGTGGCGTGCCAAGCCACCACCTCTGGAGAAGAAAGACAGCAGACAGCAAGAGAGGAGGTGAAATAGCGCTCCTCTCCGTCACGTGGCGTGCCAAGCCACCACCTCTGGAGAAGAAAGACAGCAGACAGCAAGAGAGGAGGTGAAATAGCTCTCCTCTCCGTCACGTGGCGTGCCAAGCCACCACCTCTGGAGAAGCAAGAGAGGAGGTGAAATAGCGCTCCCCTCCGTCACGTGGCGTGCCAAGCCACCACGTCTGGAGAAGAAAGACAGCAGACAGCAAGAGAGGAGGTGAAATAGCGCTCCTCTCCGTCACATGGCGTGCCAAGCCACCACCTCTGGAGAAGAAAGAGAGGAGGTGAAATAGCGCTCCTCTCCGTCACGTGGCGTGCCAAGCCACCACCTCTGGAGAAGCAAGAGAGGAGGTGAAATAGCGCTCCTCTCCGTCACGTGGCGTGCCAAGCCACCACCTCTGGAGAAGAAAGACAGCAGAGAGCAAGAGAGGAGGTGAAATAGCGCTCCTCTCCGTCACGTGGCGTACCAAGCCACCACCTCTGGAGAAGCAAGAGAGGAGGTGAAATAGCGCTCCTCTCCGTCACGTGGCGTGCCAAGCCACCACCTCTGGAGAAGAAAGACAGCAGACAGCAAGAGAGGAGGTGAAATAGCGATCCTCTCCGTCACGTGGCGTGCCAAGCCACCACCTCTGGAGAAGCAAGAGAGGAGGTGAAATAGCGCTCCTCTCCGTCACGTGGCGTGCCAAGCCACCACCTCTGGAGAAGAAAGACAGCAGAGAGCAAGAGAGGAGGTGAAATAGCGCTCCTCTCCGTCACGTGGCGTACCAAGCCACCACCTCTGGAGAAGCAAGAGAGGAGGTGAAATAGTGCTCCTCTCCGTCACGTGGCGTGCCAAGCCACCACCTCTGGAGGAGAAAGACAGCAGACAGCAAGAGAGGAGGTGAAATAGCGCTCCTCTCCGTCACGTGGCGTGCCAAGCCACCACCTCTGGAGAAGCAAGAGAGGAGGTGAAATAGCGCTCCCCTCCGTCACGTGGCGTGCCAAGCCACCACGTCTGGAGAAGAAAGACAGCAGACAGCAAGAGAGGAGGTGAAATAGCGCTCCTCTCCGTCACGTGGCGTGCCAAGCCACCACCTCTGGAGAAGCAAGAGAGGAGGTGAAATAGCGCTCCTCTCCGTCACGTGGCGTGCCAAGCCACCACCTCTGGAGAAGCAAGAGAGGAGGTGAAATAGCGCTCCTCTCCGTCACGTGGCGTGCCAAGCCACCACCTCTGGAGAAGAAAGAGAGGAGGTGAAATAGCGCTCCTCTCCGTCACGTGGCGTGCCAAGCCACCACCTCTGGAGAAGAAAGAGAGGAGGTGAAATAGCGCTCCTCTCCGTCACGTGGCGTGCCAAGCCACCACCTCTGGAGAAGCAAGAGAGGAGGTGAAATAGCGCTCCTCTCCGTCAAGTGGCGTGCCAAGCCACCACCTCTGGAGAAGAAAGACAGCAGACAGCAAGAGAGGAGGTGAAATAGCGCTCCTCTCCGTCACGTGGCGTGCCAAGCCACCACCTCTGGAGAAGAAAGACAGCAGACAGCAAGAGAGGAGGTGAAATAGCGCTCCTCTCCGTCACGTGGCGTGCCAAGCCACCACCTCTGGAGAAGCAAGAGAGGAGGTGAAATAGCGCTCCCCTCCGTCACGTGGCGTGCCAAGCCACCACGTCTGGAGAAGAAAGACAGCAGACAGCAAGAGAGGAGGTGAAATAGCGCTCCTCTCCGTCACATGGCGTGCCAAGCCACCACCTCTGGAGAAGAAAGAGAGGAGGTGAAATAGCGCTCCTCTCCGTCACGTGGCGTGCCAAGCCACCACCTCTGGAGAAGCAAGAGAGGAGGTGAAATAGCGCTCCTCTCCGTCACGTGGCGTGCCAAGCCACCACCTCTGGAGAAGAAAGACAGCAGAGAGCAAGAGAGGAGGTGAAATAGCGCTCCTCTCCGTCACGTGGCGTACCAAGCCACCACCTCTGGAGAAGCAAGAGAGGAGGTGAAATAGCGCTCCTCTCCGTCACGTGGCGTGCCAAGCCACCACCTCTGGAGAAGAAAGACAGCAGACAGCAAGAGAGGAGGTGAAATAGCGATCCTCTCCGTCACGTGGCGTGCCAAGCCACCACCTCTGGAGAAGCAAGAGAGGAAGTGAAATAGCGCTCCTCTCCGTCACGTGGCGTGCCAAGCCACCACCTCTGGAGAAGAAAGACAGCAGAGAGCAAGAGAGGAGGTGAAATAGCGCTCCTCTCCGTCACGTGGCGTACCAAGCCACCACCTCTGGAGAAGCAAGAGAGGAGGTGAAATAGTGCTCCTCTCCGTCACGTGGCGTGCCAAGCCACCACCTCTGGAGGAGAAAGACAGCAGACAGCAAGAGAGGAGGTGAAATAGCGCTCCTCTCCGTCACGTGGCGTGCCAAGCCACCACCTCTGGAGAAGCAAGAGAGGAGGTGAAATAGCGCTCCCCTCCGTCACGTGGCGTGCCAAGCCACCACGTCTGGAGAAGAAAGACAGCAGACAGCAAGAGAGGAGGTGAAATAGCGCTCCTCTCCGTCACGTGGCGTGCCAAGCCACCACCTCTGGAGAAGCAAGAGAGGAGGTGAAATAGCGCTCCTCTCCGTCACGTGGCGTGCCAAGCCACCACCTCTGGAGAAGCAAGAGAGGAGGTGAAATAGCGCTCCTCTCCGTCACGTGGCGTGCCAAGCCACCACCTCTGGAGAAGAAAGAGAGGAGGTGAAATAGCGCTCCTCTCCGTCACGTGGCGTGCCAAGCCACCACCTCTGGAGAAGAAAGAGAGGAGGTGAAATAGCGCTCCTCTCCGTCACGTGGCGTGCCAAGCCACCACCTCTGGAGAAGCAAGAGAGGAGGTGAAATAGCGCTCCTCTCCGTCAAGTGGCGTGCCAAGCCACCACCTCTGGAGAAGAAAGACAGCAGACAGCAAGAGAGGAGGTGAAATAGCGCTCCTCTCCGTCACGTGGCGTGCCAAGCCACCACCTCTGGAGAAGAAAGACAGCAGACAGCAAGAGAGGAGGTGAAATAGCGCTCCTCTCCGTCACGTGGCGTGCCAAGCCACCACCTCTGGAGAAGAAAGACAGCAGACAGCAAGAGAGGAGGTGAAATAGCGCTCCTCTCCGTCACGTGGCGTGCCAAGCCACCACCTCTGGAGAAGAAAGTCAGCAGACAGCAAGAGAGGAGGTGAAATAACGCTCCTCTGTTAGGTAAATTTGTACTTTATGTTTATTATTAGGACTTGATATAATGGGAATTAACATTTTGTAAGTTATCGTTGTTCATGCATGTCTATTATAACCACTGTTCACTGTTTCACACCTGCAAGGGCACGAGTCTTTGTATTATTGAAACTGTACCACTCTGAGACTCTTCAAGGTCTCTGGCCTCTGGGCCGGGGGACATCTTATCTGAGACTCCTGCTTCAACTGTGTGAACTATATAGAAGTGTAACCACTCACACACACACACACACACACACACACACACACACACACACACACACACACACACACACACACACACACACACACACACACACACACACACACACACACACACACACACACACACACACAGGCCAGTGTTAACCTGCTTTGTCTGTGTATGAAAATGTAACCGCCTACTCTAACTTTGAATAAAACGGGGCAGAGAAATGAAGATCGGGGCAGATCGGTGAACTTCAGCTCCTGAGGTGAATTCATTTCTCTGTCCTTGTACAAGCTGACTTATTGTTTTGACTCTTTATTGCTCTCGATACTGGGGTTGTCTCTCTTTTCATTCTTGCAGGTTTTGTACCTAACACCTCTCCGTCACGTGGCGTGCCAAGTCACCACCTCTGGAGAAGAAAGACAGCAGACAGCAAGAGAGGAGGTGAAATAGCGCTCCTCTCCGTCACGTGGCGTGCCAAGCCACCACCTCTGGAGAAGCAAGAGAGGAGGTGAAATAGCGCTCCTCTCCGTCACGTGGCGTGCCAAGCCACCACCTCTGGAGAAGCAAGAGAGGAGGTGAAATAGCGCTCCCCTCCGTCACGTGGCGTGCCAAGCCACCACCTCTGGAGAAGAAAGACAGCAGACAGCAAGAGAGGAGGTGAAATAGCGCTCCTCTCCGTCACGTGGCGTGCCAAGCCACCACCTCTGGAGAAGCAAGAGAGGAGGTGAAATAGCGCTCCTCTCCGTCACGTGGCGTGCCAAGCCACCACCTCTGGAGAAGAAAGACAGCAGACAGCAAGAGAGGAGGTGAAATAGCACTCCTCTGTTAGGTAAATTTGTACTTTATGTTTATTATTAGTACTTGATATAATGGGAATTAACATTTTGTAAGTTATCGTTGTTTCATGCATGTCTATTATAACCACTGTTCACTGTTTCACACCTGCAAGGGCACGAGTCTTTGTATTATTGAAACTGTACCACTCTGAGACTCTTCAAGGTCTCTGGCCTCTGGGCCGGGGGACATCTTATCTGAGACTCCTGCTTCAACTGTGTGAACCATATAGAAGTGTAACCACTCACACACCCCCCCCCCCACACACACACACACACACACACACACACACACACACACACACACACACACACACACACACACACACACACACACACACACACACACACACACACACACACACACACACACACAGGCCAGTGTTAACCTGCTTTGTCTGTGTATGAAAATGTAACCGCCTACTCTAACTTTGAATAAAACGGGGCAGAGAAATGAAGATCGGGGCAGATCGGTGAACTTCAGCTCCTGAGGTGAATTCATTTCTCTGTCCTTGTACAAGCTGACTTATTGTTTTGACTCTTTATTGCTCTCGATACTGGGGTTGTCTCTCTTTTCATTCTTGCAGGTTTTGTACCTAACACCTCTCCGTCACGTGGCGTGCCAAGCCACCACCTCTGGAGAATAAAGACAGCAGACAGCAAGAGAGGAGGTGAAACAGCGCTCCTCTCCGTCATGTGGCGTGCCAAGTCACCACCTCTGGAGAAGAAAGACAAAGACAGCAAGAGAGGAGGTGAAATAGCGCTCCTCTCCGTCACGTGGCGTGCCAAGCCACCACCTCTGGAGAAGCAAGAGAGGAGGTGAAATAGCGCTCCTCTCCGTCACGTGGCGTGCCAAGCCACCACCTCTGGAGAAGCAAGAGAGGAGGTGAAATAGCGCTCCTCTCCGTCACGTGGCGTGCCAAGCCACCACCTCTGGAGAAGCAAGAGAGGAGGTGAAATAGCGCTCCTCTCCGTCACGTGGCGTGCCAAGCCACCACCTCTGGAGAAGAAAGACAGAAGACAGCAAGAGAGGAGGTGAAATAGCGCTCCTCTCCATCATGTGGCGTGCCAAGCCACCACCTCTGGAGAAGCAAGAGAGGAGGTGAAATAGCGCTCCTCTCCGTCACGTGGCGTGCCAAGCCACCACCTCTGGAGAAGCAAGAGAGGAGGTGAAACAGCGCTCCTCTCCGTCACGTGGCGTGCCAAGCCACCACCTCTGGAGAAGCAAGAGAGGAGGTGAAATAGCGCTCCCCTCCGTCACGTGGCGTGCCAAGCCACCACCTCTGGAGAAGAAAGACAGCAGACAGCAAGAGAGGAGGTGAAATAGCGCTCCTCTCCGTCACGTGGCGTGCCAAGCCACCACCTCTGGAGAAGCAAGAGAGGAGGTGAAATAGCGCTCCTCTCCGTCACGTGGCGTGCCAAGCCACCACCTCTGGAGAAGCAAGAGAGGAGGTGAAATAGCGCTCCTCTCCGTCACGTGGCGTGCCAAGCCACCACCTCTGGAGAAGCAAGAGAGGAGGTGAAATAGCGCTCCTCTCCGTCACGTGGCGTGCCAAGCCACCACCTCTGGAGAAGAAAGACAGCAGACAGCAAGAGAGGAGGTGAAATAGCGCTCCTCTCCATCATGTGGCGTGCCAAGCCACCACCTCTGGAGAAGAAAGACAGCAGACAGCAAGAGAGGAGGTGAAATAGCGCTCCTCTCTGTCACGTGGCGTTCCAAGCCACCACCTCTGGAGAAGCAAGAGAGGAGGTGAAATAGCGCTCCTCTCCGTCACGTGGCGTGCCAAGCCACCACCTCTGGAGAAGAAAGACAGCAGACAGCAAGAGAGGAGGTGAAATAGCGCTCCTCTCCGTCACGTGGCGTGCCAAGCCACCACCTCTGGAGAAGAAAGACAGCAGACAGCAAGAGAGGAGGTGAAATAGCGCTCCTCTCCGTCACGTGGCGTTCCAAGCCACCACCTCTGGAGAAGCAAGAGAGGAGGTGAAATAGCGCTCCTCTCCGTCAAGTGGCGTGCCAAGCCACCACCTCTGGAGAAGAAAGACAGCAGACAGCAAGAGAGGAGGTGAAATAGCGCTCCTCTCCGTCACGTGGCGTGCCAAGCCACCACCTCTGGAGAAGCAAGAGAGGAGGTGAAATAGCGCTCCTCTCCGTCAAGTGGCGTGCCAAGCCACCACCTCTGGAGAAGCAAGAGAGGAGGTGAAATAGCGCTCCTCTCCATCACGTGGCGTGCCAAGCCACCACCTCTGGAGAAGAAAGACAGCAGACAGCAAGAGAGGAGGTGAAATAGCACTCCTCTGTTAGGTAAATTTGTACTTTATGTTTATTATTAGTACTTGATATAATGGGAATTAACATTTTGTAAGTTATCGTTGTTCATGCATGTCTATTATAACCACTGTTCACTGTTTCACACCTGCAAGGGCACGAGTCTTTGTATTATTGAAACTGTACCACTCTGAGACTCTTCAAGGTCTCTGGCCTCTGGGCCGGGGGACATCCTATCTGAGACTCCTGCTTCAACTGTGTGAACCATATAGAAGTGTAACCACTCACACACACACACACACACACACAGACACACACACACACACACACACACACACACACACACACACACACACACACACACACACACACACACACACACACACACACACACACAGGCCAGTGTTAACCTGCTTTGTCTGTGTATGAAAATGTAACCGCCTACTCTAACTTTGAATAAAACGGGGCAGAGAAATGAAGATCGGGGCAGATCGGTGAACTTCAGCTCCTGAGGTGAATTCATTTCTCTGTCCTTGTACAAGCTGACTTATTGTTTTGACTCTTTATTGCTCTCGATACTGGGGTTGTCTCTCTTTTCATTCTTGCAGGTTTTGTACCTAACACCTCTCCGTCACGTGGCGTGCCAAGTCACCACCTCTGGAGAATAAAGACAGCAGACAGCAAGAGAGGAGGTGAAATAGCGCTCCTCTCCGTCACGTGGCGTGCCAAGCCACCACCTCTGGAGAAGAAAGAGAGGAGGTGAAATAGCGCTCCTCTCCGTCACGTGGCGTGCCAAGCCACCACCTCTGGAGAAGAAAGACAGCAGACAGCAAGAGAGGAGGTGAAATAGCGCTCCTCTCCGTCACGTGGCGTGCCAAGCCACCACCTCTGGAGAAGCAAGAGAGGAGGTGAAATAGCGCTCCTCTCCGTCACGTGGCGTGCCAAGCCACCACCTCTGGAGAAGCAAGAGAGGAGGTGAAATAGCGCTCCTCTCCGTCACGTGGCGTGCCAAGCCACCACCTCTGGAGAAGCAAGAGAGGAGGTGAAATAGCGCTCCTCTCCGTCACGTGGCGTGCCAAGCCACCACCTCTGGAGAAGCAAGAGAGGAGGTGAAATAGCGCTCCTCTCCTTCACGTGGCGTGCCAAGCCACCACCTCTGGAGAAGAAAGTCAGCAGACAGCAAGAGAGGAGGTGAAATAGCGCTCCTCTCCGTCACGTGGCGTGCCAAGCCACCACCTCTGGAGAAGCAAGAGAGGAGGTGAAATAGCACTCCTCTGTTAGGTAAATGTGTACTTTATGTTTATTATTAGTACTTGATATAATGGGAATTAACATTTTGTAAATTATCGTTGTTCATGCATGTCTATTATAACCACTGTTCACTGTTTCACACCTGCAAGGGCACGAGTCTTTGTATTATTGAAACTGTACCACTCTGAGACTCTTCAAGGTCTCTGGCCTCTGGGCCGGGGGACATCTTATCTGAGACTCCTGCTTCAACTGTGTGAACCATATAGAAGTGTAACCACTCACACACACACACACACACACACACACACACACACACACACACACACACACACACACACACACACACACACACACACACACACAGGCCAGTGTTAACCTGCTTTGTCTGTGTATGAAAATGTAACCGCCTACTCTAACTTTGAATAAAACGGGGCAGAGAAATGAAGATCGGGGCAGATCGGTGAACTTCAGCTCCTGAGGTGAATTCATTTCTCTGTCCTTGTACAAGCTGACTTATTGTTTTGACTCTTTATTGCTCTCGATACTGGGGTTGTCTCTCTTTTCATTCTTGCAGGTTTTGTACCTAACACCTCTCCGTCACGTGGCGTGCCAAGTCACCACCTCTGGAGAAGAAAGACAGCAGACAGCAAGAGAGGAGGTGAAACAGCGCTCCTCTCCGTCATGTGGCGTGCCAAGTCACCACCTCTGGAGAAGAAAGACAGCAGACAGCAAGAGAGGAGGTGAAATTGCGCTCCTCTCCATCACATGGCGTGCCAAGTCACCACCTCTGGAGAAGAAAGACAGCAGACAGCAAGAGAGGAGGTGAAATAGCGCTCCTCTCCGTCACGTGGCGTGCCAAGCCACCACCTCTGGAGAAGCAAGAGAGGAGGTGAAATAGCGCTCCTCTCCGTCACGTGGCGTGCCAAGCCACCACCTCTGGAGAAGCAAGAGAGGAGGTGAAATAGGGCTCCTCTCCGTCACGTGGCGTGCCAAGCCACCACCTCTGGAGAAGAAAGACAGCAGACAGCAAGAGAGGAGGTGAAATAGCGCTCCTCTCCGTCATGTGGCGTGCCAAGTCACCACCTCTGGAGAAGAAAGACAGCAGACAGCAAGAGAGGAGGTGAAATTGCGCTCCTCTCCATCACATGGCGTGCCAAGTCACCACCTCTGGAGAAGAAAGACAGCAGACAGCAAGAGAGGAGGTGAAATAGCGCTCCTCTCCGTCACGTGGCGTGCCAAGCCACCACCTCTGGAGAAGCAAGAGAGGAGGTGAAATAGCGCTCCTCTCCGTCACGTGGCGTGCCAAGCCACCACCTCTGGAGAAGCAAGAGAGGAGGTGAAATAGGGCTCCTCTCCGTCACGTGGCGTGCCAAGCCACCACCTCTGGAGAAGAAAGACAGCAGACAGCAAGAGAGGAGGTGAAATAGCGCTCCTCTCCGTCACGTGGCGTGCCAAGCCACCACCTCTGGAGAAGCAAGAGAGGAGGTGAAATAGCGCTCCTCTCCGTCACGTGGCGTGCCAAGCCACCACGTCTGGAGAAGAAAGACAGCAGACAGCAAGAGAGGAGGTGAAATAGCGCTCCTCTCCGTCACGTGGCGTGCCAAGCCACCACCTCTGGAGAAGAAAGACAGCAGACAGCAAGAGAGGAGGTGAAATAGCGCTCCTCTCCGTCACGTGGCGTGCCAAGCCACCACCTCTGGAGAAGCAAGAGAGGAGGTGAAATAGGGCTCCTCTCCGTCACGTGGCGTGCCAAGCCACCACCTCTGGAGAAGCAAGAGAGGAGGTGAAATATCGCTCCTCTCCGTCACGTGGCGTGCCAAGCCACCACCTCTGGAGAAGAAAGACAGCAGACAGCAAGAGAGGAGGTGAAATAGCGCTCCTCTCCGTCACGTGGTGTTCCAAGCCACCACCTCTGGAGAAGCAAGAGAGGAGGTGAAATATCGCTCCTCTCCGTCACGTGGCGTGCCAAGCCACCACCTCTGGAGAAGAAAGACAGCAGACAGCAAGAGAGGAGGTGAAATAGCGCTCCTCTCCGTCACGTGGCGTGCCAAGCCACCACCTCTGGATAAGAAAGACAGCAGACAGCAAGAGAGGAGGTGAAAGCGCTCCTCTCCGTCAAGTGGCGTGCCAAGCCACCACCTCTGGAGAAGAAAGAGAGGAGGTGAAATAGCGCTCCTCTCCGTCACGTGGCGTGCCAAGCCACCACCTCTGGAGAAGAAAGACAGTAGACAGCAAGAAAGGAGGTGAAATAGCGCTCCTCTCCGTCACGTGGCGTGCCAAGCCACCACCTCTGGAGAAGCAAGAGAGGAGGTGAAATAGCGCTCCTCTCCGTCAAGTGGCGTGCCAAGCCACCACCTCTGGAGAAGAAAGTCAGCAGACAGCAAGAGAGGAGGTGAAATAGCACTCCTCTGTTAGGTAAATTTGTACTTTATGTTTATTATTAGTACTTGATATAATGGGAATTAACATTTTGTAAGTTATCGTTGTTCATGCATGTCTATTATAACCACTGTTCACTGTTTCACACCTGCAAGGGCACGAGTCTTTGTATTATTGAAACTGTACCACTCTGAGACTCTTCAAGGTCTCTGGCCTCTGGGCCGGGGGACATCCTATCTGAGACTCCTGCTTCAACTGTGTGAACCATATAGAAGTGTAACCACTCACACACACACACACACACACACACACACACACACACACACACACACACACACACACACACACACAGGCCAGTGTTAACCTGCTTTGTCTGTGTATGAAAATGTAACCGCCTACTCTAACTTTGAATAAAACGGGGCAGAGAAATGAAGATCGGGGCAGATCGGTGAACTTCAGCTCCTGAGGTGAATTCATTTCTCTGTCCTTGTACATGCTGACTTATTGTTTTGACTCTTTATTGCTCTCGATACTGGGGTTGTCTCTCTTTTCATTCTTGCAGGTTTTGTACCTAACACCTCTCCGTCACGTGGCGTGCCAAGCCACCACCTCTGGAGAAGCAAGAGAGGAGGTGAAATAGCGCTCCTCTCCCTCATGTGGCGTGCCAAGCCACCACCTCTGGAGAAGAAAGACAGCAGACAGCAAGAGAGGAGGTGAAATAGCGCTCCTCTCCGTCACGTGGCGTGCCAAGCCACCACCTCTGGAGAAGCAAGAGAGGAGGTGAAATAGCGCTCCTCTCCGTCACGTGGCGTGCCAAGCCACCACCTCTGGAGAAGAAAGACAGCAGACAGCAAGAGAGGAGGTGAAATAGCGCTCCTCTCCGTCACGTGGCGTGCCAAGCCACCACCTCTGGAGAAGCAAGAGAGGAGGTGAAATAGCGCTCCTCTCCGTCACGTGGCATGCCAAGCCACCACCTCTGGAGAAGAAAGACAGCAGACAGCAAGAGAGGAGGTGAAATAGCGCTCCTCTCCGTCACGTGGCGTGCCAAGCCACCACCTCTGGAGAAGAAAGACAGCAGACAGCAAGAGAGGAGGTGAAATAGCGCTCCTCTCCGTCACGTGGCGTGCCAAGCTACCACCTCTGGAGAAGAAAGACAGCAGACAGCAAGAGAGGAGGTGAAATAGCGCTCCTCTCCGTCACGTGGCGTGCCAAGCCACCACCTCTGGAGACGAAAGACAGCAGACAGCAAGACAGGAGGTGAAATAGCGCTCCTCTCCGTCACGTGGCGTGCCAAGCCACCACCTCTGGAGAAGAAAGACAGCAGACAGCAAGAGAGGAGGTGAAATAGCGCTCCTCTCCGTCATGTGGCGTGCCAAGCCACCACCTCTGGAGAAGCAAGAGAGGAGGTGAAATAGCGCTCCTTTCCGTCATATGGCGTGCCAAGCCACCACCTCTGGAGAAGCAAGAGAGGAGGTGAAATAGCGCTCCTCTCCGTCACGTGGCGTGCCAAGCCACCACCTCTGGAGAAGAAAGACAGCAGACAGCAAGAGAGGAGGTGAAATAGCGCTCCTCTCCGTCACGTGGCGTGCCAAGCCACCACCTCTGGAGAAGAAAGACAGCAGACAGCAAGAGAGGAGGTGAAATAGCGCTCCTCTCCGTCACGTGGCGTGCCAAGCCACCACCTCTGGAGAAGAAAGACAGCAGACAGCAAGAGAGGAGGTGAAATAGCGCTCCTCTCCGTCACGTGGCGTGCCAAGCCACCACCTCTGGAGAAGAAAGACAGCAGACAGCAAGAGAGGAGGTGAAATAGCGCTCCTCTCCGTCATGTGGCGTGCCAAGCCACCACCTCTGGAGAAGCAAGAGAGGAGGTGAAATAGCGCTCCTTTCCGTCATATGGCGTGCCAAGCCACCACCTCTGGAGAAGCAAGAGAGGAGGTGAAATAGCGCTCCTCTCCGTCACGTGGCGTGCCAAGCCACCACCTCTGGAGAAGAAAGACAGCAGACAGCAAGAGAGGAGGTGAAATAGCGCTCCTCTCCGTCACGTGGCGTGCCAAGCCACCACCTCTGGAGAAGAAAGACAGCAGACAGCAAGAGAGGAGGTGAAATAGCGCTCCTCTCCGTCACGTGGCGTGCCAAGCCACCACCTCTGGAGAAGAAAGACAGCAGACAGCAAGAGAGGAGGTGAAATAGCGCTCCTCTCCGTCACGTGGCGTGCCAAGCCACCACCTCTGGAGAAGCAAGAGAGGAGGTGAAATAGCGCTCCTCTCCGTCACGTGGCGTGCCAAGCCACCACCTCTGGAGAAGAAAGACAGCAGACAGCAAGAGAGGAGGTGAAATAACGCTCCTCTGTTAGGTAAATGTGTACTTTATGTTTATTATTAGTACTTGATATAATGGGAATTAACATTTTGTAAGTTATCGTTGTTCATGCATGTCTATTATAACCACTGTTCACTGTTTCACACCTGCAAGGGCACGAGTCTTTGTATTATTGAAACTGTACCACTCTGAGACTCTTCAAGGTCTCTGGCCTCTGGGCCGGGGGA
Organism: Blennius ocellaris; assembly: GCF_963422515.1. Classification (NCBI taxonomy): domain Eukaryota; kingdom Metazoa; phylum Chordata; class Actinopteri; order Blenniiformes; family Blenniidae; genus Blennius; species Blennius ocellaris. Next base: position 34,338,581 of record NC_137652.1, on the reverse strand, counting down.
CATCTTATCTGAGACTCCTGCTTCAACTGTGTGAACCATATAGAAGCGTAACCACTCACACACACACACACACACACACACACACACACACACACACACACACACACACACACACACACACACACACACACACACACACACACACACACACACACACACACACACACACACACAGGCCAGTGTTAACCTGCTTTGTCTGTGTATGAAAATGTAACCGCCTACTCTAACTTTGAATAAAACGGGGCAGAGAAATGAAGATCGGGGCAGATCGGTGAACTTCAGCTCCTGAGGTGAATTCATTTCTCTGTCCTTGTACAAGCTGACTTATTGTTTTGACTCTTTATTGCTCTCGATACTGGGGTTGTCTCTCTTTTCATTCTTGCAGGTTTTGTACCTAACACCTCTCCGTCACGTGGCGTGCCAAGTCACCACCTCTGGAGAAGAAAGACAGCAGACAGCAAGAGAGGAGGTGAAACAGCGCTCCTCTCCGTCATGTGGCGTGCCAAGCCACCACCTCTGGAGAAGCAAGAGAGGAGGTGAAATAGCGCTCCTCTCCGTCACGTGGCGTGCCAAGTCACCACCTCTGGAGAAGAAAGACAAAGACAGCAAGAGAGGAGGTGAAATAGCGCTCCTCTCCGTCACGTGGCGTGCCAAGTCACCACCTCTGGAGAAGCAAGAGAGGAGGTGAAACAGCGCTCCTCTCCGTCACGTGGCGTGCCAAGCCACCACCTCTGGAGAAGCAAGAGAGGAGGTGAAATATCGCTCCTCTCCGTCACGTGGCGTGCCAAGCCACCACCTCTGGAGAAGAAAGACAGCAGACAGCAAGAGAGGAGGTGAAATAGCGCTCCTCTCCGTCACGTGGTGTTCCAAGCCACCACCTCTGGAGAAGCAAGAGAGGAGGTGAAATATCGCTCCTCTCCGTCACGTGGCGTGCCAAGCCACCACCTCTGGAGAAGAAAGACAGCAGACAGCAAGAGAGGAGGTGAAATAGCGCTCCTCTCCGTCACGTGGCGTGCCAAGCCACCACCTCTGGATAAGAAAGACAGCAGACAGCAAGAGAGGAGGTGAAAGCGCTCCTCTCCGTCAAGTGGCGTGCCAAGCCACCACCTCTGGAGAAGAAAGAGAGGAGGTGAAATAGCGCTCCTCTCCGTCACGTGGCGTGCCAAGCCACCACCTCTGGAGAAGCAAGAGAGGAGGTGAAATAGCGCTCCTCTCCGTCACGTGGCGTGCCAAGCCACCACCTCTGGAGAAGAAAGACAGTAGACAGCAAGAAAGGAGGTGAAATAGCGCTCCTCTCCGTCACGTGGCGTGCCAAGCCACCACCTCTGGAGAAGCAAGAGAGGAGGTGAAATAGCGCTCCTCTCCGTCAAGTGGCGTGCCAAGCCACCACCTCTGGAGAAGAAAGTCAGCAGACAGCAAGAGAGGAGGTGAAATAGCACTCCTCTGTTAGGTAAATTTGTACTTTATGTTTATTATTAGTACTTGATATAATGGGAATTAACATTTTGTAAGTTATCGTTGTTCATGCATGTCTATTATAACCACTGTTCACTGTTTCACACCTGCAAGGGCACGAGTCTTTGTATTATTGAAACTGTACCACTCTGAGACTCTTCAAGGTCTCTGGCCTCTGGGCCGGGGGACATCCTATCTGAGACTCCTGCTTCAACTGTGTGAACCATATAGAAGTGTAACCACTCACACACACACACACACACACACACACACACACACACACACACACACACACACACACACACACAGGCCAGTGTTAACCTGCTTTGTCTGTGTATGAAAATGTAACCGCCTACTCTAACTTTGAATAAAACGGGGCAGAGAAATGAAGATCGGGGCAGATCGGTGAACTTCAGCTCCTGAGGTGAATTCATTTCTCTGTCCTTGTACAAGCTGACTTATTGTTTTGACTCTTTATTGCTCTCGATACTGGGGTTGTCTCTCTTTTCATTCTTGCAGGTTTTGTACCTAACACCTCTCCGTCACGTGGCGTGCCAAGCCACCACCTCTGGAGAAGCAAGAGAGGAGGTGAAATAGCGCTCCTCTCCCTCATGTGGCGTGCCAAGCCACCACCTCTGGAGAAGAAAGACAGCAGACAGCAAGAGAGGAGGTGAAATAGCGCTCCTCTCCGTCACGTGGCGTGCCAAGCCACCACCTCTGGAGAAGAAAGACAGCAGACAGCAAGAGAGGAGGTGAAATAGCGCTCCTCTCCGTCACGTGGCGTGCCAAGCCACCACCTCTGGAGAAGCAAGAGAGGAGGTGAAATAGCGCTCCTCTCCGTCACGTGGCGTGCCAAGCCACCACCTCTGGAGAAGAAAGACAGCAGACAGCAAGAGAGGAGGTGAAATAGCGCTCCTCTCCGTCACGTGGCGTGCCAAGCCACCACCTCTGGAGAAGCAAGAGAGGAGGTGAAATAGCGCTCCTCTCCGTCACGTGGCATGCCAAGCCACCACCTCTGGAGAAGAAAGACAGCAGACAGCAAGAGAGGAGGTGAAATAGCGCTCCTCTCCGTCACGTGGCGTGCCAAGCCACCACCTCTGGAGAAGAAAGACAGCAGACAGCAAGAGAGGAGGTGAAATAGCGCTCCTCTCCGTCACGTGGCGTGCCAAGCTACCACCTCTGGAGAAGAAAGACAGCAGACAGCAAGAGAGGAGGTGAAATAGCGCTCCTCTCCGTCACGTGGCGTACCAAGCCACCACCTCTGGAGAAGAAAGACAGCAGACAGCAAGAGAGGAGGTGAAATAGCGCTCCTCTCCGTCATGTGGCGTGCCAAGCCACCACCTCTGGAGAAGCAAGAGAGGAGGTGAAATAGCGCTCCTTTCCGTCATATGGCGTGCCAAGCCACCACCTCTGGAGAAGCAAGAGAGGAGGTGAAATAGCGCTCCTCTCCGTCACGTGGCGTGCCAAGCCACCACCTCTGGAGAAGAAAGACAGCAGACAGCAAGAGAGGAGGTGAAATAGCGCTCCTCTCCGTCATGTGGCGTGCCAAGCCACCACCTCTGGAGAAGCAAGAGAGGAGGTGAAATAGCGCTCCTTTCCGTCATATGGCGTGCCAAGCCACCACCTCTGGAGAAGCAAGAGAGGAGGTGAAATAGCGCTCCTCTCCGTCACGTGGCGTGCCAAGCCACCACCTCTGGAGAAGAAAGACAGCAGACAGCAAGAGAGGAGGTGAAATAGCGCTCCTCTCCGTCACGTGGCGTGCCAAGCCACCACCTCTGGAGAAGAAAGACAGCAGACAGCAAGAGAGGAGGTGAAATAGCGCTCCTCTCCGTCACGTGGCGTGCCAAGCCACCACCTCTGGAGAAGAAAGACAGCAGACAGCAAGAGAGGAGGTGAAATAGCGCTCCTTTCCGTCATATGGCGTGCCAAGCCACCACCTCTGGAGAAGCAAGAGAGGAGGTGAAATAGCGCTCCTCTCCGTCACGTGGCGTGCCAAGCCACCACCTCTGGAGAAGAAAGACAGCAGACAGCAAGAGAGGAGGTGAAATAGCGCTCCTCTCCGTCACGTGGCGTGCCAAGCCACCACCTCTGGAGAAGAAAGACAGCAGACAGCAAGAGAGGAGGTGAAATAGCGCTCCTCTCCGTCACGTGGCGTGCCAAGCCACCACCTCTGGAGAAGAAAGACAGCAGACAGCAAGAGAGGAGGTGAAATAGCGCTCCTCTCCGTCACGTGGCGTGCCAAGCCACCACCTCTGGAGAAGCAAGAGAGGAGGTGAAATAGCGCTCCTCTCCGTCACGTGGCGTGCCAAGCCACCACCTCTGGAGAAGAAAGACAGCAGACAGCAAGAGAGGAGGTGAAATAACGCTCCTCTGTTAGGTAAATGTGTACTTTATGTTTATTATTAGTACTTGATATAATGGGAATTAACATTTTGTAAGTTATCGTTGTTCATGCATGTCTATTATAACCACTGTTCACTGTTTCACACCTGCAAGGGCACGAGTCTTTGTATTATTGAAACTGTACCACTCTGAGACTCTTCAAGGTCTCTGGCCTCTGGGCCGGGGGACATCTTATCTGAGACTCCTGCTTCAACTGTGTGAACCATATAGAAGCGTAACCACTCACACACACACACACACACACACACACACACACACACACACACACACACACACACACACACACACACACACACACACACACACACACACACACACACACACACACACACACACAGGCCAGTGTTAACCTGCTTTGTCTGTGTATGAAAATGTAACCGCCTACTCTAACTTTGAATAAAACGGGGCAGAGAAATGAAGATCGGGGCAGATCGGTGAACTTCAGCTCCTGAGGTGAATTCATTTCTCTGTCCTTGTACAAGCTGACTTATTGTTTTGACTCTTTATTGCTCTCGATACTGGGGTTGTCTCTCTTTTCATTCTTGCAGGTTTTGTACCTAACACCTCTCCGTCAATGGCGTGCCAAGTCACCACCTCTGGAGAAGAAAGACAGCAGACAGCAAGAGAGGAGGTGAAATAGCGCTCCTCTCCGTCACGTGGCGTGCCAAGCCACCACCTCTGGAGAAGAAAGACAGCAGACAGCAAGAGAGGAGGTGAAATAGTGCTCCTCTCCGTCACGTGGCGTGCCAAGCCACCACCTCTGGAGACGAAAGACAGCAGACAGCAAGAGAGGAGGTGAAATAGCGCTCCTCTCCGTCACGTGGCGTGCCAAGCCACCACCTCTGGAGAAGAAAGACAGCAGACAGCAAGAGAGGAGGTGAAATAGCGCTCCTCTCCGTCACGTGGCGTGCCAAGCCACCACCTCTGGAGAAGAAAGACAGCAGACAGCAAGAGAGGAGGTGAAATAGCGCTCCTCTCCGTCACGTGGCGTGCCAAGCCACCACCTCTGGAGAAGAAAGACAGCAGACAGCAAGAGAGGAGGTGAAATAGCGCTCCTCTCCGTCACGTGGCGTGCCAAGCCACCACCTCTGGAGAAGCAAGAGAGGAGGTGAAATAGCGCTCCTCTCCGTCAAGTGGCGTGCCAAGCCACCACCTCTGGAGAAGCAAGAGAGGAGGTGAAATAGCGCTCCTCTCCGTCACGTGGCGTGCCAAGCCACCACCTCTGGAGAAGCAAGAGAGGAGGTGAAATAGCGCTCCTCTCCGTCACGTGGCGTGCCAAGCCACCACCTCTGGAGAAGCAAGAGAGGAGGTGAAATAGCGCTCCTCTCCGTCACGTGGCGTGCCAAGCCACCACCTCTGGAGAAGCAAGAGAGGAGGTGAAATAGCGCTCCTCTCCGTCACGTGGCGTGCCAAGCCACCACCTCTGGAGAAGAAAGTCAGCAGACAGCAAGAGAGGAGGTGAAATAGCGCTCCTCTCCGTCACGTGGCGTGCCAAGCCACCACCTCTGGAGAAGAAAGTCAGCAGACAGCAAGAGAGGAGGTGAAATAACGCTCCTCTGTTAGGTAAATGTGTACTTTATGTTTATTATTAGTACTTGATATAAGTACTAAGTTATCGTTGTTCATGCATGTCTATTATAACCACTGTTCACTGTTTCACACCTGCAAGGGCACGAGTCTTTGTATTATTGAAACTGTACCACTCTGAGACTCTTCAAGGTCTCTGGCCTCTGGGCCGGGGGACATCTTATCTGAGACTCCTGCTTCAACTGTGTGAACCATATAGAAGTGTAACCACTCACACACACACACACACACACACACACACACACACACACACACACACACACACACACACACACACACACACACACAGGCCAGTGTTAACCTGCTTTGTCTGTGTATGAAAATGTAACCGCCTACTCTAACTTTGAATAAAACGGGGCAGAGAAATGAAGATCGGGGCAGATCGGTGAACTTCAGCTCCTGAGGTGAATTCATTTCTCTGTCCTTGTACAAGCTGACTTATTGTTTTGACTCTTTATTGCTCTCGATACTGGGGTTGTCTCTCTTTTCATTCTTGCAGGTTTTGTACCTAACACCTCTCCGTCACGTGGCGTGCCAAGTCACCACCTCTGGAGAAGAAAGACAGCAGACAGCAAGAGAGGAGGTGAAATAGCGCTCCTCTCCGTCACGTGGCGTGCCAAGCCACCACCTCTGGAGAAGAAAGACAGCAGACAGCAAGAGAGGAGGTGAAATAGCGCTCCTCTCCGTCACGTGGCGTGCCAAGCCACCACCTCTGGAGAAGAAAGACAGCAGACAGCAAGAGAGGAGGTGAAATAGCGCTCCTCTCCGTCACGTGGCGTGCCAAGTCACCACCTCTGGAGAATAAAGACAGCAGACAGCAAGAGAGGAGGTGAAATAGCGCTCCTCTCCGTCACGTGGCGTGCCAAGCCACCACCTCTGGAGAAGAAAGACAGCAGACAGCAAGAGAGGAGGTGAAATAGCGCTCCTCTCCGTCACGTGGCGTGCCAAGTCACCACCTCTGGAGAATAAAGACAGCAGACAGCAAGAGAGGAGGTGAAATAGCGCTCCTCTCCGTCACGTGGCGTGCCAAGCCACCACCTCTGGAGAAGAAAGACAGCAGACAGCAAGAGAGGAGGTGAAATAGCGCTCCTCTCCGTCACGTGGCGTGCCAAGCCACCACCTCTGGAGAAGCAAGAGAGGACGTGACATAGCGCTCCTCTCCGTCACGTGGCGTGCCGTCACCACCTCTGGAGAAGAAAGACAGCAGACAGCAAGAGAGGAGGTGAAATAGCGCTCCTCTCCGTCACGTGGCGTGCCAAGCCACCACCTCTGGAGAAGAAAGACAGCAGACAGCAAGAGAGGAGGTGAAATAGCGCTCCTCTCCGTCACGTGGCGTGCCAAGCCACCACCTCTGGAGAAGCAAGAGAGGAGGTGAAATAGCGCTCCTCTCCGTCAAGTGGCGTGCCAAGCCACCACCTCTGGAGAAGCAAGAGAGGAGGTGAAATATCGCTCCTCTCCGTCACATGGCGTGCCAAGCCACCACCTCTGGAGAAGAAAGACAGCAGACAGCAAGAGAGGAGGTGAAATAGCGCTCCTCTCCGTCACGTGGCGTGCCAAGCCACCACCTCTGGAGAAGCAAGAGAGGAGGTGAAATAGCGCTCCTCTCCGTCACGTGGCGTGCCAAGCCACCACCTCTGGAGAAGAAAGACAGCAGACAGCAAGACAGGAGGTGAAATAGCGCTCCTCTCCGTCACGTGGCGTGCCAAGCCACCACCTCTGGAGAAGAAAGACAGCAGACAGCAAGAGAGGAGGTGAAATAGCGCTCCTCTCCGTCACGTGGCGTGCCAAGCCACCACCTCTGGAGACGAAAGACAGCAGACAGCAAGACAGGAGGTGAAATAGCGCTCCTCTCCGTCACGTGGCGTGCCAAGCCACCACCTCTGGAGAAGAAAGACAGCAGACAGCAAGAGAGGAGGTGAAATAGCGCTCCTCTCCGTCATGTGGCGTGCCAAGCCACCACCTCTGGAGAAGCAAGAGAGGAGGTGAAATAGCGCTCCTTTCCGTCATATGGCGTGCCAAGCCACCACCTCTGGAGAAGCAAGAGAGGAGGTGAAATAGCGCTCCTCTCCGTCACGTGGCGTGCCAAGCCACCACCTCTGGAGAAGAAAGACAGCAGACAGCAAGAGAGGAGGTGAAATAGCGCTCCTCTCCGTCACGTGGCGTGCCAAGCCACCACCTCTGGAGAAGAAAGACAGCAGACAGCAAGAGAGGAGGTGAAATAGCGCTCCTCTCCGTCACGTGGCGTGCCAAGCCACCACCTCTGGAGAAGAAAGACAGCAGACAGCAAGAGAGGAGGTGAAATAGCGCTCCTCTCCGTCATGTGGCGTGCCAAGCCACCACCTCTGGAGAAGCAAGAGAGGAGGTGAAATAGCGCTCCTTTCCGTCATATGGCGTGCCAAGCCACCACCTCTGGAGAAGCAAGAGAGGAGGTGAAATAGCGCTCCTCTCCGTCACGTGGCGTGCCAAGCCACCACCTCTGGAGAAGAAAGACAGCAGACAGCAAGAGAGGAGGTGAAATAGCGCTCCTCTCCGTCACGTGGCGTGCCAAGCCACCACCTCTGGAGAAGAAAGACAGCAGACAGCAAGAGAGGAGGTGAAATAGCGCTCCTCTCCGTCACGTGGCGTGCCAAGCCACCACCTCTGGAGAAGAAAGACAGCAGACAGCAAGAGAGGAGGTGAAATAGCGCTCCTCTCCGTCACGTGGCGTGCCAAGCCACCACCTCTGGAGAAGCAAGAGAGGAGGTGAAATAGCGCTCCTCTCCGTCACGTGGCGTGCCAAGCCACCACCTCTGGAGAAGAAAGACAGCAGACAGCAAGAGAGGAGGTGAAATAACGCTCCTCTGTTAGGTAAATGTGTACTTTATGTTTATTATTAGTACTTGATATAATGGGAATTAACATTTTGTAAGTTATCGTTGTTCATGCATGTCTATTATAACCACTGTTCACTGTTTCACACCTGCAAGGGCACGAGTCTTTGTATTATTGAAACTGTACCACTCTGAGACTCTTCAAGGTCTCTGGCCTCTGGGCCGGGGGACATCTTATCTGAGACTCCTGCTTCAACTGTGTGAACCATATAGAAGCGTAACCACTCACACACACACACACACACACACACACACACACACACACACACACACACACACACACACACACACACACACACACACACACACACACACACACACACACACACACACACACACAGGCCAGTGTTAACCTGCTTTGTCTGTGTATGAAAATGTAACCGCCTACTCTAACTTTGAATAAAACGGGGCAGAGAAATGAAGATCGGGGCAGATCGGTGAACTTCAGCTCCTGAGGTGAATTCATTTCTCTGTCCTTGTACAAGCTGACTTATTGTTTTGACTCTTTATTGCTCTCGATACTGGGGTTGTCTCTCTTTTCATTCTTGCAGGTTTTGTACCTAACACCTCTCCGTCAATGGCGTGCCAAGTCACCACCTCTGGAGAAGAAAGACAGCAGACAGCAAGAGAGGAGGTGAAATAGCGCTCCTCTCCGTCACGTGGCGTGCCAAGCCACCACCTCTGGAGAAGAAAGACAGCAGACAGCAAGAGAGGAGGTGAAATAGTGCTCCTCTCCGTCACGTGGCGTGCCAAGCCACCACCTCTGGAGACGAAAGACAGCAGACAGCAAGAGAGGAGGTGAAATAGCGCTCCTCTCCGTCACGTGGCGTGCCAAGCCACCACCTCTGGAGAAGAAAGACAGCAGACAGCAAGAGAGGAGGTGAAATAGCGCTCCTCTCCGTCACGTGGCGTGCCAAGCCACCACCTCTGGAGAAGAAAGACAGCAGACAGCAAGAGAGGAGGTGAAATAGCGCTCCTCTCCGTCACGTGGCGTGCCAAGCCACCACCTCTGGAGAAGAAAGACAGCAGACAGCAAGAGAGGAGGTGAAATAGCGCTCCTCTCCGTCACGTGGCGTGCCAAGCCACCACCTCTGGAGAAGCAAGAGAGGAGGTGAAATAGCGCTCCTCTCCGTCAAGTGGCGTGCCAAGCCACCACCTCTGGAGAAGCAAGAGAGGAGGTGAAATAGCGCTCCTCTCCGTCACGTGGCGTGCCAAGCCACCACCTCTGGAGAAGCAAGAGAGGAGGTGAAATAGCGCTCCTCTCCGTCACGTGGCGTGCCAAGCCACCACCTCTGGAGAAGCAAGAGAGGAGGTGAAATAGCGCTCCTCTCCGTCACGTGGCGTGCCAAGCCACCACCTCTGGAGAAGCAAGAGAGGAGGTGAAATAGCGCTCCTCTCCGTCACGTGGCGTGCCAAGCCACCACCTCTGGAGAAGAAAGTCAGCAGACAGCAAGAGAGGAGGTGAAATAGCGCTCCTCTCCGTCACGTGGCGTGCCAAGCCACCACCTCTGGAGAAGAAAGTCAGCAGACAGCAAGAGAGGAGGTGAAATAACGCTCCTCTGTTAGGTAAATGTGTACTTTATGTTTATTATTAGTACTTGATATAAGTACTAAGTTATCGTTGTTCATGCATGTCTATTATAACCACTGTTCACTGTTTCACACCTGCAAGGGCACGAGTCTTTGTATTATTGAAACTGTACCACTCTGAGACTCTTCAAGGTCTCTGGCCTCTGGGCCGGGGGACATCTTATCTGAGACTCCTGCTTCAACTGTGTGAACCATATAGAAGTGTAACCACTCACACACACACACACACACACACACACACACACACACACACACACACACACACACACACACACACACACACACACACAGGCCAGTGTTAACCTGCTTTGTCTGTGTATGAAAATGTAACCGCCTACTCTAACTTTGAATAAAACGGGGCAGAGAAATGAAGATCGGGGCAGATCGGTGAACTTCAGCTCCTGAGGTGAATTCATTTCTCTGTCCTTGTACAAGCTGACTTATTGTTTTGACTCTTTATTGCTCTCGATACTGGGGTTGTCTCTCTTTTCATTCTTGCAGGTTTTGTACCTAACACCTCTCCGTCACGTGGCGTGCCAAGTCACCACCTCTGGAGAAGAAAGACAGCAGACAGCAAGAGAGGAGGTGAAATAGCGCTCCTCTCCGTCACGTGGCGTGCCAAGCCACCACCTCTGGAGAAGAAAGACAGCAGACAGCAAGAGAGGAGGTGAAATAGCGCTCCTCTCCGTCACGTGGCGTGCCAAGCCACCACCTCTGGAGAAGAAAGACAGCAGACAGCAAGAGAGGAGGTGAAATAGCGCTCCTCTCCGTCACGTGGCGTGCCAAGTCACCACCTCTGGAGAATAAAGACAGCAGACAGCAAGAGAGGAGGTGAAATAGCGCTCCTCTCCGTCACGTGGCGTGCCAAGCCACCACCTCTGGAGAAGAAAGACAGCAGACAGCAAGAGAGGAGGTGAAATAGCGCTCCTCTCCGTCACGTGGCGTGCCAAGTCACCACCTCTGGAGAATAAAGACAGCAGACAGCAAGAGAGGAGGTGAAATAGCGCTCCTCTCCGTCACGTGGCGTGCCAAGCCACCACCTCTGGAGAAGAAAGACAGCAGACAGCAAGAGAGGAGGTGAAATAGCGCTCCTCTCCGTCACGTGGCGTGCCAAGCCACCACCTCTGGAGAAGCAAGAGAGGACGTGACATAGCGCTCCTCTCCGTCACGTGGCGTGCCGTCACCACCTCTGGAGAAGAAAGACAGCAGACAGCAAGAGAGGAGGTGAAATAGCGCTCCTCTCCGTCACGTGGCGTGCCAAGCCACCACCTCTGGAGAAGAAAGACAGCAGACAGCAAGAGAGGAGGTGAAATAGCGCTCCTCTCCGTCACGTGGCGTGCCAAGCCACCACCTCTGGAGAAGCAAGAGAGGAGGTGAAATAGCGCTCCTCTCCGTCAAGTGGCGTGCCAAGCCACCACCTCTGGAGAAGCAAGAGAGGAGGTGAAATATCGCTCCTCTCCGTCACATGGCGTGCCAAGCCACCACCTCTGGAGAAGAAAGACAGCAGACAGCAAGAGAGGAGGTGAAATAGCGCTCCTCTCCGTCACGTGGCGTGCCAAGCCACCACCTCTGGAGAAGCAAGAGAGGAGGTGAAATAGCGCTCCTCTCCGTCACGTGGCGTGCCAAGCCACCACCTCTGGAGAAGAAAGACAGCAGACAGCAAGACAGGAGGTGAAATAGCGCTCCTCTCCGTCACGTGGCGTGCCAAGCCACCACCTCTGGAGAAGAAAGACAGCAGACAGCAAGAGAGGAGGTGAAATAGCGCTCCTCTCCGTCACGTGGCGTGCCAAGCCACCACCTCTGGAGAAGCAAGAGAGGAGGTGAAATAGCGCTCCTCTCCGTCAAGTGGCGTGCCAAGCCACCACCTCTGGAGAAGAAAGACAGCAGACAGCAAGAGAGGAGGTGAAATAGCGCTCCTCTCCGTCACGTGGCGTGCCAAGCCACCACCTCTGGAGAAGCAAGAGAGGAGGTGAAATAGCGCTCCTTTCCGTCACGTGGCGTGCCAAGCCACCACCTCTGGAGAAGCAAGAGAGGAGGTGAAATAGCGCTCCTCTCCGTCACGTGGCGTGCCAAGGCACCACCTCTGGAGAAGAAAGACAGCAGACAGCAAGAGAGGAGGTGAAATAGCGCTCCTCTCCGTCACGTGGCGTGCCAAGCCACCACCTCTGTAGAAGCAAGAGAGGAGGTGAAATAGCGCTCCTTTCCGTCACGTGGCGTGCCAAGCCACCACCTCTGGAGAAGCAAGAGAGGAGGTGAAATAGCGCTCCTCTCCATCATGTGGCGTGCCAAGCCACCACCTCTGGAGAAGAAAGACAGCAGACAGCAAGAGAGGAGGTGAAATAGCACTCCTCTGTTAGGTAAATGTGTACTTTATGTTTATTATTAGTACTTGATATAATGGGAATTAACATTTTGTAAGTTATCGTTGTTCATGCATGTCTATTATAACCACTGTTCACTGTTTCACACCTGCAAGGGCACGAGTCTTTGTATTATTGAAACTGTACCACTCTGAGACTCTTCAAGGTCTCTGGCCTCTGGGCCGGGGGACATCTTATCTGAGACTCCTGCTTCAACTGTGTGAACCATATAGAAGTGTAACCACTCACACACACACACACACACACACACACACACACACACACACACACACACACACACACACACACACACACACACACACACACACACACACACACACACAGGCCAGTGTTAACCTGCTTTGTCTGTGTATGAAAATGTAACCGCCTACTCTAACTTTGAATAAAACGGGGCAGAGAAATGAAGATCGGGGCAGATCGGTGAACTTCAGCTCCTGAGGTGAATTCATTTCTCTGTCCTTGTACAAGCTGACTTATTGTTTTGACTCTTTATTGCTCTCGATACTGGGGTTGTCTCTCTTTTCATTCTTGCAGGTTTTGTACCTAACACCTCTCCGTCACGTGCCGTGCCAAGCCACCACCTCTGTAGAAGCAAGAGAGGAGGTGAAATAGCGCTCCTCTCCGTCATGTGGCGTGCCAAGCCACCACCTCTGGAGAAGCAAGAGAGGAGGTGAAATAGCGCTCCTCTCCGTCACGTGGCATGCCAAGCCACCACCTCTGGAGAAGAAAGACAGCAGACAGCAAGAGAGGAGGTGAAATAGCGCTCCTCTCCGTCACGTGGCGTGCCAAGCCACCACCTCTGGAGAAGCAAGAGAGGAGGTGAAATAGCGCTCCTCTCCGTCACGTGGCGTGCCAAGCCACCACCTCTGGAGAAGAAAGACAGCAGACAGCAAGAGAGGAGGTGAAATAGCGCTCCTCTCCGTCACGTGGCGTGCCAAGCCACCACCTCTGTAGAAGCAAGAGAGGAGGTGAAATAGCGCTCCTCTCCGTCATGTGGCGTGCCAAGCCACCACCTCTGGAGAAGCAAGAGAGGAGGTGAAATAGCGCTCCTCTCCGTCACTTGGCGTGCCAAGCCACCACCTCTGGAGAAGAAAGACAGCAGACAGCAAGAGAGGAGGTGAAATAGCGCTCCTCTCCGTCACGTGGCGTGCCAAGCCACCACCTCTGGAGAAGAAAGACAGCAGACAGCAAGAGAGGAGGTGAAATAGCGCTCCTCTCCGTCACGTGGCGTGCCAAGCCACCACCTCTGGAGAAGCAAGAGAGGAGGTGAAATAGCGCTCCTCTCCGTCACGTGGCGTGCCAAGCCACCACCTCTGGAGAAGCAAGAGAGGAGGTGAAATAGCGCTCCTCTCCGTCACGTGGCGTGCCAAGCCACCACCTCTGGAGAAGAAAGACAGCAGACAGCAAGAGAGGAGGTGAAATAGCGCTCCTCTCCGTCACGTGGCGTGCCAAGCCACCACCTCTGGAGACGAAAGACAGCAGACAGCAAGAAAGGAGGTGAAATAGCGCTCCTCTCCGTCACGTGGCGTGCCAAGCCACCACCTCTGGAGAAGAAAGACAGCAGACAGCAAGAGAGGAGGTGAAATAGCGCTCCTCTCCGTCACGTGGCGTGCCAAGCCACCACCTCTGGAGACGAAAGACAGCAGACAGCAAGAGAGGAGGTGAAATAGCGCTCCTCTCCGTCACGTGGCGTGCCAAGCCACCACCTCTGGAGAAGAAAGACAGCAGACAGCAAGAGAGGAGGTGAAATAGCGCTCCTCTCCGTCACGTGGCGTGCCAAGCCACCACCTCTGGAGAAGAAAGACAGCAGACAGCAAGAGAGGAGGTGAAATAGCGCTCCTCTCCGTCACGTGGCGTGCCAAGCCACCACCTCTGGAGAAGCAAGAGAGGAGGTGAAATAGCGCTCCTCTCCGTCAAGTGGCGTGCCAAGCCACCACCTCTGGAGAAGCAAGAGAGGAGGTGAAATAGCGCTCCTCTCCGTCACGTGGCGTGCCAAGCCACCACCTCTGGAGAAGAAAGACAGCAGACAGCAAGAGAGGAGGTGAAATAGCGCTCCTCTCCGTCACGTGGCGTGCCAAGCCACCACCTCTGGAGAAGCAAGAGAGGAGGTGAAATAGCGCTCCTCTCCGTCACGTGGCGTGCCAAGCCACCACCTCTGGAGAAGAAAGTCAGCAGACAGCAAGAGAGGATGTGAAATAACGCTCCTCTGTTAGGTAAATGTGTACTTTATGTTTATTATTAGTACTTGATATAAGTACTAAGTTATCGTTGTTCATGCATGTCTATTATAACCACTGTTCACTGTTTCACACCTGCAAGGGCACGAGTCTTTGTATTATTGAAACTGTACCACTCTGAGACTCTTCAAGGTCTCTGGCCTCTGGGCCGGGGGACATCTTATCTGAGACTCCTGCTTCAACTGTGTGAACTATATAGAAGTGTAACCACTCACACACACACACACACACACACACACACACACACACACACACACACACACACACAGGCCAGTGTTAACCTGCTTTGTCTGTGTATGAAAATGTAACCGCCTACTCTAACTTTGAATAAAACGGGGCAGAGAAATGAAGATCGGGGCAGATCGGTGAACTTCAGCTCCTGAGGTGAATTCATTTCTCTGTCCTTGTACAAGCTGACTTATTGTTTTGACTCTTTATTGCTCTCGATGCTGGGGTTGTCTCTCTTTTCATTCTTGCAGGTTTTGTACCTAACACCTCTCCGTCACGTGGCGTGCCAAGCCACCACCTCTGGAGAAGAAAGACAGCAGACAGCAAGAGAGGAGGTGAAATAGCGCTCCTCTCCGTCACGTGGCGTGCCAAGCCACCACCTCTGGAGAAGCAAGAGAGGAGGTGAAATAGCGCTCCTCTCCGTCACGTGGCGTGCCAAGCCACCACCTCTGGAGAATAAAGACAGCAGACAGCAAGATTGGAGGTGAAATAGCGCTCCTCTCCGTCACGTGGCGTGCCAAGCCACCACCTCTGGAGAAGAAAGACAGCAGACAGCAAGAGAGGAGGTGAAATAGCGCTCCTCTCCGTCACGTGGCGTGCCAAGTCACCACCTCTGGAGAATAAAGACAGCAGACAGCAAGAGAGGAGGTGAAATAGCGCTCCTCTCCGTCACGTGGCGTGCCAAGCCACCACCTCTGGAGAAGAAAGACAGCAGACAGCAAGAGAGGAGGTGAAATAGCGCTCCTCTCCGTCACGTGGCGTGCCAAGCCACCACCTCTGGAGAAGCAAGAGAGGACGTGACATAGCGCTCCTCTCCGTCACGTGGCGTGCCAAGCCACCACCTCTGGAGAAGAAAGACAGCAGAGAGCAAGAGAGGAGGTGAAATAGCGCTCCTCTCCGTCACGTGGCGTACCAAGCCACCACCTCTGGAGAAGCAAGAGAGGAGGTGAAATAGTGCTCCTCTCCGTCACGTGGCGTGCCAAGCCACCACCTCTGGAGAAGAAAGACAGCAGACAGCAAGAGAGGAGGTGAAATAGCGCTCCTCTCCGTCACGTGGCGTGCCAAGCCACCACCTCTGGAGAAGCAAGAGAGGAGGTGAAATAGCACTCCTCTCCGTCACGTGGCGTGCCAAGCCACCACGTCTGGAGAAGAAAGACAGCAGACAGCAAGAGAGGAGGTGAAATAGCGCTCCTCTCCATCACATGGCGTGCCAAGCCACCACCTCTGGAGAAGAAAGACAGCAGACAGCAAGAGAGGAGGTGAAATAGCGCTCCTCTCCGTCACGTGGCGTGCCAAGCCACCACCTCTGGAGAAGCAAGAGAGGAGGTGAAATAGCGCTCCTCTCCGTCACGTGGCGTGCCAAGCCACCACCTCTGGAGAAGCAAGAGAGGAGGTGAAATAGCGCTCCTCTCCGTCACGTGGCGTGCCAAGCCACTACCTCTGGAGAAGCAAGAGAGGAGGTGAAATAGCGCTCCTCTCCGTCACGTGGCGTGCCAAGCCACCACCTCTGGAGAAGAAAGACAGCAGAGAGCAAGAGAGGAGGTGAAATAGCGCTCCTCTCCGTCACGTGGCGTACCAAGCCACCACCTCTGGAGAAGCAAGAGAGGAGGTGAAATAGTGCTCCTCTCCGTCACGTGGCGTGCCAAGCCACCACCTCTGGAGAAGAAAGACAGCAGACAGCAAGAGAGGAGGTGAAATAGCGCTCCTCTCCGTCACGTGGCGTGCCAAGCCACCACCTCTGGAGAAGCAAGAGAGGAGGTGAAATAGCGCTCCTCTCCGTCACGTGGCGTGCCAAGCCACCACCTCTGGAGAAGCAAGAGAGGAGGTGAAATAGCGCTCCTCTCCGTCACGTGGCGTGCCAAGCCACCACCTCTGGAGAAGCAAGAGAGGAGGTGAAATAGCGCTCCTCTCCGTCACGTGGCGTGCCAAGCCACCACCTCTGGAGAAGAAAGACAGCAGACAGCAAGAGAGGAGGTGAAATAACGCTCCTCTGTTAGGTAAATTTGTACTTTATGTTTATTATTAGTACTTGATATAATGGGAATTAACATTTTGTAAGTTATCGTTGTTTCATGCATGTCTATTATAACCACTGTTCACTGTTTCACACCTGCAAGGGCACGAGTCTTTGTATTATTGAAACTGTACCACTCTGAGACTCTTCAAGGTCTCTGGCCTCTGGGCCGGGGGACATCCTATCTGAGACTCCTGCTTCAACTGTGTGAACCATATAGAAGTGTAACCACTCACCCCCCCCCCCCCCCCCCACACACACACACACACACACACACACACACACACACACACACACACACACACACACACACACACACACAGGCCAGTGTTAACCTGCTTTGTCTGTGTATGAAAATGTAACCGCCTACTCTAACTTTGAATAAAACGGGGCAGAGAAATGAAGATCGGGGCAGATCGGTGAACTTCAGCTCCTGAGGTGAATTCATTTCTCTGTCCTTGTACAAGCTGACTTATTGTTTTGACTCTTTATTGCTCTCGATACTGGGGTTGTCTCTCTTTTCATTCTTGCAGGTTTTGTACCTAACACCTCTCCGTCATGTGGCGTGCCAAGTCACCACCTCTGGAGAAGAAAGACAGCAGACAGCAAGAGAGGAGGTGAAATAGCGCTCCTCTCCGTCACGTGGCGTGCCAAGCCACCACCTCTGGAGAAGCAAGAGAGGAGGTGAAATAGCGCTCCTCTCCGTCACGTGGCGTACCAAGCCACCACCTCTGGAGAAGCAAGAGAGGAGGTGAAATAGCGCTCCCCTCCGTCACGTGGCGTGCCAAGCCACCACCTCTGGAGAAGAAAGATAGCAGACAGCAAGAGAGGAGGTGAAACAGCGCTCCTCTCCGTCATGTGGCGTGCCAAGTCACCACCTCTGGAGAAGAAAGACAAAGACAGCAAGAGAGGAGGTGAAATAGCGCTCCTCTCCGTCACGTGGCGTGCCAGGCCACCACCTCTGGAGAAGCAAGAGAGGAGGTGAAATAGCGCTCCTCTCCGTCACGTGGCGTGCCAAGCCACCACCTCTGGAGAAGAAAGACGGCAGACAGCAAGAGAGGAGGTGAAATAGCGCTCCTCTCCGTCACGTGGCGTGCCAAGCCACCACCTCTGGAGAAGCAAGAGAGGAGGTGAAATAGCGCTCCTCTCCGTCACGTGGCGTGCCAAGCCACCACCTCTGGAGAAGCAAGAGAGGAGGTGAAATAGCGCTCCTCTCCGTCACGTGGCGTGCCAAGCCACCACCTCTGGAGAAGCAAGAGAGGAGGTGAAATAGCGCTCCTCTCCGTCACGTGGCGTGCCAAGCCACCACCTCTGGAGAAGCAAGACAGCAGACAGCAAGAGAGGAGGTGAAATAGCGCTCCTCTGTTAGGTAAATTTGTACTTTATGTTTATTATTAGTACTTGATATAATGGGAATTAACATTTTGTAAGTTATCGTTGTTTCATGCATGTCTATTATAACCACTGTTCACTGTTTCACACCTGCAAGGGCACGAGTCTTTGTATTATTGAAACTGTACCACTCTGAGACTCTTCAAGGTCTCTGGCCTCTGGGCCGGGGGACATCTTATCTGAGACTCCTGCTTCAACTGTGTGAACCATATAGAAGTGTAACCACTCACACACACACACACACACACACACACACACACACACACACACACACACACACACACACACACACACACACACACACACACACACACACACACACACACACACACAGGCCAGTGTTAACCTGCTTTGTCTGTGTATGAAAATGTAACCGCCTACTCTAACTTTGAATAAAACGGGGCAGAGAAATGAAGATCGGGGCAGATCGGTGAACTTCAGCTCCTGAGGTGAATTCATTTCTCTGTCCTTGTACAAGCTGACTTATTGTTTTGACTCTTTATTGCTCTCGATACTGGGGTTGTCCCTCTTTTCATTCTTGCAGGTTTTGTACCTAACACCTCTCCGTCATGTGGCGTGCCAAGTCACCACCTCTGGAGAAGAAAGACAGCAGACAGCAAGAGAGGAGGTGAAATAGCGCTCCCCTCCGTCATGTGGCGTGCCAAGCCACCACCTCTGGAGAAGAAAGACAGCAGACAGCAAGAGAGGAGGTGAAATAGCGCTCCTCTCCGTCACATGGCGTGCCAAGCCACCACCTCTGGAGAAGCAAGAGAGGAGGTGAAATAGCGCTCCTCTCCGTCACGTGGCGTACCAAGCCACCACCTCTGGAGAAGCAAGAGAGGAGGTGAAATAGTGCTCCTCTCCGTCACGTGGCGTGCCAAGCCACCACCTCTGGAGAAGAAAGACAGCAGACAGCAAGAGAGGAGGTGAAATAGCGCTCCTCTCCGTCACGTGGCGTGCCAAGCCACCACCTCTGGAGAAGCAAGAGAGTAGGTGAAATAGCGCTCCTCTCCGTCACGTGGCGTGCCAAGCCACCACCTCTGGAGAAGAAAGACAGCAGACAGCAAGAGAGGAGGTGAAATAGCGCTCCTCTCCGTCACGTGGCGTGCCAAGCCACCACCTCTGGAGAAGCAAGAGAGGAGGTGAAATAGCGCTCCTCTCCGTCACGTGGCGTGCCAAGCCACCACCTCTGGAGAAGAAAGACAGCAGAGAGCAAGAGAGGAGGTGAAATAGCGCTCCTCTCCGTCACGTGGCGTACCAAGCCACCACCTCTGGAGAAGCAAGAGAGGAGGTGAAATAGTGCTCCTCTCCGTCACGTGGCGTGCCAAGCCACCACCTCTGGAGAAGAAAGACAGCAGACAGCAAGAGAGGAGGTGAAATAGCGCTCCTCTCCGTCACGTGGCGTGCCAAGCCACCACCTCTGGAGAAGAAAGACAGCAGACAGCAAGAGAGGAGGTGAAATAGCGCTCCTCTCCGTCACGTGGCGTGCCAAGCCACCACCTCTGGAGAAGCAAGAGAGGAGGTGAAATAGCGCTCCTCTCCGTCACGTGGCGTGCCAAGCCACCACCTCTGGAGAAGCAAGAGAGGAGGTGAAATAGCGCTCCTCTCCGTCACGTGGCGTGCCAAGCCACCACCTCTGGAGAAGCAAGAGAGGAGGTGAAATAGCGCTCCTCTCCGTCACGTGGCGTGCCAAGCCACCACCTCTGGAGAAGAAAGACAGCAGACAGCAAGAGAGGAGGTGAAATAACGCTCCTCTGTTAGGTAAATTTGTACTTTATGTTTATTATTAGTACTTGATATAATGGGAATTAACATTTTGTAAGTTATCGTTGTTTCATGCATGTCTATTATAACCACTGTTCACTGTTTCACACCTGCAAGGGCACGAGTCTTTGTATTATTGAAACTGTACCACTCTGAGACTCTTCAAGGTCTCTGGCCTCTGGGCCGGGGGACATCCTATCTGAGACTCCTGCTTCAACTGTGTGAACCATATAGAAGTGTAACCACTCACACCCCCCCCCCCCCCCCCCACACACACACACACACACACACACACACACACACACACACACACACACACACACACACACACACACACACACACACACACACAGGCCAGTGTTAACCTGCTTTGTCTGTGTATGAAAATGTAACCGCCTACTCTAACTTTGAATAAAACGGGGCAGAGAAATGAAGATCGGGGCAGATCGGTGAACTTCAGCTCCTGAGGTGAATTCATTTCTCTGTCCTTGTACAAGCTGACTTATTGTTTTGACTCTTTATTGCTCTCGATACTGGGGTTGTCTCTCTTTTCATTCTTGCAGGTTTTGTACCTAACACCTCTCCGTCATGTGGCGTGCCAAGTCACCACCTCTGGAGAAGCAAGAGAGGAGGTGAAATAGTGCTCCTCTCCGTCACGTGGCGTGCCAAGCCACCACCTCTGGAGAAGAAAGACAGCAGACAGCAAGAGAGGAGGTGAAATAGCGCTCCTCTCCGTCACGTGGCGTGCCAAGCCACCACCTCTGGAGAAGAAAGACAGCAGACAGCAAGAGAGGAGGTGAAATAGCGCTCCTCTCCGTCACGTGGCGTGCCAAGCCACCACCTCTGGAGAAGCAAGAGAGGAGGTGAAATAGCGCTCCTCTCCGTCACGTGGCGTGCCAAGCCACCACCTCTGGAGAAGCAAGAGAGGAGGTGAAATAGCGCTCCTCTCCGTCACGTGGCGTGCCAAGCCACCACCTCTGGAGAAGCAAGAGAGGAGGTGAAATAGCGCTCCTCTCCGTCACGTGGCGTGCCAAGCCACCACCTCTGGAGAAGAAAGACAGCAGACAGCAAGAGAGGAGGTGAAATAACGCTCCTCTGTTAGGTAAATTTGTACTTTATGTTTATTATTAGTACTTGATATAATGGGAATTAACATTTTGTAAGTTATCGTTGTTTCATGCATGTCTATTATAACCACTGTTCACTGTTTCACACCTGCAAGGGCACGAGTCTTTGTATTATTGAAACTGTACCACTCTGAGACTCTTCAAGGTCTCTGGCCTCTGGGCCGGGGGACATCTTATCTGAGACTCCTGCTTCAACTGTGTGAACCATATAGAAGTGTAACCACTCACACACCCCCCCCCCCCCCACACACACACACACACACACACACACACACACACACACACACACACACACACACACACACAGGCCAGTGTTAACCTGCTTTGTCTGTGTATGAAAATGTAACCGCCTACTCTAACTTTGAATAAAACGGGGCAGAGAAATGAAGATCGGGGCAGATCGGTGAACTTCAGCTCCTGAGGTGAATTCATTTCTCTGTCCTTGTACAAGCTGACTTATTGTTTTGACTCTTTATTGCTCTCGATACTGGGGTTGTCTCTCTTTTCATTCTTGCAGGTTTTGTACCTAACACCTCTCCGTCATGTGGCGTGCCAAGTCACCACCTCTGGAGAAGAAAGACAGCAGACAGCAAGAGAGGAGGTGAAATAGCGCTCCTCTCCGTCACGTGGCGTGCCAAGCCACCACCTCTGGAGAAGCAAGAGAGGAGGTGAAATAGCGCTCCTCTCCGTCACGTGGCGTACCAAGCCACCACCTCTGGAGAAGCAAGAGAGGAGGTGAAATAGTGCTCCTCTCCGTCACGTGGCGTGCCAAGCCACCACCTCTGGAGAAGAAAGACAGCAGACAGCAAGAGAGGAGGTGAAATAGCGCTCCTCTCCGTCACGTGGCGTGCCAAGCCACCACCTCTGGAGAAGCAAGAGAGGAGGTGAAATAGTGCTCCTCTCCGTCACGTGGCGTGCCAAGCCACCACCTCTGGAGAAGAAAGACAGCAGACAGCAAGAGAGGAGGTGAAATAGCGCTCCTCTCCGTCACGTGGCGTGCCAAGCCACCACCTCTGGAGAAGCAAGAGAGGAGGTGAAATAGCGCTCCTCTCCGTCACGTGGCGTGCCAAGCCACCACCTCTGGAGAAGAAAGACAGCAGACAGCAAGAGAGGAGGTGAAATAGCGCTCCTCTCCGTCACGTGGCGTGCCAAGCCACCACCTCTGGAGAAGCAAGAGAGGAGGTGAAATAGCGCTCCTCTCCGTCACGTGGCGTGCCAAGCCACCACCTCTGGAGAAGAAAGACAGCAGAGAGCAAGAGAGGAGGTGAAATAGCGCTCCTCTCCGTCACGTGGCGTACCAAGCCACCACCTCTGGAGAAGCAAGAGAGGAGGTGAAATAGTGCTCCTCTCCGTCACGTGGCGTGCCAAGCCACCACCTCTGGAGAAGAAAGACAGCAGACAGCAAGAGAGGAGGTGAAATAGCGCTCCTCTCCGTCACGTGGCGTGCCAAGCCACCACCTCTGGAGAAGAAAGACAGCAGACAGCAAGAGAGGAGGTGAAATAGCGCTCCTCTCCGTCACGTGGCGTGCCAAGCCACCACCTCTGGAGAAGCAAGAGAGGAGGTGAAATAGCGCTCCTCTCCGTCACGTGGCGTGCCAAGCCACCACCTCTGGAGAAGCAAGAGAGGAGGTGAAATAGCGCTCCTCTCCGTCACGTGGCGTGCCAAGCCACCACCTCTGGAGAAGCAAGAGAGGAGGTGAAATAGCGCTCCTCTCCGTCACGTGGCGTGCCAAGCCACCACCTCTGGAGAAGCAAGAGAGGAGGTGAAATAGCGCTCCTCTCCGTCACGTGGCGTGCCAAGCCACCACCTCTGGAGAAGCAAGAGAGGAGGTGAAATAGCGCTCCTCTCCGTCACGTGGCGTGCCAAGCCACCACCTCTGGAGAAGCAAGAGAGGAGGTGAAATAGCGCTCCCCTCCGTCACGTGGCGTGCCAAGCCACCACCTCTGGAGAAGAAAGACAGCAGACAGCAAGAGAGGAGGTGAAATAGCGCTCCTCTCCGTCACGTGGCGTGCCAAGCCACCACCTCTGGAGAAGCAAGAGAGGAGGTGAAATAGCGCTCCTCTCCGTCACGTGGCGTACCAAGCCACCACCTCTGGAGAAGCAAGAGAGGAGGTGAAATAGCGCTCCTCTCCGTCACGTGGCGTGCCAAGCCACCACGTCTGGAGAAGAAAGACAGCAGACAGCAAGAGAGGAGGTGAAATAGCGCTCCTCTCCGTCACGTGGCGTGCCAAGCCACCACCTCTGGAGAAGCAAGAGAGGAGGTGACATAGCGCTCCTCTCCGTCACGTGGCGTGCCAAGCCACCACCTCTGGAGAAGCAAGAGAGGAGGTGAAATAGGGCTCCTCTCCGTCACGTGGCGTGCCAAGCCACCACCTCTGGAGAAGAAAGACAGCAGACAGCAAGAGAGGAGGTGAAATAGCGCTCCTCTCCGTCAAGTGGCGTGCCAAGCCACCACCTCTGGAGAAGAAAGACAGCAGACAGCAAGAGAGGAGGTGAAATACCGCTCCTCTGTTAGGTAAATGTGTACTTTATGTTTATTATTAGTACTTGATATAATGGGAATTAACATTTTGTAAGTTATCGTTGTTCATGCATGTCTATTATAACCACTGTTCACTGTTTCACACCTGCAAGGGCACGAGTCTTTGTATTATTGAAACTGTACCACTCTGAGACTCTTCAAGGTCTCTGGCCTCTGGGCCGGGGGACATCCTATCTGAGACTCCTGCTTCAACTGTGTGAACCATATAGAAGTGTAACCACTCACACACACACACACACACACACACACACACACACACACACACACACACACACACACACACACACACACACACACACACACACACACACACACACACACACACACACACACACACACACACACACACAGGCCAGTGTTAACCTGCTTTGTCTGTGTATGAAAATGTAACCGCCTACTCTAACTTTGAATAAAACGGGGCAGAGAAATGAAGATCGGGGCAGATCGGTGAACTTCAGCTCCTGAGGTGAATTCATTTCTCTGTCCTTGTACAAGCTGACTTATTGTTTTGACTCTTTATTGCTCTCGATACTGGGGTTGTCTCTCTTTTCATTCTTGCAGGTTTTGTACCTAACACCTCTCCGTCACGTGGCGTGCCAAGTCACCACCTCTGGAGAAGAAAGACAGCAGACAGCAAGAGAGGAGGTGAAATAGCGCTCCTCTCCGTCACGTGGCGTGCCAAGCCACCACCTCTGGAGAAGCAAGAGAGGAGGTGAAATATCGCTCCTCTCCGTCACGTGGCGTGCCAAGCCACCACCTCTGGAGAAGAAAGACAGCAGACAGCAAGAGAGGAGGTGAAATAGTGCTCCTCTCCGTCACGTGGCGTGCCAAGCCACCACCTCTGGAGAAGAAAGACAGCAGACAGCAAGAGAGGAGGTGAAATAGCGCTCCTCTCCGTCACGTGGCGTGCCAAGCTACCACCTCTGGAGAAGAAAGACAGCAGACAGCAAGAGAGGAGGTGAAATAGCGCTCCTCTCCGTCACGTGGCGTGCCAAGCCACCACCTCTGGAGAAGAAAGACAGCAGACAGCAAGAGAGGAGGTGAAATAGCGCTCCTTTCCGTCACGTGGCGTGCCAAGCCACCACCTCTGGAGAAGCAAGAGAGGAGGTGAAATAGCGCTCCTCTCCGTCACGTGGCGTGCCAAGTCACAACCTCTGGAGAAGAAAGACAGCAGACAGCAAGAGAGGAGGTGAAATAGCGCTCCTCTCCGTCACGTGGCGTGCCAAGCCACCACCTCTGGAGAAGCAAGAGAGGAGGTGAAATAGCGCTCCTCTCCGTCACGTGGCGTGCCAAGCCACCACCTCTGGAGAAGCAAGAGAGGAGGTGAAATAGCGCTCCTCTCCGTCACGTGGCGTGCCAAGCCACCACCTCTGGAGAAGCAAGAGAGGAGGTGAAATAGGGCTCCTCTCCGTCACGTGGCGTGCCAAGCCACCACCTCTGGAGAAGCAAGAGAGGAGGTGAAATAGGGCTCCTCTCCGTCACGTGGCGTGCCAAGCCACCACCTCTGGAGAAGCAAGAGAGGAGGTGAAATAGCGCTCCTCTCCGTCAAGTGGCGTGCCAAGCCACCACCTCTGGAGAAGCAAGAGAGGAGGTGAAATAGCGCTCCTCTCCGTCACGTGGCGTGCCAAGCCACCACCTCTGGAGAAGAAAGACAGCAGACAGCAAGAGAGGAGGTGAAATAGCGCTCCTCTCCGTCACGTGGCGTGCCAAGCCACCACCTCTGGAGAAGCAAGAGAGGAGGTGAAATAGCGCTCCTCTCCATCATGTGGCGTGCCAAGCCACCACCTCTGGAGAACAAAGTCAGCAGACAGCAAGAGAGGAGGTGAAATAGCACTCCTCTGTTAGGTAAATGTGTACTTTATGTTTATTATTAGTACTTGATATAATGGGAATTAACATTTTGTAAGTTATCGTTGTTCATGCATGTCTATTATAACCACTGTTCACTGTTTCACACCTGCAAGGGCACGAGTCTTTGTATTATTGAAACTGTACCACTCTGAGACTCTTCAAGGTCTCTGGCCTCTGGGCCGGGGGACATCTTATCTGAGACTCCTGCTTCAACTGTGTGAACCATATAGAAGTGTAACCACTCACACACCCCCCCCCCCCCCCCCCACACACACACACACACACACACACACACACACACACACACACACACACAGGCCAGTGTTAACCTGCTTTGTCTGTGTATGAAAATGTAACCGCCTACTCTAACTTTGAATAAAACGGGGCAGAGAAATGAAGATCGGGGCAGATCGGTGAACTTCAGCTCCTGAGGTGAATTCATTTCTCTGTCCTTGTACAAGCTGACTTATTGTTTTGACTCTTTATTGCTCTCGATACTGGGGTTGTCTCTCTTTTCATTCTTGCAGGTTTTGTACCTAACACCTCTCCGTCACGTGGCGTGCCAAGTCACCACCTCTGGAGAAGAAAGACAGCAGACAGCAAGAGAGGAGGTGAAATAGCGCTCCTCTCCGTCACGTGGCGTGCCAAGCCACCACCTCTGGAGAAGCAAGAGAGGAGGTGAAATAGCGCTCCTCTCCGTCACGTGGCGTGCCGTCACCACCTCTGGAGAAGAAAGAGAGCAGACAGCAAGAGAGGAGGTGAAATAGTGCTCCTCTCCGTCACGTGGCGTGCCAAGCCACCACCTCTGGAGAAGAAAGACAGCAGACAGCAAGAGAGGAGGTGAAATAGTGCTCCTCTCCGTCACGTGGCGTGCCAAGCCACCACCTCTGGAGAAGAAAGACAGCAGACAGCAAGAGAGGAGGTGAAATAGCGCTCCTCTCCGTCACGTGGCGTGCCAAGCTACCACCTCTGGAGAAGAAAGACAGCAGACAGCAAGAGAGGAGGTGAAATAGCGCTCCTCTCCGTCACGTGGCGTGCCAAGCCACCACCTCTGGAGAAGAAAGACAGCAGACAGCAAGAGAGGAGGTGAAATAGCGCTCCTCTCCGTCACGTGGCGTGCCAAGCCACCACCTCTGGAGAAGAAAGACAGCAGACAGCAAGAGAGGAGGTGAAATAGCGCTCCTCTCCGTCACGTGGCGTACCAAGCCACCACCTCTGGAGAAGCAAGAGAGGAGGTGAAATAGCGCTCCTTTCCGTCACGTGGCGTGCCAAGCCACCACCTCTGGAGAAGCAAGAGAGGAGGTGAAATAGCGCTCCTCTCCGTCACGTGGCGTGCCAAGTCACCACCTCTGGAGAAGAAAGACAGCAGACAGCAAGAGAGGAGGTGAAATAGCGCTCCTCTCCGTCACGTGGCGTGCCAAGCCACCACCTCTGGAGAAGAAAGACAGCAGACAGCAAGAGAGGAGGTGAAATAGCGCTCCTCTCCGTCACGTGGCGTGCCAAGCCACCACCTCTGGAGAAGCAAGAGAGGAGGTGAAATAGCGCTCCTCTCCGTCACGTGGCGTGCCAAGCCACCACCTCTGGAGAAGAAAGACAGCAGACAGCAAGAGAGGAGGTGAAATAGCGCTCCTCTCCGTCACGTGGCGTGCCAAGCCACCACCTCTGGAGAAGAAAGACAGCAGACAGCAAGAGAGGAGGTGAAATAGCGCTCCTCTCCGTCACGTGGCGTGCCAAGCCACCACCTCTGGAGAAGCAAGAGAGGAGGTGAAATAGCGCTCCTCTCCGTCACGTGGCGTGCCAAGCCACCACCTCTGGAGAAGCAAGAGAGGAGGTGAAATAGCGCTCCTCTCCGTCACGTGGCGTGCCAAGCCACCACCTCTGGAGAAGCAAGAGAGGAGGTGAAATAGCGCTCCTCTCCATCATGTGGCGTGCCAAGCCACCACCTCTGGAGAACAAAGTCAGCAGACAGCAAGAGAGGAGGTGAAATAGCACTCCTCTGTTAGGTAAATGTGTACTTTATGTTTATTATTAGTACTTGATATAATGGGAATTAACATTTTGTAAGTTATCGTTGTTCATGCATGTCTATTATAACCACTGTTCACTGTTTCACACCTGCAAGGGCACGAGTCTTTGTATTATTGAAACTGTACCACTCTGAGACTCTTCAAGGTCTCTGGCCTCTGGGCCGGGGGACATCTTATCTGAGACTCCTGCTTCAACTGTGTGAACCATATAGAAGTGTAACCACTCACACACCCCCCCCCCCCCCCCCCACACACACACACACACACACACACACACACACACACACACACACACACACACACACACACAGGCCAGTGTTAACCTGCTTTGTCTGTGTATGAAAATGTAACCGCCTACTCTAACTTTGAATAAAACGGGGCAGAGAAATGAAGATCGGGGCAGATCGGTGAACTTCAGCTCCTGAGGTGAATTCATTTCTCTGTCCTTGTACAAGCTGACTTATTGTTTTGACTCTTTATTGCTCTCGATACTGGGGTTGTCTCTCTTTTCATTCTTGCAGGTTTTGTACCTAACACCTCTCCGTCATGTGGCGTGCCAAGTCACCACCTCTGGAGAAGAAAGACAGCAGACAGCAAGAGAGGAGGTGAAATAGCGCTCCCCTCCGTCACGTGGCGTGCCAAGCCACCACCTCTGGAGAAGAAAGACAGCAGACAGCAAGAGAGGAGGTGAAATAGCGCTCCTCTCCGTCACGTGGCGTGCCAAGCCACCACCTCTGGAGAAGCAAGAGAGGAGGTGAAATAGCGCTCCTCTCCGTCACGTGGCGTACCAAGCCACCACCTCTGGAGAAGCAAGAGAGGAGGTGAAATAGTGCTCCTCTCCGTCACGTGGCGTGCCAAGCCACCACCTCTGGAGAAGAAAGACAGCAGACAGCAAGAGAGGAGGTGAAATAGCGCTCCTCTCCGTCACGTGGCGTGCCAAGCCACCACCTCTGGAGAAGCAAGAGAGGAGGTGAAATAGTGCTCCTCTCCGTCACGTGGCGTGCCAAGCCACCACCTCTGGAGAAGAAAGACAGCAGACAGCAAGAGAGGAGGTGAAATAGCGCTCCTCTCCGTCACGTGGCGTGCCAAGCCACCACCTCTGGAGAAGCAAGAGAGGAGGTGAAATAGCGCTCCTCTCCGTCACGTGGCGTGCCAAGCCACCACCTCTGGAGAAGAAAGACAGCAGACAGCAAGAGAGGAGGTGAAATAGCGCTCCTCTCCGTCACGTGGCGTGCCAAGCCACCACCTCTGGAGAAGCAAGAGAGGAGGTGAAATAGCGCTCCTCTCCGTCACGTGGCGTGCCAAGCCACCACCTCTGGAGAAGAAAGACAGCAGAGAGCAAGAGAGGAGGTGAAATAGCGCTCCTCTCCGTCACGTGGCGTACCAAGCCACCACCTCTGGAGAAGCAAGAGAGGAGGTGAAATAGTGCTCCTCTCCGTCACGTGGCGTGCCAAGCCACCACCTCTGGAGAAGAAAGACAGCAGACAGCAAGAGAGGAGGTGAAATAGCGCTCCTCTCCGTCACGTGGCGTGCCAAGCCACCACCTCTGGAGAAGAAAGACAGCAGACAGCAAGAGAGGAGGTGAAATAGCGCTCCTCTCCGTCACGTGGCGTGCCAAGCCACCACCTCTGGAGAAGCAAGAGAGGAGGGGAAATAGCGCTCCTCTCCGTCACGTGGCGTGCCAAGCCACCACCTCTGGAGAAGCAAGAGAGGAGGTGAAATAGCGCTCCTCTCCGTCACGTGGCGTGCCAAGCCACCACCTCTGGAGAAGCAAGAGAGGAGGTGAAATAGCGCTCCTCTCCGTCACGTGGCGTGCCAAGCCACCACCTCTGGAGAACAAAGTCAGCAGACAGCAAGAGAGGAGGTGAAATAGCACTCCTCTGTTAGGTAAATGTGTACTTTATGTTTATTATTAGTACTTGATATAATGGGAATTAACATTTTGTAAGTTATCGTTGTTCATGCATGTCTATTATAACCACTGTTCACTGTTTCACACCTGCAAGGGCACGAGTCTTTGTATTATTGAAACTGTACCACTCTGAGACTCTTCAAGGTCTCTGGCCTCTGGGCCGGGGGACATCTTATCTGAGACTCCTGCTTCAACTGTGTGAACCATATAGAAGTGTAACCACTCACACACCCCCCCCCCCCCCCCCCACACACACACACACACACACACACACACACACACACACACACACACACACACACAGGCCAGTGTTAACCTGCTTTGTCTGTGTATGAAAATGTAACCGCCTACTCTAACTTTGAATAAAACGGGGCAGAGAAATGAAGATCGGGGCAGATCGGTGAACTTCAGCTCCTGAGGTGAATTCATTTCTCTGTCCTTGTACAAGCTGACTTATTGTTTTGACTCTTTATTGCTCTCGATACTGGGGTTGTCTCTCTTTTCATTCTTGCAGGTTTTGTACCTAACACCTCTCCGTCATGTGGCGTGCCAAGTCACCACCTCTGGAGAAGAAAGACAGCAGACAGCAAGAGAGGAGGTGAAATAGCGCTCCCCTCCGTCACGTGGCGTGCCAAGCCACCACCTCTGGAGAAGCAAGAGAGGAGGTGAAATAGCGCTCCTCTCCGTCACGTGGCGTACCAAGCCACCACCTCTGGAGAAGCAAGAGAGGAGGTGAAATAGTGCTCCTCTCCGTCACGTGGCGTGCCAAGCCACCACCTCTGGAGAAGAAAGACAGCAGACAGCAAGAGAGGAGGTGAAATAGCGCTCCTCTCCGTCACGTGGCGTGCCAAGCCACCACCTCTGGAGAAGCAAGAGAGGAGGTGAAATAGTGCTCCTCTCCGTCACGTGGCGTGCCAAGCCACCACCTCTGGAGAAGAAAGACAGCAGACAGCAAGAGAGGAGGTGAAATAGCGCTCCTCTCCGTCACGTGGCGTGCCAAGCCACCACCTCTGGAGAAGCAAGAGAGGAGGTGAAATAGCGCTCCTCTCCGTCACGTGGCGTGCCAAGCCACCACCTCTGGAGAAGAAAGACAGCAGACAGCAAGAGAGGAGGTGAAATAGCGCTCCTCTCCGTCACGTGGCGTGCCAAGCCACCACCTCTGGAGAAGAAAGACAGCAGACAGCAAGAGAGGAGGTGAAATAGCGCTCCTCTCCGTCACGTGGCGTGCCAAGCCACCACCTCTGGAGAAGCAAGAGAGGAGGTGAAATAGCGCTCCTCTCCGTCACGTGGCGTGCCAAGCCACCACCTCTGGAGAAGAAAGACAGCAGAGAGCAAGAGAGGAGGTGAAATAGCGCTCCTCTCCGTCACGTGGCGTACCAAGCCACCACCTCTGGAGAAGCAAGAGAGGAGGTGAAATAGTGCTCCTCTCCGTCACGTGGCGTGCCAAGCCACCACCTCTGGAGAAGAAAGACAGCAGACAGCAAGAGAGGAGGTGAAATAGCGCTCCTCTCCGTCACGTGGCGTGCCAAGCCACCACCTCTGGAGAAGAAAGACAGCAGACAGCAAGAGAGGAGGTGAAATAGCGCTCCTCTCCGTCACGTGGCGTGCCAAGCCACCACCTCTGGAGAAGCAAGAGAGGAGGGGAAATAGCGCTCCTCTCCGTCACGTGGCGTGCCAAGCCACCACCTCTGGAGAAGCAAGAGAGGAGGTGAAATAGCGCTCCTCTCCGTCACGTGGCGTGCCAAGCCACCACCTCTGGAGAAGCAAGAGAGGAGGTGAAATAGCGCTCCTCTCCGTCACGTGGCGTGCCAAGCCACCACCTCTGGAGAAGCAAGAGAGGAGGTGAAATAGCGCTCCTCTCCGTCACGTGGCGTGCCAAGCCACCACCTCTGGAGAAGCAAGAGAGGAGGTGAAATAGCGCTCCTCTCCGTCACGTGGCGTGCCAAGCCACCACCTCTGGAGAAGAAAGACAGCAGACAGCAAGAGAGGAGGTGAAATAGCGCTCCTCTCCGTCACGTGGCGTGCCAAGCCACCACCTCTGGAGAAGCAAGAGAGGAGGTGAAATAGCGCTCCTCTCCGTCACGTGGCGTACCAAGCCACCACCTCTGGAGAAGCAAGAGAGGAGGTGAAATAGTGCTCCTCTCCGTCACGTGGCGTGCCAAGCCACCACGTCTGGAGAAGAAAGACAGCAGACAGCAAGAGAGGAGGTGAAATAGCGCTCCTCTCCGTCACGTGGCGTGCCAAGCCACCACCTCTGGAGAAGCAAGAGAGGAGGTGACATAGCGCTCCTCTCCGTCACGTGGCGTGCCAAGCCACCACCTCTGGAGAAGCAAGAGAGGAGGTGAAATAGGGCTCCTCTCCGTCACGTGGCGTGCCAAGCCACCACCTCTGGAGAAGAAAGACAGCAGACAGCAAGAGAGGAGGTGAAATAGCGCTCCTCTCCGTCAAGTGGCGTGCCAAGCCACCACCTCTGGAGAAGAAAGACAGCAGACAGCAAGAGAGGAGGTGAAATACCGCTCCTCTGTTAGGTAAATGTGTACTTTATGTTTATTATTAGTACTTGATATAATGGGAATTAACATTTTGTAAGTTATCGTTGTTCATGCATGTCTATTATAACCACTGTTCACTGTTTCACACCTGCAAGGGCACGAGTCTTTGTATTATTGAAACTGTACCACTCTGAGACTCTTCAAGGTCTCTGGCCTCTGGGCCGGGGGACATCTTATCTGAGACTCCTGCTTCAACTGTGTGAACCATATAGAAGTGTAACCACTCACACACACACACACACACACACACACACACACACACACACACACACACACACACACACACACACACACACACACACACACACACACACACACACACACACACACACACACACAGGCCAGTGTTAACCTGCTTTGTCTGTGTATGAAATGTAACCGCCTACTCTAACTTTGAATAAAACGGGCAGAGAAATGAAGATCGGGGCAGATCGGTGAACTTCAGCTCCTGAGGTGAATTCATTTCTCTGTCCTTGTACAAGCTGACTTATTGTTTTGACTCTTTATTGCTCTCGATACTGGGGTTGTCTCTCTTTTCATTCTTGCAGGTTTTGTACCTAACACCTCTCCGTCACGTGGCGTGCCAAGTCACCACCTCTGGAGAAGAAAGACAGCAGACAGCAAGAGAGGAGGTGAAATAGCGCTCCTCTCCGTCACGTGGCGTGCCAAGCCACCACCTCTGGAGAAGCAAGAGAGGAGGTGAAATATCGCTCCTCTCCGTCACGTGGCGTGCCAAGCCACCACCTCTGGAGAAGAAAGACAGCAGACAGCAAGAGAGGAGGTGAAATAGTGCTCCTCTCCGTCACGTGGCGTGCCAAGCCACCACCTCTGGAGAAGAAAGACAGCAGACAGCAAGAGAGGAGGTGAAATAGCGCTCCTCTCCGTCACGTGGCGTGCCAAGCTACCACCTCTGGAGAAGAAAGACAGCAGACAGCAAGAGAGGAGGTGAAATAGCGCTCCTCTCCGTCACGTGGCGTGCCAAGCCACCACCTCTGGAGAAGAAAGACAGCAGACAGCAAGAGAGGAGGTGAAATAGCGCTCCTTTCCGTCACGTGGCGTGCCAAGCCACCACCTCTGGAGAAGCAAGAGAGGAGGTGAAATAGCGCTCCTCTCCGTCACGTGGCGTGCCAAGCCACCACCTCTGGAGAAGCAAGAGAGGAGGTGAAATAGTGCTCCTCTCCGTCACGTGGCGTGCCAAGCCACCACCTCTGGAGAAGCAAGAGAGGAGGTGAAATAGCGCTCCTCTCCGTCACGTGGCGTGCCAAGCCACCACCTCTGGAGAAGCAAGAGAGGAGGTGAAATAGCGCTCCTCTCCGTCACGTGGCGTGCCAAGCCACCACCTCTGGAGAAGCAAGAGAGGAGGTGAAATAGGGCTCCTCTCCGTCACGTGGCGTGCCAAGCCACCACCTCTGGAGAAGCAAGAGAGGAGGTGAAATAGGGCTCCTCTCCGTCACGTGGCGTGCCAAGCCACCACCTCTGGAGAAGCAAGAGAGGAGGTGAAATAGCGCTCCTCTCCGTCAAGTGGCGTGCCAAGCCACCACCTCTGGAGAAGCAAGAGAGGAGGTGAAATAGCGCTCCTCTCCGTCACGTGGCGTGCCAAGCCACCACCTCTGGAGAAGAAAGACAGCAGACAGCAAGAGAGGAGGTGAAATAGCGCTCCTCTCCGTCACGTGGCGTGCCAAGCCACCACCTCTGGAGAAGCAAGAGAGGAGGTGAAATAGCGCTCCTCTCCATCATGTGGCGTGCCAAGCCACCACCTCTGGAGAACAAAGTCAGCAGACAGCAAGAGAGGAGGTGAAATAGCACTCCTCTGTTAGGTAAATGTGTACTTTATGTTTATTATTAGTACTTGATATAATGGGAATTAACATTTTGTAAGTTATCGTTGTTCATGCATGTCTATTATAACCACTGTTCACTGTTTCACACCTGCAAGGGCACGAGTCTTTGTATTATTGAAACTGTACCACTCTGAGACTCTTCAAGGTCTCTGGCCTCTGGGCCGGGGGACATCTTATCTGAGACTCCTGCTTCAACTGTGTGAACCATATAGAAGTGTAACCACTCACACCCCCCCCCCCCCCCCCCCCCCCCCCCCACACACACACACACACACACACACACACACACACACACACACAGGCCAGTGTTAACCTGCTTTGTCTGTGTATGAAAATGTAACCGCCTACTCTAACTTTGAATAAAACGGGGCAGAGAAATGAAGATCGGGGCAGATCGGTG
This sequence comes from Blennius ocellaris, assembly GCF_963422515.1. Lineage (NCBI taxonomy): Eukaryota > Metazoa > Chordata > Actinopteri > Blenniiformes > Blenniidae > Blennius > Blennius ocellaris. The sequence goes on along the minus strand of NC_137652.1, from coordinate 34,304,407 downwards.
AACTTCAGCTCCTGAGGTGAATTCATTTCTCTGTCCTTGTACAAGCTGACTTATTGTTTTGACTCTTTATTGCTCTCGATACTGGGGTTGTCTCTCTTTTCATTCTTGCAGGTTTTGTACCTAACACCTCTCCGTCACGTGGCGTGCCAAGCCACCACCTCTGTAGAAGCAAGAGAGGAGGTGAAATAGCGCTCCTCTCCGTCACGTGGCGTGCCAAGCCACCACCTCTGGAGAAGCAAGAGAGGAGGTGAAATAGCGCTCCTCTCCGTCACGTGGCGTGCCGTCACCACCTCTGGAGAAGAAAGAGAGCAGACAGCAAGAGAGGAGGTGAAATAGTGCTCCTCTCCGTCACGTGGCGTGCCAAGCCACCACCTCTGGAGAAGAAAGACAGCAGACAGCAAGAGAGGAGGTGAAATAGTGCTCCTCTCCGTCACGTGGCGTGCCAAGCCACCACCTCTGGAGAAGAAAGACAGCAGACAGCAAGAGAGGAGGTGAAATAGCGCTCCTCTCCGTCACGTGGCGTGCCAAGCTACCACCTCTGGAGAAGAAAGACAGCAGACAGCAAGAGAGGAGGTGAAATAGCGCTCCTCTCCGTCACGTGGCGTGCCAAGCCACCACCTCTGGAGAAGAAAGACAGCAGACAGCAAGAGAGGAGGTGAAATAGCGCTCCTCTCCGTCACGTGGCGTGCCAAGCCACCACCTCTGGAGAAGAAAGACAGCAGACAGCAAGAGAGGAGGTGAAATAGCGCTCCTCTCCGTCACGTGGCGTACCAAGCCACCACCTCTGGAGAAGCAAGAGAGGAGGTGAAATAGCGCTCCTTTCCGTCACGTGGCGTGCCAAGCCACCACCTCTGGAGAAGCAAGAGAGGAGGTGAAATAGCGCTCCTCTCCGTCACGTGGCGTGCCAAGTCACCACCTCTGGAGAAGAAAGACAGCAGACAGCAAGAGAGGAGGTGAAATAGCGCTCCTCTCCGTCACGTGGCGTGCCAAGCCACCACCTCTGGAGAAGAAAGACAGCAGACAGCAAGAGAGGAGGTGAAATAGCGCTCCTCTCCGTCACGTGGCGTGCCAAGCCACCACCTCTGGAGAAGCAAGAGAGGAGGTGAAATAGCGCTCCTCTCCGTCAAGTGGCGTGCCAAGCCACCACCTCTGGAGAAGAAAGACAGCAGACAGCAAGAGAGGAGGTGAAATAGCGCTCCTCTCCGTCACGTGGCGTGCCAAGCCACCACCTCTGGAGAAGAAAGACAGCAGACAGCAAGAGAGGAGGTGAAATAGCGCTCCTCTCCGTCACGTGGCGTGCCAAGCCACCACCTCTGGAGAAGCAAGAGAGGAGGTGAAATAGCGCTCCTCTCCGTCACGTGGCGTGCCAAGCCACCACCTCTGGAGAAGCAAGAGAGGAGGTGAAATAGCGCTCCTCTCCGTCACGTGGCGTGCCAAGCCACCACCTCTGGAGAAGCAAGAGAGGAGGTGAAATAGCGCTCCTCTCCATCATGTGGCGTGCCAAGCCACCACCTCTGGAGAACAAAGTCAGCAGACAGCAAGAGAGGAGGTGAAATAGCACTCCTCTGTTAGGTAAATGTGTACTTTATGTTTATTATTAGTACTTGATATAATGGGAATTAACATTTTGTAAGTTATCGTTGTTCATGCATGTCTATTATAACCACTGTTCACTGTTTCACACCTGCAAGGGCACGAGTCTTTGTATTATTGAAACTGTACCACTCTGAGACTCTTCAAGGTCTCTGGCCTCTGGGCCGGGGGACATCTTATCTGAGACTCCTGCTTCAACTGTGTGAACCATATAGAAGTGTAACCACTCACACACACACACACACACACACACACACACACACACACACACACACACACACACACACACACACACACACACACACACACACACACACAGGCCAGTGTTAACCTGCTTTGTCTGTGTATGAAAATGTAACCGCCTACTCTAACTTTGAATAAAACGGGGCAGAGAAATGAAGATCGGGGCAGATCGGTGAACTTCAGCTCCTGAGGTGAATTCATTTCTCTGTCCTTGTACAAGCTGACTTATTGTTTTGACTCTTTATTGCTCTCGATACTGGGGTTGTCTCTCTTTTCATTCTTGCAGGTTTTGTACCTAACACCTCTCCGTCACGTGGCGTGCCAAGCCACCACCTCTGGAGAAGAAAGAGAGGAGGTGAAATAGCGCTCCTCTCCGTCACGTGGCGTGCCAAGCCACCACCTCTGGAGAAGCAAGAGAGGAGGTGAAATAGCGCTCCTCTCCGTCACGTGGCGTGCCAAGCCACCACCTCTGGAGAAGCAAGAGAGGAGGTGAAATAGCGCTCCTCTCCGTCACGTGGCGTGCCAAGCCACCACCTCTGGAGAAGAAAGACAGCAGACAGCAAGAGAGGAGGTGAAATAGCGCTCCTCTCCGTCACGTGGCGTGCCAAGCCACCACCTCTGGAGAAGCAAGAGAGGAGGTGAAATAAGGTGGAGTCTCGGAAGCTGGCACCACGGTTTGTGGGACCGTTTGAGGTAGACAAGATTGTCAACCCTAGTTCTGTGCGGCTCAAACTTCCTGCCTCCATGAAGATCCATCCGACTTTTCATGTGTCCCAAGTAAAACCTGTCAGAGAGAGCACTCTGGCCCCCCCTGTCCGTCCCCCTCCACCACCCAGGATGGTGGATGACGCACCAGCATACACAGTAAGACGCCTGTTGGATGTGCGCCGACGGGGTCGCGGACTTCAGTTTCTGGTGGATTGGGAGGGGTATGGCCCTGAAGAACGCAGCTGGGTACCCCGTCGCCAAATTCTGGACCCCGAGCTGATCCGCGACCTGAAAAGACGACGGCCAGACCGCTTCACTTTTGCACCTGGAGGTGCACATAGAGGGGGGGGTACTGTCATGACCTCCACCTCTGGCTCTGCCTAGTGGCAGCATTTTTTCCCTTCCCCCTCCCTCCTTTCCTTTTTCCTAGGTGGGTGTGTGCTGCATGCTGTGTGAGGTGGAGTGCAGTGCTGATCACCTGAGTGCTCTCACCTGCAGCAGGGTGTGGCTTCACCCAACAATGCACCTTTCCCTCTATAAAGCTGGCGTCAGATGAAGACTCGGCGTCGGACCGTAGAACTACCAACAGTTAGTGGTACCCTGCTCTGCCTTGCCTCGCCTCAGTCTGTGTGCCTCTGTGTTAAGTCTGCCTCTCCTCTGCTGCAGTACCGGACCCATCCTGCTGCACCAAGCTCCTGCCTGTAACTCTGTCCTTGGCCCACTCCAACGGCTTCAGCACAACACCACCTCCCGTGTCCTCCAGCGCCAGCCACGCCACTCCGCATTTGCCGCTTCATTCTGGGCAGTGTGCTCCTTAGTCTCCCGCTGGGTCCTTATAGTTTTGTTGGGTAAAGTACCTGGGTTGTCATTAGGTCTGTCTCACTAGAGTTTTGCTTTCCTTGGGTTTTTGGTTTTGAGTTCTTTGCCTCATCACTTATTAATAAAGTGTTATGAGAGTATTCCTGTTTGCTGTGTTTCTGTCCGCACCTGAGTCTCTGAGAGTGAACCGTGACAGTTTGGAAGCTCTCTCTCTCTCTCTCTCTCTCTCTCTCTCTCTCTCTCTCTCTCTCTCTCTCTCTCCCGCCTCGGGCTGACTTGGTGGAGGTGCTCTACGCGCCTCTCGCAAAATGCAGCGCATCCTTTGCGCATTTGCAGAGAATGATGATACTTTATTGATCCCGAGGGAAATTCAATTCACTTGCGCAAAATGGGGCCCCATGGATCGCGGGGCCCTACGCACAGCGCGTGTTCTGCGTGTAGGGAGGGGCGGGCCTGCACAGCAAATTCACTAGAGTCAAAATTCTAGTGTTAAGCATATTTAGTGTGAAGTGTTCAGGTTCTGGTGTTGATTCTGATAATATCCACTCTGTGCTGGTGAGAAAACATAATATTGTGGCGTTACATCACAGAGTTGACGGTATTCAACACCTGTGAGTGACACTTTTAACATCCGGGAATTTTGGGAGGTGGCTTGTTAAGGAATATGAGGCAGCCATTTTCTTTCAATCGTCTCAAGCACATGGATGTGGTCGAGCATGAGAAGGTAAGACTGATTAGTAAAACTTAATTAATGTTCGTCATGTCATTGCAATGTTTATTAAAATGTTCTTATGTTGGTTCATCAGCTAAATTTGGAGGCATAATGAAACTTAATTGCATTTCTAACGAGTTACCGCCGTCGTTTTTGCTGATAATGTTAAGCAGACATGCCCAGACATGTAGACGGTTAATGTTCGTTTCAGTTCATCTTAAGACACTGTGGGTAACATTAAGGTAGATAAACTCTTTTTAAAATACGTTTACGCTGTTTGGGTCCAATAATAATTTTTAACTCTTATCTCCAAACTGAGTTTCAGCTGAAACGGCCCGGGTCAGTTGTGCAGGGGTTTTGTCTGCAATATTAGGCGCTATCTTTTCATAGATATTGCCGTTAATCAGTTAATGTCATGGAATGAACTTCATGCTGGTGAAGTAAGCTTATTACACGGCCTTACGAGTGAAATAAATAATAAATAATCACCCACAATGATTCAGTAGCGACAAGGATTACTCGGTAAAGTTTTAACTTTCACTTTCACTTTCACTTTCGGGGCCGGCCTGAGAGAGAAGCTGGACAGCGTGCTGTGGTTGGTGTAACGCTTTGAAAGTCCAGCTGTCTTGCTTATGTTGCTATATGTTGCCAGGGCGGATCAGAGCGCCGTCCCTAGCTGCTCTCATGTGTCCAGTCACAGACGACTGACGACTTTCGGGGCGGCCTGAGAGAGGAGCTGGACAGCGGCGCTGTCTTGCTTATTGCCAGGGCGGATCAGAGCGCCGTCCCTAGCAACGGTCTAATATACTTGACGGCGGTCATTATACAGAAATATCAGACCGTAGAACGCAGCGATGGACCATCAGAGAGCAGCATTCAATAGAGCCGTGTAATAATTATTGTTCATTTATACTAGTTCGTGTTTGTTACAGCGTTTAAAATATGACCCTTCGAACGTAACATGTATTACCAGCCTTCACCTGCACCTCCTCTAAATGTATTAATTAATTTGATGTCTCTTATTTTGTAGTGATCAACAAGATACCAAGGGTCCAGATTCAAAATGTCAGTCTTCAGGTGAGTAAAGTTGGGCTGAATGTTTGCCTTTTTTTAATTTGTCATAATGCAAGCATAGCCATGTAAACGTAGGTACTTAAAAAATGGCTATGTTAAAGTCCCCCAGGATTATGTTTCAGTTGTGAAGGAGTCCGGCATTCAACTGGAAATGCTATACAGATATTAATCCTCAGCATAAGTCATGTTAGTAAGTTTACAGAAGATAAGTAATGGCTGATTCAAAATAGACTGAGAACAGTTCATTAGTATTAAGCTGTAAATGTAATTATTTCTGGACATTAGCTAATTTTCTGTCTTTAGTGCATAGACTGTCTGACGACCACTCTTTAGTGAAATCACAAAGGGAACAGTAATGGCAAGGTATATGCAGGTGCACCTGCTGTATGTGATACTTTTCAGTAAAGCCTAAAAATGCATGCTATAATAGGAAGCTAGCATAACGGGATCATTCTGTGTTTTTCAGTGCGCTTGTTTAACAGGATACTAAGATACAGCAGTCATCATAAGAAGTGTGAGGAGCAGTACGTTAAGTTCCAGTCCTGTCAGACAGAAAGGGAACATCTGCATACCCACCAGCTTCAGTTTGAAAAAGTATATTTTGGTCCACCAGAGTATTTGAGTATAGTGAAAGTTTTTTGATTGTTATTTAGGCCATAAAAGACAATTATTGATTTTTTAAATTAACATTGTTCCTGATTTAAATGAAGCCCTCTTGTCCCTCTTTTTCTCAGGCTTGTGTTGTAGATGGCAAAATGATCATTAAGGTGCAGTATCAAACCCGCAAGAAATACATTAAATTACAAGCTGCTGATTTTGAAGAATTCCTTTTTGAAGGTAAATATCCAAAACTGGATAACTAACCAGTAATTCAGACTGAATGAAGGTCATTACATCTTATAATTTAAACAATTTTCCATGTTATGTTGTCTTTTAACCTCATCACTTAGTGAGAGAGAAGTTCTCCATCACTGTGGATAAGATTACTGTGGAAGATGATTCAGGCACTGAAGTGGATCAAGCAGTGTTTGGCGAATTATGCCAAATGGAAGGGATTTGCTTTGTTATCAAGGACAGTCAAGACAATGGTAAATAAAAAAAAAAGCTTGTTTTTACATCGCATTAACAGTAGTGCTCCTTTCAGATGCATCTGTTGCATTTAATTATCTTACTTAAAATGTTAAGATTAGCATATAAAGTATTAAGACACCTGATGGTTAAACTTGAAGTGCTAATTGAATGCTTAAAAATGAATGTCTTTATACCAAACAGTGGGGTATAGTTTTATAGCTGTTTGTAGCAGTTCAGCTAAAATGAATGAGCTAAAACAGAAGGTTTTCTCTCTGGATTTTTATCTGTTCAGGGAGGATATATGCTTAGTTTTTTGCATGTGTGATTCCAAAATGTGATCCACAACCATGCGACAAATGAGGTAAATTGTTTATGATATCCTTTGTTTTTAGATTCAGGCACGTCATCTCCTCCATCCACACCACGATCCTCACACAGTGGGAGTTTCCTCTCCGTGTCCATTAGTAGCAGCGACAGTGAAACATCACGACCACCCAAGCGAATGAGAGTTGATGAAGAGGCATTTCAGAGTTCTTCAGCCAGAGATGTAAGTGTGTCATCAGATGTTTAGTTTAAATCATATCTAAATTTTCAATGGACTAGGCCAGACTGTTTGGCCTCGTCAGGAAGTATACATTGTAATGAGTGGCAGTGTAATACAGTGTTGTTACAATTTGTTTAGCTGATAAAACAGATCCTGCAGACAAAACCAGGAGGAACAACAGTGATTGAAGAATATGAAGAAACTGGGACGCTGTGTGACAGTAGGAGGAGGCAGATGGTTAACATTCTTGCAGCACACATGGTTGAGACAGAAGGGTAAGTTCAGGATACCAGGGTTAGGCAGCTAAAGGCTATTTAACTTCATTTTGTTGTTTTTTTACCCCATTTAAAATCAATTTTCTATACTCAAGGATTACAAAACTGTAGGTAGGCAAATGGTTTTGGTCCAAATTACTGATAGTTTGCCATTAGTAATGGCAAATTGTAAAAGGACATCAGTTGTTTGAATGCGATTGGAGAAAAAGCAGCAATGACAGTAATGAGCTCAACTCTGCGCTAGATGATGTGAAGTTATGTGGTAATCGTTCAGCCCTATAAAGCAAAGGTGCTTGAGCATGTAAGCAAAGAACAATTGATTAATTTCCTTTTCTTATTCTTTCTTTGTAGGAGAATCCCTCAGCGAGTCACAAAAGAGAAATATGCGTTGGGAATTGTCACCTTGTGCCCTGCATTAAAAGATCCCTTCTCCAAGAAAGGATATGTAAGTTATCTTAATCACATACTTTATTTACATACATACGTATTTTTGCATTACGAAATAATGCTAAAGCGTGGATGTGCTTGACACAGTACAGTACCTCTTTTGCTTATTTAATCCAATTAGGGTTGCATGGTAAATATCTGGGCTGATATTGGCTGATAGTGCCTATCACAGCTGTATGGTTATTGCCGTATATTAGCCGATACATTTCAGCTATAATATCTGATTTGACAGATTATGTCTGAGCATTTCACTTGAAGATTGAACATTTAAAGTTTTTGACGTGCTTGACTAGTAGTTAGATTTGGTTCGGTCAGAGCTATGGAATATTAAATTATCCATCTTTGCTCACTAGATCTGAACATTCTTACTCTCAAGCGTGCATAAAACTACAGATTATGTGAACTTAATTTTTTTTTTTAATATCTGTTAATCTTCTTTGTATCGGCCATGAAAAGAGTATATATCATATTGTGCATTCCTAAATAAAATAAGTTGTCAGTTTATTAGGTCCACCTAGGTAAAATGGATGCAGTTAAACACAGCAGCAATGAAGGGTCTAATGTTCAGTAGTTTTTTAAGTTGCTTCAGAGAGGTGTCTATTCAACATTATGGTCATTCTCAGCATAAGACAGTACAAACAGCAGCATTTAAAATTAGCATAAAATTATATAAACAGTTTAAACAAAAACTGAACATTAGAACCTTCATAATAGTAGGATTTATTGCAGGCCTGTGGAATTGGACTGTATTAGTTTTACCTAGGTATGTAGCTCTGCCATTTAGTAGCAACCGTAGCCACATGGTTGCTACTAAATGCATGGCATAAATGCTTACTCTAATGCTATTGATGTCTGTGATTACAGGGGATGTCTGTTTCAGAATCATCCTAACTGTTCAAATGCCTGACTTTTATTTATACTATGAACAAATTGTTATAAGCGCGTTCCTGCTATTGCTGATTATGAAATTTAACTTGTGTCTCTGTCCTTGGTAAGGAACATTTTTACGACAGCCAAAGTGGCTCTGGATTTCTGGCATGGCGGCTCAAGACAGTTCAGAGAAAGACAAAACTTGTGTCCAAGGAACCACAAACACAGACAGCAAGAGGAGGTGGTCCAAGCCGGGAGAGAGAGCTGCCTCAAATTGGTAGTCAGTTGGACGAAGTGCGTTGTAAAGAGGTCATGTCCTTGATGAACCACACCAGTGACAGAGAAATCATCCTGCAGAAAATGAAGGAGACCTTTGAGTATAGACAGCGCCTCGTCCACAATCCTGATGAATCGCACACCGTACTCTCAGTGTTTCCAAGGCTGCTGGACACAAAAGGGCTGGTAATTATTGGCATCCTTTTCTGTAACCACAATTCATAGCTATAAGCTTAGCATGTGCTTATCAGAAGTGTAATTTTAACAAAAAACGTTGCTGCAGATACATCAAGACTTCAGCCTCCTCTTTGGACCAGATACAGCTGCCAAACTCCTTGAGAAGTGGCATACATCCTATAAAAGAAAGGTGATCCGAGAAGCAGAGAGCCTTACTACCACGCCAGTGCTCCAGAGTTTGCTGAGGTCTGTCAAGAATCAGCACAATGATGAATCCTCAGAAGATCACTCAGGTATTCTATTAAATGCCAGCTGAAATGATTTCCAAGGCATTGTCATACACAGTACTTAAAGGGATAGTCTAGTTTCTTTTGAGTGGGTTTGTATGAGGTATTTGTAGATACAGTAGATGGAGGTCGACACACCCTCAGCTTTGAGAAGCAGAGAGGAGTACCAGCAGATAGCTAAGCAATGTACTGCTGTGGACAGGCTCAGCAGCAAAACTTATTTAACCACTTAAAAAGGTCCACCCAAACAAATTAATCAGTTTAAGTGTACACTATATTTAGAAATATTTTATTTTTATTGTAAAATATTTTTTGATATGCCTTTGCTGTTGCAGCCGTGTCTGGAGTGTCCGGAGGCATTATGTTTTCAGGTTGTCAGTCAGTCCATCCATCCACATCAGAACATTGCTTAGCTTCCGAGGTGGTACTCCTCCGCTTCTCAAAAGTGGGGGGGGCGCCGCATGTGGGATCCCACATACCACAGTTTCAAGTTTTAAATGTAGATGATTGAATTGAACATACTGTTGTCTATTTTGTAGGTCGCTTTCCAGCCATTTAAAAACATGTCCTCTTATGCCATAGTCCTGTAACTGTGACAGCAGCAGTTCATGATTCACTGAGTCCAACGCTTTCTTTAAATCCAGAAAGACGCTCACCAGGTACTGTGAGTACTGTGAGTACTGTGAGTGGTCAACAGCAGCCAGGACTTCTTCGGTAAGGTGTATCAGTGTGGCAGAGGTGGATCTGTTGGATCTAAACCCATATTGATAATCAAACAATCAATAATTTTTTTCAAGAAAGGAATCTCATTTTATTGTGAACCATTTCTCAATCATTTTTGAAAACTGTGAAAGTATGGATATGGGTCTATAGTGATTGAAAATGTGCTTGTCCCCATTTGTGAATATTGGTATTACCTTTGCTGTTTTCATTTTTTGAGGAAAGACACCGGAAATAAAGGAGAGATCAAAGATATAAGAAAGTGGCTTGAGAATACAATCAAGTGTCTTTTTTACTATATACATATCTACTCCATCACAGTCTATTGAGGTTTTGGTTTTGAATGTCCGCACAATGTCCAGAATATCATATTGTGTTCTTTCACTAAGAAACAATGATTGAAGGGTTCTACTTCCACCTGCTGCTGCCATGTTACATCTCGTTTCTCTGTGGTTTGGGTTTTCAATTTGTTGAGCAATATTTGGCCCCACATTGACAAAGAAGGAGTTGAACTCGTCTGCTATTTCACTTTGGTTATTTAATACTTTTCCATTATGCTTTCCTCATTATCGTTAACTTGTTCTTTTATTCTTTATATTTTGTCTCGTGCCTTTTTGTTCGATATTTCATGTAGTCCCTGTATAATTAGTTTTTCTTTTCACATGTTTTCTGTAGCCCACTTGTTATCCATGGTTTTCCTCAAACTTATTCTTCTTACATCATTTACAGGACAATTTGCATTGTAGAGGTTTACATATGTGTTGAAGAATTTTTCATAGGCAACATTAACATCTGCCACATGCACCTCTCCCCAGTCTTGTTTGATCAAGTCATTTCTTTTTTTTTTCTTTTTTTTTCTTTTTTTTTTTTCCACAAATGGTTTTTATTGAATTTCAATTATACACATATACAAACATTTGTAAACAACCCCACCCTCCCCACCCCACAAACAACATCCTTGGACAAATGAAATTGACAAATACATTTAAAAAATAAGAAACAGTGTAAAAAAAAAAAAACAAACAAAAAAAAAAAAGTACATGAGTGTTCAACCTCAGAATAGAGAATGCCGGCCCAACACATTACATGTAGACATTCATACAAATCCTAAAAGGAGAAGCATAGATGTCAAATGGACAGAATTACTACTTAGGCATCGGGAAGTAACTTTAGCTTATCAAAGTGAGAGATAAAGGGACTCCACCTAGTGACAAAATCGTTTAAGGAACCTCTCAGAGTGTATTTAATCTTTTCAAGTTTGATAAAGAACATAACATCCCTCAGCCAAGAAGATGAGAGGGGAGGCTTGGGAGATTTCCATTCAAAAAGTATTCTTCTCCGAGCTAAGAGAGATGAGAATGCAATAACATCTGCTTGCGGTCTTGAGTAGGCAGAATGCACCAAGGGGACCCCAAAAATGGCTATCGAATGACATGGCAAGAGGTTAAGCTGCAGGACGTTGGACAGTGTTTTGAATATAAAACTCCAAAAATTATTCAATTTTGGACAGAAAAAAAACATATGACCGTGGTCAGCAGGGGCACAGCCACAGCGATCACACCTATCGTTTACGTCAGGGTATATTTCTGACAATTTAGCTTTAGAAAAGTGGGTCCTATGGAAGACCTTAAACTGTATGAGCCCGAGGCGAGCACAAGATGACGTAGAGCTCATTCTATCGATTGCCTTGGCCCACCAGTCATCAGTGAAAACGACATTTAATTCTTTTTCCCATGCAACCCTGGCTCTGAGTAGAGGTTTGTTACTAAGCGACATAAGATCGCTATATACCCGGGATATCAGAGCTTTCTGATTAGGACTTAATTTCAATAATTCCTCCCAGGGCAAAGTGGGTGGTGGAGAAGGAAACTGGGGATGCTGAGTGTGAATAAAGTGTCTTACTTGTAGGTAGCGAAAGAAATGCGAGTGCGGCAGGCCAAATTTTTTAGTTAGGGCTGTAAAGCTGGAAAAAACTCCTTTTTCATATAAATCCAGGAAACAATTAATGCCTTTTGCTTTCCACATAAAGAATGACGCGTCTAAAGCTGGGGGAAATAGGTGGTTACCAACGATGGGAGAAAGTACAGATGAGGATAAGAATTTAAAATGGCGGCGGAACTGATACCAAATCTTTAGGGAAGCCAATACAATCGGGTTTTTGGTGTGTTTGGACGGGACAGTTGGAAGAGAAGAACACAGCAGCGCAGGAAGAGATGATGACAAACAGGAGTTTGACTCAATAGACCCCCAGGAGGTATTAACTGCATGGAACCAATACAGCAGTTTTTGAATATTAGCTGACCAGTAGTAAAACATAAAGTTTGGTAAGGCAAGGCCCCCTCCAAATTTACTGATTTCTAGTGTTTTCCTACTAATTCTGGGGTGTTTTCCTGCCCAAATGAATTCTGTAATAAGCTTATTCAATGATTGAAAGAAGGATTTCGGTAAGAATATCGGAATGGATTGGAATAAGTAAAGAAATCGGGGTAAAATGGTCATCTTCACTGCATTTATTCTGCCTGTCAGCGTCAGAGGGAGGTTACCCCATCTCTGAAAATCAGATTTAGTCTGATTGAGTAGGGGAGTAAAATTCGCAGCCAAAAGTCCCGAGATGGACGGAGTGATACGGACCCCTAAATATTTAAACCCCAAGTGGCTTATAATGAATGGCAAGTTCAACTGCTGGAGGTTCGAGGGGGGGATGTTAAGAGGGAAACACTCACTTTTCTGGAGGTTAAGTTTATACCCGGAAAAGGAACCAAATTCGTTAAGAATAGAGATAACAAACGGAATAGCTATGGCAGGATTCGAAACATAGAGCAAGAGGTCATCTGCATATAATGACACGCGATGTTCAATACCCCCGCGATAAATTCCCTCAAATAAGGGGGAAGAGCGCAAGGCTATAGATAGGGGCTCAATCGCTAGGGCAAATTGGGCAATTGTCGGGTCCCACGTGATAGTGGAAAATAATCAGATCTAATATCCCCAGTGCAAACACTTGCCTGGGGATCAGTGTATAAGAGACGGATCCATGAGCTGAAGCGATCACCAAAACCAAATTTTCGAAGAACAGTAAATAAATACAGCCATTCTACTCGATCAAAGGCCTTTTCGGCATCTAACAATATTACGACTTCAGGATGTTTGGAATTTGGGATCGAATAAATTATGTTCATTAATGTTCGTATATTGAAAAAAGAATGACGCCCTTTAATAAATCCTGTCTGCTCCCCCGAAACGATATCCGGCAAAACTGCCTCGAGACGGGTTGCAAGCACCTTCGCTAGAACCTTAACATCAACATTAAGAAGAGATAAAGGCCTGTAGGACCCGCAACAAGTAGGATCCTTATCCTTCTTAAGTAAAAGAGAGATTGACGCCTGGGTCAGGGTAGGTGGTAATTTTCCCCGTTCGATTGACTCACTATATACATCTAGGAGAAGTGGGGCTAGTTTGCAACTAAATTTCTTAAAGAACTCTGTGGGGTAGCCATCAGGGCCGGGGGCTTTGTTACTTTGCATTGAACTTATCGCATCAATTATTTCCTGTAGCCGTATTGGTGAATCTAGGTTGTGTCCAATTGTGGGGTCAATAGTGGGTACATTAAGACCCTGAAAAAATCGTTCCATGATGGTGTCGTTTGTTTGGGAGTCTGACTGGTAAAGATCAGAATAAAATGTTTTGAATGTTGCATTGATGTCAGAGGGGGCAGACAGGAGAGCCCCAAGTGGGTCCTTAATTTGAGTAATGACACGCGAGGCAGCTTGGCGCTTTAGCTGATGGGCGAGCAGACGACCACCCTTATCGCCAGGCTCATAGTAATTGCTACGTGATTGTAAAAGCATGCGCTCAGCCTGCCTCGTGGAAAGTAAATCGAATTCTGCTTGCAGACTTATGCGCTCCTTATATAGTTCAGGACTAGGGTTACTGGCATATTGACGATCTAGGTTGAGGATTAGGTCTGTGAGTCGTGCCTGATTAGCTTTATACAATTTAGATAAATTGGCAGAGTAAGCGATAATTTGACCTCTCAGGTATGCCTTTAGTGATTCCCACAATAGAGAGTTAGAGGTAGAATCATTTTTGTTAATAGAAACAAAGTCGTCAATAGAGGAGAAAATATAATCGCAGAAGCCCTGGTTAGAGAGAAGCAGAGAATCTAGTCTCCACAGAGGACGGGGTCTTGGATGGGATGTCAATAACATTTCAAGAACCAAAGGAGAGTGATTGCTTATAACTATCGCCAAATATTCAGCAGATACCACATTAGGAAGAAGACTAGCATCTACAAAAAAATTATCAATTCGAGAGTAGGAGCGATGTACTGGCGAAAAAAAGGAAAATTCTTTTGCATGTGGATTACGAAACCGCCAGGGGTCAACACATCCATTTTGCAGCATAAAATCTGCAAATACCTTTGACATGGAAGAGGGATGAGCTATTCTGGGGCTGGAGCGGTCTAATACGGGGTTAATAACCCAGTTCAAATCACCACCAAAAATTAATCGATGTGTATTTAGCGCTGGGAGGCTGCTAAGTAAATTGTTTGCAAAGTTGGCATCATCAAAATTAGGAGCATATACGTTAACCAGTAAGACAGGGTTCTGCTGTATGGTACCTGTTACAATCAAATACCTCCCATTCGGGTCTGAGATTGTACTAGTGGGAGTAAATTGTGTTCTCTTATGGATCAATATAGCCACACCCCTAGCCTTTGAATTAAAGGTAGAGTAGAAGACCTGGCTCACCCAAGATTTACGCAGTCTGTGATGGTCATTGATGCGCATATGCATCTCTTGTATAAAAGCTATGTCCGTATTTAAATGTTTAAGGTGTGACAAAACTTTTGATCTTTTAATCGGATGTCCCATGCCTTTGACATTCCATGAAGTAAACCTAATAGGATTTGTTAAGTTATTAGACATTATAAGGATACATTGATAGACAGTGTCCTACAAGAGAATACAGTGATATGAATGGACCCAGCATAAAGAAATTATGAGAACACACATGTATTACATATAGATGTAAACAAAATAGAACACCAAGGATAACCCACCCCCCCACCCCCCACCCCCCAAACCCAATGTCCTCATCCCCAAACGATGAAGACGGCAGGTTAAACACAGCTTGAAACTTCCGTTGCATCACAACAACAAGAAAAGAGAAAAACAAAAACAAAACGTATTCCTCTCTTCATGCAGACAGGCCCCAAGCTTTCAAACAGAGCACCATGGGTGTTTACAAAACTCAAATGAACACCTTAATTGAAAAAAGTCACATATTTAAGCACTGATAACCTGGTATATCCAGCCAATGGAAAGGGGTGAATAGCCATAGTCCGCACTAAATGAACGAGAAAAAGAGAGGGAAAAAAAAAAAAAAAAAAAAAGGCCTGAAGTTAGCATATTCTCTCTTTTTCTCTCTCACACACTGAGACACACACACACACACACGCGCGCGCGACTATAGTAGCGGCCAATATGGGCTAAAGGCTGTTTTTACCTGACAATATGAGAGAGTTCTGTGTCAAGGGTCCATGTGTGTCCCCAGGGGGACCGATCCAGGTGCGACACGGACCGCAAAGGGAACAGAATGAAACAAGTTCAGTAGTTGAAAATCCTCAGCCGTTAGAAAAGTGGGATTCGTAAAATTCCTGGGCTTTTTTTGGGCATTCAAAAAACCTCTTCTCCCCGCGGTACTCCACACGTAGACGGGCAGGGAACAGGAGGGAGAATTTGACTTGCTTCTCGTAGAGGCAGCGCTTCACGTTAGCAAAAGCTGCTCTCTTTTTGGCGATATTGGCGGTCATGTCGGGGAAGAAGTAAACATTATGTCCACAATACCTGAGCTGCTGTACGTCCCTCTCTCGTCTCAGAACGCGCTCCTTATCGCTGAAGTAGTGGAAGCGGACAATGAATACTCTCGGTCTGGTACTCCCTCTATCCTCCGCCGAGCGCACCGGGCCGATGCGGTGCGCTCTGTCAAGGACCGGGGGGGAGGAAAAAACGTGGGCGCCCAGGACCTCAGTAAGGAAGGTGGCCATAAACTTAACCGGGTCTGTCCCTTCTGCCTTTTCCGGGATTCCAATCACGCGTAGGTTGTTGCGACGTGACCGTGACTCCAAATCCTCGGTCTTTGCCAACAGCTGTGTATTCTCAGATTGCAAACGAGCACATATGTCTTCGAGGGCGGCGATCCGGTCGCTGTGGTCTGAAATGGCAGTCTCCATGCCGGTCATCTTCAGGTTGAGCGAGTCGGTGGTCGACTTAACGTCCTCTAAGGCAGCAGAAATTGGCTCCAGGGCTTCAGACACCACCATTTTCATAGTTGTAGTAAGGGTCGACATCAAGTCCGATAACAGCACAGCACGGAGCTTATCCAGGTCCGGTGGTAGTGTATCATCGCCGCCATGACAGTCCGACATCGTGGTTGCCTCTCTCTCGGGTGAATTCTGCCCTTTCTCCTTTTGCTTTGTTCGGCCCATAATCACCAAACAGTCCGGGGTCGTATTATACCAACACAAGGGTGTTTTCTCAGTAGTCTGTGGTGCTAATATGAATGAAATATCAAATAATACTCGGGAGCCCCGCTCAGCACGTCCTCTTCACTCACATGCTAACCGGAAGTCTGATCAAGTCATTTCTAAATAAGTCAATCTCTTTCTCGGTTCTAATTCCAGTGAATTTCAATTTCTGCATTTTCCTGTTGTTGATAGGTTTGGCTCTAATGACAGTCAAAGCAGGCAAGTGATCAGTTATATCGCAAGCCAGTAAACCGTCGCATAAAGTATTGTTCATATCATTCGTCAAAATATTATCAATTAGCGTCGCACATGTGCTGGTCACTCTAGTGGGCTGGGAAATGCCCATCTATAAATCGAGTTGTATAGATTTATGTATATTTGCTCTTCCTGCTGTTCGTGTCAATTAGCTTCATATATATATATATATATATATATATATATATATGTATATATCTATTGGAAAAGGACGTCAAGCTCGCCCCCAGTCTATTTAGCGGTGCGCCTATACTCTATGTCAGGGGGGTCAAACTCATTTCAGTTGAGGGGCCACATCAACCTAATCTGACCTCTGGAGGGCCAACAAGTCAAACATCACATGTTAAACTGCAGATATGGACAAATGCAAAGTCGTTCCTTCTTTTGATCCTTTTGTAGCTGCAAGAATTTGCCAGTCTGTTCTGAAATATAAATATTGAAGGAAATCAGATATTATTATATTTGCAAAAAACCCCTCAGTCAGCTGTATGTGGTGTCATGATCCTGCCTTCTCTCCTCCCCTCCTGTGCTCCCCTTAGCTCCGCCCCTGTGCTTCTGTTAGCTCCGCCCCTGTGTTCCCATTAGCTCCGCCCCTGTGTTCCCCTTAGCTCCGCCCCTGTGTTCCCCTTAGCTCCACCCCTGTGCTCCCCATAGCTCCGCCCCTGTGCTCCCCATAGCTCCGCCCCTGTGCTCCCTATAGCTCCGCCCCTGTGCTCCCCTTAGCTCCGCCCCTGTGTTCCCCTTAACTCCGCCCCTGTGCTGTCCTGCTTCCTCCTCCTGATCACAGCTGCCTGTCGTTGTCATCAGTGTGTATTTAGTTCCTCTCTTCCAGCTCCAGCTGCCAGTTGGTGTGAGTTTCTCCACCATTCATCCCCACCTTTTTCCCTCCTGTGTTTTGACCTTCTGCCTGCCTGCCCGACCTCGCCTCCTGGATTTCCTCCTCAATCGCCTGCTCTGGTTTTTTGATGTTGGACTGCCTGACTTTGCTTCTGCTGTGTTTTTGAATAAGAAAACACTTTTGAGCTGAGCTTCTTGTCTGCCGTGCAATTGAGTCCCAAACCCTGACAGTAGGAACTGGCCATGGACTCAGCCGGCAGACAAGATTTCCAGTTCCTGAGTGTTCTTCTTCAATATTTATACTAGATCACACTGCTCACACAGCTGCTCTGACAGAGTCAATGTTTTTTTCGAAAAATGAGAAATTGGATCATTTCCCACAGCACACCTGACTAGATCTCGCGGAACACCAGTGTGCCGCGGCACCGTGGTTGAAAAACACTGGTTTAGACAACTGAAGTGATTTCTCAAATATTTTGAGAATTAGAATGGAAACCTCCTGTTTGCCAACTCTCAGCTGTAGCTTTGAGTCAAGAATGCTAAATCTTTGCCAATGATATAATTTTCCTAGATTTAATTCAAATGTTCAACACTTAAACTATTTTAAAACAACGTACTTTACATTTCTGTAATAGAATCAAGACTATAAACGTAAACGTTTCCTTCTATAATAATGATTGTCTTTTTGAGATATGTGATGTGGGTAACAAAATATTGGAACTATTAATTATGGCGTCGTCATTACCTCACACTTCGCCTCAAGCACTACCATTACACTTTAAATTCATTTGTGAGTTGCCACATTTGTTTTCAATGGGCTACAGCCATTTATTTTGGAACTAGATATACAACTTCTTCATTGATAATCCGCACAGCCATGGAAATTAATTAGGGTCTGGAATCTTTTATTGAGTACAATGACAGCCGTTTGGTATTTTGAGGTCATTAGTTAACTTGACTTCTTTTCAAATGTTTTAATTAGCATTTTCAGACCATATCTAAACGTCCACTGTAAATATACAATGAAGCTTCTTTTCTTGAAGTAAAACAGACAAGTCAAGAGGTAACTTGACTGGACAGTCTCTGGAGGACGGCGTCCCCGCAGTGTGGAGGGTGAAGTCCCCCTCGTCTCGCTCGTCGTCGTCTGCCTTCTGATTTCCACGATTCCATCTTTTGTGTTTGTTCACCTCTGAAGTTCTGAACCGCTCCTTGTCCGGATCTCTTTTAGAAGAAAAAGGAAAGAAAAAGAAAAACCTGATGGTCATAGAAAACCAACACAGCAGTAAAACCACACAAAGAACAGCCACTGGGGAAACGGGCAGATCTTTTAATACCAGAAAGGAGGAACATCAACCAGAATGTGGAAAAGAGACTCACAAGAACACAAAACAACACAACAGAACAAGGAAAGGTCAAAATCAGTCAGCTGGTGACGAGCAACACGTCTTCAGACGAGGCTCTGAACATGTCAACAAAATCAAAAGCTCCCGCTTCAGCGGTTGTTCAAGAAACTCGCCCATTCTGATCGATCACGTCTGTTCTGTCTCTCAGCCGTCCTGCGTCAGACCCCATTCGTCTGCTTCTTCACGTCTGCTCACATGTTTGATAGAAACAAGCCTTTCATTCAAATCTGCTGGATTTGAGCACAATTAAAGGCATTTGATCTTGTTTTGAAAGGTTTCATGTGGACTTTTATTTTCTTTAACTCGGAGGCCCGGTAGGAGGCCTCGGGGCAGACCCAGGACACACTGGAGGGACTATGTCTCTCGGCTGGCCTGGGAACACCTTGGGGTGCCACCGGAGGAGCTGGAGGAAGAGTCTGGGGCGAGGGAAGTCTGGGCAACTCTGCTCAGACTGCTGCCTCCGTGACCCGGCCCCGGATAAAGCGGTAGAAAATGGATGGATGGATGGATGGATCGGAGGCCTGAAACTGGTGATGGCCAAATGAAGCTTCATGAACCAGCCTTGATTTTCTGAAGCCACGAGAAGGCCGCCGTCTGCTCAACAAACTTTTGAAAGCACATTTTATTACCAGTCATAAAACCAAGAGCGCCATCTGGTGGCATTTTCCTCTCTTTTTCTTCATTTGAGTTGATTTGATATTTTCTAGTTAGTTTGTATACTAGTTGTTTCAGGAGTTCCACCTGTTTTTTGTTTTTTTTAGCTGCTGCAGTTGTTTTAGCTCCTTCAGCCATTGTCTTTCTCACCATTGAGCTCTCTGGTTCATGGCGCCCTGCTCCTCTGCAGCCTCACAGGAGGGTCAGAGTGCAGCAGGTGTGTTTCCTCTCCTCTGCTGCATGTTTCAGGCGGTGGTGTTCAGAGACGGGAGGGTCGGCTGAGGAATGGTCTGGATTGGGAGCAGCTGTGGTCACCAGGTGGAGGTGCTTGAGGTTGAGAAGCTCCACTATTTAGCTGGGCTCCTCACGGGACTGGAATCTCTCAGCAGGCTCATGCCCAGCCCAGCCATGTATTATTTCAGTTTGAATAAATCCTCAGTTTAAACCAGGGGTGGGCAATCCTGGTCCTCGAGGGCTGCAGTCCTGCACATTTTAGATGTTCCCTGCTCAAACACACCTGCATTATCATGATAAGGCTCTGCAGAAAGCTTGACAAGGAGCCACTAATTGCTGTCAGCTGTATTGACGTGAGGAGACATCTAAAACGTGCAGGGCTGCGGCCCTCCAGGACCAGGATTGCTCACCCCTGGTTTAAACGTTCATGCTGTTTCCTGGCTACTTCCTGCACTTGAGCCTCCGTCCACCCCAATAACACTTTCAGGAGTTTTTCCTCAGTCCTTTTGCTATTTTGACTCGTATCTCTCGAGCTCTCCATCTCTGCTTCTAGTAATTTGAACCATTTTGGATCCTTTATTCCTTTCATGTTTATATTGTACTATGTTTGCCATCGCAGTTGTTTTAGCTCTTTTCATTTTCCCATGTGGATAAAAGTTCTTTATAAAATAAGTAGGGATGTCCGATAATATCGGCCCGCCGATATTATCGGCCGATATTGACTTAAAAATGTAACATTTGGAAATATCGGTATCGGATTTTTACAACCGATATTGGAATTTCCGAGTCTGCATGAACGCAGTATGGGACGTTTACGGGCGCGCGCTTGATGACGTTTAACAACACGCTGGACTCGTGGCTAAGAAGGAGAAGCCCCGTGAATGAAATGTCCGTGGAGGACTGGAGGCTCAACCAGGCCTTCTTCCCTGCTGGGCCAGTACCTGACTGCACCCTGCACCAGTGTTGACAGTGAACCAGTGTTCAGCACTGGTACCAGTACCTGACTGCACCCTGCACCAGTGTTGACAGTGAACCACTGTTCAGCACTGGTGCCCACATCATTGATGAGAAGAAAAATCGCATACATTGCTGAGATGCTGAGATGCTTGTATTCATACAGAACAATCTCCCTCTTACACATGAGGACATGGGAAAAAGAAATAGACCAGTTATATGGACGAGTCAACTCCAGTCTTTGTTTTTGTTGCACTTTAAAGGAAGGCTTTTTTAATTTTGTGAGCATTTCTGTGCCTTTCTTGTTTATATTTGCACTATTTTGTTACTCCTAAAAGAGATTGAGCCCAGTTTGAGTCTATTATTTGACAAGTTATGGCCAGTTATTCATTCATTGACTGTTTACAACTAATGGACTGCAGATATGCCTCTTCCTTTTTTTTTAATATTGTCTGTGGTGTTGTTGAGTTTGTTGTTGAGGTTTCTCTCTAACACTAAATAAATATGGCACTTTTTTTTCCATAATTTAAGTTGTTGTTCTCTTATTTTTCTCAGTGTGTACATTTGGAAAGCCATGTTTGATTCACATGCATCCAGTGGGGCATCACAATAAAATTAGGCATAATGTGTTAACATCCGTTTCTATAACACCACCACCCGATGCTTTCCTGGAGCCACCGTTAACATCATTCATGGGAAACTGCCTGAGCTGCTCCGTACCGCACCAGCAACCATTCACCGGGTGATCGTCCATGTCGGCACCAATGACACCAGTCGGCCCCAGTCGGAGCAGCTCAAAGCAGATTTTAAAAAACTTTTTTCTTACCTGGATGGCTGTGGTAAGTCAGTTTTTATCACCGGGCCCATCCCCACTTACTTCCACAGTGACGAACGCTATTCCAGAATTTTTGCGTTGAACTCTTGGCTCCGAGACTCCTGCTCAGCGCTCAAGATTAATTTTATAGACAATTTTAACCTGTTCTGGAACCGCTCTGTGTTTTATCGGGATGATGGACTCCATCCGAATGAGGTGGGCAACTCCGTTTTAACAGGTAACATCCACAACGCCGTCCAATCAACCCCAGGTGATTGACTCCCTGCAGGCCACGCCCACTCCCTCCACTCCCGCCCTTCCTCACAGAAACTCAGGACACCATCCAGCCCATTCCCACAGTCACCACCAGGAGACCCTTCAAATCCAGGACTTTTAGCAGACCACAAACTCTCATTCCTTTAAATCGTCACACTGAACACACACCCAGCACCAACATTAAAATGGCTGTTTTAAATATCCGCTCTCTTTTAAACAAAACTTTTATCATTAATGACTTGATTTTAGATAATAACTTAGACTGCCTCCTCCTCACTGAGACATGGCTTGGCACTGATGCACCAGTTGTTCTTACCGAGGCCTCCCCACCCAATTTTAACTTTTTATTCTCTATCAGGGATGGAAAGAGAGGAGGAGGAACTGCGTCCATCACTAAAGAGAAACTTTGCACATCCAAAGTGACTTTTAACAGCTTCACGTCCTTTGAATATCACGCTTTTATTTTTTGCAGTCCCCCCATCCTCTCTTTAATTATATACAGGCCTCCCCATCATTCAAGCAGTTTTATCGCTGAATTTTCTGAATTTTTAACTATTATCCACACTAAATTTGAACGAATTTTAATCACTGGTGATTTTAACATACACATGGATAGCCACTCGGACTCATTGTCCAGAGAATTTTTAACTCTCCTCCAATGTCTGGATTTTAAACAACACGTCACACAGCCGACTCACAACAGAGGCCACACCCTGGACCTGGTCATTTCTTATGGCCTGACCATTGGTGTGACCTCTGTTGTTGACCTGGCTGTGTCCGACCACTTTTGTGTGTTTTTTAATGTCACCAGTTTTAAGCAGCAGGAGGCCCCGGTCAGAACGGTGAGGAAACGCTACATAACTTCTGAGGTGGCTGATAATTTTATTAAAATTTTGCAGAATATCCCAGCTGAGGTTTTACCCGCTCCATGTGATTTTATTGTTGACGATTTTAACAGTAAATTAAAGTCAACTCTAGACCTGGTGGCTCCAATTACTACAAGAATCCTTAACAAATCCAAACCACCAGCACCATGGAAAAACAGGGAAACTCACCAATACAAAATAAACTGCAGGATTGCCGAACGGAGGTGGAGAAAATCAAAACTTATGGTTCATTATCACATTTTCCGGGCCCACCTCAAAGCCTACAATAGAATAGTCAGACACTCAAGATTTTCATATTTCTCAAAACTCATCAGTGACAACAAAAATAACCCCAAACTCCTCTTCTCCACCTTCGACTTTTTAACAAACACCAATTTTAATAAAAACTCGCTCCCCTTTCCCTCCTTTTGCGAGGATTATGCCCACCACCTCAGAAGCAAAATAAATGACATCAGATCCAGTCTTTTACCTTTACAAACTGTACCTTTTAACTCACCTGGACTGGTTCTTCACCAGAGGAATCACTGGACTGTTTTGTTCTGGTTGATGCAGGAACACTTGGTCGAGTTTTCTCCCAAGTGAAACCAACAACCTGCCTTTTAGATCCGATTCCTACCTCACTTTTTAAGTCATTTTATGGGTTCTTTGAGGAACAGCTTTTATACATGGTCAACTGCTCTCTTCAGACGGGTGTTTTCCCCGCCGCCTTTAAAACGGCGGTGGTGAGGCCCCTTCTGAAGAAGAGCAGTCTAGACCCCAAGGTTCTTAATAACTATCGCCCTGTATCCAACTTACCATTTTTTAGCAAAATTTTAGAAAAAATAGTTTTTAATCAATTAAATACATTTTTACTTACAAATAACATTTTAGAGAAGCATCAATCTGGTTTTAGGAAGAACCACAGCACAGAGACGGCCCTTTTAAAGATTTTAAATGACATCAGGCACAATCAAGACTCCCAACAACTCACAGTCTTGATTTTATTGGATCTTAGCGCTGCTTTCGACACTATTGATCATTGTATTTTACTTGACAGACTTAGAAATCTGGTCGGCATCTCTGGTAATGTTTTTAATTGGTTCAGTTCTTATCTCACAGATCGACGCTTCTTTGTAAGTTTGGATACACGTTCCTCAGGTACCCATGAAATCCACTATGGGGTTCCCCAGGGGTCGATCTTAGGCCCAATCCTTTTTAATTTATACATGCTGCCACTAGGGGATGTCATCAGGAGACACGGTGTCAGCTTCCACAGCTATGCTGACGACACACAGCTGTATGTGGCCGTGTCTCCTGATAACACAAGGCCGATTGATGCCCTTTTTAACTGTATTTTAGATATCAAGTCATGGATGGCAGCAAATTTCCACCAGCTCAACCAGGACAAAACAGAGATTTTAGTTGTTGGTCCTGAACACCAGAGAGAGAAACTTTTACCAAAACTGCTAGATTTTAACTCATCTTCATTTGTAAAGAACCTGGGCGTAACTTTTGACTCTGAGCTTAATTTTATCTCACACATCAAAAATGTCACAAAGACTGGTTTTTATCATCTGAAGAATATAGCCAGAGTCCGCCCATTTCTCTCTCAGGCAAACGCGGAGGTGCTAATGCATGCTTTTATCTCTTGTCGAATTGACTATTGTAACGCCCTGCTCTCTGGTCTCCCCAAGAAAACTTTAGCACCACTACAACTCCTACAAAACTCTGCCGCACGAGTGCTGACGAGGACCAGAGGGCGGGCCCACATCACGCCTATTTTAAAATTGCTGCATTGGCTCCCCGTTCGCTTCAGGATCGATTTTAAGGTTCTTTTACTAGTTTTTAAGTGTCTTAATGGTTTTGCACCCTCTTATTTATCCGAACTACTTTTATCATATCAACCCTCGCGGGCCCTGAGGTCCTCCGGCACCGGCCTTTTAATTGTCCCTCAAACGAGGACCAAGACTCACGGGGAGGCTGGTTCAGCTCCTCCGGCCCCCGTTTGTGGAACAGCCTGCCGGGGAACCTCAGGGCTGCAGAGTCCATTGAGGTTTTTAAAAAAGGGTTAAAAACTCACCTTTTTAATCAGGCTTTTAACTGATTTTATACATGTATGTGTGTATATAGTTATGTATTTGATCAATGTATTTATCTACTTCTATTTATTTATTTCAGATAATTATCAAATTGTCTTTTTTATCTCCAGTGGTTCCTCTAGGGGGCGCTACACTGGTGGTGGCCGGTTTTTGCCGCTGGTGGAGCAGTCCCATGGGTTTCCCTGCCCGGGCACCTGGCAGGTCCCCCGCGTATGCGGTGGGATTGGCTTGTCTGCCCGGTTGGGGGGGGATCTGTGGGGCGGCGCCCCCTATGGTCGGAAGTCGTGCCACCCCCAGTGTGGACGGCCCAAATATGTCCCTTTCCTCACCTTAGTCCTCAGTGTCCTGCCATGTCTCCATATCACTCGGCATGTCTTCACCTATGATGTGTGTCTGCATGTGTGCGTGTGTGTTCACCTGCTTTTTATTCATCTATTTTATCTTTGCACTGTTTTTAATTTTTGTGGAAGCACTTTGTGTTGCTTAATGTATAAAAAGTGCTATAGAAATAAAGATTATTATTATTATTAATTCCACAGTAGGAGTTATTTTATGTTGTTGTTACCTAACAGTTTTGATGTAAAAAGCCAGCATATATCGGTATCGTTGATATCGGTATCGGTGATATCGGTATCGGAAATTAAGAGTTGGACAATATCGGAATATCGGATATCGGTAGAAAAGCCAATATCGAGCATCCCTAAAAATAAGTCTGAGGTGGAAATAAACTAACAATACAATAAAAATAGTTTATTTCCACATAATTTAGTGGAAGCATCACAGATCCACTGCAGTGGCTGTGGAGATGTGGAGTGATGAAAAAGACTGCTCACACAGCTCTTTAATTAATGTATACTTGTAAAGTGTTAGTTCTAAATACGTTAGAACAAAGCTAAATGTGTCAGAAATAAAGCTAAAGGAGTTAGCATAGAAGCCAATGAAGTCAACGCCAACGAGCAAAGGAGTTAGCATTGAAGCTAGTATTAGCTTCAGGCCTTAACGATTACATTTGAAATCTTAATAAGATAATAAGACTGCATGGTGCTTTGATTAATGTATACTTGTAAAACTTACTAAAAATCTAAATCAAAAACCAAAAAAAAAAAAGTGGGTCGTATGCCTGCATTAGCTGTCGGAAGACGCCTGCTGTACCCATTGAGCTATGCCACCCCACATACATTTGGACGGCCGGGAAAATATAGAGTTAATTTTTTAACGTTGGATATTATTGTGTCAATACAAGATAATAAGCTTGTCAAGTGCTTTAATCAATGTATACTTGTAAAGCGTTAGTTCTAAATACATTAGAACTAAGCTAAATGTGTCAGAAGTAAAGCTAAAGGAGTTAGCATAGAAGCCAACGAAGTCAACGCTAATGAGCAAAGGAGTTAGCATTGAAGCTAGTATTAGCTTCAGGCCTTAAAGATTACATTTGGAATCTTAATAAGATAATAAGACTGCCTGGTGCTTTGATTAATGTATACTTGTAAAGCGTTAGAAAATATAGTTAATGTTTTTTAAAGCTGCAGGAAAAGCTGCTAGTTCTGCGTCACCCACTCCGAGTGGCTAGCATGGTGGCTAGCATGGTGGCTAGCGCGAGCCTGCCTGCAAAAGGTCAACATGAGGCCTCATCTGAAGCTCACTTTTCATGTTTAGCTACTTCTTGTAGCAGCGTTGTTTGTTATGTTTGATGCTACTTTTTCTAGACGGAATAAAAACACTGGGCTGCCGTCCACCACCATGTCATGAGTCCCCGACCGGGAGAAAGACCTCCACCAACAGAGACATGACCCCCAGATGCAGGACAAATAGAATGGGACTTTACTGATCTATGTGATACACATTACAGGCATTACGTTGGTTTTCATCATTTCAATTTCGCGGAGGTTTTCTCTGGAAAGGATTTCAGCCTGTTTCAGATGTTAGAGATGGGAGGTCCCAGCAGATCATAGAGGCCAGATCAAATGTGTGGATCTGAGGCCAGATGCAAACTGAGAAGGTGAGAGTGTGTGTGCTCCAGGATCGTGTTTCTTAGATAATGGCTGCAGAGATTTACCTGTGACGAGCAGCTGCGTCCACGTGGACCACAGCGACAGAGACGTGGAGAGGACTCCTCCTCCTCCTCGACTCATCCTTCGCTCCTGCGGCTCCCTCTCGGCTGAAGCGGCTCCTCCGTCCCGCTGGCCGGCCGACGCATTCAGAGAGGCCGCCGGCGTCCACCTCCGACTCGCCGCGACCCTGCTTCCCCGCCCCGCAAGTGTCCTTCCGCGGCCTGGAGGAGCGGTGCTGCGGATGGAGTCGGGGGAGCGTTGTTACTGGTTTTTACGGTAAAGCAGCAGTCTACAGCAGGATCCGTCCTGCTGCTTTACCGTAATGATCAAGATAAACGCGTAAAGCAAAAATATAAAGGCTGCTCTTCGCCTTGTGCTTCCTGCCTCTTTTACCGTAATGGTCCGTAATAACACGCAAGCCTCCAGAGTTCTGTTGCGTTTTAACTTGAGCAGTACGGTAAAGCAGAAGCGACAAATCACTTGACATAAAACTACACCCTGTAATGTCGGTTGTAATTCAGGCATAAAGAAGTTGGTGGTGAAAATAAGGACGGGATCAATCGCTGCTTTCCTGATTGAGTATAGTGAGACAACATGATGTAGAACCGAGCACATTGTCCACATGAAGAAAACCATCCAGGCTTTCTGCCTCACTGTCGCCACAGGATCTGTCTGAGGAGAACGTGCCTTCATAATCTTCAGCTGAGAAACACACAGATCAGTACATCTGATGTTTACAGAAATGAGAAAAATACTATTTGATTGATCCTCTTTGAGAAATTATTGGAGAATATACTCAAAGTTTGGAAGCAGCATATTTTTTAGCGAACCACTCCTACACCCTGGGGCCATTATTCCACCCCGTGGCACTAAAACAATAGGGTTGTCTTCTATACTCAACAAAAATATAAACGCAACACTTTTGTTTTTGCTCCCATTTTCCATGAGATGGACTTAAAGATCTAAAATTCATTCCAGATACACAATATTACCATTTCTCTCAAACATTGTTAACAAATCTGTCTAAATGTGTGACAGTGAGCACTTCTGCTTTGCTGAGATCATCCATCCACCTCACAGGTGTGCCACATCAAGATGCTGATCTCACATCATGATTAGTGCACAGGTGTGCCTTAGACTGTCCACAATAAAAGGCCACTCTGAAATGTGAATTTGTTTGCTTTATTGGGGGTCTGGGGACTCAGAACCAGTCAGTATCTGGTGTGACCACCATTTGCCTCATGCAGTGCAACACATCTTCTTCGCATAGAGTTTATCAGATTGTCAATTGTGGCCTGTGGGATGTTGGTCCACTCCTCTTCACTGGCTGTGCGAAGTTGCTGGATATTAGTGGGAACTGGTGCACACTGTCGTATACGCCGGTCAAGCACATCCCAAACATGCTCAATGGGTGACATGTCCGGTGAGGATGCTGGCCATGCAAGAACTGGGACATTTTCAGCTTCTAAGAATTGTGTACAGATCCTTGCAACATGGGGCCGTGCATTATCTTGCTGAAACATGAGGTGATGTTCATGGATGTATGGCACAACAATGGGCCTCAGGATCTCATCACGGTATCTCTCTGCATTCACAATGACATCAATAAAATGCACCTGTGTTCTTCGTCCATAACAGATGCCTGCCCATACCATAACCCCACCTCCACCATGGGCCACTCCACCCATACCATAACCCCACCTCCACCATGGGCCACTCCACCCATACCATAACCCCACCTCCACCATGGGCCACTCCACCCATACCATAACCCCACCTCCACCATGGGCCACTCCACCCATACCATAACCCCACCTCCACCATGGGCCACTCCATCCACAACATTGACATCAGCAAAGCGCTCACCCACACGACGCCACGCACGCTGTCTGCCATCTGCCCTGAACAAAGCAAACCGAGATTCATCCGTGAAGAGAACGCCTCTCCAACGTGCCAGACGCCGTCCAATGTGAGCATTTGCCCACTCAAGTCTGTTACGGCGACGAGCTGGAGTCAGGTCAAGACCCCGATGAGGACGACCAGCATGCAGTTGAGCTTCCCTGAGACAGTTTCTGACAGTTTATGCAGAAATTGTTTGGTTATGCAAACCAATTGCTTCAGCAGCTGTCTCAGTGGCTGGTCTCAGACCATCTTGGAGGTGAACCTGCTGGATGTGGAGGTCCTGGGCTGGTGTGGTGACACCTGGTCTGCGGTTGTGAGGCCGGTTGGATGTACTGCCATATTCTCTGAAACGCCTTTGGAGACGGCTTATGGTGGAGAAATGAACATTCAATGCACGAGAAACAGATCTGGTTGACATTCCTGCTGTCAGCATGCCAATTGCACGCTCCCTCAATGCTTGTGGCATCTGTGGCATTTTGCTGTGAGACAAAACTGCACATTTCAGAGTGGCCTTTTATTGTGACAGTCTCAGGCACACCTGTGCACTAATCATGATGTCAGATCAGCATCTTGATGTGGCACACCTGTGAGGTGGATGGATGATCTCAGCAAAGCAGAAGTGCTCACTGTCACACATTTAGACAGATTTGTGAACAATGTTTGAGAGAAATGGTAATATTGTGTATCTGGAATGAATTTTAGATCTTTAAGTCCATCTCATGGAAAATGGGAGCAAAAACAAAAGTGTTGCGTTTATATTTTTGTTGAGTGTATTATTAAATGCACAAAAACATTCTCTATTCTCACTCTATACTCAAATATTATAATGGGAAATATTTCCATAGCTGTGAATCTAATCAATGATTGACTGGGGGATTTTTGGTACAGAATAATTAATTCCTGTTTAGATATAAATCAGTGGTTTGCATCGTTTCTTTTTCTTTTTCTATTTTCATTTTTATCATAACATTTTTTTCTTTTTCTTATTGAACTTTTTTTCCAGTTTTCTTTGTTCGTTTAAAATTATATTTTCATACTTTCCCCTTTCTTATAAATACATATTTTTTTTCCACATTTTCTCCCTTTCCCAATCCTTTCTTCTGTTTTTATCCCCCATAATTTCCTTTGAGCAGTTTTACTCGTTTCAGACCCGTCTTGAGCAAATCTTGGATGTGACACCAAGTTTGGAAAATCAACGTTCAATCAAATGAAACAAAGACAATTAAGACAAAGTTTCTTTACAAAATCCTCTTTTGAACTGAAGAGCCACGGATTTGAAAAAGCCTGCGTTCTCCCCGAAGGCCACTGGGTGTGCTGCAGCGGCAGCAGTCCGGTCTGAGGCCAAAACTCCAGCAGCTGCTCTCTGTCTCTTTACTGGTGTCAAGCCAGCCCTCACTTCGGAAAACAACGTCAAGCCAGCCCCCACTCAATTTAGCGGTGCGCGTATACACTATGCGTTACCGTAAGAGCAAACTCAGACCTATTTCAAAATAAAAGTGACGTTTAAATGAACGAGATTCATTCAGATAGTTGATGAAACACAAATGAATACTATAACTAATAACAACAAAGAAAATTAATTAATTATCGTTGATACAAACTAATAAAATGACATATCAATAAAACTATTGCCCACAGAAGCCAAAAAAACTTTTTTTATTAGTATTAATGTTATTATAATACTATAGATATAAACCCACTCTGATCACGTTATTAAAATTAAAGGCCCAGTAGAACAGTAGGTCTTGGAGAAATTCAGACTCATTTAACATCAGATTGATAGTAGACCTGATAAGGTGTGTAAAATAAGAGCCCTCTGACAGCTTATCTGGGCTTGAATGACTCTGATTTCAGACTGATTTAAAATGGAAGTTCCCTGTTGTCATCAAACCAATCCACATCAAACTGATAGTAGACCACCCCAGGATGACACATACCAAGTATCAGCCAGATCTGATGTGGAATTCCAAAATAAGAGCCTTCTGAAATACCATATCTGAGCACCTATCACACCAAATTTGAAGTGATATTAAATGGAATTTCCACGTTATCATTTCACCATTCCAAGTCAGACCGATAGTAGGACACCCCAGGATGTCACTCACCAAGTATCAGCCAGATCTGATGTGGAATTTCAAAATAAGAGCCTTCTGAAGTTGCTCATCTGAGCACCTATCACACCAACTTTAAAGTGATATTAAATGGAATTTCCACGTTATCATTTAACCATTCCAAGTCAGACCGATAGTAGGACACCCCAGGATGCCACATACCAAGTATCAGCCAGATCTGATGTGGAATTTCAAAATAATAGCCATTTGAAGTTGCTCATCAGAGCAGCATTCATGCCAACTTTGAAGTGATATTAAATGGAATTTCCACGTTATCATTGAACCATTTCAATTCAGACTGATAGTAGGACACCCCAGGATGCCACTCACCAAGTATCAGCCAGATCTGATGTGGAATTTCAAAATAACAGTGTACTGAAATAGCACATCTGAGCACCAATCACTATCTTAGTCTGATATCCATCTATCCATCCATCCATTTTCTGCCGCTTATCCGGGGCCGGGTCGTGGAGGCAGCAGTCTGAGCAGAGTTGCCCAGACTTCCCTCACCCCAGACTCTTCCTCCAGCTCTTCTGGTGGCACCCCAAGACGTTCCCAGGCCAGCCAAGAGACATAGTCCCTCCAGTGTGTCCTGGGTTTGGCACAAGGCCTCCTACCAGAGAGACATGCCCGGAACACCTCCCTCGGGATAGGGAGGCGTCCGGGGGGCATCCAAAATAGGTGCCCGAGCCTCCTCAGCTGGCTCCTCTCGATGTGGAGGAGCAGTGGCTCTACTCTGAGCTCCTCCCTGGTGACTGAGCTCCTCACCCTATCTCTAAGAGTGACTGAGCTCCTCACCCTATATCTAAGGGTGACTGAGCTCCTCACCCTATCTCTAAGGGTGACTGAGCTCCTCACCCTATCTCTAAGGGTGACTGAGCTCCTCACCCTATCTCTAAGGGTGACTGAGCTCCTCACCCTATCTCTAAGGGTGACTGAGCTCCTCACCCTATATCTAAGGGTACGCCCAGCCACCCTATGGAGGAAGGTCATTTCAGCCGCTTGTATCCGGGATCTCGTTCTTTCCCCAAACCGGACCCCCTCCGGCCCCTGGCGGTGCCTAGAAATTCTGTCCATATAAGTAATGAACAGAACCGGTGATAAAGGACACCCCTGCTGGAGGCCAACGTGCACTGGGAACAGGTCCGACTTACTGCCGGCAATGTGAACCAAACTCCTGTTCCGGGAATACAAAGACCGAACAGCCCTCAACAAGGGACCCTGGACTCCATACTCCCGGAGCACCCCCCACAGGACGTCTCGGGGGACACGGTCGAACGCCTTCTCCAGATCCACAAAACACATGTGGACTGGTTGGGCGAACTCCCATGAACCCTCAAGCAGCTGGTGGAGGGTATCGAGCTGGTCCAGTGTTCCACCATCAGGAGAACCTGGTGGAGGGTATAGAGCTGGTCCAGTGTTCCACCATCAGGAGAACCTGGTGGAGGGTATAGAGCTGGTCCAGTGTTCCACCATCAGGAGAACCTGGTGGAGGGTATAGAGCTGGTCCAGTGTTCCACCATCAGGAGAACCTGGTGGAGGGTATAGAGCTGGTCCAGTGTTCCACCATCAGGAGAACCTGGTGGAGGGTATAGAGCTGGTCCAGTGTTCCACCATCAGGAGAACCTGGTGGAGGGTATAGAGCTGGTCCAGTGTTCCACCATCAGGAGCACCTGGTGGAGGGTATAGAGCTGGTCCAGTGTTCCACCATCAGGAGAACCTGGTGGAGGGTATAGAGCTGGTCCAGTGTTCCACCATCAGGAGAACCTGGTGGAGGGTATAGAGCTGGTCCAGTGTTCCACCATCAGGAGAACCTGGTGGAGGGTATAGAGCTGGTCCAGTGTTCCACCATCAGGAGAACCTGGTGGAGGGTATAGAGCTGGTCCAGTGTTCCACCATCAGGAGAACCTGGTGGAGGGTCTAGTGCTGGTCCAGTGTTCCACCACCAGAACGAAAACCGCATTGTTCCTCTTGGATCCGAGGTTGGACTAACGGCCGGACCCTCCTCTCCAGTACACTGAAATAGACTTTCCCGGGGAGGCTGAGGAGTGTGATCCCTCTGTAGTTGGAACACACCCTCCGATCCCCCTTCTTGAAGAGAGGGACCACCACCCCTTAAAACTTTAATCTACACGATAAATGAATTTGAATCAACTTGTGCTGGTTGATAGAAATGTCAGGATATTGACTCATTTCAGCAGATCCATTCAATCTCCCTCCAACAGTTTTTGGTTTTGCTGTGTAATAGCAATAGAGGACTTCCCACTGTGACCAGGTACCGTGCTGACACAGGACCCTGCTCCATCTGTTGGTCGTGACGCGGTGGCGCTTTGGGCAGGAGGAGGTTTGGCTTCCCGCTGAGATGCGGAACGAGGTCTTCCAAGGACCTGGCGGGATGCTAGTGCTGCTAGAAATGATGTCAATCAATCAATCAACTGGATTGTTGTACTGATGTCAAGCAGTGGTGGGCACAGACCTTTTGTACTTGAATGACACCAAGACATAATGCATCTTGTCTGGCACATCACCGATGGCCAATGTTTTTAAAACACACTCTGGTGCTCTGGCCCCTATTTTAAACCACTTGTTACACATCTTGGGGGAACGTTCGACAACGGTCTTCAATTTGATCAACAGGTTAGTTGTGTTGTCAAAGCTGCTATCTCCTCGTCTCCTGGACAAAGTGAAGCCATTCCTGAACCAACAGGATCTTGAGAAGGCCAGACCTCTTTTATAAGCTCCAGACTGGACTGGAAGGTCCTTTATGTGGGCCTCAGCCAGTCTTTATGTGGGTCTCAGCCAGTCTCTATGTCGGCCTCAGCCAGTCTTTATGTGGGCCTCAGCCAGTCTTTATGTGGGCCTCAGCCAGTCTCTATGTCGGCCTCAGCCGGTCTCTATGTCGGCCTCAGCCAGTCTCTATGTCGGCCTCAGCCAGTATTTATGTGGGCCTCAGCCAGTCTTTATGTTGGCCTCAGCCAGTCTCTATGTTGGCCTCAGCCGGTCTTTATGTGGGCCTCAGCCAGTCTTTATGTGGGTCTGAGCCAGTCTTTATGTCGGCCTCAGCCGGTCTTTATGTGGGCCTCAGCCGGTCTTTATGTGGGCCTCAGCCAGTCTCTATGTGGGCCTCAGCCAGTCTTTATGTGGGCCTCAGCCAGTCTTTATGTGGGTCTCAGCCAGTCTTTATGGCGGCCTCAGCCGGTCTTTATGTGGGCCTCAGCCAGTCTTTATGTGGGTCTCAGCCAGTCTTTATGTCGGCCTCAGCCGGTCTTTATGTCGGCCTCAGCCAGTCTTTATGTGGGCCTGTCAGAGTAATTTTATATGTAGTTGCCATATTCGTGCTTAATTATATTCATATTCAAGTTCTATCTTATTTCTGTGTATTCTCTCTTAGCAGCGCCTCTCAGGCACTCCTCACTAATCACATGTTCTGAGCAGGTCAACCTGACCGAGGCTGATAAACAAGATGAGCCGCGTCTTCCACACAGCTGCCATCTCGACGTCCCATGCGCGGGATGTCCTTTGATTGTATTCATAGTTGATGTTGGGATCTGCAAAACCACAGAAAGTTTGTTCATTTCTGGGGAGAGACAATATTCATTTGTCATGAGACGCAGTCATGACATGAATTCTGACCCAGGAATGTGATGGCCTTTCACACCTAGAGTGGGGAAGGGGGGACATTCTCCAGGACCTTCCTCCCCCCCCTTTGTGCTCAAGACTCTTCCCCCATGCATTCAGCCAGTCACTGATTGGTTAAAGCTCTCAGGCTTTGACACCTCTGAATCCACACGTGGAACAAAAAGCCTGCGAAGCCAGGCTTCTTTCTAGAGACTCTTGCAAAAGCAAACTCCAAGGAGGTGGGTTGCTGCAGAGCAGCTCATCCAGTGTTAGCACACAGCTAACACGAGAGGCCGGCAACCAGAGGCCTTCACTCCTCAACTCATCTGCTGACCCACCACGAGGGTCAGACCTTCCCCTGATCCAGAGACCAGCACCCAGAGTCTGCTCTCCAGGGAAACCAACCGGTTCCTCCAGGACGGACCAGGGACCCTCACAGAACTTCTTTGTGTTTTTCCTGAACAAGCAGGAAAACCATCACAGACCTGAGCGATCAGCTCCTCAGTCTGAACAAAGGGACAGCCAGGCGCTGCAAAGAAGGACAGCTCCTGAAACACCAACTCCACCTTCTTCTTCTCAGCCTGCAGAACTAGCAACCACAGTTAGCAGGAGGTGCTAACTACAGGAGAAGGCACCAGCTTCCCTCCAGCAGGACAACAACCGAACTCTTCCAAGGAAGTGGTAACAACTGGGCTTTACCTGAGATTAGTTAAACTTGATGCTATGCATAGAACTGTTTAACTTTCATGAAGATGTGTTGATTCTGTTACAGTGATCGCGTTCTGGTGATAATGATATTAGGCACTGTTATCAACCTGTAAACCAACGTTAGCTCTGCCACAGACACAGGGTCTGCATGCTAATCTGCTTTACTAACTTGTTAACTCACAATCCTACACATATCACATCAAAGACAACATCACACAGTAACTGAACACCATCTGACGACTCCTGACGTTTTACAAGACAAGTCTCATTCACATAAACTCATTCTAGAAATGGTCCCTTAGCAGAGACACACAGAAGCAGATGCTGTGGCTAGCTTCTATTGTTCTTTTGCTATCAGCACATGGCCGAGCTGTAAAGGACAGACCTCCTGTTCTCTGACAAACTCCATTTGGAATGTAGTTTCTTGTGATCCGCCATCTTGTTTTGTAGTTCCATCACACGTCACACACACACACACACACACTCCCCCCAACTCTCTCTCTCTCTTTCTCTCTCCATACACACACATGCACCTACACACACCCAGCTGTATATAGGTAGTTAGAATCTGTGTTTTATTTGTTTTCATTGTTAATAAATATAATGTTTGGAATCATACTTGCTGTTTTATTAATGTGCACAAAGGTGAATGAAATGTCGACCTCTTCTGTGTTAAGAACTCCAAAATCCTTCAAGCTTTACTGTTAATTCTGGTAATTGTAATTAATTTAACTATTAATTCAAATTCCTGATTAACTGTTTAGTATATCTTATGAGACTGATATAACTGAATTGGCTATCATTTCCTGTTACGACAGGTGGTGCTCCGAGGTTCTGATACAGATCAGATTAAATTTCAACATTATTAATAACTATCTTTGATAATTATTAATCATTATCGATAGCCAACCAAAACATAAATAGTGATCCATATGAGGACATAATGGTCCCTACATTGATAAACTGTTAAAACTCACAGAATGTTTTGTTACTATGATGTGTATCCTGTAAACCCTCCCCTTTGTTTAATGAAAAAAAAACGCAGGAGAATGGTCTGAAGCTCAGAGTGGGTAGGAGGTGTATCTGAACACGCTCCTAGGCCATTCTCCTCGCGAGTACCCAAAGCTCATTCGTGTTGTCTTCTTCTTTCTTGCAGATTTAATAAATGTCTGTAGCCTAAACCTGACAGGGCCTCAGCCGGTCTCTATGTCGGCCTCAGCCAGTCTTTATGTCGGCCTCAGCCAGTCTTTATGTGGGCCTCAGCTGGTCTTTAGGTGGGCCTCAGCCAGTCTTTATGTGGGCCTCAGCCAGTCTTTATGTCGGTCTCAGCCAGTCTTTATGTGGGCCTCAGCCAGTCTCTATGTGGGCCTCAGCCAGTCTTTATGTCGGCCTCAGCCAGTCTTCATGTCGGCCTCAGCCATTCTTTATGTCGGCCTCAGCCATTCTTTATGTGGGCCTCAGCCAGTCTTTATGTCGGCCTCAGCCATTCTTTATGTGGGCCTCAGCCAGTCTTTATGTCGTTTCAGTCATTCAGCTCGTTTCAGTCGTTCATATCGTTTCCATCGTTCAGCTCGTTTTTTTCGTTCAGCTCGTTTTTGTTGTTCAAATCGTTTCCGTAATTGAGATCGTTTCCGCCGTTCAGATCGTTTCCGTCGTTGAGATAATTTCCGTCATGAGATCGTTTCAGTCGTTCAGCTCGTTTCAGTCGTTCAGATCGTTTCCGTCATTCAGATCGTTTCAGTCGTTCATCTCGTTTCCGTCGTTCAGATCGTTTCAGTCGTTCAGATCGTTTCAGTCGTTCAGATCGTTTCAGTCGTTCAGCTCGTTTCAGTTGTTCAGATCGTTTCAGTCGTTCAGATCGTTTCCGTCGTTCAGATCGTTTCAGTCGTTCAGATCGTTTCAGTCGTTCAGCTCGTTTCCGTCGTTCAGATCGTTTCAGTCGTTCAGATCGTTTCCGTCGTTCATCTCGTTTCCGTCGTTCAGATCGTTTCAGTCATTCAGATCGTTTCCGTCGTTCAGATCGTTTCAGTCGTTCAGATCGTTTCCGTCGTTCAGATCGTTTC
The DNA here is from genome assembly GCF_963422515.1 of Blennius ocellaris. Taxonomy (NCBI): domain Eukaryota; kingdom Metazoa; phylum Chordata; class Actinopteri; order Blenniiformes; family Blenniidae; genus Blennius; species Blennius ocellaris. The sequence goes on along the minus strand of NC_137652.1, from coordinate 34,267,217 downwards.
CGTCGTTCAGATCGTTTCAGTCGTTCAGATCGTTTCAGTCATTCAGATCGTTTCCCTCATCAGCTCTTTTCCGTCGTTCAGATCGTTTCCGTCGTTCAGATCGTTTCCGTCGTTCATCTCGTTTCCGTCGTTCAGATCGTTTCAGTCGTTCATCTCGTTTCCGTCGTTCAGATCGTTTCAGTCGTTCAGATCGTTTCCGTCGTTCAGATCGTTTCAGTCGTTCAGATCGTGTCCGTCATTCAGATCGTTTGTCGTTCAGCTCGTTTCAGTCGTTCAGATCGTTTGTCGTTCAGATCGTTTCAGTCGTTCAGATCGTTTCCGTCATTCAGATCGTTTCAGTCGTTCATCTCGTTTCCGTCGTTCAGATCGTTTCAGTCGTTCAGATCGTTTCAGTCGTTCAGATCGTTTCAGTCGTTCAGCTCGTTTCAGTCGTTCAGATCGTTTCAGTCGTTCAGATCGTTTCCGTCGTTCAGATCGTTTCAGTCGTTCAGATCGTTTCAGTCGTTCAGCTCGTTTCCGTCGTTCAGATCGTTTCAGTCGTTCAGATCGTTTCCGTCGTTCATCTCGTTTCCGTCGTTCAGATCGTTTCCGTCATGAGATCGTTTCCGTCGTTCAGATCGTTTCAGTCGTTCAGATCGTTTCAGTCGTTCACCTCGTTTCCGTCGTTCAGATCGTTTCAGTCGTTCAGCTCGTTTCAGTCGTTCACCTCGTGTCCGTCGTTCAGATCGTTTCAGTCGTTCAGCTCGTTTCCGTCGTTCAGATCGTTTCAGTCGTTCACCTCGTTTCCGTCGTTCAGATCGTTTCGGTCTTTCAGATCGTTTCAGTCGTTCACCTCGTTTCCGTCGTTCAGATCGTTTCGGTCGTTCAGATCGTTTCAGTCGTTCACCTCGTTTCCGTCATTCAGATCGTTTCAGTCGTTCAGCTCGTTTCAGTCGTTCACCTCGTTTCCGTCGTTCAGATCGTTTCAGTCGTTCAGCTCGTTTCAGTCGTTCAGCTCGTTTCAGTCGTTCAGATCGTTTCAGTCGTTCACCTCGTTTCCGTCGTTCAGATCGTTTCGGTCTTTCAGATCGTTTCGGTCGTTCAGATCGTTTCAGTCGTTCACCTCGTTTCCGTCATTCAGATCGTTTCAGTCGTTCAGCTCGTTTCAGTCGTTCACCTCGTTTCCGTCGTTCAGATCGTTTCAGTCGTTCAGCTCGTTTCAGTCGTTCAGCTCGTTTCAGTCGTTCAGATCGTTTCAGTCGTTCACCTCGTTTCCGTCGTTCAGATCGTTTCGGTCTTTCAGATCGTTTCAGTCGTTCAGATCGTTTCCCTCTTCAGCTCTTTTCAGTCGTTCAGATCGTTTCAGTCGTTCAGATCGTTTCCGTCGTTCAGATCGTTTCGGTCGTTCAGATCTCTTCTGTTGTTCAGATCGTTTCAGTTGTTCAGATCGTTTCAGTCGTTCAGCTCGTTTCCGTCATTCAGATCGTTTCCGTCGTTCAGATCGTTTCCGTCATGAGATCGTTTCCGTCGTTCAGATCGTTTCAGTTGTTCAGATCGTTTCAGTCGTTCAGATCGTTTCCGTCGTTCAGATCGTTTCAGTCGTTCAGATCGTTTCAGTCGTTCAGATCGTTTCAGTCGTTCAGATCGTTTCAGTCGTTCATCTCGTTTCCGTCGTTCAGATCGTTTCAGTCGTTCATCTCGTTTCCGTCGTTCAGATCGTTTCAGTCGTTCAGATTGTTTCAGTCGTTCAGATCGTTTCCGTCATGAGATCGTTTCCGTCATTCAGATCGTTTGTCGTTCAGCTCGTTTCCGTCGTTCAGATCGTTTCAGTCGTTCAGATCGTTTCCGTCTTTCATCTCGTTTCCGTCGTTCAGATCGTTTCCGTCATGAGATCGTTTCCGTCATTCAGATTGTTTGTCGTTCAGCTCGTTTCCGTCGTTCAGATCGTTTCAGTCGTTCAGATCGTTTCAGTCGTTCACCTCGTTTCCGTCGTTCAGATCGTTTCAGTCGTTCAGCTCGTTTCAGTCGTTCAGATCGTTTCAGTCGTTCACCTCGTTTCCGTCGTTCAGATCGTTTCGGTCTTTCAGATCGTTTCAGTCGTTCAGATCGTTTCCCTCTTCAGCTCTTTTCAGTCGTTGAGATCGTTTCAGTCGTTCAGATCGTTTCCGTCGTTCAGATCGTTTCGGTCGTTCAGATCTCTTCTGTTGTTCAGATCGTTTCAGTTGTTCAGATCGTTTCAGTCGTTCAGCTCGTTTCCGTCATTCAGATCGTTTCCGTCGTTCAGATCGTTTCAGTTGTTCAGATCGTTTCAGTCGTTCAGATCGTTTCCGTCGTTCAGATCGTTTCAGTCGTTCAGATCGTTTGTCGTTCAGATCGTTTCCCTCATCAGCTCTTTTCCGTCGTTCAGATCGTTTCCGTCGTTCATCTCGTTTCTGTCGTTCAGATCGTTTCAGTCGTTCATCTCGTTTCCGTCGTTCAAATCGTTTCAGTCGTTCAGATCGTTTCCGTCGTTCAGATCGTTTCAGTCGTTCAGATCGTGTCCGTCATTCAGATCGTTTGTCGTTCAGCTCGTTTCAGTCGTTCAGATCGTTTGTCGTTCAGATCGTTTCAGTCGTTCATCTCGTTTCCGTCGTTCAGATCGTTTCAGTCGTTCAGATCTCTTCCGTCGTTCAGTTCGTTTCCGTCGTTCATCTCGTTTCCGTCGTTCAGATCGTTTCAGTCGTTCAGATTGTTTCAGTCGTTCAGATCGTTTCCGTCATGAGATCGTTTCCGTCATTCAGATCGTTTGTCGTTCAGCTCGTTTCCGTCGTTCAGATCGTTTCAGTCGTTCAGATCGTTTCCGTCTTTCATCTCGTTTCCGTCGTTCAGATCGTTTCCGTCATGAGATCGTTTCCGTCATTCAGATCGTTTGTCGTTCAGCTCGTTTCCGTCGTTCAGATCGTTTCAGTCGTTCAGATCGTTTCAGTCGTTCACCTCGTTTCCGTCGTTCAGATCGTTTCAGTCGTTCAGATCGTTTCAGTCGTTCACCTCGTGTCCGTCGTTCAGATCGTTTCAGTCGTTCAGCTCGTTTCAGTCGTTCAGATCGTTTCAGTCGTTCACCTCGTTTCCGTCGTTCAGATCGTTTCGGTCTTTCAGATCGTTTCAGTCGTTCAGATCGTTTCAGTCGTTCAGATCGTTTCCCTCTTCAGCTCTTTTCAGTCGTTCAGATCGTTTCAGTCGTTCAGACCGTTTCCGTCGTTCAGATCTCTTCTTATGTTCAGATCGTTTCAGTTGTTCAGATCGTTTCGGTCGTTCAGATCTCTTCTGTTGTTCAGATCGTTTCAGTCGTTCAGCTCGTTTCCGTCATTCAGATCGTTTCCGTCGTTCAGATCGTTTCCGTCATGAGATCGTTTCAGTCGTTCAGATCGTTTCAGTCGTTCAGATCGTTTCGGTCGTTCAGATCTCTTCTGTTGTTCAGATCGTTTCAGTTGTTCAGATCGTTTCAGTCGTTCAGCTCGTTTCCGTCGTTCAGTTCGTTTCCGTCGTTCATCTCGTTTCCGTCGTTCAGATCGTTTCAGTCGTTCAGATCGTTTCAGTCGTTCAGATCGTTTGTCGTTCAGCTCGTTTCAGTCGTTCAGATCGTTTGTCGTTCAGATCGTTTCAGTCGTTCAGATCGTTTCCGTCATTCAGATCGTTTCAGTCGTTCATCTCGTTTCCGTCGTTCAGATCGTTTCAGTCGTTCAGATCGTTTCAGTCGTTCAGATCGTTTCAGTCGTTCAGATCGTTTCAGTCGTTCAGCTCGTTTCAGTCGTTCAGATCGTTTCAGTCGTTCAGATCGTTTCCGTCGTTCAGATCGTTTCAGTCGTTCAGATCGTTTCAGTCGTTCAGCTCGTTTCCGTCGTTCAGATCGTTTCAGTCGTTCAGATCGTTTCCGTCGTTCATCTCGTTTCCGTCGTTCAGATCGTTTCCGTCATGAGATCGTTTCCGTCGTTCAGATCGTTTCAGTCGTTCAGATCGTTTCAGTCGTTCACCTCGTTTCCGTCGTTCAGATCGTTTCAGTCGTTCAGCTCGTTTCAGTCGTTCACCTCGTGTCCGTCGTTCAGATCGTTTCAGTCGTTCAGCTCGTTTCCGTCGTTCAGATCGTTTCAGTCGTTCACCTCGTTTCCGTCGTTCAGATCGTTTCGGTCTTTCAGATCGTTTCAGTCGTTCACCTCGTTTCCGTCGTTCAGATCGTTTCGGTCGTTCAGCTCGTTTCAGTCGTTCACCTCGTTTCCGTCATTCAGATCGTTTCAGTCGTTCAGCTCGTTTCAGTCGTTCACCTCGTTTCCGTCGTTCAGATCGTTTCAGTCGTTCAGCTCGTTTCAGTCGTTCAGCTCGTTTCAGTCGTTCAGATCGTTTCAGTCGTTCACCTCGTTTCCGTCGTTCAGATCGTTTCGGTCTTTCAGATCGTTTCGGTCGTTCAGATCGTTTCAGTCGTTCACCTCGTTTCCGTCATTCAGATCGTTTCAGTCGTTCAGCTCGTTTCAGTCGTTCACCTCGTTTCCGTCGTTCAGATCGTTTCAGTCGTTCAGCTCGTTTCAGTCGTTCAGCTCGTTTCAGTCGTTCAGATCGTTTCAGTCGTTCACCTCGTTTCCGTCGTTCAGATCGTTTCGGTCTTTCAGATCGTTTCAGTCGTTCAGATCGTTTCCCTCTTCAGCTCTTTTCAGTCGTTCAGATCGTTTCAGTCGTTCAGATCGTTTCCGTCGTTCAGATCGTTTCGGTCGTTCAGATCTCTTCTGTTGTTCAGATCGTTTCAGTTGTTTAGATCGTTTCAGTCGTTCAGCTCGTTTCCGTCGTTCAGATCGTTTCCGTCGTTCAGATCGTTTCCGTCATGAGATCGTTTCCGTCGTTCAGATCGTTTCAGTTGTTCAGATCGTTTCAGTCGTTCAGATCGTTTCCGTCGTTCAGATCGTTTCAGTCGTTCAGATCGTTTCAGTCGTTCAGATCGTTTCAGTCGTTCAGATCGTTTCAGTCGTTCAGATCGTTTCCCTCATCAGCTCTTTTCCGTCGTTCAGATCGTTTCCGTCGTTCAGATCGTTTCAGTCGTTCATCTCGTTTCCGTCGTTCAAATCGTTTCAGTCGTTCAGATCGTTTCCGTCGTTCAGATCGTTTCAGTCGTTCAGATCGTGTCCGTCATTCAGATCGTTTGTCGTTCAGCTCGTTTCAGTCGTTCAGATCGTTTGTCGTTCAGATCGTTTCAGTCGTTCATCTCGTTTCCGTCGTTCAGATCGTTTCAGTCGTTCATCTCGTTTCCGTCGTTCAGATCGTTTCAGTCGTTCAGATTGTTTCAGTCGTTCAGATCGTTTCCGTCATGAGATCGTTTCCGTCATTCAGATCGTTTGTCGTTCAGCTCGTTTCCGTCGTTCAGATCGTTTCAGTCGTTCAGATCGTTTCCGTCTTTCATCTCGTTTCCGTCGTTCAGATCGTTTCCGTCATGAGATCGTTTCCGTCATTCAGATTGTTTGTCGTTCAGCTCGTTTCCGTCGTTCAGATCGTTTCAGTCGTTCAGCTCGTTTCAGTCGTTCAGATCGTTTCAGTCGTTCACCTCGTTTCCGTCGTTCAGATCGTTTCGGTCTTTCAGATCGTTTCAGTCGTTCAGATCGTTTCCCTCTTCAGCTCTTTTCAGTCGTTGAGATCGTTTCAGTCGTTCAGATCGTTTCCGTCGTTCAGATCGTTTCGGTCGTTCAGATCTCTTCTGTTGTTCAGATCGTTTCAGTTGTTCAGATCGTTTCAGTCGTTCAGCTCGTTTCCGTCATTCAGATCGTTTCCGTCGTTCAGATCGTTTCAGTTGTTCAGATCGTTTCAGTCGTTCAGATCGTTTCCGTCGTTCAGATCGTTTCAGTCGTTCAGATCGTTTGTCGTTCAGATCGTTTCCCTCATCAGCTCTTTTCCGTCGTTCAGATCGTTTCCGTCGTTCATCTCGTTTCTGTCGTTCAGATCGTTTCAGTCGTTCATCTCGTTTCCGTCGTTCAAATCGTTTCAGTCGTTCAGATCGTTTCCGTCGTTCAGATCGTTTCAGTCGTTCAGATCGTGTCCGTCATTCAGATCGTTTGTCGTTCAGCTCGTTTCAGTCGTTCAGATCGTTTGTCGTTCAGATCGTTTCAGTCGTTCATCTCGTTTCCGTCGTTCAGATCGTTTCAGTCGTTCAGATCTCTTCCGTCGTTCAGTTCGTTTCCGTCGTTCATCTCGTTTCCGTCGTTCAGATCGTTTCAGTCGTTCAGATTGTTTCAGTCGTTCAGATCGTTTCCGTCATGAGATCGTTTCCGTCATTCAGATCGTTTGTCGTTCAGCTCGTTTCCGTCGTTCAGATCGTTTCAGTCGTTCAGATCGTTTCCGTCTTTCATCTCGTTTCCGTCGTTCAGATCGTTTCCGTCATGAGATCGTTTCCGTCATTCAGATCGTTTGTCGTTCAGCTCGTTTCCGTCGTTCAGATCGTTTCAGTCGTTCAGATCGTTTCAGTCGTTCACCTCGTTTCCGTCGTTCAGATCGTTTCAGTCGTTCAGATCGTTTCAGTCGTTCACCTCGTGTCCGTCGTTCAGATCGTTTCAGTCGTTCAGCTCGTTTCAGTCGTTCAGATCGTTTCAGTCGTTCACCTCGTTTCCGTCGTTCAGATCGTTTCGGTCTTTCAGATCGTTTCAGTCGTTCAGATCGTTTCAGTCGTTCAGATCGTTTCCCTCTTCAGCTCTTTTCAGTCGTTCAGATCGTTTCAGTCGTTCAGATCGTTTCCGTCGTTCAGATCTCTTCTTATGTTCAGATCGTTTCAGTTGTTCAGATCGTTTCGGTCGTTCAGATCTCTTCTGTTGTTCAGATCGTTTCAGTCGTTCAGCTCGTTTCCGTCATTCAGATCGTTTCCGTCGTTCAGATCGTTTCCGTCATGAGATCGTTTCAGTCGTTCAGATCGTTTCAGTCGTTCAGATCGTTTCGGTCGTTCAGATCTCTTCTGTTGTTCAGATCGTTTCAGTTGTTCAGATCGTTTCAGTCGTTCAGCTCGTTTCCGTCGTTCAGTTCGTTTCCGTCGTTCATCTCGTTTCCGTCGTTCAGATCGTTTCAGTCGTTCAGATCGTTTCAGTCGTTCAGATCGTTTCAGTCGTTCAGCTCGTTTCCGTCGTTCAGATCGTTTCAGTCGTTCAGATCGTTTCCGTCGTTCATCTCGTTTCCGTCGTTCAGATCGTTTCAGTCATTCAGATCGTTTCCGTCGTTCAGATCGTTTCAGTCGTTCAGATCGTTTCCGTCGTTCAGATCGTTTCCGTCGTTCAGATCGTTTCAGTCGTTCAGATCGTTTCAGTCGTTCAGATCGTTTCCCTCATCAGCTCTTTTCCGTCGTTCAGATCGTTTCCGTCGTTCAGATCGTTTCCGTCGTTCATCTCGTTTCCGTCGTTCAGATCGTTTCAGTCGTTCATCTCGTTTCCGTCGTTCAGATCGTTTCAGTCGTTCAGATCGTTTCCGTCGTTCAGATCGTTTCAGTCGTTCAGATCGTGTCCATCATTCAGATCGTTTGTCGTTCAGCTCGTTTCAGTCGTTCAGATCGTTTGTCGTTCAGATCGTTTCAGTCGTTCAGATCGTTTCCGTCATTCAGATCGTTTCAGTCGTTCATCTCGTTTCCGTCGTTCAGATCGTTTCAGTCGTTCAGATCGTTTCAGTCGTTCAGATCGTTTCAGTCGTTCAGCTCGTTTCAGTCGTTCAGATCGTTTCAGTCGTTCAGATCGTTTCCGTCGTTCAGATCGTTTCAGTCGTTCAGATCGTTTCAGTCGTTCAGCTCGTTTCCGTCGTTCAGATCGTTTCAGTCGTTCAGATCGTTTCCGTCGTTCATCTCGTTTCCGTCGTTCAGATCGTTTCCGTCATGAGATCGTTTCCGTCGTTCAGATCGTTTCAGTCGTTCAGATCGTTTCAGTCGTTCACCTCGTTTCCGTCGTTCAGATCGTTTCAGTCGTTCAGCTCGTTTCAGTCGTTCACCTCGTGTCCGTCGTTCAGATCGTTTCAGTCGTTCAGCTCGTTTCCGTCGTTCAGATCGTTTCAGTCGTTCACCTCGTTTCCGTCGTTCAGATCGTTTCGGTCTTTCAGATCGTTTCAGTCGTTCACCTCGTTTCCGTCGTTCAGATCGTTTCGGTCTTTCAGATCGTTTCGGTCGTTCAGATCGTTTCAGTCGTTCACCTCGTTTCCGTCATTCAGATCGTTTCAGTCGTTCAGCTCGTTTCAGTCGTTCACCTCGTTTCCGTCGTTCAGATCGTTTCAGTCGTTCAGCTCGTTTCAGTCGTTCAGATCGTTTCAGTCGTTCACCTCGTTTCCGTCGTTCAGATCGTTTCGGTCTTTCAGATCGTTTCAGTCGTTCAGATCGTTTCCCTCTTCAGCTCTTTTCAGTCGTTCAGATCGTTTCAGTCGTTCAGATCGTTTCCGTCGTTCAGATCGTTTCGGTCGTTCAGATCTCTTCTGTTGTTCAGATCGTTTCAGTTGTTCAGATCGTTTCAGTCGTTCAGCTCGTTTCCGTCATTCAGATCGTTTCCGTCGTTCAGATCGTTTCCGTCATGAGATCGTTTCCGTCGTTCAGATCGTTTCAGTTGTTCAGATCGTTTCAGTCGTTCAGATCGTTTCCGTCGTTCAGATCGTTTCAGTCGTTCAGATCGTTTCAGTCGTTCAGATCGTTTCAGTCGTTCAGATCGTTTCAGTCGTTCAGATCGTTTCCCTCATCAGCTCTTTTCCGTCGTTCAGATCGTTTCCGTCGTTCAGATCGTTTCCGTCGTTCATCTCGTTTCCGTCGTTCAGATCGTTTCAGTCGTTCATCTCGTTTCCGTCGTTCAAATCGTTTCAGTCGTTCAGATCGTTTCCGTCGTTCAGATCGTTTCAGTCGTTCAGATCGTGTCCGTCATTCAGATCGTTTGTCGTTCAGCTCGTTTCAGTCGTTCAGATCGTTTGTCGTTCAGATCGTTTCAGTCGTTCATCTCGTTTCCGTCGTTCAGATCGTTTCAGTCGTTCATCTCGTTTCCGTCGTTCAGATCGTTTCAGTCGTTCAGATTGTTTCAGTCGTTCAGATCGTTTCCGTCATGAGATCGTTTCCGTCATTCAGATCGTTTGTCGTTCAGCTCGTTTCCGTCGTTCAGATCGTTTCAGTCGTTCAGATCGTTTCCGTCTTTCATCTCGTTTCCGTCGTTCAGATCGTTTCCGTCATGAGATCGTTTCCGTCATTCAGATTGTCGTTCAGCTCGTTTCCGTCGTTCAGATCGTTTCAGTCGTTCAGATCGTTTCAGTCGTTCACCTCGTTTCCGTCGTTCAGATCGTTTCAGTCGTTCAGCTCGTTTCAGTCGTTCAGATCGTTTCAGTCGTTCACCTCGTTTCCGTCGTTCAGATCGTTTCGGTCTTTCAGATCGTTTCAGTCGTTCAGATCGTTTCCCTCTTCAGCTCTTTTCAGTCGTTGAGATCGTTTCAGTCGTTCAGATCGTTTCCGTCGTTCAGATCGTTTCGGTCGTTCAGATCTCTTCTGTTGTTCAGATCGTTTCAGTTGTTCAGATCGTTTCAGTCGTTCAGCTCGTTTCCGTCATTCAGATCGTTTCCGTCGTTCAGATCGTTTCAGTTGTTCAGATCGTTTCAGTCGTTCAGATCGTTTCCGTCGTTCAGATCGTTTCAGTCGTTCAGATCGTTTGTCGTTCAGATCGTTTCCCTCATCAGCTCTTTTCCGTCGTTCAGATCGTTTCCGTCGTTCATCTCGTTTCTGTCGTTCAGATCGTTTCAGTCGTTCATCTCGTTTCCGTCGTTCAAATCGTTTCAGTCGTTCAGATCGTTTCCGTCGTTCAGATCGTTTCAGTCGTTCAGATCGTGTCCGTCATTCAGATCGTTTGTCGTTCAGCTCGTTTCAGTCGTTCAGATCGTTTGTCGTTCAGATCGTTTCAGTCGTTCATCTCGTTTCCGTCGTTCAGATCGTTTCAGTCGTTCAGATCTCTTCCGTCGTTCAGTTCGTTTCCGTCGTTCATCTCGTTTCCGTCGTTCAGATCGTTTCAGTCGTTCAGATTGTTTCAGTCGTTCAGATCGTTTCCGTCATGAGATCGTTTCCGTCATTCAGATCGTTTGTCGTTCAGCTCGTTTCCGTCGTTCAGATCGTTTCAGTCGTTCAGATCGTTTCCGTCTTTCATCTCGTTTCCGTCGTTCAGATCGTTTCCGTCATGAGATCGTTTCCGTCATTCAGATCGTTTGTCGTTCAGCTCGTTTCCGTCGTTCAGATCGTTTCAGTCGTTCAGATCGTTTCAGTCGTTCACCTCGTTTCCGTCGTTCAGATCGTTTCAGTCGTTCAGATCGTTTCAGTCGTTCACCTCGTTTCCGTCGTTCAGATCGTTTCGGTCGTTCAGATCTCTTCTGTTGTTCAGATCGTTTCAGTTGTTCAGATCGTTTCAGTCGTTCAGCTCGTTTCCGTCATTCAGATCGTTTCCGTCGTTCAGATCGTTTCAGTTGTTCAGATCGTTTCAGTCGTTCAGATCGTTTCCGTCGTTCAGATCGTTTCAGTCGTTCAGATCGTTTGTCGTTCAGATCGTTTCCCTCATCAGCTCTTTTCCGTCGTTCAGATCGTTTCCGTCGTTCATCTCGTTTCTGTCGTTCAGATCGTTTCAGTCGTTCATCTCGTTTCCGTCGTTCAAATCGTTTCAGTCGTTCAGATCGTTTCCGTCGTTCAGATCGTTTCAGTCGTTCAGATCGTGTCCGTCATTCAGATCGTTTGTCGTTCAGCTCGTTTCAGTCGTTCAGATCGTTTGTCGTTCAGATCGTTTCAGTCGTTCATCTCGTTTCCGTCGTTCAGATCGTTTCAGTCGTTCAGATCTCTTCCGTCGTTCAGTTCGTTTCCGTCGTTCATCTCGTTTCCGTCGTTCAGATCGTTTCAGTCGTTCAGATTGTTTCAGTCGTTCAGATCGTTTCCGTCATGAGATCGTTTCCGTCATTCAGATCGTTTGTCGTTCAGCTCGTTTCCGTCGTTCAGATCGTTTCAGTCGTTCAGATCGTTTCCGTCTTTCATCTCGTTTCCGTCGTTCAGATCGTTTCCGTCATGAGATCGTTTCCGTCATTCAGATCGTTTGTCGTTCAGCTCGTTTCCGTCGTTCAGATCGTTTCAGTCGTTCAGATCGTTTCAGTCGTTCACCTCGTTTCCGTCGTTCAGATCGTTTCAGTCGTTCAGATCGTTTCAGTCGTTCACCTCGTGTCCGTCGTTCAGATCGTTTCAGTCGTTCAGCTCGTTTCAGTCGTTCAGATCGTTTCAGTCGTTCACCTCGTTTCCGTCGTTCAGATCGTTTCGGTCTTTCAGATCGTTTCAGTCGTTCAGATCGTTTCAGTCGTTCAGATCGTTTCCCTCTTCAGCTCTTTTCAGTCGTTCAGATCGTTTCAGTCGTTCAGATCGTTTCCGTCGTTCAGATCTCTTCTTATGTTCAGATCGTTTCAGTTGTTCAGATCGTTTCGGTCGTTCAGATCTCTTCTGTTGTTCAGATCGTTTCAGTCGTTCAGCTCGTTTCCGTCATTCAGATCGTTTCCGTCGTTCAGATCGTTTCCGTCATGAGATCGTTTCAGTCGTTCAGATCGTTTCAGTCGTTCAGATCGTTTCGGTCGTTCAGATCTCTTCTGTTGTTCAGATCGTTTCAGTTGTTCAGATCGTTTCAGTCGTTCAGCTCGTTTCCGTCGTTCAGTTCGTTTCCGTCGTTCATCTCGTTTCCGTCGTTCAGATCGTTTCAGTCGTTCAGATCGTTTCAGTCGTTCAGATCGTTTGTCGTTCAGCTCGTTTCAGTCGTTCAGATCGTTTGTCGTTCAGATCGTTTCAGTCGTTCAGATCGTTTCCGTCATTCAGATCGTTTCAGTCGTTCATCTCGTTTCCGTCGTTCAGATCGTTTCAGTCGTTCAGATCGTTTCAGTCGTTCAGATCGTTTCAGTCGTTCAGATCGTTTCAGTCGTTCAGCTCGTTTCAGTCGTTCAGATCGTTTCAGTCGTTCAGATCGTTTCCGTCGTTCAGATCGTTTCAGTCGTTCAGATCGTTTCAGTCGTTCAGCTCGTTTCCGTCGTTCAGATCGTTTCAGTCGTTCAGATCGTTTCCGTCGTTCATCTCGTTTCCGTCGTTCAGATCGTTTCCGTCATGAGATCGTTTCCGTCGTTCAGATCGTTTCAGTCGTTCAGATCGTTTCAGTCGTTCACCTCGTTTCCGTCGTTCAGATCGTTTCAGTCGTTCAGCTCGTTTCAGTCGTTCACCTCGTGTCCGTCGTTCAGATCGTTTCAGTCGTTCAGCTCGTTTCCGTCGTTCAGATCGTTTCAGTCGTTCACCTCGTTTCCGTCGTTCAGATCGTTTCGGTCTTTCAGATCGTTTCAGTCGTTCACCTCGTTTCCGTCGTTCAGATCGTTTCGGTCGTTCAGCTCGTTTCAGTCGTTCACCTCGTTTCCGTCATTCAGATCGTTTCAGTCGTTCAGCTCGTTTCAGTCGTTCACCTCGTTTCCGTCGTTCAGATCGTTTCAGTCGTTCAGCTCGTTTCAGTCGTTCAGCTCGTTTCAGTCGTTCAGATCGTTTCAGTCGTTCACCTCGTTTCCGTCGTTCAGATCGTTTCGGTCTTTCAGATCGTTTCGGTCGTTCAGATCGTTTCAGTCGTTCACCTCGTTTCCGTCATTCAGATCGTTTCAGTCGTTCAGCTCGTTTCAGTCGTTCACCTCGTTTCCGTCGTTCAGATCGTTTCAGTCGTTCAGCTCGTTTCAGTCGTTCAGCTCGTTTCAGTCGTTCAGATCGTTTCAGTCGTTCACCTCGTTTCCGTCGTTCAGATCGTTTCGGTCTTTCAGATCGTTTCAGTCGTTCAGATCGTTTCCCTCTTCAGCTCTTTTCAGTCGTTCAGATCGTTTCAGTCGTTCAGATCGTTTCCGTCGTTCAGATCGTTTCGGTCGTTCAGATCTCTTCTGTTGTTCAGATCGTTTCAGTTGTTTAGATCGTTTCAGTCGTTCAGCTCGTTTCCGTCGTTCAGATCGTTTCCGTCGTTCAGATCGTTTCCGTCATGAGATCGTTTCCGTCGTTCAGATCGTTTCAGTTGTTCAGATCGTTTCAGTCGTTCAGATCGTTTCCGTCGTTCAGATCGTTTCAGTCGTTCAGATCGTTTCAGTCGTTCAGATCGTTTCAGTCGTTCAGATCGTTTCAGTCGTTCAGATCGTTTCCCTCATCAGCTCTTTTCCGTCGTTCAGATCGTTTCCGTCGTTCAGATCGTTTCAGTCGTTCATCTCGTTTCCGTCGTTCAAATCGTTTCAGTCGTTCAGATCGTTTCCGTCGTTCAGATCGTTTCAGTCGTTCAGATCGTGTCCGTCATTCAGATCGTTTGTCGTTCAGCTCGTTTCAGTCGTTCAGATCGTTTGTCGTTCAGATCGTTTCAGTCGTTCATCTCGTTTCCGTCGTTCAGATCGTTTCAGTCGTTCATCTCGTTTCCGTCGTTCAGATCGTTTCAGTCGTTCAGATTGTTTCAGTCGTTCAGATCGTTTCCGTCATGAGATCGTTTCCGTCATTCAGATCGTTTGTCGTTCAGCTCGTTTCCGTCGTTCAGATCGTTTCAGTCGTTCAGATCGTTTCCGTCTTTCATCTCGTTTCCGTCGTTCAGATCGTTTCCGTCATGAGATCGTTTCCGTCATTCAGATTGTTTGTCGTTCAGCTCGTTTCCGTCGTTCAGATCGTTTCAGTCGTTCAGCTCGTTTCAGTCGTTCAGATCGTTTCAGTCGTTCACCTCGTTTCCGTCGTTCAGATCGTTTCGGTCTTTCAGATCGTTTCAGTCGTTCAGATCGTTTCCCTCTTCAGCTCTTTTCAGTCGTTGAGATCGTTTCAGTCGTTCAGATCGTTTCCGTCGTTCAGATCGTTTCGGTCGTTCAGATCTCTTCTGTTGTTCAGATCGTTTCAGTTGTTCAGATCGTTTCAGTCGTTCAGCTCGTTTCCGTCATTCAGATCGTTTCCGTCGTTCAGATCGTTTCAGTTGTTCAGATCGTTTCAGTCGTTCAGATCGTTTCCGTCGTTCAGATCGTTTCAGTCGTTCAGATCGTTTGTCGTTCAGATCGTTTCCCTCATCAGCTCTTTTCCGTCGTTCAGATCGTTTCCGTCGTTCATCTCGTTTCTGTCGTTCAGATCGTTTCAGTCGTTCATCTCGTTTCCGTCGTTCAAATCGTTTCAGTCGTTCAGATCGTTTCCGTCGTTCAGATCGTTTCAGTCGTTCAGATCGTGTCCGTCATTCAGATCGTTTGTCGTTCAGCTCGTTTCAGTCGTTCAGATCGTTTGTCGTTCAGATCGTTTCAGTCGTTCATCTCGTTTCCGTCGTTCAGATCGTTTCAGTCGTTCAGATCTCTTCCGTCGTTCAGTTCGTTTCCGTCGTTCATCTCGTTTCCGTCGTTCAGATCGTTTCAGTCGTTCAGATTGTTTCAGTCGTTCAGATCGTTTCCGTCATGAGATCGTTTCCGTCATTCAGATCGTTTGTCGTTCAGCTCGTTTCCGTCGTTCAGATCGTTTCAGTCGTTCAGATCGTTTCCGTCTTTCATCTCGTTTCCGTCGTTCAGATCGTTTCCGTCATGAGATCGTTTCCGTCATTCAGATCGTTTGTCGTTCAGCTCGTTTCCGTCGTTCAGATCGTTTCAGTCGTTCAGATCGTTTCAGTCGTTCACCTCGTTTCCGTCGTTCAGATCGTTTCAGTCGTTCAGATCGTTTCAGTCGTTCACCTCGTGTCCGTCGTTCAGATCGTTTCAGTCGTTCAGCTCGTTTCAGTCGTTCAGATCGTTTCAGTCGTTCACCTCGTTTCCGTCGTTCAGATCGTTTCGGTCTTTCAGATCGTTTCAGTCGTTCAGATCGTTTCAGTCGTTCAGATCGTTTCCCTCTTCAGCTCTTTTCAGTCGTTCAGATCGTTTCAGTCGTTCAGATCGTTTCCGTCGTTCAGATCTCTTCTTATGTTCAGATCGTTTCAGTTGTTCAGATCGTTTCGGTCGTTCAGATCTCTTCTGTTGTTCAGATCGTTTCAGTCGTTCAGCTCGTTTCCGTCATTCAGATCGTTTCCGTCGTTCAGATCGTTTCCGTCATGAGATCGTTTCAGTCGTTCAGATCGTTTCAGTCGTTCAGATCGTTTCGGTCGTTCAGATCTCTTCTGTTGTTCAGATCGTTTCAGTTGTTCAGATCGTTTCAGTCGTTCAGCTCGTTTCCGTCGTTCAGTTCGTTTCCGTCGTTCATCTCGTTTCCGTCGTTCAGATCGTTTCAGTCGTTCAGATCGTTTCAGTCGTTCAGATCGTTTCAGTCGTTCAGCTCGTTTCCGTCGTTCAGATCGTTTCAGTCGTTCAGATCGTTTCCGTCGTTCATCTCGTTTCCGTCGTTCAGATCGTTTCAGTCATTCAGATCGTTTCCGTCGTTCAGATCGTTTCAGTCGTTCAGATCGTTTCCGTCGTTCAGATCGTTTCCGTCGTTCAGATCGTTTCAGTCGTTCAGATCGTTTCAGTCGTTCAGATCGTTTCCCTCATCAGCTCTTTTCCGTCGTTCAGATCGTTTCCGTCGTTCAGATCGTTTCCGTCGTTCATCTCGTTTCCGTCGTTCAGATCGTTTCAGTCGTTCATCTCGTTTCCGTCGTTCAGATCGTTTCAGTCGTTCAGATCGTTTCCGTCGTTCAGATCGTTTCAGTCGTTCAGATCGTGTCCATCATTCAGATCGTTTGTCGTTCAGCTCGTTTCAGTCGTTCAGATCGTTTGTCGTTCAGATCGTTTCAGTCGTTCAGATCGTTTCCGTCATTCAGATCGTTTCAGTCGTTCATCTCGTTTCCGTCGTTCAGATCGTTTCAGTCGTTCAGATCGTTTCAGTCGTTCAGATCGTTTCAGTCGTTCAGCTCGTTTCAGTCGTTCAGATCGTTTCAGTCGTTCAGATCGTTTCCGTCGTTCAGATCGTTTCAGTCGTTCAGATCGTTTCAGTCGTTCAGCTCGTTTCCGTCGTTCAGATCGTTTCAGTCGTTCAGATCGTTTCCGTCGTTCATCTCGTTTCCGTCGTTCAGATCGTTTCCGTCATGAGATCGTTTCCGTCGTTCAGATCGTTTCAGTCGTTCAGATCGTTTCAGTCGTTCACCTCGTTTCCGTCGTTCAGATCGTTTCAGTCGTTCAGCTCGTTTCAGTCGTTCACCTCGTGTCCGTCGTTCAGATCGTTTCAGTCGTTCAGCTCGTTTCCGTCGTTCAGATCGTTTCAGTCGTTCACCTCGTTTCCGTCGTTCAGATCGTTTCGGTCTTTCAGATCGTTTCAGTCGTTCACCTCGTTTCCGTCGTTCAGATCGTTTCGGTCTTTCAGATCGTTTCGGTCGTTCAGATCGTTTCAGTCGTTCACCTCGTTTCCGTCATTCAGATCGTTTCAGTCGTTCAGCTCGTTTCAGTCGTTCACCTCGTTTCCGTCGTTCAGATCGTTTCAGTCGTTCAGCTCGTTTCAGTCGTTCAGATCGTTTCAGTCGTTCACCTCGTTTCCGTCGTTCAGATCGTTTCGGTCTTTCAGATCGTTTCAGTCGTTCAGATCGTTTCCCTCTTCAGCTCTTTTCAGTCGTTCAGATCGTTTCAGTCGTTCAGATCGTTTCCGTCGTTCAGATCGTTTCGGTCGTTCAGATCTCTTCTGTTGTTCAGATCGTTTCAGTTGTTCAGATCGTTTCAGTCGTTCAGCTCGTTTCCGTCATTCAGATCGTTTCCGTCGTTCAGATCGTTTCCGTCATGAGATCGTTTCCGTCGTTCAGATCGTTTCAGTTGTTCAGATCGTTTCAGTCGTTCAGATCGTTTCCGTCGTTCAGATCGTTTCAGTCGTTCAGATCGTTTCAGTCGTTCAGATCGTTTCAGTCGTTCAGATCGTTTCAGTCGTTCAGATCGTTTCCCTCATCAGCTCTTTTCCGTCGTTCAGATCGTTTCCGTCGTTCAGATCGTTTCCGTCGTTCATCTCGTTTCCGTCGTTCAGATCGTTTCAGTCGTTCATCTCGTTTCCGTCGTTCAAATCGTTTCAGTCGTTCAGATCGTTTCCGTCGTTCAGATCGTTTCAGTCGTTCAGATCGTGTCCGTCATTCAGATCGTTTGTCGTTCAGCTCGTTTCAGTCGTTCAGATCGTTTGTCGTTCAGATCGTTTCAGTCGTTCATCTCGTTTCCGTCGTTCAGATCGTTTCAGTCGTTCATCTCGTTTCCGTCGTTCAGATCGTTTCAGTCGTTCAGATTGTTTCAGTCGTTCAGATCGTTTCCGTCATGAGATCGTTTCCGTCATTCAGATCGTTTGTCGTTCAGCTCGTTTCCGTCGTTCAGATCGTTTCAGTCGTTCAGATCGTTTCCGTCTTTCATCTCGTTTCCGTCGTTCAGATCGTTTCCGTCATGAGATCGTTTCCGTCATTCAGATTGTCGTTCAGCTCGTTTCCGTCGTTCAGATCGTTTCAGTCGTTCAGATCGTTTCAGTCGTTCACCTCGTTTCCGTCGTTCAGATCGTTTCAGTCGTTCAGCTCGTTTCAGTCGTTCAGATCGTTTCAGTCGTTCACCTCGTTTCCGTCGTTCAGATCGTTTCGGTCTTTCAGATCGTTTCAGTCGTTCAGATCGTTTCCCTCTTCAGCTCTTTTCAGTCGTTGAGATCGTTTCAGTCGTTCAGATCGTTTCCGTCGTTCAGATCGTTTCGGTCGTTCAGATCTCTTCTGTTGTTCAGATCGTTTCAGTTGTTCAGATCGTTTCAGTCGTTCAGCTCGTTTCCGTCATTCAGATCGTTTCCGTCGTTCAGATCGTTTCAGTTGTTCAGATCGTTTCAGTCGTTCAGATCGTTTCCGTCGTTCAGATCGTTTCAGTCGTTCAGATCGTTTGTCGTTCAGATCGTTTCCCTCATCAGCTCTTTTCCGTCGTTCAGATCGTTTCCGTCGTTCATCTCGTTTCTGTCGTTCAGATCGTTTCAGTCGTTCATCTCGTTTCCGTCGTTCAAATCGTTTCAGTCGTTCAGATCGTTTCCGTCGTTCAGATCGTTTCAGTCGTTCAGATCGTGTCCGTCATTCAGATCGTTTGTCGTTCAGCTCGTTTCAGTCGTTCAGATCGTTTGTCGTTCAGATCGTTTCAGTCGTTCATCTCGTTTCCGTCGTTCAGATCGTTTCAGTCGTTCAGATCTCTTCCGTCGTTCAGTTCGTTTCCGTCGTTCATCTCGTTTCCGTCGTTCAGATCGTTTCAGTCGTTCAGATTGTTTCAGTCGTTCAGATCGTTTCCGTCATGAGATCGTTTCCGTCATTCAGATCGTTTGTCGTTCAGCTCGTTTCCGTCGTTCAGATCGTTTCAGTCGTTCAGATCGTTTCCGTCTTTCATCTCGTTTCCGTCGTTCAGATCGTTTCCGTCATGAGATCGTTTCCGTCATTCAGATCGTTTGTCGTTCAGCTCGTTTCCGTCGTTCAGATCGTTTCAGTCGTTCAGATCGTTTCAGTCGTTCACCTCGTTTCCGTCGTTCAGATCGTTTCAGTCGTTCAGATCGTTTCAGTCGTTCACCTCGTTTCCGTCGTTCAGATCGTTTCGGTCTTTCAGATCGTTTCAGTCGTTCAGATCGTTTCAGTCGTTCAGATCGTTTCCCTCTTCAGCTCTTTTCAGTCGTTCAGATCGTTTCAGTCGTTCAGATCGTTTCCGTCGTTCAGATCTCTTCTTATGTTCAGATCGTTTCAGTTGTTCAGATCGTTTCGGTCGTTCAGATCTCTTCTGTTGTTCAGATCGTTTCAGTCGTTCAGCTCGTTTCCGTCATTCAGATCGTTTCCGTCGTTCAGATCGTTTCCGTCATGAGATCGTTTCAGTCGTTCAGATCGTTTCAGTCGTTCAGATCGTTTCGGTCGTTCAGATCTCTTCTGTTGTTCAGATCGTTTCAGTTGTTCAGATCGTTTCAGTCGTTCAGCTCGTTTCCGTCGTTCAGTTCGTTTCCGTCGTTCATCTCGTTTCCGTCGTTCAGATCGTTTCAGTCGTTCAGATCGTTTCAGTCGTTCAGATCGTTTCAGTCGTTCAGCTCGTTTCCGTCGTTCAGATCGTTTCAGTCGTTCAGATCGTTTCCGTCGTTCATCTCGTTTCCGTCGTTCAGATCGTTTCAGTCATTCAGATCGTTTCCGTCGTTCAGATCGTTTCAGTCGTTCAGATCGTTTCCGTCGTTCAGATCGTTTCCGTCGTTCAGATCGTTTCAGTCGTTCAGATCGTTTCAGTCGTTCAGATCGTTTCCCTCATCAGCTCTTTTCCGTCGTTCAGATCGTTTCCGTCGTTCAGATCGTTTCCGTCGTTCATCTCGTTTCCGTCGTTCAGATCGTTTCAGTCGTTCATCTCGTTTCCGTCGTTCAGATCGTTTCAGTCGTTCAGATCGTTTCCGTCGTTCAGATCGTTTCAGTCGTTCAGATCGTGTCCATCATTCAGATCGTTTGTCGTTCAGCTCGTTTCAGTCGTTCAGATCGTTTGTCGTTCAGATCGTTTCAGTCGTTCAGATCGTTTCCGTCATTCAGATCGTTTCAGTCGTTCATCTCGTTTCCGTCGTTCAGATCGTTTCAGTCGTTCAGATCGTTTCAGTCGTTCAGATCGTTTCAGTCGTTCAGCTCGTTTCAGTCGTTCAGATTGTTTCAGTCGTTCAGATCGTTTCCGTCGTTCAGATCGTTTCAGTCGTTCAGATCGTTTCAGTCGTTCAGCTCGTTTCCGTCGTTCAGATCGTTTCAGTCGTTCAGATCGTTTCCGTCGTTCATCTCGTTTCCGTCGTTCAGATCGTTTCCGTCATGAGATCGTTTCCGTCGTTCAGATCGTTTCAGTCGTTCAGATCGTTTCAGTCGTTCACCTCGTTTCCGTCGTTCAGATCGTTTCAGTCGTTCAGCTCGTTTCAGTCGTTCACCTCGTGTCCGTCGTTCAGATCGTTTCAGTCGTTCAGCTCGTTTCCGTCGTTCAGATCGTTTCAGTCGTTCACCTCGTTTCCGTCGTTCAGATCGTTTCGGTCTTTCAGATCGTTTCAGTCGTTCACCTCGTTTCCGTCGTTCAGATCGTTTCGGTCTTTCAGATCGTTTCGGTCGTTCAGATCGTTTCAGTCGTTCACCTCGTTTCCGTCATTCAGATCGTTTCAGTCGTTCAGCTCGTTTCAGTCGTTCACCTCGTTTCCGTCGTTCAGATCGTTTCAGTCGTTCAGCTCGTTTCAGTCGTTCAGATCGTTTCAGTCGTTCACCTCGTTTCCGTCGTTCAGATCGTTTCGGTCTTTCAGATCGTTTCAGTCGTTCAGATCGTTTCCCTCTTCAGCTCTTTTCAGTCGTTCAGATCGTTTCAGTCGTTCAGATCGTTTCCGTCGTTCAGATCGTTTCGGTCGTTCAGATCTCTTCTGTTGTTCAGATCGTTTCAGTTGTTCAGATCGTTTCAGTCGTTCAGCTCGTTTCCGTCATTCAGATCGTTTCCGTCGTTCAGATCGTTTCCGTCATGAGATCGTTTCCGTCGTTCAGATCGTTTCAGTTGTTCAGATCGTTTCAGTCGTTCAGATCGTTTCCGTCGTTCAGATCGTTTCAGTCATTCAGATCGTTTCAGTCGTTCAGATCGTTTCAGTCGTTCAGATCGTTTCAGTCGTTCAGATCGTTTCCCTCATCAGCTCTTTTCCGTCGTTCAGATCGTTTCCGTCGTTCAGATCGTTTCTGTAGTTCATCTCGTTTCCGTCGTTCAGATCGTTTCAGTCGTTCATCTCGTTTCCGTCGTTCAAATCGTTTCAGTCGTTCAGATCGTTTCCGTCGTTCAGATCGTTTCAGTCGTTCAGATCGTGTCCGTCATTCAGATCGTTTGTCGTTCAGCTCGTTTCAGTCGTTCAGATCGTTTGTCGTTCAGATCGTTTCAGTCGTTCATCTCGTTTCCCTCATCAGCTCTTTTCCGTCGTTCAGATCGTTTCCGTCGTTCAGATCGTTTCTGTCGTTCATCTCGTTTCCGTCGTTCAGATCGTTTCAGTCGTTCATCTCGTTTCCGTCGTTCAAATCGTTTCAGTCGTTCAGATCGTTTCCGTCGTTCAGATCGTTTCAGTCGTTCAGATCGTGTCCGTCATTCAGATCGTTTGTCGTTCAGCTCGTTTCAGTCGTTCAGATCGTTTGTCGTTCAGATCATTTCAGTCGTTCATCTCGTTTCCGTCGTTCAGATCGTTTCAGTCGTTCATCTCGTTTCCGTCGTTCAGATCGTTTCAGTCGTTCAGATTGTTTCAGTCGTTCAGATCGTTTCCGTCATGAGATCGTTTCCGTCATTCAGATCGTTTGTCGTTCAGCTCGTTTCCGTCGTTCAGATCGTTTCAGTCGTTCAGATCGTTTCCGTCTTTCATCTCGTTTCTGTCGTTCAGATCGTTTCCGTCATGAGATCGTTTCCGTCATTCAGATCGTTTGTCGTTCAGCTCGTTTCCGTCGTTCAGATCGTTTCAGTCGTTCAGATCGTTTCAGTCGTTCACCTCGTTTCCGTCGTTCAGATCGTTTCAGTCGTTCAGCTCGTTTCAGTCGTTCAGATCGTTTCAGTCGTTCACCTCGTTTCCGTCGTTCAGATCGTTTCGGTCTTTCAGATCGTTTCAGTCGTTCAGATCGTTTCCCTCTTCAGCTCTTTTCAGTCGTTCAGATCGTTTCAGTCGTTCAGATCGTTTCCGTCGTTCAGATCGTTTCCGTCGTTCAGATCGTTTCCGTCATGAGATCGTTTCCGTCGTTCAGATCATTTCAGTTGTTCAGATCGTTTCAGTCGTTCAGATCGTTTCCGTCGTTCAGATCGTTTCAGTCGTTCAGATCGTTTGTCGTTCAGATCGTTTCCCTCATCAGCTCTTTTCCGTCGTTCAGATCGTTTCCGTCGTTCATCTCGTTTCCGTCGTTCAGATCGTTTCAGTCGTTCAGATCGTTTCCGTCGTTCAGATCGTTTCAGTCGTTCAGATCGTGTCCGTCATTCAGATCGTTTGTCGTTCAGCTCGTTTCAGTCGTTCAGATCGTTTGTCGTTCAGATCGTTTCAGTCGTTCATCTCGTTTCCGTCGTTCAGATCGTTTCAGTCGTTCAGATCTCTTCCGTCGTTCAGTTCGTTTCCGTCGTTCACCTCGTTTCCGTCGTTCAGATCGTTTCAGTCGTTCAGATTGTTTCAGTCGTTCAGATCGTTTCCGTCATGAGATCGTTTCCGTCATTCAGATCGTTTGTCGTTCAGCTCGTTTCCGTCGTTCAGATCGTTTCAGTCGTTCAGATCGTTTCCGTCTTTCATCTCGTTTCCGTCGTTCAGATCGTTTCCGTCATGAGATCGTTTCCGTCATTCAGATCGTTTGTCGTTCAGCTCGTTTCCGTCGTTCAGATCGTTTCAGTCGTTCAGATCGTTTCCGTCTTTCATCTCGTTTCCGTCGTTCATCTCGTTTCCGTCGTTCAGATCGTTTCAGTCGTTCAGATCGTTTCAGTCGTTCACCTCGTGTCCGTCGTTCAGATCGTTTCAGTCGTTCAGCTCGTTTCAGTCGTTCAGATCGTTTCAGTCGTTCACCTCGTTTCCGTCGTTCAGATCGTTTCGGTCTTTCAGATCGTTTCAGTCGTTCAGATCGTTTCCCTCTTCAGCTCTTTTCAGTCGTTCAGATCGTTTCAGTCGTTCAGATCGTTTCCGTCGTTCAGATCGTTTCGGTCGTTCAGATCTCTTCTGTTGTTCAGATCGTTTCAGTTGTTCAGATCGTTTCAGTCGTTCAGCTCGTTTCCGTCATTCAGATCGTTTCCGTCGTTCAGATCGTTTCCGTCATGAGATCGTTTCCGTCGTTCAGATCGTTTCAGTCGTTCAGATCGTTTCAGTCGTTCAGATCGTTTCCGTCGTTCAGATCGTTTCAGTCGTTCAGATCGTTTCAGTCGTTCAGATCGTTTCCCTCATCAGCTCTTTTCCGTCGTTCAGATCGTTTCCGTCGTTCAGATCGTTTCCGTCGTTCATCTCGTTTCCGTCGTTCAGATCGTTTCAGTCGTTCATCTCGTTTCCGTCGTTCAAATCGTTTCAGTCGTTCAGATCGTTTCCGTCGTTCAGATCGTTTCAGTCGTTCAGATCGTGTCCGTCATTCAGATCGTTTGTCGTTCAGCTCGTTTCAGTCGTTCAGATCGTTTCAGTCGTTCATCTCGTTTCCGTCGTTCAGATCGTTTCAGTCGTTCAGATCTCTTCCGTCGTTCAGTTCGTTTCCGTCGTTCATCTCGTTTCCGTCGTTCAGATCGTTTCAGTCGTTCAGATTGTTTCAGTCGTTCAGATCGTTTCCGTCATGAGATCGTTTCCGTCATTCAGATCGTTTGTCGTTCAGCTCGTTTCCGTCGTTCAGATCGTTTCAGTCGTTCAGATCGTTTCCGTCTTTCATCTCGTTTCCGTCGTTCAGATCGTTTCCGTCATGAGATCGTTTCCGTCATTCAGATCATTTCAGTTGTTCAGATCGTTTCAGTCGTTCAGCTCGTTTCAGTCGTTCAGATCGTTTCAGTCGTTCACCTCGTTTCTGTCGTTCAGATCGTTTCGGTCTTTCAGATCGTTTCAGTCGTTCACCTCGTTTCCGTCGTTCAGATCGTTTCGGTCGTTCAGCTCGTTTCAGTCGTTCACCTCGTTTCCGTCGTTCAGATCGTTTCAGTCGTTCAGATCGTTTCAGTCGTTCAGCTCGTTTCCGTCGTTCAGATCGTTTCAGTCGTTCAGCTCGTTTCAGTCGTTCACCTCGTGTCCGTCGTTCAGATCGTTTCAGTCGTTCAGATCATTTCAGTCGTTCAGATCGTTTCCGTCGTTCAGATCGTTTCCGTCATGAGATCGTTTCCGTCGTTCAGATCGTTTCAGTCGTTCAGATCGTTTCCGTCGTTCAGATCGTTTCAGTCGTTCAGATCGTTTCAGTCGTTCAGCTCGTTTCCGTCGTTCAGATCGTTTCCGTCGTTCAGATCGTTTCAGTCGTTCAGATCGTTTCAGTCGTTCAGATCGTTTCCCTCATCAGCTCTTTTCCGTCGTTCAGATCGTTTCCGTCGTTCAGATCGTTTCAGTCGTTCAGATCGTGTCCGTCATTCAGATCGTTTCCGTCGTTCAGATCGTTTCAGTCGTTCAGATCGTTTCAGTCGTTCAGATCGTTTGTCGTTCAGATCGTTTCCGTCGTTCAGATCGTTTCAGTCGTTCATCTCGTTTCCGTCGTTCAGATCGTTTCAGTCGTTCAGATTGTTTCAGTCGTTCAGATCGTTTCCGTCATGAGATCGTTTCCCTCATTCAGATCGTTTGTCGTTCAGCTCGTTTCCGTCGTTCAGATCGTTTCAGTCGTTCAGATCGTTTCCGTCTTTCATCTCGTTTCCGTCGTTCAGATCGTTTCCGTCATGAGATCGTTTCCGTCGTTCAGATCGTTTCGGTCGTTCAGATCTCTTCTGTTGTTCAGATCGTTTCAGTTGTTCAGATCGTTTCAGTCGTTCAGATCGTTTCCGTCGTTCAGATCGTTTCCGTCGTTCAGATCGTTTCCGTCATGAGATCGTTTCCGTCGTTCAGATCGTTTCAGTTGTTCAGATCGTTTCAGTCGTTCAGATCGTTTCCGTCGTTCAGATCGTTTCAGTCGTTCAGATCGTTTCAGTCGTTCAGATCGTTTCCCTCATCAGCTCTTTTCCGTCGTTCAGATCGTTTCCGTCGTTCAGATCGTTTCCGTCGTTCATCTCGTTTCCGTCGTTCAGATCGTTTCAGTCGTTCATCTCGTTTCCGTCGTTCAAATCGTTTCAGTCGTTCAGATCGTTTCCGTCGTTCAGATCGTTTCAGTCGTTCAGATCGTGTCCGTCATTCAGATCGTTTGTCGTTCAGCTCGTTTCAGTCGTTCAGATCGTTTCAGTCGTTCATCTCGTTTCCGTCGTTCAGATCGTTTCAGTCGTTCAGATCTCTTCCGTCGTTCAGTTCGTTTCCGTCGTTCATCTCGTTTCCGTCGTTCAGATCGTTTCAGTCGTTCAGATTGTTTCAGTCGTTCAGATCGTTTCCGTCATGAGATCGTTTCCGTCATTCAGATCGTTTGTCGTTCAGCTCGTTTCCGTCGTTCAGATCGTTTCAGTCGTTCAGATCGTTTCCGTCTTTCATCTCGTTTCCGTCGTTCAGATCGTTTCCGTCATGAGATCGTTTCCGTCATTCAGATCGTTTGTCGTTCAGCTCGTTTCCGTCGTTCAGATCGTTTCAGTCGTTCAGATCGTTTCAGTCGTTCACCTCGTTTCCGTCGTTCAGATCGTTTCAGTCGTTCAGATCGTTTCACTCGTTCACCTCGTGTCCGTCGTTCAGATCGTTTCAGTCGTTCAGCTCGTTTCAGTCGTTCAGATCGTTTCAGTCGTTCACCTCGTTTCTGTCGTTCAGATCGTTTCGGTCTTTCAGATCGTTTCAGTCGTTCACCTCGTTTCCGTCGTTCAGATCGTTTCGGTCGTTCAGCTCGTTTCAGTCGTTCACCTCGTTTCCGTCGTTCAGATCGTTTCAGTCGTTCAGATCGTTTCAGTCGTTCAGCTCGTTTCCGTCGTTCAGATCGTTTCAGTCGTTCAGCTCGTTTCAGTCGTTCACCTCGTGTCCGTCGTTCAGATCGTTTCAGTCGTTCAGATCATTTCAGTCGTTCAGATCGTTTCCGTTGTTCAGATCGTTTCCGTCATGAGATCGTTTCCGTCGTTCAGATCGTTTCAGTCGTTCAGATCGTTTCCGTCGTTCAGATCGTTTCAGTCGTTCAGATCGTTTCAGTCGTTCAGCTCGTTTCCGTCGTTCAGATCGTTTCCGTCGTTCAGATCGTTTCAGTCGTTCAGATCGTTTCAGTCGTTCAGATCGTTTCCCTCATCAGCTCTTTTCCGTCGTTCAGATCGTTTCCGTCGTTCAGATCGTTTCAGTCGTTCAGATCGTGTCCGTCATTCAGATCGTTTCCGTCGTTCAGATCGTTTCAGTCGTTCAGATCGTTTCAGTCGTTCAGATCGTTTGTCGTTCAGATCGTTTCCGTCGTTCAGATCGTTTCAGTCGTTCATCTCGTTTCCGTCGTTCAGATCGTTTCAGTCGTTCAGATTGTTTCAGTCGTTCAGATCGTTTCCGTCATGAGATCGTTTCCCTCATTCAGATCGTTTGTCGTTCAGCTCGTTTCCGTCGTTCAGATCGTTTCAGTCGTTCAGATCGTTTCCGTCTTTCATCTCGTTTCCGTCGTTCAGATCGTTTCCGTCATGAGATCGTTTCCGTCATTCAGATCGTTTGTCGTTCAGCTCGTTTCCGTCGTTCAGATCGTTTCAGTCGTTCAGATCGTTTCAGTCGTTCACCTCGTTTCCGTCGTTCAGATCGTTTCAGTCGTTCAGCTCGTTTCAGTCGTTCAGATCGTTTCAGTCGTTCACCTCGTTTCCGTCGTTCAGATCGTTTCGGTCTTTCAGATCGTTTCCCTCTTCAGCTCTTTTCAGTCGTTCAGATCGTTTCAGTCGTTCAGATCGTTTCCCTCTTCAGCTCTTTTCAGTCGTTCAGATCGTTTCAGTCGTTAAGATCGTTTCCGTCGTTCAGATCGTTTCGGTCGTTCAGATCTCTTCTGTTGTTCAGATCGTTTCAGTTGTTCAGATCGTTTCAGTCGTTCAGCTCGTTTCCGTCATTCAGATCGTTTCCGTCGTTCAGATCGTTTCAGTTGTTCAGATCGTTTCAGTCGTTCAGATCGTTTCCGTCGTTCAGATCGTGTCCGTCATTCAGATCGTTTGTCGTTCAGCTCGTTTCAGTCGTTCAGATCGTTTGTCGTTCAGATCGTTTCAGTCGTTCATCTCGTTTCCGTCGTTCAGATCGTTTCAGTCGTTCAGATCTCTTCCGTCGTTCAGTTCGTTTCCGTCGTTCATCTCGTTTCCGTCGTTCAGATCGTTTCAGTCGTTCAGATTGTTTCAGTCGTTCAGATCGTTTCCGTCATGAGATCGTTTCCGTCATTCAGATCGTTTGTCGTTCAGCTCGTTTCCGTCGTTCAGATCGTTTCAGTCGTTCAGATCGTTTCCGTCTTTCATCTCGTTTCCGTCGTTCAGATCGTTTCCGTCATGAGATCGTTTCCGTCATTCAGATCGTTTGTCGTTCAGCTCGTTTCCGTCGTTCAGATCGTTTCAGTCGTTCAGATCGTTTCAGTCGTTCAACTCGTTTCCGTCGTTCAGATCGTTTCAGTCGTTCAGATCGTTTCAGTCGTTCACCTCGTGTCCGTCGTTCAGATCGTTTCAGTCGTTCAGCTCGTTTCAGTCGTTTAGATCGTTTCAGTCGTTCACCTCGTTTCCGTCGTTCAGATCGTTTCGGTCTTTCAGATCGTTTCAGTCGTTCAGATCGTTTCAGTCGTTCAGATCGTTTCCCTCTTCAGCTCTTTTCAGTCGTTCAGATCGTTTCAGTCGTTCAGATCGTTTCCGTCGTTCAGATCGTTTCGGTCGTTCAGATCTCTTCTGTTGTTCAGATCGTTTCAGTTGTTCAGATCGTTTCAGTCGTTCAGCTCGTTTCCGTCATTCAGATCGTTTCCGTCGTTCAGATCGTTTCCGTCATGAGATCGTTTCCGTCGTTCAGATCGTTTCAGTTGTTCAGATCGTTTCAGTCGTTCAGATCGTTTCCGTCGTTCAGATCGTTTCAGTCGTTCAGATCGTTTCAGACGTTCAGATCGTTTCCCTCATCAGCTCTTTTCCGTCGTTCAGATCGTTTCCGTCGTTCAGATCGTTTCCGTCGTTCATCTCGTTTCCGTCGTTCAGATCGTTTCAGTCGTTCATCTCGTTTCCGTCGTTCAAATCGTTTCAGTCGTTCAGATCGTTTCCGTCGTTCAGATCGTTTCCGTCATGAGATCGTTTCCGTCATTCAGATCGTTTGTCGTTCAGCTCGTTTCCATCGTTCAGATCGTTTCAGTCGTTCAGATCGTTTCAGTCGTTCACCTCGTTTCCGTCGTTCAGATCGTTTCAGTCGTTCAGCTCGTTTCAGTCGTTCAGATCGTTTCAGTCGTTCACCTCGTTTCCGTCGTTCAGATTGTTTCAGTCGTTCAGATCGTTTCAGTTGTTCAGATCGTTTCAGTCGTTCAGATCGTTTCCGTCGTTCAGATCGTTTCAGTCGTTCAGATCGTTTGTCGTTCAGATCGTTTCCCTCATCAGCTCTTTTCCGTCGTTCACATCGTTTCCGTTGTTCAGATCGTTTCAGTCGTTCACCTTGTTTCCGTCGTTCAGATCGTTTCAGTCGTTCAGCTCGTTTCAGTTGTTCAGATCGTTTCAGTCGTTCAGATCGTTTCCGTCGTTCAGATCGTTTCCGTCGTTCATCTCGTTTCCGTCGTTCAGATCGTTTCAGTCGTTCAGATCGTTTGTCGTTCAGATCGTTTCAGTCGTTCATCTCGTTTCCGTCGTTCAGATCGTTTCAGTCGTTCAGATCTCTTCCGTCGTTCAGTTCGTTTCCGTCGTTCATCTCGTTTCCGTCGTTCAGATCGTTTCAGTCGTTCAGATTGTTTCAGTCGTTCAGATCGTTTCCGTCATGAGATCGTTTCCGTCATTCAGATCGTTTGTCGTTCAGCTCGTTTCCGTCGTTCAGATCGTTTCAGTCGTTCAGATCGTTTCCGTATTTCATCTCGTTTCCGTCGTTCAGATCGTTTCCGTCATGAGATCGTTTCCGTCATTCAGATCGTTTGTCGTTCAGCTCGTTTCCGTCGTTCAGATCGTTTCAGTCGTTCAGATCGTTTCAGTCGTTCACCTCGTTTCCGTCGTTCAGATCGTTTCAGTCGTTCAGATCGTTTCAGTCGTTCACCTCGTGTCCGTCGTTCAGATCGTTTCAGTCGTTCAGCTCGTTTCAGTCATTCAGATCGTTTCAGTCGTTCACCTCGTTTCCGTCGTTCAGATCGTTTCGGTCTTTCAGATCGTTTCAGTCGTTCAGATCGTTTCAGTCGTTCAGATCGTTTCCCTCTTCAGCTCTTTTCAGTCGTTCAGATCGTTTCAGTCGTTCAGATCGTTTCCGTCGTTCAGATCGTTTCGGTCGTTCAGATCGTTTCAGTCGTTCAGCTCGTTTCCGTCATTCAGATCGTTTCCGTCGTTCAGATCGTTTCCGTCATGAGATCGTTTCCGTCGTTCAGATCGTTTCAGTTGTTCAGATCGTTTCAGTCGTTCAGATCGTTTCCGTCGTTCAGATCGTTTCAGTCGTTCAGATCGTTTCAGTCGTTCAGATCGTTTCCCTCATCAGCTCTTTTCCGTCGTTCAGATCGTTTCCGTCGTTCAGATCGTTTCCGTCGTTCATCTCGTTTCCGTCGTTCAGATCGTTTCAGTCGTTCATCTCGTTTCCGTCGTTCAAATCGTTTCAGTCGTTCAGATCGTTTCCGTCGTTCAGATCGTTTCAGTCGTTCAGATCGTGTCCGTCATTCAGATCGTTTGTCGTTCAGCTCGTTTCAGTCGTTCAGATCGTTTCAGTCGTTCATCTCGTTTCCGTCGTTCAGATCGTTTCAGTCGTTAAGATCTCTTCCGTCGTTCAGTTCGTTTCCGTCGTTCATCTCGTTTCCGTCGTTCAGATCGTTTCAGTCGTTCAGATTGTTTCAGTCGTTCAGATCGTTTCCGTCATGAGATCGTTTCCGTCATTCAGATCGTTTGTCGTTCAGCTCGTTTCCGTCGTTCAGATCGTTTCAGTCGTTCAGATCGTTTCCGTCTTTCATCTCGTTTCCGTCGTTCAGATCGTTTCCGTCATGAGATCGTTTCCGTCATTCAGATCGTTTGTCGTTCAGCTCGTTTCCGTCGTTCAGATCGTTTCAGTCGTTCAGATCGTTTCAGTCGTTCACCTCGTGTCCGTCGTTCAGATCGTTTCAGTCGTTCAGCTCGTTTCAGTCGTTCAGATCGTTTCAGTCGTTCACCTCGTTTCTGTCGTTCAGATCGTTTCGGTCTTTCAGATCGTTTCAGTCGTTCACCTCGTTTCCGTCGTTCAGATCGTTTCGGTCGTTCAGCTCGTTTCAGTCGTTCAGCTCGTTTCAGTCGTTCAGATCGTTTCCGTCGTTCACCTCGTTTCCGTCGTTCAGATCGTTTCGGTCTTTCAGATCGTTTCAGTCGTTCACCTCGTTTCCGTCGTTCAGATCGTTTCGGTCGTTCAGCTCGTTTCAGTCGTTCAGATCGTTTCCGTCGTTCAGATCGTTTCCGTCATGAGATCGTTTCAGTCGTTCAGATCGTTTCCGTCGTTCAGATCGTTTCGGTCGTTCAGATCGTTTCGGTCGTTCAGCTCGTTTCCGTCGTTCAGATCGTTTCAGTCGTTCAGATCGTTTCGGTCGTTCAGCTCGTTTCCGTCGTTCAGATCGTTTCAGTCGTTCAGCTCGTTTCAGTCGTTCACCTCGTGTCCGTCGTTCAGATCGTTTCAGTCGTTCAGATCATTTCAGTCGTTCAGATCGTTTCCGTCGTTCAGATCGTTTCCGTCATGAGATCGTTTCCGTCGTTCAGATCGTTTCAGTCGTTCAGATCGTTTCCGTCGTTCAGATCGTTTCAGTCGTTCAGATCGTTTCAGTCGTTCAGCTCGTTTCCGTCGTTCAGATCGTTTCCGTCGTTCAGATCGTTTCAGTCGTTCAGATCGTTTCAGTCGTTCAGATCGTTTCCCTCATCAGCTCTTTTCCGTCGTTCAGATCGTTTCCGTCGTTCAGATCGTTTCCGTCGTTCATCTCGTTTCCGTCGTTCAGATCGTTTCAGTCGTTCATCTCGTTTCCGTCGTTCAGATCGTTTCAGTCGTTCAGATCGTTTCCGTCGTTCAGATCGTTTCAGTCGTTCAGATTGTGTCCGTCATTCAGATCGTTTGTCGTTCAGCTCGTTTCAGTCGTTCAGATCGTTTGTCGTTCAGATCGTTTCAGTCGTTCATCTCGTTTCCGTCGTTCAGATCGTTTCAGTCGTTCAGATCGTTTCAGTCGTTCAGATTGTTTCAGTCGTTCAGATCGTTTGTCGTTCAGCTCGTTTCCGTCGTTCAGATCGTTTCAGTCGTTCAGATCGTTTCCGTCTTTCATCTCGTTTCCGTCGTTCAGATCGTTTCCGTCATGAGATCGTTTCCGTCATTCAGATCGTTTGTCGTTCAGCTCGTTTCCGTCGTTCAGATCGTTTCAGTCGTTCAGATCGTTTCAGTCGTTCAGATCGTTTCAGTCGTTCACCTCGTGTCCGTCTTTCAGATCGTTTCAGTCGTTCAGCTCGTTTCAGTCGTTCAGATCGTTTCAGTCGTTCACCTCGTTTCCGTCGTTCAGATCGTTTCGGTCTTTCAGATCGTTTCAGTCGTTCAGATCGTTTCAGTCGTTCAGATCGTTTCCCTCTTCAGCTCTTTTCAGTCGTTCAGATCGTTTCAGTCGTTCAGATCGTTTCCGTCGTTCAGATCGTTTCGGTCGTTCAGATCTCTTCTGTTGTTCAGATCGTTTCAGTTGTTCAGATCGTTTCAGTCGTTCAGATCGTTTCCGTCGTTCAGATCGTTTCCGTCGTTCAGATCGTTTCCGTCATGAGATCGTTTCCGTCGTTCAGATCGTTTCAGTTGTTCAGATCGTTTCAGTCGTTCAGATCGTTTCCGTCGTTCAGATCGTTTCAGTCGTTCAGATCGTTTCAGTCGTTCAGATCGTTTCCCTCATCAGCTCTTTTCCGTCGTTCAGATCGTTTCCGTCGTTCAGATCGTTTCCGTCGTTCATCTCGTTTCCGTCGTTCAGATCGTTTCAGTCGTTCATCTCGTTTCCGTCGTTCAAATCGTTTCAGTCGTTCAGATCGTTTCCGTCGTTCAGATCGTGTCCGTCATTCAGATCGTTTGTCGTTCAGCTCGTTTCAGTCGTTCAGATCGTTTCAGTCGTTCATCTCGTTTCCGTCGTTCAGATCGTTTCAGTCGTTCAGATCTCTTCCGTCGTTCAGTTCGTTTCCGTCGTTCATCTCGTTTCCGTCGTTCAGATCGTTTCAGTCGTTCAGATTGTTTCAGTCGTTCAGATCGTTTCCGTCATGAGATCGTTTCCGTCATTCAGATCGTTTGTCGTTCAGCTCGTTTCCGTCGTTCAGATCGTTTCAGTCGTTCAGATCGTTTCCGTCTTTCATCTCGTTTCCGTCGTTCAGATCGTTTCCGTCATGAGATCGTTTCCGTCATTCAGATCGTTTGTCGTTCAGCTCGTTTCCGTCGTTCAGATCGTTTCAGTCGTTCAGATCGTTTCAGTCGTTCACCTCGTTTCCGTCGTTCAGATCGTGTCAGTCGTTCAGATCGTTTCACTCGTTCACCTCGTGTCCGTCGTTCAGATCGTTTCAGTCGTTCAGCTCGTTTCAGTCGTTCAGATCGTTTCAGTCGTTCACCTCGTTTCTGTCGTTCAGATCGTTTCGGTCTTTCAGATCGTTTCAGTCGTTCACCTCGTTTCCGTCGTTCAGATCGTTTCGGTCGTTCAGCTCGTTTCAGTCGTTCAGCTCGTTTCAGTCGTTCAGATCGTTTCAGTCGTTCACCTCGTTTCCGTCGTTCAGATCGTTTCGGTCGTTCAGCTCGTTTCAGTCGTTCAGATCGTTTCCGTCGTTCAGATCGTTTCCGTCATGAGATCGTTTCCGTCATTCAGATCGTTTGTCGTTCAGCTCGTTTCCGTCGTTCAGATCGTTTCAGTCGTTCAGATCGTTTCAGTCGTTCACCTCGTTTCCGTCGTTCAGATCGTTTCAGTCGTTCAGATCGTTTCAGTCGTTCACCTCGTGTCCGTCGTTCAGATCGTTTCAGTCGTTCAGCTCGTTTCAGTCGTTCAGATCGTTTCAGTCGTTCACCTCGTTTCCGTCGTTCAGATCGTTTCGGTCTTTCAGATCGTTTCAGTCGTTCAGATCGTTTCAGTCGTTCAGATCGTTTCCCTCTTCAGCTCTTTTCAGTCGTTCAGATCGTTTCAGTCGTTCAGATCGTTTCCGTCGTTCAGATCGTTTCGGTCGTTCAGATCTCTTCTGTTGTTCAGATCGTTTCAGTTGTTCAGATCGTTTCAGTCGTTCAGCTCGTTTCCGTCGTTCATTTCGTTTCCGTCGTTCAGATCGTTTCAGTCGTTCAGATCGTTTCCCTCATCAGCTCTTTTCCGTCGTTCAGATCGTTTCCGTCGTTCAGATCGTTTCCGTCGTTCATCTCGTTTCCGTCGTTCAGATCGTTTCAGTCGTTCATCTCGTTTCCGTCGTTCAAATCGTTTCAGTCGTTCAGATCGTTTCCGTCGTTCAGATCGTGTCCGTCATTCAGATCGTTTGTCGTTCAGCTCGTTTCAGTCGTTCAGATCGTTTCAGTCGTTCATCTCGTTTCCGTCGTTCAGATCGTTTCAGTCGTTCAGATCTCTTCCGTCGTTCAGTTCGTTTCCGTCGTTCATCTCGTTTCCGTCGTTCAGATCGTTTCAGTCGTTCAGATTGTTTCAGTCGTTCAGATCGTTTCCGTCATGAGATCGTTTCCGTCATTCAGATCGTTTGTCGTTCAGCTCGTTTCCGTCGTTCAGCTCGTTTCAGTCGTTCAGATCGTTTCCGTCGTTCACCTCGTTTCCGTCGTTCAGATCGTTTCGGTCTTTCAGATCGTTTCAGTCGTTCACCTCGTTTCCGTCGTTCAGATCGTTTCGGTCGTTCAGCTCGTTTCAGTCGTTCAGATCGTTTCCGTCGTTCAGATCGTTTCCGTCATGAGATCGTTTCAGTCGTTCAGATCGTTTCCGTCGTTCAGATCGTTTCGGTCGTTCAGATCGTTTCGGTCGTTCAGCTCGTTTCCGTCGTTCAGATCGTTTCAGTCGTTCAGATCGTTTCGGTCGTTCAGCTCGTTTCCGTCGTTCAGATCGTTTCAGTCGTTCAGCTCGTTTCAGTCGTTCACCTCGTGTCCGTCGTTCAGATCGTTTCAGTCGTTCAGATCATTTCAGTCGTTCAGATCGTTTCCGTCGTTCAGATCGTTTCCGTCATGAGATCGTTTCCGTCGTTCAGATCGTTTCAGTCGTTCAGATCGTTTCCGTCGTTCAGATCGTTTCAGTCGTTCAGATCGTTTCAGTCGTTCAGCTCGTTTCCGTCGTTCAGATCGTTTCCGTCGTTCAGATCGTTTCAGTCGTTCAGATCGTTTCCCTCATCAGCTCTTTTCCGTCGTTCAGATCGTTTCCGTCGTTCAGATCGTTTCCGTCGTTCATCTCGTTTCCGTCGTTCAGATCGTTTCAGTCGTTCATCTCGTTTCCGTCGTTCAGATCGTTTCAGTCGTTCAGATCGTTTCCGTCGTTCAGATCGTTTCAGTCGTTCAGATTGTGTCCGTCATTCAGATCGTTTGTCGTTCAGCTCGTTTCAGTCGTTCAGATCGTTTGTCGTTCAGATCGTTTCAGTCGTTCATCTCGTTTCCGTCGTTCAGATCGTTTCAGTCGTTCAGATCGTTTCAGTCGTTCAGATTGTTTCAGTCGTTCAGATCGTTTGTCGTTCAGCTCGTTTCCGTCGTTCAGATCGTTTCAGTCGTTCAGATCGTTTCCGTCTTTCATCTCGTTTCCGTCGTTCAGATCGTTTCCGTCATGAGATCGTTTCCGTCATTCAGATCGTTTGTCGTTCAGCTCGTTTCCGTCGTTCAGATCGTTTCAGTCGTTCAGATCGTTTCAGTCGTTCACCTCGTTTCCGTCGTTCAGATCGTTTCAGTCGTTCAGATCGTTTCAGTCGTTCACCTCGTGTCCGTCGTTCAGATCGTTTCAGTCGTTCAGCTCGTTTCAGTCGTTCAGATCGTTTCAGTCGTTCACCTCGTTTCCGTCGTTCAGATCGTTTCGGTCTTTCAGATCGTTTCAGTCGTTCAGATCGTTTCAGTCGTTCAGATCGTTTCCCTCTTCAGCTCTTTTCAGTCGTTCAGATCGTTTCAGTCGTTCAGATCGTTTCCGTCGTTCAGATCGTTTCGGTCGTTCAGATCTCTTCTGTTGTTCAGATCGTTTCAGTTGTTCAGATCGTTTCAGTCGTTCAGATCGTTTCCGTCGTTCAGATCGTTTCCGTCGTTCAGATCGTTTCCGTCATGAGATCGTTTCTGTCGTTCAGATCGTTTCAGTTGTTCAGATCGTTTCAGTCGTTCAGATCGTTTCCGTCGTTCAGATCGTTTCAGTCGTTCAGATCGTTTCAGTCGTTCAGATCGTTTCCCTCATCAGCTCTTTTCCGTCGTTCAGATCGTTTCCGTCGTTCAGATCGTTTCCGTCGTTCATCTCGTTTCCGTCGTTCAGATCGTTTCAGTCGTTCATCTCGTTTCCGTCGTTCAAATCGTTTCAGTCGTTCAGATCGTTTCCGTCGTTCAGATCGTGTCCGTCATTCAGATCGTTTGTCGTTCAGCTCGTTTCAGTCGTTCAGATCGTTTCAGTCGTTCATCTCGTTTCCGTCGTTCAGATCGTTTCAGTCGTTCAGATCTCTTCCGTCGTTCAGTTCGTTTCCGTCGTTCATCTCGTTTCCGTCGTTCAGATCGTTTCAGTCGTTCAGATTGTTTCAGTCGTTCAGATCGTTTCCGTCATGAGATCGTTTCCGTCATTCAGATCGTTTGTCGTTCAGCTCGTTTCCGTCGTTCAGATCGTTTCAGTCGTTCAGATCGTTTCAGTCGTTCAGATCGTTTCCCTCATCAGCTCTTTTCCGTCGTTCAGATCGTTTCCGTCGTTCAGATCGTTTCCGTCTTTCATCTCGTTTCCGTCGTTCAGATCGTTTCCGTCATGAGATCGTTTCCGTCATTCAGATCGTTTGTCGTTCAGCTCGTTTCCGTCGTTCAGATCGTTTCAGTCGTTCAGATCGTTTCAGTCGTTCACCTCGTTTCCGTCGTTCAGATCGTTTCAGTCGTTCAGATCGTTTCACTCGTTCACCTCGTGTCCGTCGTTCAGATCGTTTCAGTCGTTCAGCTCGTTTCAGTCGTTCAGATCGTTTCAGTCGTTCACCTCGTTTCTGTCGTTCAGATCGTTTCGGTCTTTCAGATCGTTTCAGTCGTTCACCTCGTTTCCGTCGTTCAGATCGTTTCGGTCGTTCAGCTCGTTTCAGTCGTTCAGCTCGTTTCAGTCGTTCAGATCGTTTCAGTCGTTCACCTCGTTTCCGTCGTTCAGATCGTTTCCGTCATGAGATCGTTTCAGTCGTTCAGATCGTTTCCGTCGTTCAGATCGTTTCGGTCGTTCAGATCGTTTCCGTCGTTCAGCTCGTTTCCGTCGTTCAGATCGTTTCAGTCGTTCAGATCGTTTCAGTCGTTCAGCTCGTTTCCGTCGTTCAGATCGTTTCAGTCGTTCAGCTCGTTTCAGTCGTTCACCTCGTGTCCGTCGTTCAGATCGTTTCAGTCGTTCAGATCGTTTCAGTCGTTCACCTCGTGTCCGTCGTTCAGATCGTTTCAGTCGTTCAGATCATTTCAGTCGTTCAGATCGTTTCCGTCATTCAGATCGTTTCAGTCGTTCAGATCGTTTCCGTCGTTCAGATCGTTTCAGTCGTTCAGATCGTTTCAGTCGTTCAGATCGTTTCCGTCGTTCATCTCGTTTCCGTCGTTCAGATCGTTTCAGTCGTTCATCTCGTTTCCGTCGTTCAGATCGTTTCAGTCGTTCAGATCGTTTCCGTCGTTCAGATCGTTTCAGTCGTTCAGATCGTGTCCGTCATTCAGATCGTTTGTCGTTCAGCTCGTTTCAGTCGTTCAGATCGTTTGTCGTTCAGATCGTTTCAGTCGTTCATCTCGTTTCCGTCGTTCAGATCGTTTCAGTCGTTCAGATCTCTTCCGTCGTTCAGTTCGTTTCCGTCTTTCATCTCGTTTCCGTCGTTCATCTCGTTTCCGTCGTTCAGATCGTTTCAGTCGTTCAGATCTCTTCCGTCGTTCAGTTCGTTTCCGTCGTTCATCTCGTTTCCGTCGTTCAGATCGTTTCAGTCGTTCAGCTCGTTTCCGTCGTTCAGATCGTTTCCGTCATGAGATCGTTTCCGTCATTCAGATCGTTTGTCGTTCAGCTCGTTTCCGTCGTTCAGATCGTTTCAGTCGTTCAGATCGTTTCAGTCGTTCACCTCGTTTCCGTCGTTCAGATCGTTTCAGTCGTTCAGCTCGTTTCAGTCGTTCAGATCGTTTCAGTCGTTCACCTCGTTTCCGTCGTTCAGATCGTTTCGGTCTTTCAGATCGTTTCAGTCGTTCACCTCGTTTCCGTCGTTCAGATCGTTTCCGTCATGAGATCGTTTCCGTCGTTCAGATCGTTTCCGTCTTTCATCTCGTTTCCGTCGTTCAGATCGTTTCCGTCATTCAGATCGTTTGTCGTTCAGCTCGTTTCCGTCGTTCAGATCGTTTCAGTCGTTCAGATCGTTTCAGTCGTTCACCTCGTGTCCGTCGTTCAGATCGTTTCAGTCGTTCAGCTCGTTTCAGTCGTTCAGATCGTTTCAGTCGTTCACCTCGTTTCCGTCGTTCAGATCGTTTCGGTCGTTCAGATCTCTTCTGTTGTTCAGATCGTTTCAGTTGTTCAGATCGTTTCAGTCGTTCAGCTCGTTTCCGTCATTCAGATCGTTTCTGTCGTTCAGATCGTTTCCGTCATGAGATCGTTTCCGTCGTTCAGATCGTTTCAGTTGTTCAGATCGTTTCAGTCGTTCAGATCGTTTCAGTCGTTCAGATCGTTTCCGTCGTTCATCTCGTTTCCGTCGTTCAGATCGTTTGTCGTTCAGCTCGTTTCCGTCGTTCAGATCGTTTCAGTCGTTCAGATCGTTTCCGTCTTTCATCTCGTTTCCGTCGTTCAGATCGTTTCCGTCATGAGATCGTTTCCGTCATTCAGATCGTTTGTCGTTCAGCTCGTTTCCGTCGTTCAGATCGTTTCAGTCGTTCAGATCGTTTCAGTCGTTCACCTCGTTTCCGTCGTTCAGATCGTTTCAGTCGTTCAGATCGTTTCAGTCGTTCACCTCGTGTCCGTCGTTCAGATCGTTTCAGTCGTTCAGCTCGTTTCAGTCGTTCAGATCGTTTCAGTCGTTCACCTCGTTTCTGTCGTTCAGATCGTTTCGGTCTTTCAGATCGTTTCAGTCGTTCACCTCGTTTCCGTCGTTCAGATCGTTTCGGTCGTTCAGCTCGTTTCAGTCGTTCAGCTCGTTTCAGTCGTTCAGATCGTTTCAGTCGTTCACCTCGTTTCCGTCGTTCAGATCGTTTCAGTTGTTCAGATCGTTTCAGTCGTTCAGATCGTTTCCGTCGTTCAGATCGTTTCAGTCGTTCAGATCGTTTCAGTCGTTCAGATCGTTTCCCTCATCAGCTCTTTTCCGTCGTTCAGATCGTTTCCGTCGTTCAGATCGTTTCCGTCGTTCATCTCGTTTCCGTCGTTCAGATCGTTTCAGTCGTTCATCTCGTTTCCGTCGTTCAAATCGTTTCAGTCGTTCAGATCGTTTCCGTCGTTCAGATCGTGTCCGTCATTCAGATCGTTTGTCGTTCAGCTCGTTTCAGTCGTTCAGATCGTTTCAGTCGTTCATCTCGTTTCCGTCGTTCAGATCGTTTCAGTCGTTCAGATCTCTTCCGTCGTTCAGTTCGTTTCCGTCGTTCATCTCGTTTCCGTCGTTCAGATCGTTTCAGTCGTTCAGATTGTTTCAGTCGTTCAGATCGTTTCCGTCATGAGATCGTTTCCGTCATTCAGATCGTTTGTCGTTCAGCTCGTTTCCGTCGTTCAGATCGTTTCAGTCGTTCAGATCGTTTCCGTCTTTCATCTCGTTTCCGTCGTTCAGATCGTTTCCGTCATGAGATCGTTTCCGTCATTCAGATCGTTTGTCGTTCAGCTCGTTTCCGTCGTTCAGATCGTTTCAGTCGTTCAGATCGTTTCAGTCGTTCACCTCGTTTCCGTCGTTCAGATCGTTTCAGTCGTTCAGATCGTTTCACTCGTTCACCTCGTGTCCGTCGTTCAGATCGTTTCAGTCGTTCAGCTCGTTTCAGTCGTTCAGATCGTTTCAGTCGTTCACCTCGTTTCTGTCGTTCAGATCGTTTCGGTCTTTCAGATCGTTTCAGTCGTTCACCTCGTTTCCGTCGTTCAGATCGTTTCGGTCGTTCAGCTCGTTTCAGTCGTTCAGCTCGTTTCAGTCGTTCAGATCGTTTCAGTCGTTCACCTCGTTTCCGTCGTTCAGATCGTTTCGGTCGTTCAGCTCGTTTCAGTCGTTCAGATCGTTTCAGTCGTTCACCTCGTTTCCGTCGTTCAGATCGTTTCGGTCGTTCAGCTCGTTTCAGTCGTTCACCTCGTGTCCGTCGTTCAGATCGTTTCAGTCGTTCAGATCGTTTCAGTCGTTCACCTCGTGTCCGTCGTTCAGATCGTTTCAGTCGTTCAGATCATTTCAGTCGTTCAGATCGTTTCCGTCGTTCAGATCGTTTCAGTCGTTCAGATCGTTTCCGTCGTTCAGATCGTTTCAGTCGTTCAGATCGTTTCAGTCGTTCAGATCGTTTCCGTCGTTCATCTCGTTTCCGTCGTTCAGATCGTTTCAGTCGTTCATCTCGTTTCCGTCGTTCAGATCGTTTCAGTCGTTCAGATCGTTTCCGTCGTTCAGATCGTTTCAGTCGTTCAGATTGTGTCCGTCATTCAGATCGTTTGTCGTTCAGCTCGTTTCAGTCGTTCAGATCGTTTGTCGTTCAGATCGTTTCAGTCGTTCATCTCGTTTCCGTCGTTCAGATCGTTTCAGTCGTTCAGATCTCTTCCGTCGTTCAGTTCGTTTCCGTCGTTCATCTCGTTTCCGTCGTTCATCTCGTTTCCGTCGTTCAGATCGTTTCAGTCGTTCAGATCTCTTCCGTCGTTCAGTTCGTTTCCGTCGTTCATCTCGTTTCCGTCGTTCAGATCGTTTCAGTCGTTCAGCTCGTTTCCGTCGTTCAGATCGTTTCCGTCATGAGATCGTTTCCGTCATTCAGATCGTTTGTCGTTCAGCTCGTTTCGGTCTTTCAGATCGTTTCAGTCGTTCACCTCGTTTCCGTCGTTCAGATCGTTTCCGTCATGAGATCGTTTCCGTCGTTCAGATCGTTTCCGTCTTTCATCTCGTTTCCGTCGTTCAGATCGTTTCCGTCATGAGATCGTTTCCGTCATTCAGATCGTTTGTCGTTCAGCTCGTTTCCGTCGTTCAGATCGTTTCAGTCGTTCAGATCGTTTCAGTCGTTCACCTCGTGTCCGTCGTTCAGATCGTTTCAGTCGTTCAGCTCGTTTCAGTCGTTCAGATCGTTTCAGTCGTTCACCTCGTTTCCGTCGTTCAGATCGTTTCGGTCGTTCAGATCTCTTCTGTTGTTCAGATCGTTTCAGTTGTTCAGATCGTTTCAGTCGTTCAGCTCGTTTCCGTCATTCAGATCGTTTCTGTCGTTCAGATCGTTTCCGTCATGAGATCGTTTCCGTCGTTCAGATCGTTTCAGTTGTTCAGATCGTTTCAGTCGTTCAGATCGTTTCAGTCGTTCAGATCGTTTCCGTCGTTCATCTCGTTTCCGTCGTTCAGATCGTTTGTCGTTCAGCTCGTTTCCGTCGTTCAGATCGTTTCAGTCGTTCAGATCGTTTCCGTCTTTCATCTCGTTTCCGTCGTTCAGATCGTTTCCGTCATGAGATCGTTTCAGTCGTTCAGATCGTTTCAGTCGTTCACCTCGTTTCCGTCGTTCAGATCGTTTCAGTCGTTCAGATCGTTTCAGTCGTTCACCTCGTGTCCGTCGTTCAGATCGTTTCAGTCGTTCAGCTCGTTTCAGTCGTTCAGATCGTTTCAGTCGTTCACCTCGTTTCTGTCGTTCAGATCGTTTCGGTCTTTCAGATCGTTTCAGTCGTTCACCTCGTTTCCGTCGTTCAGATCGTTTCGGTCGTTCAGCTCGTTTCAGTCGTTCAGCTCGTTTCAGTCGTTCAGATCGTTTCAGTCGTTCACCTCGTTTCCGTCGTTCAGATCGTTTCGGTCGTTCAGCTCGTTTCAGTCGTTCAGATCGTTTCCGTCGTTCAGATCGTTTCCGTCGTGAGATCGTTTCCGTCGTTCAGATCGTTTCCGTCGTTCAGATCGTTTCGGTCGTTCAGCTCGTGTCCGTCGTTCAGATCGTTTCAGTCGTTCAGATCATTTCAGTCGTTCAGATCGTTTGTCGTTCAGATCGTTTCAGTCGTTCATCTCGTTTCCGTCGTTCAGATCGTTTCAGTCGTTCAGATCTCTTCCGTCGTTCAGTTCGTTTCCGTCGTTCATCTCGTTTCCGTCGTTCAGATCGTTTCAGTCCTTCAGATTGTTTCAGTCGTTCAGATCGTTTCCGTCATGAGATCGTTTCCGTCATTCAGATCGTTTGTCGTTCAGCTCGTTTCCGTCGTTCAGATCGTTTCAGTCGTTCAGATCGTTTCCGTCTTTCATCTCGTTTCCGTCGTCCAGATCGTTTCCGTCATTCAGATCGTTTGTCGTTCAGCTCGTTTCCGTCGTTCAGATCGTTTCAGTCGTTCAGATCGTTTCCGTCTTTCATCTCGTTTCCGTCGTTCAGATCGTTTCCGTCATGAGATCGTTTCCGTCATTCAGATCGTTTGTCGTTCAGCTCGTTTCCGTCGTTCAGATCGTTTCAGTCGTTCAGATCGTTTCCGTCGTTCAGCTCGTTTCCGTCGTTCAGATCGTTTCAGTCGTTCAGATCGTTTCAGTCGTTCAGCTCGTTTCCGTCGTTCAGATCGTTTCAGTCGTTCAGATCATTTCAGTCGTTCAGATCGTTTCCGTCGTTCAGATCGTTTCAGTCGTTCAGATCGTTTCCGTCGTTCAGATCGTTTCAGTCGTTCAGATCGTTTCAGTCGTTCAGATCGTTTCCGTCGTTCATCTCGTTTCCGTCGTTCAGATCGTTTCAGTCGTTCATCTCGTTTCCGTCGTTCAGATCGTTTCAGTCGTTCAGATCGTTTCCGTCGTTCAGATCGTTTCAGTCGTTCAGATTGTGTCCGTCATTCAGATCGTTTGTCGTTCAGCTCGTTTCAGTCGTTCAGATCGTTTGTCGTTCAGATCGTTTCAGTCGTTCATCTCGTTTCCGTCGTTCAGATCGTTTCAGTCGTTCAGATCTCTTCCGTCGTTCAGTTCGTTTCCGTCGTTCATCTCGTTTCCGTCGTTCATCTCGTTTCCGTCGTTCAGATCGTTTCAGTCGTTCAGATCTCTTCCGTCGTTCAGTTCGTTTCCGTCGTTCATCTCGTTTCCGTCGTTCAGATCGTTTCAGTCGTTCAGCTCGTTTCCGTCGTTCAGATCGTTTCCGTCATGAGATCGTTTCCGTCATTCAGATCGTTTGTCGTTCAGCTCGTTTCGGTCTTTCAGATCGTTTCAGTCGTTCACCTCGTTTCCGTCGTTCAGATCGTTTCCGTCATGAGATCGTTTCCGTCGTTCAGATCGTTTCCGTCTTTCATCTCGTTTCCGTCGTTCAGATCGTTTCAGTCGTTCACCTCGTTTCCGTCGTTCAGATCGTTTCGGTCGTTCAGATCTCTTCTGTTGTTCAGATCGTTTCAGTTGTTCAGATCGTTTCAGTCGTTCAGCTCGTTTCCGTCATTCAGATCGTTTCTGTCGTTCAGATCGTTTCCGTCATGAGATCGTTTCCGTCGTTCAGATCGTTTCAGTTGTTCAGATCGTTTCAGTCGTTCAGATCGTTTCAGTCGTTCAGATCGTTTCCGTCGTTCATCTCGTTTCCGTCGTTCAGATCGTTTGTCGTTCAGCTCGTTTCCGTCGTTCAGATCGTTTCAGTCGTTCAGATCGTTTCCGTCTTTCATCTCGTTTCCGTCGTTCAGATCGTTTCCGTCATGAGATCGTTTCAGTCGTTCAGATCGTTTCAGTCGTTCACCTCGTTTCCGTCGTTCAGATCGTTTCAGTCGTTCAGATCGTTTCAGTCGTTCACCTCGTGTCCGTCGTTCAGATCGTTTCAGTCGTTCAGCTCGTTTCAGTCGTTCAGATCGTTTCAGTCGTTCACCTCGTTTCTGTCGTTCAGATCGTTTCGGTCTTTCAGATCGTTTCAGTCGTTCACCTCGTTTCCGTCGTTCAGATCGTTTCGGTCGTTCAGCTCGTTTCAGTCGTTCAGCTCGTTTCAGTCGTTCAGATCGTTTCAGTCGTTCACCTCGTTTCCGTCGTTCAGATCGTTTCGGTCGTTCAGCTCGTTTCAGTCGTTCAGATCGTTTCCGTCGTTCAGATCGTTTCCGTCGTGAGATCGTTTCCGTCGTTCAGATCGTTTCCGTCGTTCAGATCGTTTCGGTCGTTCAGCTCGTGTCCGTCGTTCAGATCGTTTCAGTCGTTCAGATCATTTCAGTCGTTCAGATCGTTTGTCGTTCAGATCGTTTCAGTCGTTCATCTCGTTTCCGTCGTTCAGATCGTTTCAGTCGTTCAGATCTCTTCCGTCGTTCAGTTCGTTTCCGTCGTTCATCTCGTTTCCGTCGTTCAGATCGTTTCAGTCCTTCAGATTGTTTCAGTCGTTCAGATCGTTTCCGTCATGAGATCGTTTCCGTCATTCAGATCGTTTGTCGTTCAGCTCGTTTCCGTCGTTCAGATCGTTTCAGTCGTTCAGATCGTTTCCGTCTTTCATCTCGTTTCCGTCGTCCAGATCGTTTCCGTCATTCAGATCGTTTGTCGTTCAGCTCGTTTCCGTCGTTCAGATCGTTTCAGTCGTTCAGATCGTTTCCGTCTTTCATCTCGTTTCCGTCGTTCAGATCGTTTCCGTCATGAGATCGTTTCCGTCATTCAGATCGTTTGTCGTTCAGCTCGTTTCCGTCGTTCAGATCGTTTCAGTCGTTCAGATCGTTTCCGTCGTTCAGCTCGTTTCCGTCGTTCAGATCGTTTCAGTCGTTCAGATCGTTTCAGTCGTTCAGCTCGTTTCCGTCGTTCAGATCGTTTCAGTCGTTCAGCTCATTTCAGTCGTTCAGATCGTTTCCGTCGTTCAGATCGTTTCAGTCGTTCAGATCGTTTCAGTCGTTCACCTCGTGTCCGTCGTTCAGATCGTTTCAGTCGTTCAGATCATTTCAGTCGTTCAGATCGTTTCCGTCATTCAGATCGTTTCAGTCGTTCAGATCGTTTCCGTCGTTCAGATCGTTTCAGTCGTTCAGATC
Source organism: Blennius ocellaris (assembly GCF_963422515.1). Classification (NCBI taxonomy): domain Eukaryota; kingdom Metazoa; phylum Chordata; class Actinopteri; order Blenniiformes; family Blenniidae; genus Blennius; species Blennius ocellaris. The sequence goes on along the minus strand of NC_137652.1, from coordinate 34,223,469 downwards.
GTTTCAGTCGTTCAGATCGTTTCCGTCGTTCATCTCGTTTCCGTCGTTCAGATCGTTTCAGTCGTTCATCTCGTTTCCGTCGTTCAGATCGTTTCAGTCGTTCAGATCGTTTCCGTCGTTCAGATCGTTTCAGTCGTTCAGATCGTGTCCGTCATTCAGATCGTTTGTCGTTCAGCTCGTTTCAGTCGTTCAGATCGTTTGTCGTTCAGATCGTTTCAGTCGTTCATCTCGTTTCCGTCGTTCAGATCGTTTCAGTCGTTCAGATCTCTTCCGTCGTTCAGTTCGTTTCCGTCTTTCATCTCGTTTCCGTCGTTCATCTCGTTTCCGTCGTTCAGATCGTTTCAGTCGTTCAGATCTCTTCCGTCGTTCAGTTCGTTTCCGTCGTTCATCTCGTTTCCGTCGTTCAGATCGTTTCAGTCGTTCAGCTCGTTTCCGTCGTTCAGATCGTTTCCGTCATGAGATCGTTTCCGTCATTCAGATCGTTTGTCGTTCAGCTCGTTTCCGTCGTTCAGATCGTTTCAGTCGTTCAGATCGTTTCAGTCGTTCACCTCGTTTCCGTCGTTCAGATCGTTTCAGTCGTTCAGCTCGTTTCAGTCGTTCAGATCGTTTCAGTCGTTCACCTCGTTTCCGTCGTTCAGATCGTTTCGGTCTTTCAGATCGTTTCAGTCGTTCACCTCGTTTCCGTCGTTCAGATCGTTTCCGTCATGAGATCGTTTCCGTCGTTCAGATCGTTTCCGTCTTTCATCTCGTTTCCGTCGTTCAGATCGTTTCCGTCATTCAGATCGTTTGTCGTTCAGCTCGTTTCCGTCGTTCAGATCGTTTCAGTCGTTCAGATCGTTTCAGTCGTTCACCTCGTGTCCGTCGTTCAGATCGTTTCAGTCGTTCAGCTCGTTTCAGTCGTTCAGATCGTTTCAGTCGTTCACCTCGTTTCCGTCGTTCAGATCGTTTCGGTCGTTCAGATCTCTTCTGTTGTTCAGATCGTTTCAGTTGTTCAGATCGTTTCAGTCGTTCAGCTCGTTTCCGTCATTCAGATCGTTTCTGTCGTTCAGATCGTTTCCGTCATGAGATCGTTTCCGTCGTTCAGATCGTTTCAGTTGTTCAGATCGTTTCAGTCGTTCAGATCGTTTCAGTCGTTCAGATCGTTTCCGTCGTTCATCTCGTTTCCGTCGTTCAGATCGTTTGTCGTTCAGCTCGTTTCCGTCGTTCAGATCGTTTCAGTCGTTCAGATCGTTTCCGTCTTTCATCTCGTTTCCGTCGTTCAGATCGTTTCCGTCATGAGATCGCTTCCGTCATTCAGATCGTTTGTCGTTCAGCTCGTTTCCGTCGTTCAGATCGTTTCAGTCGTTCAGATCGTTTCAGTCGTTCACCTCGTTTCCGTCGTTCAGATCGTTTCAGTCGTTCAGATCGTTTCAGTCGTTCACCTCGTGTCCGTCGTTCAGATCGTTTCAGTCGTTCAGCTCGTTTCAGTCGTTCAGATCGTTTCAGTCGTTCACCTCGTTTCTGTCGTTCAGATCGTTTCGGTCTTTCAGATCGTTTCAGTCGTTCACCTCGTTTCCGTCGTTCAGATCGTTTCGGTCGTTCAGCTCGTTTCAGTCGTTCAGCTCGTTTCAGTCGTTCAGATCGTTTCAGTCGTTCACCTCGTTTCCGTCGTTCAGATCGTTTCAGTCGTTCAGATCGTTTCAGTCGTTCAGATCGTTTCCCTCATCAGCTCTTTTCCGTCGTTCAGATCGTTTCCGTCGTTCAGATCGTTTCCGTCGTTCATCTCGTTTCCGTCGTTCAGATCGTTTCAGTCGTTCATCTCGTTTCCGTCGTTCAAATCGTTTCAGTCATTCAGATCGTTTCCGTCGTTCAGATCGTGTCCGTCATTCAGATCGTTTGTCGTTCAGCTCGTTTCAGTCGTTCAGATCGTTTCAGTCGTTCATCTCGTTTCCGTCGTTCAGATCGTTTCAGTCGTTCAGATCTCTTCCGTCGTTCAGTTCGTTTCCGTCGTTCATCTCGTTTCCGTCGTTCAGATCGTTTCAGTCGTTCAGATTGTTTCAGTCGTTCAGATCGTTTCCGTCATGAGATCGTTTCCGTCATTCAGATCGTTTGTCGTTCAGCTCGTTTCCGTCGTTCAGATCGTTTCAGTCGTTCAGATCGTTTCCGTCTTTCATCTCGTTTCCGTCGTTCAGATCGTTTCCGTCATGAGATCGTTTCCGTCATTCAGATCGTTTGTCGTTCAGCTCGTTTCCGTCGTTCAGATCGTTTCAGTCGTTCAGATCGTTTCAGTCGTTCACCTCGTTTCCGTCGTTCAGATCGTTTCAGTCGTTCAGATCGTTTCACTCGTTCACCTCGTGTCCGTCGTTCAGATCGTTTCAGTCGTTCAGCTCGTTTCAGTCGTTCAGATCGTTTCAGTCGTTCACCTCGTTTCTGTCGTTCAGATCGTTTCGGTCTTTCAGATCGTTTCAGTCGTTCACCTCGTTTCCGTCGTTCAGATCGTTTCGGTCGTTCAGCTCGTTTCAGTCGTTCAGCTCGTTTCAGTCGTTCAGATCGTTTCAGTCGTTCACCTCGTTTCCGTCGTTCAGATCGTTTCGGTCGTTCAGCTCGTTTCAGTCGTTCAGATCGTTTCAGTCGTTCACCTCGTTTCCGTCGTTCAGATCGTTTCGGTCGTTCAGCTCGTTTCAGTCGTTCACCTCGTGTCCGTCGTTCAGATCGTTTCAGTCGTTCAGATCGTTTCAGTCGTTCACCTCGTGTCCGTCGTTCAGATCGTTTCAGTCGTTCAGATCATTTCAGTCGTTCAGATCGTTTCCGTCGTTCAGATCGTTTCAGTCGTTCAGATCGTTTCCGTCGTTCAGATCGTTTCAGTCGTTCAGATCGTTTCAGTCGTTCAGATCGTTTCCGTCGTTCATCTCGTTTCCGTCGTTCAGATCGTTTCAGTCGTTCATCTCGTTTCCGTCGTTCAGATCGTTTCAGTCGTTCAGATCGTTTCCGTCGTTCAGATCGTTTCAGTCGTTCAGATTGTGTCCGTCATTCAGATCGTTTGTCGTTCAGCTCGTTTCAGTCGTTCAGATCGTTTGTCGTTCAGATCGTTTCAGTCGTTCATCTCGTTTCCGTCGTTCAGATCGTTTCAGTCGTTCAGATCTCTTCCGTCGTTCAGTTCGTTTCCGTCGTTCATCTCGTTTCCGTCGTTCATCTCGTTTCCGTCGTTCAGATCGTTTCAGTCGTTCAGATCTCTTCCGTCGTTCAGTTCGTTTCCGTCGTTCATCTCGTTTCCGTCGTTCAGATCGTTTCAGTCGTTCAGCTCGTTTCCGTCGTTCAGATCGTTTCCGTCATGAGATCGTTTCCGTCATTCAGATCGTTTGTCGTTCAGCTCGTTTCGGTCTTTCAGATCGTTTCAGTCGTTCACCTCGTTTCCGTCGTTCAGATCGTTTCCGTCATGAGATCGTTTCCGTCGTTCAGATCGTTTCCGTCTTTCATCTCGTTTCCGTCGTTCAGATCGTTTCCGTCATGAGATCGTTTCCGTCATTCAGATCGTTTGTCGTTCAGCTCGTTTCCGTCGTTCAGATCGTTTCAGTCGTTCAGATCGTTTCAGTCGTTCACCTCGTGTCCGTCGTTCAGATCGTTTCAGTCGTTCAGCTCGTTTCAGTCGTTCAGATCGTTTCAGTCGTTCACCTCGTTTCCGTCGTTCAGATCGTTTCGGTCGTTCAGATCTCTTCTGTTGTTCAGATCGTTTCAGTTGTTCAGATCGTTTCAGTCGTTCAGCTCGTTTCCGTCATTCAGATCGTTTCTGTCGTTCAGATCGTTTCCGTCATGAGATCGTTTCCGTCGTTCAGATCGTTTCAGTTGTTCAGATCGTTTCAGTCGTTCAGATCGTTTCAGTCGTTCAGATCGTTTCCGTCGTTCATCTCGTTTCCGTCGTTCAGATCGTTTGTCGTTCAGCTCGTTTCCGTCTTTCATCTCGTTTCCGTCGTTCAGATCGTTTCCGTCATGAGATCGTTTCCGTCATTCAGATCGTTTGTCGTTCAGCTCGTTTCCGTCGTTCAGATCGTTTCAGTCGTTCAGATCGTTTCAGTCGTTCACCTCGTTTCCGTCGTTCAGATCGTTTCAGTCGTTCAGATCGTTTCAGTCGTTCACCTCGTGTCCGTCGTTCAGATCGTTTCAGTCGTTCAGCTCGTTTCAGTCGTTCAGATCGTTTCAGTCGTTCACCTCGTTTCTGTCGTTCAGATCGTTTCGGTCTTTCAGATCGTTTCAGTCGTTCACCTCGTTTCCGTCGTTCAGATCGTTTCGGTCGTTCAGCTCGTTTCAGTCGTTCAGCTCGTTTCAGTCGTTCAGATCGTTTCAGTCGTTCACCTCGTTTCCGTCGTTCAGATCGTTTCGGTCGTTCAGCTCGTTTCAGTCGTTCAGATCGTTTCCGTCGTTCAGATCGTTTCCGTCGTGAGATCGTTTCCGTCGTTCAGATCGTTTCCGTCGTTCAGATCGTTTCGGTCGTTCAGCTCGTGTCCGTCGTTCAGATCGTTTCAGTCGTTCAGATCATTTCAGTCGTTCAGATCGTTTGTCGTTCAGATCGTTTCAGTCGTTCATCTCGTTTCCGTCGTTCAGATCGTTTCAGTCGTTCAGATCTCTTCCGTCGTTCAGTTCGTTTCCGTCGTTCATCTCGTTTCCGTCGTTCAGATCGTTTCAGTCCTTCAGATTGTTTCAGTCGTTCAGATCGTTTCCGTCATGAGATCGTTTCCGTCATTCAGATCGTTTGTCGTTCAGCTCGTTTCCGTCGTTCAGATCGTTTCAGTCGTTCAGATCGTTTCCGTCTTTCATCTCGTTTCCGTCGTCCAGATCGTTTCCGTCATTCAGATCGTTTGTCGTTCAGCTCGTTTCCGTCGTTCAGATCGTTTCAGTCGTTCAGATCGTTTCAGTCGTTCACCTCGTTTCTGTCGTTCAGATCGTTTCGGTCTTTCAGATCGTTTCAGTCGTTCACCTCGTTTCCGTCGTTCAGATCGTTTCGGTCGTTCAGATCTCTTCCGTCGTTCAGTTCGTTTCCGTCGTTCATCTCGTTTCCGTCGTTCAGATCGTTTCAGTCGTTCAGATTGTTTCAGTCGTTCAGATCGTTTCCGTCATTCAGATCGTTTGTCGTTCAGCTCGTTTCCGTCGTTCAGATCGTTTCAGTCGTTCAGATCGTTTCCGTCTTTCATCTCGTTTCCGTCGTTCAGATCGTTTCCGTCATGAGATCGTTTCCGTCATTCAGATCGTTTGTCGTTCAGCTCGTTTCCGTCGTTCAGATCGTTTCAGTCGTTCAGATCGTTTCAGTCGTTCACCTCGTTTCCGTCGTTCAGATCATTTCAGTCGTTCAGATCGTTTCAGTCGTTCACCTCGTGTCCGTCGTTCAGATCGTTTCAGTCGTTCAGCTCGTTTCAGTCGTTCAGATCGTTTCAGTCGTTCACCTCGTTTCCGTCGTTAAGATCGTTTCGGTCTTTCAGATCGTTTCAGTCGTTCACCTCGTTTCCGTCGTTCAGATCGTTTCGGTCGTTCAGCTCGTTTCAGTCGTTCAGCTCGTTTCAGTCGTTCAGATCGTTTCGGTCGTTCAGCTCGTTTCCGTCGTTCAGATCGTTTCAGTCGTTCAGCTCGTTTCAGTCGTTCACCTCGTGTCCGTCGTTCAGATCGTTTCAGTCGTTCAGATCATTTCAGTCGTTCAGATCGTTTGTCGTTCAGATCGTTTCAGTCGTTCATCTCGTTTCCGTCGTTCAGATCGTTTCAGTCGTTCAGATCTCTTCCGTCGTTCAGTTCGTTTCCGTCGTTCATCTCGTTTCCGTCGTTCAGATCGTTTCCGTCGTTCAGATCGTTTCAGTCGTTCAGATCGTGTCCGTCATTCAGATCGTTTGTCGTTCAGCTCGTTTCCGTCGTTCAGATCGTTTCCGTCATGAGATCGTTTCCGTCATTCAGATCGTTTGTCGTTCAGCTCGTTTCCGTCGTTCAGATCGTTTCCGTCATGAGATCGTTTCCGTCATTCAGATCGTTTGTCGTTCAGCTCGTTTCCGTCGTTCAGATCGTTTCAGTCGTTCAGATCGTTTCAGTCGTTCACCTCGTTTCCGTCGTTCAGATCGTTTCAGTCGTTCAGATCATTTCAGTCGTTCACCTCGTGTCCGTCGTTCAGATCGTTTCAGTCGTTCAGCTCGTTTCAGTCGTTCAGATCGTTTCAGTCGTTCACCTCGTTTCCGTCGTTCAGATCGTTTCGGTCGTTCAGCTCGTTTCAGTCGTTCAGATCGTTTCCGTCGTTCAGATCGTTTCCGTCGTGAGATCGTTTCGGTCGTTCAGATCGTTTCCGTCGTTCAGATCGTTTCGGTCGTTCAGATCGTTTCGGTCGTTCAGCTCGTGTCCGTCGTTCAGATCGTTTCAGTCGTTCAGATCATTTCAGTCGTTCAGATCGTTTGTCGTTCAGATCGTTTCAGTCGTTCATCTCGTTTCCGTCGTTCAGATCGTTTCAGTCGTTCAGATCTCTTCCGTCGTTCAGTTCGTTTCCGTCGTTCATCTCGTTTCCGTCGTTCAGATCGTTTCAGTCGTTCAGATTGTTTCAGTCGTTCAGATCGTTTCCGTCATGAGATCGTTTCCGTCATTCAGATCGTTTGTCGTTCAGCTCGTTTCCGTCGTTCAGATCGTTTCAGTCGTTCAGCTCGTTTCAGTCGTTCACCTCGTTTCCGTCGTTCAGATCGTTTCAGTCGTTCAGATCGTTTCAGTCGTTCACCTCGTTTCCGTCGTTCAGATCGTTTCGGTCGTTCAGCTCGTTTCAGTCGTTCAGATCGTTTCAGTCGTTCAGATCGTTTCCGTCGTTCAGATCGTTTCGGTCGTTCAGATCGTTTCGGTCGTTCAGCTCGTTTCCGTCGTTCAGATCGTTTCAGTCGTTCAGATCGTTTCAGTCGTTCAGCTCGTTTCCGTCGTTCAGATCGTTTCAGTCGTTCAGCTCGTTTCAGTCGTTCACCTCGTGTCCGTCGTTCAGATCGTTTCAGTCGTTCAGATCATTTCAGTCGTTCAGATTGTTTGTCGTTCAGATCGTTTCAGTCGTTCATCTCGTTTCCGTCGTTCAGATCGTTTCAGTCGTTCAGATCTCTTCCGTCGTTCAGTTCGTTTCCGTCGTTCATCTCGTTTCCGTCGTTCAGATCGTTTCAGTCGTTCAGATTGTTTCAGTCGTTCAGATCGTTTCCGTCATGAGATCGTTTCCGTCATTCAGATCGTTTGTCGTTCAGCTCGTTTCCGTCGTTCAGATCGTTTCAGTCGTTCAGATCGTTTCCGTCTTTCATCTCATTTCCGTCGTTCAGATCGTTTCCGTCATGAGATCGTTTCCGTCATTCAGATCGTTTGTCGTTCAGCTCGTTTCCGTCGTTCAGATCGTTTCAGTCGTTCAGATCGTTTCAGTCGTTCACCTCGTTTCCGTCGTTCAGATCGTTTCGGTCTTTCAGATCGTTTCAGTCGTTCACCTCGTTTCCGTCGTTCAGATCGTTTCGGTCGTTCAGCTCGTTTCAGTCGTTCAGATCGTTTCCGTCGTTCAGATCGTTTCCGTCATGAGATCGTTTCAGTCGTTCAGATCGTTTCCGTCGTTCAGATCGTTTCGGTCGTTCAGATCGTTTCGGTCGTTCAGCTCGTTTCCGTCGTTCAGATCGTTTCAGTCGTTCAGATCGTTTCAGTCGTTCAGCTCGTTTCCGTCGTTCAGATCGTTTCAGTCGTTCAGCTCGTTTCAGTCGTTCACCTCGTGTCCGTCGTTCAGATCGTTTCAGTCGTTCAGATCATTTCAGCCGTTCAGATCGTTTCCGTCGTTCAGATCGTTTCCGTCATGAGATCGTTTCCGTCGTTCAGATCGTTTCAGTCGTTCAGATCGTTTCCGTCGTTCAGATCGTTTCAGTCGTTCAGATCGTTTCAGTCGTTCAGCTCGTTTCCGTCGTTCAGATCGTTTCCGTCGTTCAGATCGTTTCAGTCGTTCAGATCGTTTCAGTCGTTCAGATCGTTTCCCACATCAGCTCTTTTCCGTCGTTCAGATCGTTTCCGTCGTTCAGATCGTTTCCGTCGTTCATCTCGTTTCCGTCGTTCAGATCGTTTCAGTCGTTCATCTCGTTTCAGTCGTTCAGATCGTTTCAGTCGTTCAGATCGTTTCCGTCGTTCAGATCGTTTCAGTCGTTCAGATTGTGTCCGTCATTCAGATCGTTTGTCGTTGAGCTCGTTTCAGTCGTTCAGATCGTTTGTCGTTCAGATCGTTTCAGTCGTTCATCTCGTATCCGTCGTTCAGATCGTTTCAGTCGTTCAGATCTCTTCCGTCGTTCAGTTCGTTTCCGTCGTTCATCTCGTTTCCGTCGTTCATCTCGTTTCCGTCGTTCAGATCGTTTCAGTCGTTCAGATCTCTTCCGTCGTTCAGTTCGTTTCCGTCGTTCATCTCGTTTCCGTCGTTCAGATCGTTTCAGTCGTTCAGCTCGTTTCCGTCGTTCAGATCGTTTCCGTCATGAGATCGTTTCCGTCATTCAGATCGTTTGTCGTTCAGCTCGTTTCCGTCGTTCAGATCGTTTCAGTCGTTCAGATCGTTTCAGTCGTTCACCTCGTTTCCGTCGTTCAGATCGTTTCAGTCGTTCAGCTCGTTTCAGTCGTTCACCTCGTGTCCGTCGTTCAGATCGTTTCAGTCGTTCAGCTTGTTTCAGTCGTTCAGATCGTTTCAGTCGTTCACCTCGTTTCCGTCGTTCAGATCGTTTCGGTCTTTCAGATCGTTTCAGTCGTTCACCTCGTTTCCGTCGTTCAGATCGTTTCCGTCATGAGATCGTTTCCGTCGTTCAGATCGTTTCAGTCGTTCAGATCGTTTCCGTCGTTCAGATCGTTTCCGTCGTTCAGATCGTTTCAGTCGTTCAGATCGTTTCAGTCGTTCAGATCGTTTCCGTCGTTCAGATCGTTTCAGTCGTTCAGATCGTTTCAGTCGTTCAGATCGTTTCCCTCATCAGCTCTTTTCCGTCGTTCAGATCGTTTCCGTCGTTCAGATCGTTTCCGTCGTTCATCTCATTTCCGTCGTTCAGATCGTTTCAGTCGTTCATCTCGTTTCAGTCGTTCAGATCGTTTCAGTCGTTCAGATCGTTTCCGTCGTTCAGATCGTTTCAGTCGTTCAGATTGTGTCCGTCATTCAGATCGTTTGTCGTTGAGCTCGTTTCAGTCGTTCAGATCGTTTGTCGTTCAGATCGTTTCAGTCGTTCATCTCGTATCCGTCGTTCAGATCGTTTCAGTCGTTCAGATCTCTTCCGTCGTTCAGTTCGTTTCCGTCGTTCATCTCGTTTCCGTCGTTCATCTCGTTTCCGTCGTTCAGATCGTTTCAGTCGTTCAGATCTCTTCCGTCGTTCAGTTCGTTTCCGTCGTTCATCTCGTTTCCGTCGTTCAGATCGTTTCAGTCGTTCAGCTCGTTTCCGTCGTTCAGATCGTTTCCGTCATGAGATCGTTTCCGTCATTCAGATCGTTTGTCGTTCAGCTCGTTTCCGTCGTTCAGATCGTTTCAGTCGTTCAGATCGTTTCAGTCGTTCACCTCGTTTCCGTCGTTCAGATCGTTTCAGTCGTTCAGCTCGTTTCAGTCGTTCACCTCGTGTCCGTCGTTCAGATCGTTTCAGTCGTTCAGATCTCTTCCGTCGTTCAGTTCGTTTCCGTCGTTCATCTCGTTTCCGTCGTTCAGATCGTTTCAGTCGTTCAGATTGTTTCAGTCGTTCAGATCGTTTCCGTCATGAGATCGTTTCCGTCATTCAGATCGTTTGTCGTTCAGCTCGTTTCCGTCGTTCAGATCGTTTCAGTCGTTCAGATCGTTTCAGTCGTTCAGCTCGTTTCAGTCGTTCACCTCGTGTCCGTCGTTCAGATCGTTTCAGTCGTTCAGCTCGTTTCAGTCGTTCAGATGGTTTCAGTCGTTCACCTCGTTTCCGTCGTTCAGATCGTTTCGGTCTTTCAGATCGTTTCAGTCGTTCACCTCGTTTCCGTCGTTCAGATCGTTTCCGTCATGAGATCGTTTCCGTCGTTCAGATCGTTTCAGTCGTTCAGATCGTTTCCGTCGTTCAGATCGTTTCAGTCGTTCAGATCGTGTCCGTCATTCAGATCGTTTGTCGTTCAGCTCGTTTCAGTCGTTCAGATCGTTTGTCGTTCAGATCGTTTCAGTCGTTCAGATCGTTTCCGTCGTTCAGATCGTTTCAGTCGTTCAGATCTCTTCCGTCGTTCAGTTCGTTTCCGTCGTTCATCTCGTTTCCGTCGTTCAGATCGTTTCAGTCGTTCAGATTGTTTCAGTCGTTCAGATCGTTTCCGTCTTTCATCTCGTTTCCGTCGTTCATATCGTTTCCGTCATGAGATCGTTTCCGTCATTCAGATCGTTTGTCGTTCAGCTCGTTTCCGTCGTTCAGATCGTTTCAGTCGTTCAGATCGTTTCAGTCGTTCACCTCGTTTCCGTCGTTCAGATCGTTTCAGTCGTTCAGATCGTTTCAGTCGTTCACCTCGTGTCCGTCGTTCAGATCGTTTCAGTCGTTCAGATCGTTTCAGTCGTTCAGATCGTTTCAGTCGTTCACCTCGTGTCCGTCGTTCAGATCGTTTCAGTCGTTCAGCTCGTTTCAGTCGTTCAGATCGTTTCAGTCGTTCACCTCGTTTCCGTCGTTCAGATCGTTTCGGTCTTTCAGATCGTTTCAGTCGTTCAGATCGTTTCAGTCGTTCAGATCGTTTCCCTCTTCAGCTCTTTTCAGTCGTTCAGATCGTTTCAGTTGTTCAGATCGTTTCCGTCGTTCAGATCGTTTCGGTCGTTCAGATCTCTTCTGTTGTTCAGATCGTTTCAGTTGTTCATATCGTTTCAGTCGTTCAGCTCGTTTCCGTCATGAGATCGTTTCCGTCGTTCAGATCGTTTCAGTCGTTCAGATCGTTTCAGTCGTTCAGCTCGTTTCAGTCGTTCACCTCGTGTCCGTCGTTCAGATCGTTTCAGTCGTTCAGCTCGTTTCAGTCGTTCAGATGGTTTCAGTCGTTCACCTCGTTTCCGTCGTTCAGATCGTTTCGGTCTTTCAGATCGTTTCAGTCGTTCACCTCGTTTCCGTCGTTCAGATCGTTTCCGTCATGAGATCGTTTCCGTCGTTCAGATCGTTTCAGTCGTTCAGATCGTTTCCGTCGTTCAGATCGTTTCAGTCGTTCAGATCGTGTCCGTCATTCAGATCGTTTGTCGTTCAGCTCGTTTCAGTCGTTCAGATCGTTTGTCGTTCAGATCGTTTCAGTCGTTCATCTCGTTTCCGTCGTTCAGATCGTTTCAGTCGTTCAGATCTCTTCCGTCGTTCAGTTCGTTTCCGTCGTTCATCTCGTTTCCGTCGTTCAGATCGTTTCAGTCGTTCAGATTGTTTCAGTCGTTCAGATCGTTTCCGTCATGAGATCGTTTCCGTCATTCAGATCGTTTGTCGTTCAGCTCGTTTCCGTCGTTCAGATCGTTTCAGTCGTTCAGATCGTTTCCGTCTTTCATCTCGTTTCCGTCGTTCAGATCGTTTCCGTCATGAGATCGTTTCCGTCATTCAGATCGTTTGTCGTTCAGCTCGTTTCCGTCGTTCAGATCGTTTCAGTCGTTCAGATCGTTTCAGTCGTTCACCTCGTTTCCGTCGTTCAGATCGTTTCAGTCGTTCAGATCGTTTCAGTCGTTCACCTCGTTTCCGTCGTTCAGATCGTTTCAGTCGTTCAGATCGTTTCAGTCGTTCACCTCGTGTCCGTCGTTCAGATCGTTTCAGTCGTTCAGCTCGTTTCAGTCGTTCAGATCGTTTCAGTCGTTCACCTCGTTTCTGTCGTTCAGATCGTTTCGGTCTTTCAGATCGTTTCAGTCGTTCACCTCGTTTCCGTCGTTCACATCGTTTCGGTCGTTCAGCTCGTTTCAGTCGTTCAGCTCGTTTCAGTCGTTCAGATCTTTTCAGTCGTTCAGCTCGTTTCCGTCGTTCAGATCGTTTCAGTCGTTCAGCTCGTTTCAGTCGTTCACCTCGTGTCCGTCGTTCAGATCGTTTCAGTCGTTCAGATCATTTCAGTCGTTCAGATCGTTTGTCGTTCAGATCGTTTCAGTCGTTCATCTCGTTTCCGTCGTTCAGATCGTTTCAGTCGTTCAGATCGTTTCAGTCGTTCAGCTCGTTTCCGTCGTTCAGATCGTTTCCGTCGTTCAGATCGTTTCAGTCGTTCAGATCGTTTCAGTCGTTCAGATCGTTTCCCTCATCAGCTCTTTTCCGTCGTTCAGATCGTTTCAGTCGTTCATCTCGTTTCCGTCGTTCAGATCGTTTCCGTCGTTCATCTCGTTTCCGTCGTTCAGTTCGTTTCCGTCGTTCATCTCGTTTCCGTCGTTCAGATCGTTTCAGTCGTTCAGATTGTTTCAGTCGTTCAGATCGTTTCCGTCATGAGATCGTTTCCGTCATTCAGATCGTTTGTCGTTCAGCTCGTTTCCGTCGTTCAGATCGTTTCAGTCGTTCAGATCGTTTCCGTCTTTCATCTCGTTTCCGTCGTTCAGATCGTTTCCGTCATGAGATCGTTTCCGTCATTCAGATCGTTTGTCGTTCAGCTCGTTTCCGTCGTTCAGATCGTTTCAGTCGTTCAGATCGTTTCAGTCGTTCACCTCGTTTCCGTCGTTCAGATCGTTTCAGTCGTTCAGATCGTTTCAGTCGTTCACCTCGTGTCCGTCGTTCAGATCGTTTCAGTTGTTCAGATCGTTTCAGTTGTTCAGATCGTTTCCGTCGTTCAGATCGTTTCAGTCGTTCAGATCGTTTCCGTCTTTCATCTCGTTTCCGTCGTTCAGATCGTTTCCGTCATGAGATCGTTTCCGTCATTCAGATCGTTTGTCGTTCAGCTCGTTTCCGTCGTTCAGATCGTTTCAGTCGTTCAGATCGTTTCAGTCGTTCACCTCGTTTCCGTCGTTCAGATCGTTTCAGTCGTTCAGATCGTTTCAGTCGTTCACCTCGTGTCCGTCGTTCAGATCGTTTCAGTTGTTCAGATCGTTTCAGTTGTTCAGATCGTTTCCGTCGTTCAGATCGTTTCCGTCATGAGATCGTTTCCGTCGTTCAGATCGTTTCAGTTGTTCAGATCGTTTCAGTCGTTCAGATCGTTTCCGTCGTTCAGATCGTTTCAGTCGTTCAGATCGTTTCAGTCGTTCAGATCGTTTCCCTCATCAGCTCTTTTCCGTCGTTCAGATCGTTTCCGTCGTTCAGATCGTTTCCGTCGTTCATCTCGTTTCCGTCGTTCAGATCGTTTCAGTCGTTCATCTCGTTTCCGTCGTTCAAATCGTTTCAGTCGTTCAGATCGTTTCAGTCGTTCAGATCGTGTCCGTCATTCAGATCGTTTGTCGTTCAGCTCGTTTCAGTCGTTCAGATCGTTTGTCGTTCAGATCGTTTCAGTCGTTCATCTCGTTTCCGTCGTTCAGATCGTTTCAGTCGTTCAGATCTCTTCCGTCGTTCAGTTCGTTTCCGTCGTTCATCTCGTTTCCGTCGTTCAGATCGTTTCAGTCGTTCAGATTGTTTCAGTTGTTCAGATCGTTTCCGTCATGAGATCGTTTCCGTCATTCAGATCGTTTGTCGTTCAGCTCGTTTCCGTCGTTCAGATCGTTTCAGTCGTTCAGATCGTTTCCGTCTTTCATCTCGTTTCCGTCGTTCAGATCGTTTCCGTCATGAGATCGTTTCCGTCATTCAGATCGTTTGTCGTTCAGCTCGTTTCCGTCGTTCAGATCGTTTCAGTCGTTCAGATCGTTTCAGTCGTTCAGATCGTTTCAGTCGTTCACCTCGTTTCCGTCGTTCAGATCGTTTCAGTCGTTCAGATCGTTTCAGTCGTTCACCTCGTGTCCGTCGTTCAGATCGTTTCAGTCGTTCAGCTCGTTTCAGTCGTTCAGATCGTTTCAGTCGTTCACCTCGTTTCAGTCGTTCAGCTCGTTTCCGTCGTTCAGATCGTTTCCGTCGTGAGATCGTTTCAGTCGTTCAGATCGTTTCCGTCGTTCAGATCGTTTCGGTCGTTCAGATCGTTTCGGTCGTTCAGCTCGTTTCCGTCGTTCAGATCGTTTCGGTCGTTCAGATCGTTTCAGTCGTTCAGCTCGTTTCCGTCGTTCAGATCGTTTCAGTCGTTCAGCTCGTTTCAGTCGTTCACCTCGTGTCCGTCGTTCAGATCGTTTCAGTCGTTCAGATCGTTTCAGTCGTTCAGATCGTTTGTCGTTCAGATCGTTTCAGTCGTTCATCTCGTTTCCGTCGTTCAGATCGTTTCAGTCGTTCAGATCTCTTCCGTCGTTCAGTTCGTTTCCGTCGTTCATCTCGTTTCCGTCGTTCAGATCGTTTCAGTCGTTCAGATTGTTTCAGTCGTTCAGATCGTTTCCGTCATGAGATCGTTTCCGTCATTCAGATCGTTTGTCGTTCAGCTCGTTTCCGTCGTTCAGATCGTTTCAGTCGTTCAGATCGTTTCCGTCTTTCATCTCGTTTCCGTCGTTCAGATCGTTTCCGTCATGAGATCGTTTCCGTCATTCAGATCGTTTGTCGTTCAGCTCGTTTCCGTCGTTCAGATCGTTTCAGTCGTTCAGATCGTTTCAGTCGTTCACCTCGTTTCCGTCGTTCAGATCGTTTCAGTCGTTCAGATCGTTTCAGTCGTTCAGCTCGTTTCAGTCGTTCAGATCGTTTCAGTCATTCACCTCGTTTCTGTCGTTCAGATCGTTTCGGTCTTTCAGATCGTTTCAGTCGTTCACCTCGTTTCCGTCGTTCAGATCGTTTCGGTCGTTCAGATCGTTTCAGTCGTTCACCTCGTTTCCGTCATTCAGATCGTTTCGGTCGTTCACCTCGTTTCCGTCGTTCAGATCGTTTCGGTCGTTCAGCTCGTTTCAGTCGTTCAGATCGTTTCCGTCGTTCAGATCGTTTCCGTCGTGAGATCGTTTCAGTCGTTCAGATCGTTTCCGTCGTTCAGATCGTTTCGGTCGTTCAGATCGTTTCGGTCGTTCAGCTCGTTTCCGTCGTTCAGATCGTTTCAGTCGTTCAGATCGTTTCAGTCGTTCAGCTCGTTTCCGTCGTTCAGATCGTTTCAGTCGTTCAGCTCGTTTCAGTCGTTCACCTCGTGTCCGTCGTTCAGATCGTTTCAGTCGTTCAGATCGTTTCAGTCGTTCAGATCTCTTCCGTCGTTCAGTTCGTTTCCGTCGTTCATCTCGTTTCCGTCGTTCAGATCGTTTCAGTCGTTCAGATTGTTTCAGTCGTTCAGATCGTTTCCGTCATGAGATCGTTTCCGTCATTCAGATCGTTTGTCGTTCAGCTCGTTTCCGTCGTTCAGATCGTTTCAGTCGTTCAGATCGTTTCCGTCTTTCATCTCGTTTCCGTCGTTCAGATCGTTTCCGTCATGAGATCGTTTCCGTCATTCCGATCGTTTGTCGTTCAGCTCGTTTCCGTCGTTCAGATCGTTTCAGTCGTTCAGATCATTTCAGTCGTTCACCTCGTTTCCGTCGTTCAGATCGTTTCGGTCGTTCATCTCGTTTCCGTCGTTCAGATCTTTTCAGTCGTTCAGATCGTTTCTGTCGTTCAGATCGTTTCAGTCGTTCAGATTGTGTCCGTCATTCAGATCGTTTGTCGTTCAGCTCGTTTCAGTCGTTCAGATCGTTTGTCGTTCAGATCGTTTCAGTCGTTCATCTCGTTTCCGTCGTTCAGATCGTTTCAGTCGTTCAGATCTCTTCCGTCGTTCAGTTCGTTTCCGTCGTTCATCTCGTTTCCGTCGTTCATCTCGTTTCCGTCGTTCAGATCGTTTCAGTCGTTCAGATCTCTTCCGTCGTTCAGTTCGTTTCCGTCGTTCATCTCGTTTCCGTCGTTCAGATCGTTTCAGTCGTTCAGCTCGTTTCCGTCGTTCAGATCGTTTCCGTCATGAGATCGTTTCCGTCATTCAGATCGTTTGTCGATCAGCTCGTTTCCGTCGTTCAGATCGTTTCAGTCGTTCAGATCGTTTCAGTCGTTCACCTCGTTTCCGTCGTTCAGATCGTTTCAGTCGTTCAGCTCGTTTCAGTCGTTCACCTCGTGTCCGTCGTTCAGATCGTTTCAGTCGTTCAGCTCGTTTCAGTCGTTCAGATCGTTTCAGTCGTTCACCTCGTTTCCGTCGTTCAGATCGTTTCGGTCTTTCAGATCGTTTCAGTCGTTCACCTCGTTTCCGTCGTTCAGATCGTTTCCGTCATGAGATCGTTTCCGTCGTTCAGATCGTTTCAGTCGTTCAGATCGTTTCCGTCGTTCAGATCGTTTCAGTCGTTCAGATCGTTTGTCGTTCAGATCGTTTCAGTCGTTCATCTCGTTTCCGTCGTTCAGATCGTTTCAGTCGTTCAGATCTCTTCCGTCGTTCAGTTCGTTTCCGTCGTTCATCTCGTTTCAGTCGTTCAGATTGTTTCCGTCGTTCATCTCGTTTCCGTCGTTCAGATCGTTTCAGTCGTTCAGATTGTTTCAGTCGTTCAGATCGTTTCCGTCATGAGATCGTTTCCGTCATTCAGATCGTTTGTCGTTCAGCTCGTTTCCGTCGTTCAGCTCGTTTCAGTCGTTCAGATCGTTTCAGTCGTTCACCTCGTTTCCGTCGTTCAGATCGTTTCGGTCTTTCAGATCGTTTCAGTCGTTCAGATCGTTTCAGTCGTTCAGATCGTTTCCCTCTTCAGCTCTTTTCAGTCGTTCAGATCGTTTCAGTTGTTCAGATCGTTTCCGTCGTTCAGATCGTTTCCGTCGTTCAGATCTCTTCTGTTGTTCAGATCGTTTCAGTTGTTCAGATCGTTTCAGTCGTTCAGCTCGTTTCCGTCATTCAGATCGTTTCCGTCGTTCAGATCGTTTCCGTCATGAGATCGTTTCCGTCGTTCATCTCGTTTCCGTCGTTCAGATCGTTTCAGTCGTTCAGATTGTTTCAGTCGTTCAGATCGTTTCCGTCATGAGATCGTTTCCGTCATTCAGATCGTTTGTCGTTCAGCTCGTTTCCGTCGTTCAGATCGTTTCAGTCGTTCAGATCGTTTCCGTCTTTCATCTCGTTTCCGTCGTTCAGATCGTTTCCGTCATGAGATCGTTTCCGTCATTCAGATCGTTTGTCGTTCAGCTCGTTTCCGTCGTTCAGATCGTTTCAGTCGTTCAGATCGTTTCAGTCGTTCACCTCGTTTCCGTCGTTCAGATCGTTTCACTCGTTCAGATCGTTTCACTCGTTCACCTCGTGTCCGTCGTTCAGATCGTTTCAGTCGTTCAGCTCGTTTCAGTCGTTCAGATCGTTTCAGTCGTTCACCTCGTTTCTGTCGTTCAGATCGTTTCGGTCTTTCAGATCGTTTCAGTCGTTCACCTCGTTTCAGTCGTTCACCTCGTTTCTGTCGTTCAGATCGTTTCGGTCGTTCAGCTCGTTTCAGTCGTTCAGATCGTTTCAGTCGTTCAGATCGTTTCCGTCATGAGATCGTTTCCGTCATTCAGATCGTTTCCGTCGTTCAGATCGTTTCAGTCGTTCAGATCGTTTCAGTCGTTCACCTCGTTTCCGTCGTTCAGATCGTTTCAGTCGTTCAGCTCGTTTCAGTCGTTCAGATCGTTTCAGTCGTTCAGATCGTTTCCGTCGTTCACCTCGTTTCCGTCGTTCAGATCGTTTCAGTCGTTCAGCTCGTTTCAGTCGTTCACCTCGTTTCCGTCGTTCAGATCGTTTCCGTCATGAGATCGTTTCCGTCATTCAGATCGTTTGTCGTTCAGCTCGTTTCCGTCGTTCAGATCGTTTCAGTCGTTCAGATTGTTTCAGTCGTTCAGATCGTTTCGGTCTTTCAGATCGTTTCCGTCGTTCAGATCGTTTCCGTCATGAGATCGTTTCCGTCATTCAGATCGTTTGTCGTTCAGCTCGTTTCCGTCGTTCAGATCGTTTCAGTCGTTCAGATCGTTTCAGTCGTTCAGATCGTTTCGGTCTTTCAGATCGTTTCAGTCGTTCAGATCGTTTCAGTCGTTCAGATCGTTTCCCTCTTCAGCTCTTTTCAGTCGTTCAGATCGTTTCAGTTGTTCAGATCGTTTCCGTCGTTCAGATCGTTTCCGTCGTTCAGATCTCTTCTGTTGTTCAGATCGTTTCAGTTGTTCAGATCGTTTCAGTCGTTCAGCTCGTTTCCGTCATTCAGATCGTTTCCGTCGTTCAGATCGTTTCCGTCATGAGATCGTTTCCGTCGTTCATCTCGTTTCCGTCGTTCAGATCGTTTCAGTCGTTCAGATTGTTTCAGTCGTTCAGATCGTTTCCGTCATGAGATCGTTTCCGTCATTCAGATCGTTTGTCGTTCAGCTCGTTTCCGTCGTTCAGATCGTTTCAGTCGTTCAGATCGTTTCCGTCGTTCACCTCGTTTCCGTCGTTCAGATCGTTTCAGTCGTTCAGCTCGTTTCAGTCGTTCACCTCGTGTCCGTCGTTCAGATCGTTTCAGTCGTTCAGATCATTTCAGTCGTTCAGATCGTTTCCGTCGTTCAGATCGTTTCCGTCATGAGATCGTTTCCGTCGTTCAGATCATTTCAGTCGTTCAGATCGTTTCCGTCGTTCAGATCGTTTCCGTCATGAGATCGTTTCCGTCGTTCAGATCGTTTCAGTCGTTCAGATCGTTTCAGTCGTTCAGCTCGTTTCCGTCGTTCAGATCGTTTCCGTCGTTCAGATCGTTTCAGTCGTTCAGATCGTTTCAGTCGTTCAGATCGTTTCCCTCATCAGCTCTTTTCCGTCGTTCAGATCGTTTCCGTCGTTCAGATCGTTTCCGTCGTTCATCTCGTTTCCGTCGTTCAGATCGTTTCAGTCGTTCAGATTGTGTCCGTCATTCAGATCGTTTCAGTCGTTCAGATCGTTTCCGTCGTTCAGATCGTTTCAGTCGTTCAGATTGTGTCCGTCATTCAGATCGTTTCAGTCGTTCACCTCGTTTCCGTCGTTCAGATCGTTTCAGTCGTTCAGCTCGTTTCAGTCGTTCACCTCGTGTCCGTCGTTCAGATCGTTTCAGTCGTTCAGCTCGTTTCAGTCGTTCAGCTCGTTTCCGTCGTTCAGATCGTTTCGGTCTTTCAGATCGTTTCAGTCGTTCACCTCGTTTCCGTCGTTCAGATCGTTTCCGTCATGAGATCGTTTCCGTCGTTCAGATCGTTTCAGTCGTTCAGATCGTTTCCGTCGTTCAGATCGTTTCAGTCGTTCAGATCGTGTCCGTCATTCAGATCGTTTGTCGTTCAGCTCGTTTCAGTCGTTCAGATCGTTTCCGTCGTTCAGATCGTTTCCGTCGTTCAGATCGTTTCAGTCGTTCAGATCGTTTCCCTCATCAGCTCTTTTCCGTCGTTCAGATCGTTTCAGTCGTTCAGATCGTTTCCGTCGTTCATCTCGTTTCCGTCGTTCAGATCGTTTCAGTCGTTCAGATCGTTTCAGTCGTTCAGATCGTTTCCCTCATCAGCTCTTTTCCGTCGTTCAGATCGTTTCCGTCGTTCAGATCGTTTCCGTCGTTCATCTCGTTTCCATCGTTCAGATCGTTTCAGTCGTTCAGATCGTTTCAGTCGTTCACCTCGTTTCCGTCGTTCAGATCGTTTCAGTCGTTCAGCTCGTTTCAGTCGTTCAGATCGTTTCAGTCGTTCAGATCGTTTCCATCATGAGATCGTTTCCGTCATTCAGATCGTTTGTCGTTCAGCTCGTTTCCGTCGTTCAGATCGTTTCAGTCGTTCAGATCGTTTCAGTCGTTCAGATCGTTTCAGTCGTTCAGATCGTTTCAGTCGTTCACCTCGTTTCCGTCGTTCAGATCGTTTCAGTCGTTCAGCTCGTTTCAGTCGTTCACCTCGTGTCCATCGTTCAGATCGTTTCAGTCATTCAGCTCGTTTCAGTCGTTCAGATCATTTCAGTCGTTCACCTCGTTTCCGTCGTTCAGATCGTTTCGGTCTTTCAGATCGTTTCAGTCGTTCACCTCGTTTCCGTCGTTCAGATCGTTTCGGTCGTTCAGCTCGTTTCCGTCGTTCAGATCGTTTCAGTCGTTCAGATCGTTTCGGTCGTTCAGCTCGTTTCCGTCGTTCAGATCGTTTCAGTCGTTCAGCTCGTTTCAGTCGTTCACCTCGTGTCCGTCGTTCAGATCGTTTCAGTCGTTCAGATCATTTCAGTCGTTCAGATCGTTTCAGTCGTTCAGATCGTTTCAGTCGTTCAGCTCGTTTCCGTCGTTCAGATCGTTTCCGTCGTTCAGATCGTTTCAGTCGTTCAGATCGTTTCAGTCGTTCAGATCGTTTCCCTCATCAGCTCTTTTCCGTCGTTCAGATCGTTTCAGTCGTTCATCTCGTTTCCGTCGTTCAGATCGTTTCCGTCGTTCATCTCGTTTCCGTCGTTCAGATCGTTTCAGTCGTTCATCTCGTTTCCGTCGTTCAGATCGTTTCAGTCGTTCAGATCGTTTCCGTCGTTCAGATCGCTTCAGTCGTTCAGATTGTGTCCGTCATTCAGATCGTTTGTCGTTCAGCTCGTTTCAGTCGTTCAGATCGTTTGTCGTTCAGATCGTTTCAGTCGTTCATCTCGTTTCCGTCGTTCAGATCGTTTCAGTCGTTCAGATCTCTTCCGTCGTTCAGTTCGTTTCCGTCGTTCATCTCGTTTCCGTCGTTCATCTCGTTTCCGTCGTTCAGATCGTTTCAGTCGTTCAGATCTCTTCCGTCGTTCAGTTCGTTTCCGTCGTTCATCTCGTTTCCGTCGTTCAGATCGTTTCAGTCGTTCAGCTCGTTTCCGTCGTTCAGATCGTTTCCGTCATGAGATCGTTTCCGTCATTCAGATCGTTTGTCGTTCAGCTCGTTTCCGTCGTTCAGATCGTTTCAGTCGTTCAGATCGTTTCAGTCGTTCACCTCGTTTCCGTCGTTCAGATCGTTTCAGTCGTTCAGCTCGTTTCAGTCGTTCACCTCGTGTCCGTCGTTCAGATCGTTTCAGTCGTTCAGCTCGTTTCAGTCGTTCAGCTCGTTTCCGTCGTTCAGATCGTTTCGGTCTTTCAGATCGTTTCAGTCGTTCACCTCGTTTCCGTCGTTCAGATCGTTTCCGTCATGAGATCGTTTCCGTCGTTCAGATCGTTTCAGTCGTTCAGATCGTTTCCGTCGTTCAGATCGTTTCAGTCGTTCAGATCGTGTCCGTCATTCAGATCGTTTGTCGTTCAGCTCGTTTCAGTCGTTCAGATCGTTTCCGTCGTTCAGATCGTTTCCGTCGTTCAGATCGTTTCAGTCATTCAGATCGTTTCAGTCGTTCAGATCGTTTCCCTCATCAGCTCTTTTCCGTCGTTCAGATCGTTTCAGTCGTTCAGATCGTTTCCGTCGTTCATCTCGTTTCCGTCGTTCAGATCGTTTCAGTCGTTCAAATCGTTTCAGTCGTTCAGATCGTTTCAGTCGTTCAGATCGTTTCCCTCATCAGCTCTTTTCCGTCGTTCAGCTCTTTTCCGTCGTTCAGATCGTTTCAGTCGTTCAGATCGTTTCCGTCGTTCAGATCGTTTCGGTCGTTCAGATCGTTTCCGTCGTTCAGATCGTTTCAGTCGTTCAGATCGTTTCCGTCGTTCATCTCGTTTCCGTCGTTCAGATCGTTTCAGTCGTTCAGATCGTTTCAGTCGTTCAGATCGTTTCCCTCATCAGCTCTTTTCCGTCGTTCAGATCGTTTCCGTCGTTCAGATCGTTTCCGTCGTTCATCTCGTTTCCGTCGTTCAGATCGTTTCAGTCGTTCACCTCGTTTCAGTCGTTCACCTCGTTTCTGTCGTTCAGATCGTTTCGGTCGTTCAGCTCGTTTCAGTCGTTCAGATCGTTTCAGTCGTTCAGATCGTTTCCGTCATGAGATCGTTTCCGTCATTCAGATCGTTTGTCGTTCAGCTCGTTTCCGTCGTTCAGATCGTTTCAGTCGTTCAGATCGTTTCAGTCGTTCACCTCGTTTCCGTCGTTCAGATCGTTTCAGTCGTTCAGCTCGTTTCAGTCGTTCAGATCGTTTCAGTCGTTCAGATCGTTTCCGTCATGAGATCGTTTCCGTCATTCAGATCGTTTGTCGTTCAGCTCGTTTCCGTCGTTCAGATCGTTTCAGTCGTTCAGATCGTTTCAGTCGTTCAGATCGTTTCAGTCGTTCAGATCGTTTCAGTCGTTCACCTCGTTTCCGTCGTTCAGATCGTTTCAGTCGTTCAGCTCGTTTCAGTCGTTCACCTCGTGTCCATCGTTCAGATCGTTTCAGTCATTCAGCTCGTTTCAGTCGTTCAGATCATTTCAGTCGTTCACCTCGTTTCCGTCGTTCAGATCGTTTCGGTCTTTCAGATCGTTTCAGTCGTTCACCTCGTTTCCGTCGTTCAGATCGTTTCGGTCGTTCAGCTCGTTTCCGTCGTTCAGATCGTTTCAGTTGTTCAGATCGTTTCGGTCGTTCAGCTCGTTTCCGTCGTTCAGATCGTTTCAGTCGTTCAGCTCGTTTCAGTCGTTCACCTCGTGTCCGTCGTTCAGATCGTTTCAGTCGTTCAGATCATTTCAGTCGTTCAGATCGTTTCAGTCGTTCAGATCGTTTCAGTCGTTCAGCTCGTTTCCGTCGTTCAGATCGTTTCCGTCGTTCAGATCGTTTCAGTCGTTCAGATCGTTTCAGTCGTTCAGATCGTTTCCCTCATCAGCTCTTTTCCGTCGTTCAGATCGTTTCAGTCGTTCATCTCGTTTCCGTCGTTCAGATCGTTTCCGTCGTTCATCTCGTTTCCGTCGTTCAGATCGTTTCAGTCGTTCATCTCGTTTCCGTCGTTCAGATCGTTTCAGTCGTTCAGATCGTTTCCGTCGTTCAGATCGCTTCAGTCGTTCAGATTGTGTCCGTCATTCAGATCGTTTGTCGTTCAGCTCGTTTCAGTCGTTCAGATCGTTTGTCGTTCAGATCGTTTCAGTCGTTCAGATCTCTTCCGTCGTTCAGTTCGTTTCCGTCGTTCATCTCGTTTCCGTCGTTCATCTCGTTTCCGTCGTTCAGATCGTTTCAGTCGTTCAGATCTCTTCCGTCGTTCAGTTCGTTTCCGTCGTTCATCTCGTTTCCGTCGTTCAGATCGTTTCAGTCGTTCAGCTCGTTTCCGTCGTTCAGATCGTTTCCGTCATGAGATCGTTTCCGTCATTCAGATCGTTTGTCGTTCAGCTCGTTTCAGTCGTTCAGATCGTTTCAGTCGTTCAGATCGTGTCCGTCATTCAGATCGTTTGTCGTTCAGCTCGTTTCAGTCGTTCAGATCGTTTGTCGTTCAGATCGTTTCAGTCGTTCATCTCGTTTCCGTCGTTCAGATCGTTTCAGTCGTTCAGATCTCTTCCGTCGTTCAGTTCGTTTCCGTCGTTCATCTCGTTTCCGTCGTTCATCTCGTTTCCGTCGTTCAGATCGTTTCAGTCGTTCAGATCTCTTCCGTCGTTCAGTTCGTTTCCGTCGTTCATCTCGTTTCCGTCGTTCAGATCGTTTCAGTCGTTCAGCTCGTTTCCGTCGTTCAGATCGTTTCCGTCATGAGATCGTTTCCGTCATTCAGATCGTTTGTCGTTCAGCTCGTTTCCGTCGTTCAGATCGTTTCAGTCGTTCAGATCGTTTCAGTCGTTCAGCTCGTTTCAGTCGTTCACCTCGTGTCCGTCGTTCAGATCGTTTCAGTCGTTCAGCTCGTTTCAGTCGTTCAGCTCGTTTCCGTCGTTCAGATCGTTTCGGTCTTTCAGATCGTTTCAGTCGTTCACCTCGTTTCCGTCGTTCAGATCGTTTCCGTCATGAGATCGTTTCCGTCGTTCAGATCGTTTCAGTCGTTCAGATCGTTTCAGTCGTTCAGCTCGTTTCCGTCGTTCAGATCGTTTCAGTCGTTCAGATCGTTTCCGTCGTTCATCTCGTTTCCGTCGTTCATCTCGTTTCCGTCGTTCAGATCGTTTCAGTCGTTCAGATCTCTTCCGTCGTTCAGTTCGTTTCCGTCGTTCATCTCGTTTCCGTCGTTCAGATCGTTTCAGTCGTTCAGCTCGTTTCCGTCGTTCAGATCGTTTCAGTCGTTCAGATCGTGTCCGTCATTCAGATCGTTTGTCGTTCAGCTCGTTTCAGTCGTTCAGATCGTTTCCGTCGTTCAGATCGTTTCCGTCGTTCAGATCGTTTCAGTCGTTCAGATCGTTTCAGTCGTTCAGATCGTTTCCCTCATCAGCTCTTTTCCGTCGTTCAGATCGTTTCAGTCGTTCAGATCGTTTCCGTCGTTCATCTCGTTTCCGTCGTTCAGATCGTTTCAGTCGTTCAGATCGTTTCAGTCGTTCAGATCGTTTCAGTCGTTCAGATCGTTTCCCTCATCAGCTCTTTTCCGTCGTTCAGATCGTTTCCGTCGTTCAGATCGTTTCCGTCGTTCATCTCGTTTCCGTCGTTCAGATCGTTTCAGTCGTTCATCTCGTTTCCGTCGTTCAGATCGTTTCAGTCGTTCAGATCGTTTCAGTCGTTCAGCTCGTTTCCGTCGTTCATCTCGTTTCCGTCGTTCATCTCGTTTCCGTCGTTCAGATCGTTTCAGTCGTTCATCTCGTTTCCGTCGTTCAGATCGTTTCAGTCATTCATCTCGTTTCCGTCGTTCAGATCGTTTCAGTCGTTCAGATTGTTTCAGTCGTTCAGATCGTTTCCGTCGTTCAGATCGTTTCAGTCGTTCAGATCGTTTCAGTCGTTCAGCTCGTTTCCGTCGTTCAGATCGTTTCAGTCGTTCAGATCGTTTCCGTCGTTCAGCTCGTTTCCGTCGTTCAGATCGTTTCAGTCGTTCAGATCGTTTCCGTCGTTCATCTCGTTTCCGTCGTTCAGATCGTTTCAGTCGTTCAGCTCGTTTCAGTCGTTCACCTCGTGTCCGTCGTTCAGATCGTTTCAGTCGTTCAGCTCGTTTCAGTCGTTCAGATCGTTTCCGTCGTTCAGATCGTTTCAGTCGTTCAGATCGTTTCAGTCGTTCAGCTCGTTTCCGTCGTTCACCTCGTTTCCGTCGTTCAGATCGTTTCCGTCATGAGATCGTTTCCGTCGTTCAGATCGTTTCAGTCGTTCAGATCGTTTCAGTCATGAGATCGTTTCCGTCGTTCATCTCGTTTCCGTCGTTCAGATCGTTTCCGTCATGAGATCGTTTCCGTCGTTCAGATCGTTTCAGTCGTTCAGATCGTTTCAGTCGTTCACCTCGTTTCCGTCGTTCAGATAGTTTCAGTCGTTCAGCTCGTTTCAGTCGTTCACCTCGTGTCCGTCGTTCAGATCGTTTCAGTCGTTCAGCTCGTTTCAGTCGTTCAGATCGTTTCAGTCGTTCACCTCGTTTCCGTCATTCAGATCGTTTCGGTCGTTCAGCTCGTTTCGGTCGTTCACCTCGTTTCCGTCGTTCAGATCGTTTCAGTCGTTCAGCTCGTTTCGGTCGTTCAGCTCGTTTCGGTCGTTCAGATCGTTTCAGTCGTTCACCTCGTTTCCGTCGTTCAGATCGTTTCGGTCTTTCAGATCGTTTCAGTCGTTCAGATCTCTTCTGTTGTTCAGATCATTTCAGTCGTTCAGATCGTTTCAGTCGTTCAGATCGTTTCCCTCTTCAGCTCTTTTCAGTCGTTCAGATCGTTTCAGTCGTTCAGCTCGTTTCAGTCGTTCAGATCTCTTCTGTTGTTCAGATCGTTTCAGTTGTTCAGATCGTTTCAGTCGTTCAGCTCGTTTCCGTCATTCAGATCGTTTCGGTCGTTCAGATCGTTTCAGTCGTTCAGATCGTTTCCCTCATCAGCTCTTTTCCGTCGTTCAGATCGTTTCCGTCGTTCAGATCGTTTCCGTCGTTCATCTCGTTTCCGTCGTTCAGATCGTTTCAGTCGTTCATCTCGTTTCCGTCGTTCAGATCGTTTCAGTCATTCATCTCGTTTCCGTCGTTCAGATCGTTTCAGTCGTTCAGATTGTTTCAGTCGTTCAGATCGTTTCCGTCGTTCAGATCGTTTCAGTCGTTCAGATCGTTTCAGTCGTTCAGCTCGTTTCCGTCGTTCAGATCGTTTCAGTCGTTCAGATCGTTTCCGTCGTTCATCTCGTTTCCGTCGTTCAGATCGTTTCAGTCGTTCAGCTCGTTTCAGTCGTTCACCTCGTGTCCGTCGTTCAGATCGTTTCAGTCGTTCAGATCGTTTCCGTCGTTCAGATCGTTTCAGTCGTTCAGATCGTTTCAGTCGTTCAGCTCGTTTCCGTCGTTCACCTCGTTTCCGTCGTTCAGATCGTTTCCGTCATGAGATCGTTTCCGTCGTTCAGATCGTTTCAGTCGTTCAGATCGTTTCAGTCATGAGATCGTTTCCGTCGTTCATCTCGTTTCCGTCGTTCAGATCGTTTCCGTCATGAGATCGTTTCCGTCGTTCAGATCGTTTCAGTCGTTCAGATCGTTTCCCTCATCAGCTCTTTTCAGTCGTTCAGATCGTTTCAGTCGTTCACCTCGTTTCCGTCGTTCAGATCGTTTCCGTCATGAGATCGTTTCCGTCGTTCAGATTGTTTCGGTCTTTCAGATCGTTTCAGTCGTTCACCTCGTTTCCGTCGTTCAGATCGTTTCCGTCATGAGATCGTTTCCGTCGTTCAGATTGTTTCAGTCGTTCAGATCGTTTCAGTCGTTCAGATCGTTTCCCTCATCAGCTCTTTTCCGTCGTTCAGATCGTTTCCGTCGTTCAGATCGTTTCCGTCGTTCATCTCGTTTCCGTCATTCAGATCGTTTCAGTCGTTCATCTCGTTTCCGTCGTTCAGATCGTTTCAGTCATTCATCTCGTTTCCGTCGTTCAGATCGTTTCAGTCGTTCAGATTGTTTCAGTCGTTCAGATCGTTTCCGTCGTTCAGATCGTTTCAGTCGTTCAGATCGTTTCAGTCGTTCATCTCGTTTCCGTCGTTCAGATCGTTTCAGTCATTCATCTCGTTTCCGTCGTTCAGATCGTTTCAGTCGTTCAGATTGTTTCAGTCGTTCAGATCGTTTCCGTCGTTCAGATCGTTTCAGTCGTTCAGATCGTTTCAGTCGTTCAGCTCGTTTCCGTCGTTCAGATCGTTTCAGTCGTTCAGATCGTTTCCGTCGTTCAGCTCGTTTCCGTCGTTCAGATCGTTTCAGTCGTTCAGATCGTTTCCGTCGTTCATCTCGTTTCCGTCGTTCAGATCGTTTCAGTCGTTCAGCTCGTTTCAGTCGTTCACCTCGTGTCCGTCGTTCAGATCGTTTCAGTCGTTCAGCTCGTTTCAGTCGTTCAGATCGTTTCCGTCGTTCAGATCGTTTCAGTCGTTCAGATCGTTTCAGTCGTTCAGCTCGTTTCCGTCGTTCACCTCGTTTCCGTCGTTCAGATCGTTTCCGTCATGAGATCGTTTCCGTCGTTCAGATCGTTTCAGTCGTTCAGATCGTTTCAGTCATGAGATCGTTTCCGTCGTTCATCTCGTTTCCGTCGTTCAGATCGTTTCCGTCATGAGATCGTTTCCGTCGTTCAGATCGTTTCAGTCGTTCAGATCGTTTCAGTCGTTCACCTCGTTTCCGTCGTTCAGATAGTTTCAGTCGTTCAGCTCGTTTCAGTCGTTCACCTCGTGTCCGTCGTTCAGATCGTTTCAGTCGTTCAGCTCGTTTCAGTCGTTCAGATCGTTTCAGTCGTTCACCTCGTTTCCGTCATTCAGATCGTTTCGGTCGTTCAGCTCGTTTCGGTCGTTCACCTCGTTTCCGTCGTTCAGATCGTTTCAGTCGTTCAGCTCGTTTCGGTCGTTCAGCTCGTTTCGGTCGTTCAGATCGTTTCAGTCGTTCACCTCGTTTCCGTCGTTCAGATCGTTTCGGTCTTTCAGATCGTTTCAGTCGTTCAGATCTCTTCTGTTGTTCAGATCATTTCAGTCGTTCAGATCGTTTCAGTCGTTCAGATCGTTTCCCTCTTCAGCTCTTTTCAGTCGTTCAGATCGTTTCAGTCGTTCAGCTCGTTTCAGTCGTTCAGATCTCTTCTGTTGTTCAGATCGTTTCAGTTGTTCAGATCGTTTCAGTCGTTCAGCTCGTTTCCGTCATTCAGATCGTTTCGGTCGTTCAGATCGTTTCAGTCGTTCAGATCGTTTCCCTCATCAGCTCTTTTCCGTCGTTCAGATCGTTTCCGTCGTTCAGATCGTTTCCGTCGTTCATCTCGTTTCCGTCGTTCAGATCGTTTCAGTCGTTCATCTCGTTTCCGTCGTTCAGATCGTTTCAGTCATTCATCTCGTTTCCGTCGTTCAG
Organism: Blennius ocellaris; assembly: GCF_963422515.1. NCBI lineage: Eukaryota > Metazoa > Chordata > Actinopteri > Blenniiformes > Blenniidae > Blennius > Blennius ocellaris. The sequence continues at coordinate 34,195,421 of NC_137652.1, read as the reverse complement.
ATCGTTTCAGTCGTTCAGATTGTTTCAGTCGTTCAGATCGTTTCCGTCGTTCAGATCGTTTCAGTCGTTCAGATCGTTTCAGTCGTTCAGCTCGTTTCCGTCGTTCAGATCGTTTCAGTCGTTCAGATCGTTTCCGTCGTTCATCTCGTTTCCGTCGTTCAGATCGTTTCAGTCGTTCAGCTCGTTTCAGTCGTTCACCTCGTGTCCGTCGTTCAGATCGTTTCAGTCGTTCAGATCGTTTCCGTCGTTCAGATCGTTTCAGTCGTTCAGATCGTTTCAGTCGTTCAGCTCGTTTCCGTCGTTCACCTCGTTTCCGTCGTTCAGATCGTTTCCGTCATGAGATCGTTTCCGTCGTTCAGATCGTTTCAGTCGTTCAGATCGTTTCAGTCATGAGATCGTTTCCGTCGTTCATCTCGTTTCCGTCGTTCAGATCGTTTCCGTCATGAGATCGTTTCCGTCGTTCAGATCGTTTCAGTCGTTCAGATCGTTTCCCTCATCAGCTCTTTTCAGTCGTTCAGATCGTTTCAGTCGTTCACCTCGTTTCCGTCGTTCAGATCGTTTCCGTCATGAGATCGTTTCCGTCGTTCAGATTGTTTCGGTCTTTCAGATCGTTTCAGTCGTTCACCTCGTTTCCGTCGTTCAGATCGTTTCCGTCATGAGATCGTTTCCGTCGTTCAGATTGTTTCAGTCGTTCAGATCGTTTCAGTCGTTCAGATCGTTTCCCTCATCAGCTCTTTTCCGTCGTTCAGATCGTTTCCGTCGTTCAGATCGTTTCCGTCGTTCATCTCGTTTCCGTCATTCAGATCGTTTCAGTCGTTCATCTCGTTTCCGTCGTTCAGATCGTTTCAGTCATTCATCTCGTTTCCGTCGTTCAGATCGTTTCAGTCGTTCAGATCGTTTCAGTCATGAGATCGTTTCCGTCGTTCATCTCGTTTCCGTCGTTCAGATCGTTTCCGTCATGAGATCGTTTCCGTCGTTCAGATCGTTTCAGTCGTTCAGATCGTTTCCCTCATCAGCTCTTTTCAGTCGTTCAGATCGTTTCAGTCGTTCAGATCGTTTCAGTCGTTCACCTCGTTTCCGTCGTTCAGATCGTTTCGGTCTTTCAGATCGTTTCAGTCGTTCACCTCGTTTCCGTCGTTCAGATCGTTTCCGTCATGAGATCGTTTCCGTCGTTCAGATTGTTTCAGTCGTTCAGATCGTTTCAGTCGTTCAGATCTCTTCCGTCGTTCAGTTCGTTTCCGTCGTTCATCTCGTTTCCGTCGTTCAGATCGTTTCAGTCGTTCAGCTCGTTTCCGTCGTTCAGATCGTGTCCGTCATTCAGATCGTTTGTCGTTCAGCTCGTTTCAGTCGTTCAGATCGTTTCAGTCGTTCAGATCGTGTCCGTCATTCAGATCGTTTGTCGTTCAGCTCGTTTCAGTCGTTCAGATCGTTTCCGTCGTTCAGATCGTTTCCGTCGTTCAGATCGTTTCAGTCGTTCAGATCGTTTCAGTCATGAGATCGTTTCCGTCGTTCATCTCGTTTCCGTCGTTCAGATCGTTTCCGTCATGAGATCGTTTCCGTCGTTCAGATCGTTTCAGTCGTTCAGATCGTTTCCCTCATCAGCTCTTTTCAGTCGTTCAGATCGTTTCAGTCGTTCAGATCGTTTCAGTCGTTCACCTCGTTTCCGTCGTTCAGATCGTTTCGGTCTTTCAGATCGTTTCAGTCGTTCACCTCGTTTCCGTCGTTCAGATCGTTTCCGTCATGAGATCGTTTCCGTCGTTCAGATTGTTTCAGTCGTTCAGATCGTTTCAGTCGTTCAGATCTCTTCCGTCGTTCAGTTCGTTTCCGTCGTTCATCTCGTTTCCGTCGTTCAGATCGTTTCAGTCGTTCAGCTCGTTTCCGTCGTTCAGATCGTGTCCGTCATTCAGATCGTTTGTCGTTCAGCTCGTTTCAGTCGTTCAGATCGTTTCAGTCGTTCAGATCGTGTCCGTCATTCAGATCGTTTGTCGTTCAGCTCGTTTCAGTCGTTCAGATCGTTTCCGTCGTTCAGATCGTTTCCGTCGTTCAGATCGTTTCAGTCGTTCAGATCGTTTCAGTCGTTCAGATCGTTTCCCTCATCAGCTCTTTTCCGTCGTTCAGATCGTTTCAGTCGTTCAGATCGTTTCCGTCGTTCAGATCGTTTCAGTCATTCATCTCGTTTCCGTCGTTCAGATCGTTTCAGTCGTTCAGATTGTTTCAGTCGTTCAGATCGTTTCCGTCGTTCAGATCGTTTCAGTCGTTCAGATCGTTTCAGTCGTTCAGCTCGTTTCCGTCGTTCAGATCGTTTCAGTCGTTCAGATCGTTTCCGTCGTTCAGCTCGTTTCCGTCGTTCAGATCGTTTCAGTCGTTCAGATCGTTTCCGTCGTTCATCTCGTTTCCGTCGTTCAGATCGTTTCAGTCGTTCAGCTCGTTTCAGTCGTTCACCTCGTGTCCGTCGTTCAGATCGTTTCCGTCATGAGATCGTTTCCGTCGTTCAGATCGTTTCAGTCGTTCAGATCGTTTCAGTCATGAGATCGTTTCCGTCGTTCATCTCGTTTCCGTCGTTCAGATCGTTTCCGTCATGAGATCGTTTCCGTCGTTCAGATCGTTTCAGTCGTTCAGATCGTTTCAGTCGTTCACCTCGTTTCCGTCGTTCAGATAGTTTCAGTCGTTCAGCTCGTTTCAGTCGTTCACCTCGTGTCCGTCGTTCAGATCGTTTCAGTCGTTCAGCTCGTTTCAGTCGTTCAGATCGTTTCAGTCGTTCACCTCGTTTCCGTCATTCAGATCGTTTCGGTCGTTCAGCTCGTTTCGGTCGTTCACCTCGTTTCCGTCGTTCAGATCGTTTCAGTCGTTCAGCTCGTTTCGGTCGTTCAGCTCGTTTCGGTCGTTCAGATCGTTTCAGTCGTTCAGATTGTTTCAGTCGTTCAGATCGTTTCCCTCTTCAGCTCTTTTCAGTCGTTCAGATCGTTTCAGTCGTTCAGCTCGTTTCAGTCGTTCAGATCTCTTCTGTTGTTCAGATCGTTTCAGTTGTTCAGATCGTTTCAGTCGTTCAGCTCGTTTCCGTCATTCAGATCGTTTCGGTCGTTCAGATCGTTTCAGTCGTTCAGATCGTTTCCCTCATCAGCTCTTTTCCGTCGTTCAGATCGTTTCCGTCGTTCAGATCGTTTCCGTCGTTCATCTCGTTTCCGTCGTTCAGATCGTTTCAGTCGTTCATCTCGTTTCCGTCGTTCAGATCGTTTCAGTCATTCATCTCGTTTCCGTCGTTCAGATCGTTTCAGTCGTTCAGATTGTTTCAGTCGTTCAGATCGTTTCCGTCGTTCAGATCGTTTCAGTCGTTCAGATCGTTTCAGTCGTTCAGCTCGTTTCCGTCGTTCAGATCGTTTCAGTCGTTCAGATCGTTTCCGTCGTTCATCTCGTTTCCGTCGTTCAGATCGTTTCAGTCGTTCAGCTCGTTTCAGTCGTTCACCTCGTGTCCGTCGTTCAGATCGTTTCAGTCGTTCAGCTCGTTTCAGTCGTTCAGATCGTTTCCGTCGTTCAGATCGTTTCAGTCGTTCAGATCGTTTCAGTCGTTCAGCTCGTTTCCGTCGTTCACCTCGTTTCCGTCGTTCAGATCGTTTCCGTCATGAGATCGTTTCCGTCGTTCAGATCGTTTCAGTCGTTCAGATCGTTTCAGTCATGAGATCGTTTCCGTCGTTCATCTCGTTTCCGTCGTTCAGATCGTTTCCGTCATGAGATCGTTTCCGTCGTTCAGATCGTTTCAGTCGTTCAGATCGTTTCCCTCATCAGCTCTTTTCAGTCGTTCAGATCGTTTCAGTCGTTCACCTCGTTTCCGTCGTTCAGATCGTTTCCGTCATGAGATCGTTTCCGTCGTTCAGATTGTTTCGGTCTTTCAGATCGTTTCAGTCGTTCACCTCGTTTCCGTCGTTCAGATCGTTTCCGTCATGAGATCGTTTCCGTCGTTCAGATTGTTTCAGTCGTTCAGATCGTTTCAGTCGTTCAGATCGTTTCCCTCATCAGCTCTTTTCCGTCGTTCAGATCGTTTCCGTCGTTCAGATCGTTTCCGTCGTTCATCTCGTTTCCGTCATTCAGATCGTTTCAGTCGTTCATCTCGTTTCCGTCGTTCAGATCGTTTCAGTCGTTCAGATTGTTTCAGTCGTTCAGATCGTTTCCGTCGTTCAGATCGTTTCAGTCGTTCAGATCGTTTCAGTCGTTCAGCTCGTTTCCGTCGTTCAGATCGTTTCCGTCGTTCATCTCGTTTCCGTCGTTCAGATCGTTTCAGTCGTTCAGCTCGTTTCAGTCATGAGATCGTTTCCGTCGTTCATCTCGTTTCCGTCGTTCAGATCGTTTCCGTCGTTCATCTCGTTTCCGTCGTTCAGATCGTTTCAGTCGTTCAGATCGTTTCAGTCATGAGATCGTTTCCGTCGTTCATCTCGTTTCCGTCGTTCAGATCGTTTCCGTCATGAGATCGTTTCCGTCGTTCAGATCGTTTCAGTCGTTCAGATCGTTTCCCTCATCAGCTCTTTTCAGTCGTTCAGATCGTTTCAGTCGTTCAGATCGTTTCAGTCGTTCACCTCGTTTCCGTCGTTCAGATCGTATCGGTCTTTCAGATCGTTTCAGTCGTTCACCTCGTTTCCGTCGTTCAGATCGTTTCCGTCATGAGATCGTTTCCGTCGTTCAGATTGTTTCAGTCGTTCAGATCGTTTCAGTCGTTCAGATCTCTTCCGTCGTTCAGTTCGTTTCCGTCGTTCATCTCGTTTCCGTCGTTCAGATCGTTTCAGTCGTTCAGCTCGTTTCCGTCGTTCAGATCGTTTCCGTCATGAGATCGTTTCCGTCGTTCAGATCGTTTCAGTCGTTCAGATCGTTTCCCTCATCAGCTCTTTTCAGTCGTTCAGATCGTTTCAGTCGTTCAGATCGTTTCAGTCGTTCACCTCGTTTCCGTCGTTCAGATCGTTTCGGTCTTTCAGATCGTTTCAGTCGTTCACCTCGTTTCCGTCGTTCAGATCGTTTCCGTCATGAGATCGTTTCCGTCGTTCAGATTGTTTCAGTCGTTCAGATCGTTTCAGTCGTTCAGATCTCTTCCGTCGTTCAGTTCGTTTCCGTCGTTCATCTCGTTTCCGTCGTTCAGATCGTTTCAGTCGTTCAGCTCGTTTCCGTCGTTCAGATCGTGTCCGTCATTCAGATCGTTTGTCGTTCAGCTCGTTTCAGTCGTTCAGATCGTTTCAGTCGTTCAGATCGTGTCCGTCATTCAGATCGTTTGTCGTTCAGCTCGTTTCAGTCGTTCAGATCGTTTCCGTCGTTCAGATCGTTTCCGTCGTTCAGATCGTTTCAGTCGTTCAGATCGTTTCAGTCGTTCAGATCGTTTCCCTCATCAGCTCTTTTCCGTCGTTCAGATCGTTTCAGTCGTTCAGATCGTTTCCGTCGTTCATCTCGTTTCCGTCGTTCAGATCGTTTCAGTCGTTCAGATCGTTTCAGTCGTTCAGATCGTTTCAGTCGTTCAGATCGTTTCCCTCATCAGCTCTTTTCCGTCGTTCAGATCGTTTCCGTCGTTCAGATCGTTTCCGTCGTTCATCTCGTTTCCGTCGTTCAGATCGTTTCAGTCGTTCATCTCGTTTCCGTCGTTCAGATCGTTTCAGTCGTTCAGATCGTTTCAGTCGTTCAGCTCGTTTCCGTCGTTCATCTCGTTTCCGTCGTTCATCTCGTTTCCGTCGTTCAGATCGTTTCAGTCGTTCATCTCGTTTCCGTCGTTCAGATCGTTTCAGTCATTCATCTCGTTTCCGTCGTTCAGATCGTTTCAGTCGTTCAGATTGTTTCAGTCGTTCAGATCGTTTCCGTCGTTCAGATCGTTTCAGTCGTTCAGCTCGTTTCCGTCGTTCAGATCGTTTCAGTCGTTCAGATCGTTTCCGTCGTTCAGCTCGTTTCCGTCGTTCAGATCGTTTCAGTCGTTCAGATCGTTTCCGTCGTTCATCTCGTTTCCGTCGTTCAGATCCTTTCAGTCGTTCAGCTCGTTTCAGTCGTTCACCTCGTGTCCGTCGTTCAGATCGTTTCAGTCGTTCAGCTCGTTTCAGTCGTTCAGATCGTTTCCGTCGTTCAGATCGTTTCAGTCGTTCAGATCGTTTCAGTCGTTCAGCTCGTTTCCGTCGTTCACCTCGTTTCCGTCGTTCAGATCGTTTCCGTCATGAGATCGTTTCCGTCGTTCAGATCGTTTCAGTCGTTCAGATCGTTTCAGTCATGAGATCGTTTCCGTCGTTCATCTCGTTTCCGTCGTTCAGATCGTTTCCGTCATGAGATCGTTTCCGTCGTTCAGCTCGTTTCAGTCGTTCACCTCGTGTCCGTCGTTCAGATCGTTTCAGTCGTTCAGCTCGTTTCAGTCGTTCAGATCGTTTCAGTCGTTCACCTCGTTTCCGTCATTCAGATCGTTTCGGTCGTTCAGCTCGTTTCGGTCGTTCACCTCGTTTCCGTCGTTCAGATCGTTTCAGTCGTTCAGCTCGTTTCGGTCGTTCAGCTCGTTTCGGTCGTTCAGATCGTTTCAGTCGTTCACCTCGTTTCCGTCGTTCAGATCGTTTCGGTCTTTCAGATCGTTTCAGTCGTTCAGATCTCTTCTGTTGTTCAGATCATTTCAGTCGTTCAGATCGTTTCAGTCGTTCAGATCGTTTCCCTCTTCAGCTCTTTTCAGTCGTTCAGATCGTTTCAGTCGTTCAGCTCGTTTCAGTCGTTCAGATCTCTTCTGTTGTTCAGATCGTTTCAGTCGTTCAGATCGTTTCAGTCGTTCAGCTCGTTTCCGTCATTCAGATCGTTTCGGTCGTTCAGATCGTTTCAGTCGTTCAGATCGTTTCCCTCATCAGCTCTTTTCCGTCGTTCAGATCGTTTCCGTCGTTCAGATCGTTTCCGTCGTTCATCTCGTTTCCGTCGTTCAGATCGTTTCAGTCGTTCATCTCGTTTCCGTCGTTCAGATCGTTTCAGTCATTCATCTCGTTTCCGTCGTTCAGATCGTTTCAGTCGTTCAGATTGTTTCAGTCGTTCAGATCGTTTCCGTCGTTCAGATCGTTTCAGTCGTTCAGATCGTTTCAGTCGTTCAGCTCGTTTCCGTCGTTCAGATCGTTTCAGTCGTTCAGATCGTTTCCGTCGTTCATCTCGTTTCCGTCGTTCAGATCGTTTCAGTCGTTCAGCTCGTTTCAGTCGTTCACCTCGTGTCCGTCGTTCAGATCGTTTCAGTCGTTCAGCTCGCTTCAGTCGTTCAGATCGTTTCCGTCGTTCAGATCGTTTCAGTCGTTCAGATCGTTTCAGTCGTTCAGCTCGTTTCCGTCGTTCACCTCGTTTCCGTCGTTCAGATCGTTTCCGTCATGAGATCGTTTCCGTCGTTCAGATCGTTTCAGTCGTTCAGATCGTTTCAGTCATGAGATCGTTTCCGTCGTTCATCTCGTTTCCGTCGTTCAGATCGTTTCCGTCATGAGATCGTTTCCGTCGTTCAGATCGTTTCAGTCGTTCAGATCGTTTCCCTCATCAGCTCTTTTCAGTCGTTCAGATCGTTTCAGTCGTTCACCTCGTTTCCGTCGTTCAGATCGTTTCCGTCATGAGATCGTTTCCGTCGTTCAGATTGTTTCGGTCTTTCAGATCGTTTCAGTCGTTCACCTCGTTTCCGTCGTTCAGATCGTTTCCGTCATGAGATCGTTTCCGTCGTTCAGATTGTTTCAGTCGTTCAGATCGTTTCAGTCGTTCAGATCGTTTCCCTCATCAGCTCTTTTCCGTCGTTCAGATCGTTTCCGTCGTTCAGATCGTTTCCGTCGTTCATCTCGTTTCCGTCGTTCAGATCGTTTCAGTCGTTCATCTCGTTTCCGTCGTTCAGATCGTTTCAGTCATTCATCTCGTTTCCGTCGTTCAGATCGTTTCAGTCGTTCAGATTGTTTCAGTCGTTCAGATCGTTTCCGTCGTTCAGATCGTTTCAGTCGTTCAGATCGTTTCAGTCGTTCAGCTCGTTTCCGTCGTTCAGATCGTTTCAGTCGTTCAGATCGTTTCCGTCGTTCATCTCGTTTCCGTCGTTCAGATCGTTTCAGTCGTTCAGCTCGTTTCAGTCATGAGATCGTTTCCGTCGTTCATCTCGTTTCCGTCGTTCAGATCGTTTCCGTCGTTCATCTCGTTTCCGTCGTTCAGATCGTTTCAGTCGTTCAGATCGTTTCAGTCATGAGATCGTTTCCGTCGTTCATCTCGTTTCCGTCGTTCAGATCGTTTCCGTCATGAGATCGTTTCCGTCGTTCAGATCGTTTCAGTCGTTCAGATCGTTTCCCTCATCAGCTCTTTTCAGTCGTTCAGATCGTTTCAGTCGTTCAGATCGTTTCAGTCGTTCACCTCGTTTCCGTCGTTCAGATCGTTTCGGTCTTTCAGATCGTTTCAGTCGTTCACCTCGTTTCCGTCGTTCAGATCGTTTCCGTCATGAGATCGTTTCCGTCGTTCAGATTGTTTCAGTCGTTCAGATCGTTTCAGTCGTTCAGATCTCTTCCGTCGTTCAGTTCGTTTCCGTCGTTCATCTCGTTTCCGTCGTTCAGATCGTTTCAGTCGTTCAGATCGTTTCCGTCGTTCAGATCGTGTCCGTCATTCAGATCGTTTGTCGTTCAGCTCGTTTCAGTCGTTCAGATCGTTTCAGTCGTTCAGATCGTGTCCGTCATTCAGATCGTTTGTCGTTCAGCTCGTTTCAGTCGTTCAGATCGTTTCCGTCGTTCAGATCGTTTCCGTCGTTCAGATCGTTTCAGTCGTTCAGATCGTTTCAGTCGTTCAGATCGTTTCCCTCATCAGCTCTTTTCCGTCGTTCAGATCGTTTCAGTCGTTCAGATCGTTTCCGTCGTTCATCTCGTTTCCGTCGTTCAGATCGTTTCAGTCGTTCAGATCGTGTCCGTCATTCAGATCGTTTGTCGTTCAGCTCGTTTCAGTCGTTCAGATCGTTTCCGTCGTTCAGATCGTTTCCGTCGTTCAGATCGTTTCAGTCGTTCAGATCGTTTCAGTCGTTCAGATCGTTTCCCTCATCAGCTCTTTTCCGTCGTTCAGATCGTTTCAGTCGTTCAGATCGTTTCCGTCGTTCATCTCGTTTCCGTCGTTCAGATCGTTTCAGTCGTTCAGATCGTTTCAGTCGTTCAGATCGTTTCAGTCGTTCAGATCGTTTCCCTCATCAGCTCTTTTCCGTCGTTCAGATCATTTCCGTCGTTCAGATCGTTTCCGTCGTTCATCTCGTTTCCGTCGTTCAGATCGTTTCAGTCGTTCATCTCGTTTCCGTCGTTCAGATCGTTTCAGTCGTTCAGATCGTTTCAGTCGTTCAGCTCGTTTCCGTCGTTCATCTCGTTTCCGTCGTTCATCTCGTTTCCGTCGTTCAGATCGTTTCAGTCGTTCATCTCGTTTCCGTCGTTCAGATCGTTTCAGTCATTCATCTCGTTTCCGTCGTTCAGATCGTTTCAGTCGTTCAGATTGTTTCAGTCGTTCAGATCGTTTCCGTCGTTCAGATCGTTTCAGTCGTTCAGATCGTTTCAGTCGTTCAGCTCGTTTCCGTCGTTCAGATCGTTTCAGTCGTTCAGATCGTTTCCGTCGTTCAGCTCGTTTCCGTCGTTCAGATCGTTTCAGTCGTTCAGATCGTTTCCGTCGTTCATCTCGTTTCCGTCGTTCAGATCCTTTCAGTCGTTCAGCTCGTTTCAGTCGTTCACCTCGTGTCCGTCGTTCAGATCGTTTCAGTCGTTCAGCTCGTTTCAGTCGTTCAGATCGTTTCCGTCGTTCAGATCGTTTCAGTCGTTCAGATCGTTTCAGTCGTTCAGCTCGTTTCCGTCGTTCACCTCGTTTCCGTCGTTCAGATCGTTTCCGTCATGAGATCGTTTCCGTCGTTCAGATCGTTTCAGTCGTTCAGATCGTTTCCGTCGTTCATCTCGTTTCCGTCGTTCAGATCGTTTCCGTCATGAGATCGTTTCCGTCGTTCAGATCGTTTCAGTCGTTCAGATCGTTTCAGTCGTTCACCTCGTTTCCGTCGTTCAGATCGTTTCAGTCGTTCAGCTCGTTTCAGTCGTTCACCTCGTGTCCGTCGTTCAGATCGTTTCAGTCGTTCAGCTCGTTTCAGTCGTTCAGATCGTTTCAGTCGTTCACCTCGTTTCCGTCATTCAGATCGTTTCGGTCGTTCAGCTCGTTTCGGTCGTTCACCTCGTTTCCGTCGTTCAGATCGTTTCAGTCGTTCAGCTCGTTTCAGTCGTTCAGCTCGTTTCGGTCGTTCAGATCGTTTCAGTCGTTCACCTCGTTTCCGTCGTTCAGATCGTTTCGGTCTTTCAGATCGTTTCAGTCGTTCAGATCTCTTCTGTTGTTCAGATCATTTCAGTCGTTCAGATCGTTTCAGTCGTTCAGATCGTTTCCCTCTTCAGCTCTTTTCAGTCGTTCAGATCGTTTCAGTCGTTCAGCTCGTTTCAGTCGTTCAGATCTCTTCTGTTGTTCAGATCGTTTCAGTTGTTCAGATCGTTTCAGTCGTTCAGCTCGTTTCCGTCATTCAGATCGTTTCGGTCGTTCAGATCGTTTCAGTCGTTCAGATCGTTTCCCTCATCAGCTCTTTTCCGTCGTTCAGATCGTTTCCGTCGTTCAGATCGTTTCCGTCGTTCATCTCGTTTCCGTCGTTCAGATCGTTTCAGTCGTTCATCTCGTTTCCGTCGTTCAGATCGTTTCAGTCATTCATCTCGTTTCCGTCGTTCAGATCGTTTCAGTCGTTCAGATCGTTTCAGTCGTTCAGATCGTTTCCGTCGTTCAGATCGTTTCAGTCGTTCAGATCGTTTCAGTCGTTCAGATCGTTTCCGTCGTTCATCTCGTTTCCGTCGTTCAGATCGTTTCAGTCGTTCAGCTCGTTTCAGTCGTTCACCTCGTGTCCGTCGTTCAGATCGTTTCAGTCGTTCAGCTCGTTTCAGTCGTTCAGATCGTTTCCGTCGTTCAGATCGTTTCAGTCGTTCAGATCGTTTCAGTCGTTCAGCTCGTTTCCGTCGTTCACCTCGTTTCCGTCGTTCAGATCGTTTCCGTCATGAGATCGTTTCCGTCGTTCAGATCGTTTCAGTCGTTCAGATCGTTTCAGTCATGAGATCGTTTCCGTCGTTCATCTCGTTTCCGTCGTTCAGATCGTTTCCGTCATGAGATCGTTTCCGTCGTTCAGATCGTTTCAGTCGTTCAGATCGTTTCCGTCGTTCAGCTCTTTTCAGTCGTTCAGATCGTTTCAGTCGTTCAGATCGTTTCAGTCGTTCACCTCGTTTCCGTCGTTCAGATCGTTTCGGTCTTTCAGATCGTTTCAGTCGTTCACCTCGTTTCCGTCGTTCAGATCGTTTCCGTCATGAGATCGTTTCCGTCGTTCAGATTGTTTCAGTCGTTCAGATCGTTTCAGTCGTTCAGATCGTTTCCCTCATCAGCTCTTTTCCGTCGTTCAGATCGTTTCCGTCGTTCAGATCGTTTCCGTCGTTCAGATCGTTTCCGTCGTTCATCTCGTTTCCGTCGTTCAGATCGTTTCAGTCGTTCATCTCGTTTCCGTCGTTCAGATCGTTTCAGTCATTCATCTCGTTTCAGTCGTTCATCTCGTTTCCGTCGTTCAGATCGTTTCAGTCATTCATCTCGTTTCCGTCGTTCAGATCGTTTCAGTCGTTCAGATTGTTTCAGTCGTTCAGATCGTTTCCGTCGTTCAGATCGTTTCAGTCGTTCAGATCGTTTCCGTCGTTCATCTCGTTTCCGTCGTTCAGATCGTTTCAGTCGTTCAGCTCGTTTCAGTCATGAGATCGTTTCCGTCGTTCATCTCGTTTCCGTCGTTCAGATCGTTTCCGTCGTTCATCTCGTTTCCGTCGTTCAGATCGTTTCAGTCGTTCAGATCGTTTCAGTCATGAGATCGTTTCCGTCGTTCATCTCGTTTCCGTCGTTCAGATCGTTTCCGTCATGAGATCGTTTCCGTCGTTCAGATCGTTTCCCTCATCAGCTCTTTTCAGTCGTTCAGATCGTTTCAGTCGTTCAGATCGTTTCAGTCGTTCACCTCGTTTCCGTCGTTCAGATCGTTTCGGTCTTTCAGATCGTTTCAGTCGTTCACCTCGTTTCCGTCGTTCAGATCGTTTCCGTCATGAGATCGTTTCCGTCGTTCAGATTGTTTCAGTCGTTCAGATCGTTTCAGTCGTTCAGATCGTTTCCCTCATCAGCTCTTTTCCGTCGTTCAGATCGTTTCCGTCGTTCAGATCGTTTCCGTCGTTCATCTCGTTTCCGTCGTTCAGATCGTTTCAGTCGTTCATCTCGTTTCCGTCGTTCAGATCGTTTCAGTCATTCATCTCGTTTCCGTCGTTCAGATCGTTTCAGTCGTTCAGATCGTTTCCGTCGTTCATCTCGTTTCCGTCGTTCAGATCGTTTCAGTCGTTCAGCTCGTTTCAGTCGTTCACCTCGTGTCCGTCGTTCAGATCGTTTCAGTCGTTCAGCTCGTTTCAGTCGTTCAGATCGTTTCCGTCGTTCAGATCGTTTCAGTCGTTCAGATCGTTTCAGTCGTTCAGCTCGTTTCCGTCGTTCACCTCGTTTCCGTCGTTCAGATCGTTTCCGTCATGAGATCGTTTCCGTCGTTCAGATCGTTTCAGTCGTTCAGATCGTTTCAGTCATGAGATCGTTTCCGTCGTTCATCTCGTTTCCGTCGTTCAGATCGTTTCCGTCATGAGATCGTTTCCGTCGTTCAGATCGTTTCAGTCGTTCAGATCGTTTCAGTCGTTCACCTCGTTTCCGTCGTTCAGATCGTTTCAGTCGTTCAGCTCGTTTCAGTCGTTCACCTCGTGTCCGTCGTTCAGATCGTTTCAGTCGTTCAGCTCGTTTCGGTCGTTCAGATCGTTTCGGTCGTTCACCTCGTTTCCGTCGTTCAGATCGTTTCAGTCGTTCAGCTCGTTTCAGTCGTTCAAGCTCGTTTCGGTCGTTCAGATCGTTTCAGTCGTTCACCTCGTTTCCGTCGTTCAGATCGTTTCGGTCTTTCAGATCGTTTCAGTCGTTCAGATCTCTTCTGTTGTTCAGATCATTTCAGTCGTTCAGATCGTTTCAGTCGTTCAGATCGTTTCCCTCTTCAGCTCTTTTCAGTCGTTCAGATCGTTTCCCTCATCAGCTCTTTTCCGTCGTTCAGATCGTTTCCGTCGTTCAGATCGTTTCCGTCGTTCATCTCGTTTCCGTCGTTCAGATCGTTTCCGTCGTTCATCTCGTTTCCGTCGTTCAGATCGTTTCCGTCATGAGATCGTTTCCGTCGTTCAGATCGTTTCCCTCATCAGCTCTTTTCAGTCGTTCAGATCGTTTCAGTCGTTCAGATCGTTTCAGTCGTTCACCTCGTTTCCGTCGTTCAGATCGTTTCGGTCTTTCAGATCGTTTCAGTCGTTCACCTCGTTTCCGTCGTTCAGATCGTTTCCGTCATGAGATCGTTTCCGTCGTTCAGATTGTTTCAGTCGTTCAGATCGTTTCAGTCGTTCAGATCGTTTCCCTCATCAGCTCTTTTCCGTCGTTCAGATCGTTTCCGTCGTTCAGATCGTTTCCGTCGTTCATCTCGTTTCCGTCGTTCAGATCGTTTCAGTCGTTCATCTCGTTTCCGTCGTTCAGATCGTTTCAGTCATTCATCTCGTTTCCGTCGTTCAGATCGTTTCAGTCGTTCAGATCGTTTCAGTCGTTCAGATCGTTTCCGTCGTTCATCTCGTTTCCGTCGTTCAGATCGTTTCAGTCGTTCAGCTCGTTTCAGTCGTTCACCTCGTGTCCGTCGTTCAGATCGTTTCAGTCGTTCAGCTCGTTTCAGTCGTTCAGATCGTTTCCGTCGTTCAGATCGTTTCAGTCGTTCAGATCGTTTCAGTCGTTCAGCTCGTTTCCGTCGTTCACCTCGTTTCCGTCGTTCAGATCGTTTCCGTCATGAGATCGTTTCCGTCGTTCAGATCGTTTCAGTCGTTCAGATCGTTTCAGTCATGAGATCGTTTCCGTCGTTCATCTCGTTTCCGTCGTTCAGATCGTTTCCGTCATGAGATCGTTTCCGTCGTTCAGATCGTTTCAGTCGTTCAGATCGTTTCAGTCGTTCACCTCGTTTCCGTCGTTCAGATCGTTTCAGTCGTTCAGCTCGTTTCAGTCGTTCACCTCGTGTCCGTCGTTCAGATCGTTTCAGTCGTTCAGCTCGTTTCGGTCGTTCAGATCGTTTCGGTCGTTCACCTCGTTTCCGTCGTTCAGATCGTTTCAGTCGTTCAGCTCGTTTCAGTCGTTCAGCTCGTTTCGGTCGTTCAGATCGTTTCAGTCGTTCACCTCGTTTCCGTCGTTCAGATCGTTTCGGTCTTTCAGATCGTTTCAGTCGTTCAGATCTCTTCTGTTGTTCAGATCATTTCAGTCGTTCAGATCGTTTCAGTCGTTCAGATCGTTTCCCTCTTCAGCTCTTTTCAGTCGTTCAGATCGTTTCCCTCATCAGCTCTTTTCCGTCGTTCAGATCGTTTCCGTCGTTCAGATCGTTTCCGTCGTTCATCTCGTTTCCGTCGTTCAGATCGTTTCAGTCGTTCATCTCGTTTCCGTCGTTCAGATCGTTTCAGTCATTAATCTCGTTTCCGTCGTTCAGATCGTTTCAGTCGTTCAGATTGTTTCAGTCGTTCAGATCGTTTCCGTCGTTCAGATCGTTTCAGTCGTTCAGATCGTTTCAGTCGTTCAGCTCGTTTCCGTCGTTCAGATCGTTTCAGTCGTTCAGATCGTTTCCGTCGTTCATCTCGTTTCCGTCGTTCAGATCGTTTCAGTCGTTCAGCTCGTTTCAGTCATGAGATCGTTTCCGTCGTTCATCTCGTTTCCGTCGTTCAGATCGTTTCCGTCGTTCATCTCGTTTCCGTCGTTCAGATCGTTTCAGTCGTTCAGATCGTTTCAGTCATGAGATCGTTTCCGTCGTTCATCTCGTTTCCGTCGTTCAGATCGTTTCCGTCATGAGATCGTTTCCGTCGTTCAGATCGTTTCAGTCGTTCAGATCGTTTCCCTCATCAGCTCTTTTCAGTCGTTCAGATCGTTTCAGTCGTTCAGATCGTTTCAGTCGTTCACCTCGTTTCCGTCGTTCAGATCGTTTCGGTCTTTCAGATCGTTTCAGTCGTTCACCTCGTTTCCGTCGTTCAGATCGTTTCCGTCATGAGATCGTTTCCGTCGTTCAGATTGTTTCAGTCGTTCAGATCGTTTCAGTCGTTCAGATCTCTTCCGTCGTTCAGTTCGTTTCCGTCGTTCATCTCGTTTCCGTCGTTCAGATCGTTTCAGTCGTTCAGATCGTTTCCGTCGTTCAGATCGTGTCCGTCATTCAGATCGTTTGTCGTTCAGCTCGTTTCAGTCGTTCAGATCGTTTCAGTCGTTCAGATCGTGTCCGTCATTCAGATCGTTTGTCGTTCAGCTCGTTTCAGTCGTTCAGATCGTTTCCGTCGTTCAGCTCTTTTCCGTCGTTCAGATCGTTTCAGTCGTTCAGATCGTTTCCGTCGTTCATCTCGTTTCCGTCGTTCAGATCGTTTCAGTCGTTCAGATCGTTTCAGTCGTTCAGATCGTTTCAGTCGTTCAGATCGTTTCCCTCATCAGCTCTTTTCCGTCGTTCAGATCGTTTCCGTCGTTCAGATCGTTTCCGTCGTTCATCTCGTTTCCGTCGTTCAGATCGTTTCAGTCGTTCATCTCGTTTCCGTCGTTCAGATCGTTTCAGTCGTTCAGATCGTTTCAGTCGTTCAGCTCGTTTCCGTCGTTCATCTCGTTTCCGTCGTTCATCTCGTTTCCGTCGTTCAGATCGTTTCAGTCGTTCATCTCGTTTCCGTCGTTCAGATCGTTTCAGTCATTCATCTCGTTTCCGTCGTTCAGATCGTTTCAGTCGTTCAGCTCGTTTCAGTCATGAGATCGTTTCCGTCGTTCATCTCGTTTCCGTCGTTCAGATCGTTTCCGTCGTTCATCTCGTTTCCGTCGTTCAGATCGTTTCAGTCGTTCAGATCGTTTCAGTCATGAGATCGTTTCCGTCGTTCATCTCGTTTCCGTCGTTCAGATCGTTTCCGTCATGAGATCGTTTCCGTCGTTCAGATCGTTTCCCTCATCAGCTCTTTTCAGTCGTTCAGATCGTTTCAGTCGTTCAGATCGTTTCAGTCGTTCACCTCGTTTCCGTCGTTCAGATCGTTTCGGTCTTTCAGATCGTTTCAGTCGTTCACCTCGTTTCCGTCGTTCAGATCGTTTCCGTCATGAGATCGTTTCCGTCGTTCAGATTGTTTCAGTCGTTCAGATCGTTTCAGTCGTTCAGATCGTTTCCCTCATCAGCTCTTTTCCGTCGTTCAGATCGTTTCCGTCGTTCAGATCGTTTCCGTCGTTCATCTCGTTTCCGTCGTTCAGATCGTTTCAGTCGTTCATCTCGTTTCCGTCGTTCAGATCGTTTCAGTCATTCATCTCGTTTCCGTCGTTCAGATCGTTTCAGTCGTTCAGATTGTTTCAGTCGTTCAGATCGTTTCCGTCGTTCAGATCGTTTCAGTCGTTCAGATCGTTTCAGTCGTTCAGCTCGTTTCCGTCGTTCAGATCGTTTCAGTCGTTCAGATCGTTTCCGTCGTTCATCTCGTTTCCGTCGTTCAGATCGTTTCAGTCGTTCAGCTCGTTTCAGTCGTTCACCTCGTGTCCGTCGTTCAGATCGTTTCAGTCGTTCAGCTCGTTTCAGTCGTTCAGATCGTTTCCGTCGTTCAGATCGTTTCAGTCGTTCAGATCGTTTCAGTCGTTCAGCTCGTTTCCGTCGTTCACCTCGTTTCCGTCGTTCAGATCGTTTCCGTCATGAGATCGTTTCCGTCGTTCAGATCGTTTCAGTCGTTCAGATCGTTTCAGTCATGAGATCGTTTCCGTCGTTCATCTCGTTTCCGTCGTTCAGATCGTTTCCGTCATGAGATCGTTTCCGTCGTTCAGATCGTTTCAGTCGTTCAGATCGTTTCAGTCGTTCACCTCGTTTCCGTCGTTCAGATCGTTTCAGTCGTTCAGCTCGTTTCAGTCGTTCACCTCGTGTCCGTCGTTCAGATCGTTTCAGTCGTTCAGCTCGTTTCGGTCGTTCAGATCGTTTCGGTCGTTCACCTCGTTTCCGTCGTTCAGATCGTTTCAGTCGTTCAGCTCGTTTCAGTCGTTCAGCTCGTTTCGGTCGTTCAGATCGTTTCAGTCGTTCACCTCGTTTCCGTCGTTCAGATCGTTTCGGTCTTTCAGATCGTTTCAGTCGTTCAGATCTCTTCTGTTGTTCAGATCATTTCAGTCGTTCAGATCGTTTCAGTCGTTCAGATCGTTTCCCTCTTCAGCTCTTTTCAGTCGTTCAGATCGTTTCCCTCATCAGCTCTTTTCCGTCGTTCAGATCGTTTCCGTCGTTCAGATCGTTTCCGTCGTTCATCTCGTTTCCGTCGTTCAGATCGTTTCCGTCGTTCATCTCGTTTCCGTCGTTCAGATCGTTTCAGTCGTTCAGATCGTTTCAGTCATGAGATCGTTTCCGTCGTTCATCTCGTTTCCGTCGTTCAGATCGTTTCCGTCATGAGATCGTTTCCGTCGTTCAGATCGTTTCCCTCATCAGCTCTTTTCAGTCGTTCAGATCGTTTCAGTCGTTCAGATCGTTTCAGTCGTTCACCTCGTTTCCGTCGTTCAGATCGTTTCGGTCTTTCAGATCGTTTCAGTCGTTCACCTCGTTTCCGTCGTTCAGATCGTTTCCGTCATGAGATCGTTTCCGTCGTTCAGATTGTTTCAGTCGTTCAGATCGTTTCAGTCGTTCAGATCGTTTCCCTCATCAGCTCTTTTCCGTCGTTCAGATCGTTTCCGTCGTTCAGATCGTTTCCGTCGTTCATCTCGTTTCCGTCGTTCAGATCGTTTCAGTCGTTCATCTCGTTTCCGTCGTTCAGATCGTTTCAGTCATTCATCTCGTTTCCGTCGTTCAGATCGTTTCAGTCGTTCAGATCGTTTCAGTCGTTCAGATCGTTTCCGTCGTTCAGATCGTTTCAGTCGTTCAGATCGTTTCAGTCGTTCAGCTCGTTTCCGTCGTTCAGATCGTTTCAGTCGTTCAGATCGTTTCCGTCGTTCATCTCGTTTCCGTCGTTCAGATCGTTTCAGTCGTTCAGCTCGTTTCAGTCGTTCACCTCGTGTCCGTCGTTCAGATCGTTTCAGTCGTTCAGCTCGTTTCAGTCGTTCAGATCGTTTCCGTCGTTCAGATCGTTTCAGTCGTTCAGATCGTTTCAGTCGTTCAGCTCGTTTCCGTCGTTCACCTCGTTTCCGTCGTTCAGATCGTTTCCGTCATGAGATCGTTTCCGTCGTTCAGATCGTTTCAGTCGTTCAGATCGTTTCAGTCATGAGATCGTTTCCGTCGTTCATCTCGTTTCCGTCGTTCAGATCGTTTCCGTCATGAGATCGTTTCCGTCGTTCAGATCGTTTCAGTCGTTCAGATCGTTTCAGTCGTTCACCTCGTTTCCGTCGTTCAGATCGTTTCAGTCGTTCAGCTCGTTTCAGTCGTTCACCTCGTGTCCGTCGTTCAGATCGTTTCAGTCGTTCAGCTCGTTTCGGTCGTTCAGATCGTTTCGGTCGTTCACCTCGTTTCCGTCGTTCAGATCGTTTCAGTCGTTCAGCTCGTTTCAGTCGTTCAGCTCGTTTCGGTCGTTCAGATCGTTTCAGTCGTTCACCTCGTTTCCGTCGTTCAGATCGTTTCGGTCTTTCAGATCGTTTCAGTCGTTCAGATCTCTTCTGTTGTTCAGATCATTTCAGTCGTTCAGATCGTTTCAGTCGTTCAGATCGTTTCCCTCTTCAGCTCTTTTCAGTCGTTCAGATCGTTTCCCTCATCAGCTCTTTTCCGTCGTTCAGATCGTTTCCGTCGTTCAGATCGTTTCCGTCGTTCATCTCGTTTCCGTCGTTCAGATCGTTTCAGTCGTTCATCTCGTTTCCGTCGTTCAGATCGTTTCAGTCATTAATCTCGTTTCCGTCGTTCAGATCGTTTCCGTCATGAGATCGTTTCCGTCGTTCAGATCGTTTCAGTCGTTCAGATCGTTTCAGTCGTTCACCTCGTTTCCGTCGTTCAGATCGTTTCAGTCGTTCAGCTCGTTTCAGTCGTTCACCTCGTGTCCGTCGTTCAGATCGTTTCAGTCGTTCAGCTCGTTTCGGTCGTTCAGATCGTTTCGGTCGTTCACCTCGTTTCCGTCGTTCAGATCGTTTCAGTCGTTCAGCTCGTTTCAGTCGTTCAGCTCGTTTCGGTCGTTCAGATCGTTTCAGTCGTTCACCTCGTTTCCGTCGTTCAGATCGTTTCGGTCTTTCAGATCGTTTCAGTCGTTCAGATCTCTTCTGTTGTTCAGATCATTTCAGTCGTTCAGATCGTTTCAGTCGTTCAGATCGTTTCCCTCTTCAGCTCTTTTCAGTCGTTCAGATCGTTTCCCTCATCAGCTCTTTTCCGTCGTTCAGATCGTTTCCGTCGTTCAGATCGTTTCCGTCGTTCATCTCGTTTCCGTCGTTCAGATCGTTTCAGTCGTTCATCTCGTTTCCGTCGTTCAGATCGTTTCAGTCATTAATCTCGTTTCCGTCGTTCAGATCGTTTCAGTCGTTCAGATTGTTTCAGTCGTTCAGATCGTTTCCGTCGTTCAGATCGTTTCAGTCGTTCAGATCGTTTCAGTCGTTCAGCTCGTTTCCGTCGTTCAGATCGTTTCAGTCGTTCAGATCGTTTCCGTCGTTCATCTCGTTTCCGTCGTTCAGATCGTTTCAGTCGTTCAGCTCGTTTCAGTCATGAGATCGTTTCCGTCGTTCATCTCGTTTCCGTCGTTCAGATCGTTTCCGTCGTTCATCTCGTTTCCGTCGTTCAGATCGTTTCAGTCGTTCAGATCGTTTCAGTCATGAGATCTTTTCCGTCGTTCATCTCGTTTCCGTCGTTCAGATCGTTTCCGTCATGAGATCGTTTCCGTCGTTCAGATCGTTTCAGTCGTTCAGATCGTTTCCCTCATCAGCTCTTTTCAGTCGTTCAGATCGTTTCAGTCGTTCAGATCGTTTCAGTCGTTCACCTCGTTTCCGTCGTTCAGATCGTTTCGGTCTTTCAGATCGTTTCAGTCGTTCACCTCGTTTCCGTCGTTCAGATCGTTTCCGTCATGAGATCGTTTCCGTCGTTCAGATTGTTTCAGTCGTTCAGATCGTTTCAGTCGTTCAGATCTCTTCCGTCGTTCAGTTCGTTTCCGTCGTTCATCTCGTTTCCGTCGTTCAGATCGTTTCAGTCGTTCAGATCGTTTCCGTCGTTCAGATCGTGTCCGTCATTCAGATCGTTTGTCGTTCAGCTCGTTTCAGTCGTTCAGATCGTTTCAGTCGTTCAGATCGTGTCCGTCATTCAGATCGTTTGTCGTTCAGCTCGTTTCAGTCGTTCAGATCGTTTCCGTCGTTCAGCTCTTTTCCGTCGTTCAGATCGTTTCAGTCGTTCAGATCGTTTCCGTCGTTCATCTCGTTTCCGTCGTTCAGATCGTTTCAGTCGTTCAGATCGTTTCAGTCGTTCAGATCGTTTCAGTCGTTCAGATCGTTTCCCTCATCAGCTCTTTTCCGTCGTTCAGATCGTTTCCGTCGTTCAGATCGTTTCCGTCGTTCATCTCGTTTCCGTCGTTCAGATCGTTTCAGTCGTTCATCTCGTTTCCGTCGTTCAGATCGTTTCAGTCGTTCAGATCGTTTCAGTCGTTCAGCTCGTTTCCGTCGTTCATCTCGTTTCCGTCGTTCATCTCGTTTCCGTCGTTCAGATCGTTTCAGTCGTTCATCTCGTTTCCGTCGTTCAGATCGTTTCAGTCATTCATCTCGTTTCCGTCGTTCAGATCGTTTCAGTCGTTCAGATTGTTTCAGTCGTTCAGATCGTTTCCGTCGTTCAGATCGTTTCAGTCGTTCAGATCGTTTCAGTCGTTCAGCTCGTTTCCGTCGTTCAGATCGTTTCAGTCGTTCAGATCGTTTCCGTCGTTCAGCTCGTTTCCGTCGTTCAGATCGTTTCAGTCGTTCAGATCGTTTCCGTCGTTCATCTCGTTTCCGTCGTTCAGATCCTTTCAGTCGTTCAGCTCGTTTCAGTCGTTCACCTCGTGTCCGTCGTTCAGATCGTTTCAGTCGTTCAGCTCGTTTCAGTCGTTCAGATCGTTTCCGTCGTTCAGATCGTTTCAGTCGTTCAGATCGTTTCAGTCGTTCAGCTCGTTTCCGTCGTTCACCTCGTTTCCGTCATTCAGATCGTTTCCGTCATGAGATCGTTTCCGTCGTTCAGATCGTTTCAGTCGTTCAGATCGTTTCAGTCATGAGATCGTTTCCGTCGTTCATCTCGTTTCCGTCGTTCAGATCGTTTCCGTCATGAGATCGTTTCCGTCGTTCAGATCGTTTCAGTCGTTCAGATCGTTTCAGTCGTTCACCTCGTTTCCGTCGTTCAGATCGTTTCAGTCGTTCAGCTCGTTTCAGTCGTTCACCTCGTGTCCGTCGTTCAGATCGTTTCAGTCGTTCAGCTCGTTTCAGTCGTTCAGATCGTTTCAGTCGTTCACCTCGTTTCCGTCATTCAGATCGTTTCGGTCGTTCAGCTCGTTTCGGTCGTTCACCTCGTTTCGGTCGTTCAGATCGTTTCAGTCGTTCAGCTCGTTTCAGTCGTTCAGCTCGTTTCGGTCGTTCAGATCATTTCAGTCGTTCACCTCGTTTCCGTCGTTCAGATCGTTTCGGTCTTTCAGATCGTTTCAGTCGTTCAGATCTCTTCTGTTGTTCAGATCATTTCAGTCGTTCAGATCGTTTCAGTCGTTCAGATCGTTTCCCTCTTCAGCTCTTTTCAGTCGTTCAGATCGTTTCAGTCGTTCAGCTCGTTTCAGTCGTTCAGATCTCTTCTGTTGTTCAGATCGTTTCAGTTGTTCAGATCGTTTCAGTCGTTCAGCTCGTTTCCGTCATTCAGATCGTTTCGGTCGTTCAGATCGTTTCAGTCGTTCAGATCGTTTCCCTCATCAGCTCTTTTCCGTCGTTCAGATCGTTTCCGTCGTTCAGATCGTTTCCGTCGTTCATCTCGTTTCCGTCGTTCAGATCGTTTCAGTCGTTCATCTCGTTTCCGTCGTTCAGATCGTTTCAGTCATTCATCTCGTTTCCGTCGTTCAGATCGTTTCAGTCGTTCAGATTGTTTCAGTCGTTCAGATCGTTTCCGTCGTTCAGATCGTTTCAGTCGTTCAGATCGTTTCAGTCGTTCAGCTCGTTTCCGTCGTTCAGATCGTTTCAGTCGTTCAGATCGTTTCCGTCGTTCATCTCGTTTCCGTCGTTCAGATCGTTTCAGTCGTTCAGCTCGTTTCAGTCGTTCACCTCGTGTCCGTCGTTCAGATCGTTTCAGTCGTTCAGCTCGTTTCAGTCGTTCAGATCGTTTCCGTCGTTCAGATCGTTTCAGTCGTTCAGATCGTTTCAGTCGTTCAGCTCGTTTCCGTCGTTCACCTCGTTTCCGTCGTTCAGATCGTTTCCGTCATGAGATCGTTTCCGTCGTTCAGATCGTTTCAGTCGTTCAGATCGTTTCAGTCATGAGATCGTTTCCGTCGTTCATCTCGTTTCCGTCGTTCAGATCGTTTCCGTCATGAGATCGTTTCCGTCGTTCAGATCGTTTCAGTCGTTCAGATCGTTTCCCTCATCAGCTCTTTTCAGTCGTTCAGATCGTTTCAGTCGTTCAGATCGTTTCAGTCGTTCACCTCGTTTCCGTCGTTCAGATCGTTTCGGTCTTTCAGATCGTTTCAGTCGTTCACCTCGTTTCCGTCGTTCAGATCGTTTCCGTCATGAGATCGTTTCAGTCGTTCAGATCGTTTCAGTCGTTCACCTCGTTTCCGTCGTTCAGATCGTTTCAGTCGTTCAGCTCGTTTCAGTCGTTCACCTCGTGTCCGTCGTTCAGATCGTTTCAGTCGTTCAGCTCGTTTCAGTCGTTCAGATCGTTTCAGTCGTTCACCTCGTTTCCGTCATTCAGATCGTTTCGGTCGTTCAGCTCGTTTCGGTCGTTCACCTCGTTTCGGTCGTTCAGATCGTTTCAGTCGTTCAGCTCGTTTCAGTCGTTCAGCTCGTTTCGGTCGTTCAGATCATTTCAGTCGTTCACCTCGTTTCCGTCGTTCAGATCGTTTCGGTCTTTCAGATCGTTTCAGTCGTTCAGATCTCTTCTGTTGTTCAGATCATTTCAGTCGTTCAGATCGTTTCAGTCGTTCAGATCGTTTCCCTCTTCAGCTCTTTTCAGTCGTTCAGATCGTTTCAGTCGTTCAGCTCGTTTCAGTCGTTCAGATCTCTTCTGTTGTTCAGATCGTTTCAGTTGTTCAGATCGTTTCAGTCGTTCAGCTCGTTTCCGTCATTCAGATCGTTTCGGTCGTTCAGATCGTTTCAGTCGTTCAGATCGTTTCCCTCATCAGCTCTTTTCCGTCGTTCAGATCGTTTCCGTCGTTCAGATCGTTTCCGTCGTTCATCTCGTTTCCGTCGTTCAGATCGTTTCAGTCGTTCATCTCGTTTCCGTCGTTCAGATCGTTTCAGTCATTCATCTCGTTTCCGTCGTTCAGATCGTTTCAGTCGTTCAGATTGTTTCAGTCGTTCAGATCGTTTCCGTCGTTCAGATCGTTTCAGTCGTTCAGATCGTTTCAGTCGTTCAGCTCGTTTCCGTCGTTCAGATCGTTTCAGTCGTTCAGATCGTTTCCGTCGTTCATCTCGTTTCCGTCGTTCAGATCGTTTCAGTCGTTCAGCTCGTTTCAGTCGTTCACCTCGTGTCCGTCGTTCAGATCGTTTCAGTCGTTCAGCTCGTTTCAGTCGTTCAGATCGTTTCCGTCGTTCAGATCGTTTCAGTCGTTCAGATCGTTTCAGTCGTTCAGCTCGTTTCCGTCGTTCACCTCGTTTCCGTCGTTCAGATCGTTTCCGTCATGAGATCGTTTCCGTCGTTCAGATCGTTTCAGTCGTTCAGATCGTTTCAGTCATGAGATCGTTTCCGTCGTTCATCTCGTTTCCGTCGTTCAGATCGTTTCCGTCATGAGATCGTTTCCGTCGTTCAGATCGTTTCAGTCGTTCAGATCGTTTCCCTCATCAGCTCTTTTCAGTCGTTCAGATCGTTTCAGTCGTTCAGATCGTTTCAGTCGTTCACCTCGTTTCCGTCGTTCAGATCGTTTCGGTCTTTCAGATCGTTTCAGTCGTTCACCTCGTTTCCGTCGTTCAGATCGTTTCCGTCATGAGATCGTTTCCGTCGTTCAGATTGTTTCAGTCGTTCAGATCGTTTCAGTCGTTCAGATCGTTTCCCTCATCAGCTCTTTTCCGTCGTTCAGATCGTTTCCGTCGTTCAGATCGTTTCCGTCGTACAGATCGTTTCCGTCGTTCATCTCGTTTCCGTCGTTCAGATCGTTTCAGTCGTTCACCTCGTTTCAGTCATTCATCTCGTTTCCGTCGTTCAGATCGTTTCAGTCGTTCAGATCGTTTCCGTCGTTCATCTCGTTTCCGTCGTTCAGATCGTTTCAGTCGTTCAGCTCGTTTCAGTCATGAGATCGTTTCCGTCGTTCATCTCGTTTCCGTCGTTCAGATCGTTTCCGTCGTTCATCTCGTTTCCGTCGTTCAGATCGTTTCAGTCGTTCAGATCGTTTCAGTCATGAGATCGTTTCCGTCGTTCATCTCGTTTCCGTCGTTCAGATCGTTTCCGTCATGAGATCGTTTCCATCGTTCAGATCGTTTCCCTCATCAGCTCTTTTCAGTCGTTCAGATCGTTTCAGTCGTTCAGATCGTTTCAGTCGTTCACCTCGTTTCCGTCGTTCAGATCGTTTCGGTCTTTCAGATCGTTTCAGTCGTTCACCTCGTTTCCGTCGTTCAGATCGTTTCCGTCATGAGATCGTTTCCGTCGTTCAGATTGTTTCAGTCGTTCAGATCGTTTCAGTCGTTCAGATCGTTTCAGTCGTTCAGATCGTTTCCCTCATCAGCTCTTTTCCGTCGTTCAGATCGTTTCCGTCGTTCAGATCGTTTCCGTCGTTCATCTCGTTTCCGTCGTTCAGATCGTTTCAGTCGTTCATCTCGTTTCCGTCGTTCAGATCGTTTCAGTCATTCATCTCGTTTCCGTCGTTCAGATCGTTTCAGTCGTTCAGATTGTTTCAGTCGTTCAGATCGTTTCCGTCGTTCAGATCGTTTCAGTCGTTCAGATCGTTTCAGTCGTTCAGCTCGTTTCCGTCGTTCAGATCGTTTCAGTCGTTCAGATCGTTTCCGTCGTTCATCTCGTTTCCGTCGTTCAGATCGTTTCAGTCGTTCAGCTCGTTTCAGTCGTTCACCTCGTGTCCGTCGTTCAGATCGTTTCAGTCGTTCAGCTCGTTTCAGTCGTTCAGATCGTTTCCGTCGTTCAGATCGTTTCAGTCGTTCAGATCGTTTCAGTCGTTCAGCTCGTTTCCGTCGTTCACCTCGTTTCCGTCGTTCAGATCGTTTCCGTCTTGAGATCGTTTCCGTCGTTCAGATCGTTTCAGTCGTTCAGATCGTTTCAGTCATGAGATCGTTTCCGTCGTTCATCTCGTTTCCGTCGTTCAGATCGTTTCCGTCATGAGATCGTTTCCGTCGTTCAGATCGTTTCAGTCGTTCAGATCGTTTCAGTCGTTCACCTCGTTTCCGTCGTTCAGATCGTTTCAGTCGTTCAGCTCGTTTCAGTCGTTCACCTCGTGTCCGTCGTTCAGATCGTTTCAGTCGTTCAGCTCGTTTCGGTCGTTCAGATCGTTTCGGTCGTTCACCTCGTTTCCGTCGTTCAGATCGTTTCAGTCGTTCAGCTCGTTTCAGTCGTTCAGCTCGTTTCGGTCGTTCAGATCGTTTCAGTCGTTCACCTCGTTTCCGTCGTTCAGATCGTTTCGGTCTTTCAGATCGTTTCAGTCGTTCAGATCTCTTCTGTTGTTCAGATCATTTCAGTCGTTCAGATCGTTTCAGTCGTTCAGATCGTTTCCCTCTTCAGCTCTTTTCAGTCGTTCAGATCGTTTCAGTCGTTAAGCTCGTTTCAGTCGTTCAGATCTCTTCTGTTGTTCAGATCGTTTCAGTTGTTCAGATCGTTTCAGTCGTTCAGCTCGTTTCCGTCATTCAGATCATTTCGGTCGTTCAGATCTCTTCTGTTGTTCAGATCGTTTCAGTTGTTCAGATCGTTTCAGTCGTTCACCTCGTTTCCGTCGTTCAGATCGTTTCGGTCTTTCAGATCGTTTCAGTCGTTCACCTCGTTTCCGTCGTTCAGATCGTTTCCGTCATGAGATCGTTTCCGTCGTTCAGATTGTTTCAGTCGTTCAGATCGTTTGTCGTTCATCTCGTTTCCGTCGTTCAGATCGTTTCAGTCGTTCAGATCTCTTCCGTCGTTCAGTTCGTTTCCGTCGTTCAGCTCGTTTCAGTCGTTCAGATCGTTTGTCGTTCAGATCGTTTCCGTCGTTCATCTCGTTTCCGTCGTTCAGATCGTTTCAGTCGTTCAGATCGTTTCCGTCGTTCATCTCGTTTCCGTCGTTCAGATCGTTTCAGTCGTTCAGATCTCTTCCGTCGTTCAGTTCGTTTCCGTCGTTCATCTCGTTTCCGTCGTTCAGATCGTTTCAGTCGTTCAGCTCGTTTCCGTCGTTCAGATCGTTTCAGTCGTTCAGATCGTTTCCGTCTTTCATCTCGTTTCCGTCGTTCAGATCGTTTCAGTCGTTCAGCTCGTTTCAGTCGTTCACCTCGTGTCCGTCGTTCAGATCGTTTCAGTCGTTCATCTCGTTTCCGTCGTTCAGATCGTTTCAGTCGTTCATCTCGTTTCCGTCGTTCAGATCGTTTCAGTCGTTCAGATTGTTTCAGTCGTTCAGATCGTTTCCGTCGTTCAGATCGTTTCAGTCGTTCAGATCGTTTCAGTCGTTCAGCTCGTTTCCGTCGTTCAGATCGTTTCAGTCGTTCAGATCGTTTCCGTCGTTCATCTCGTTTCCGTCGTTCAGATCGTTTCAGTCGTTCAGCTCGTTTCAGTCATGAGATCGTTTCCGTCGTTCATCTCGTTTCCGTCGTTCAGATCGTTTCCGTCGTTCATCTCGTTTCCGTCGTTCAGATCGTTTCAGTCGTTCAGATCGTTTCAGTCATGAGATCGTTTCCGTCGTTCATCTCGTTTCCGTCGTTCAGATCGTTTCCGTCATGAGATCGTTTCCGTCGTTCAGATCGTTTCCCTCATCAGCTCTTTTCAGTCGTTCAGATCGTTTCAGTCGTTCAGATCGTTTCAGTCGTTCACCTCGTTTCCGTCGTTCAGATCGTTTCGGTCTTTCAGATCGTTTCAGTCGTTCACCTCGTTTCCGTCGTTCAGATCGTTTCCGTCATGAGATCGTTTCCGTCGTTCAGATTGTTTCAGTCGTTCAGATCGTTTCAGTCGTTCAGATCGTTTCCCTCATCAGCTCTTTTCCGTCGTTCAGATCGTTTCCGTCGTTCAGATCGTTTCCGTCGTTCATCTCGTTTCCGTCGTTCAGATCGTTTCAGTCGTTCATCTCGTTTCCGTCGTTCAGATCGTTTCAGTCATTCATCTCGTTTCCGTCGTTCAGATCGTTTCAGTCGTTCAGATTGTTTCAGTCGTTCAGATCGTTTCCGTCGTTCAGATCGTTTCAGTCGTTCAGATCGTTTCAGTCGTTCAGCTCGTTTCCGTCGTTCAGATCGTTTCAGTCGTTCAGATCGTTTCCGTCGTTCATCTCGTTTCCGTCGTTCAGATCGTTTCAGTCGTTCAGCTCGTTTCAGTCGTTCACCTCGTGTCCGTCGTTCAGATCGTTTCAGTCGTTCAGCTCGTTTCAGTCGTTCAGATCGTTTCCGTCGTTCAGATCGTTTCAGTCGTTCAGATCGTTTCAGTCGTTCAGCTCGTTTCCGTCGTTCACCTCGTTTCCGTCGTTCAGATCGTTTCCGTCATGAGATCGTTTCCGTCGTTCAGATCGTTTCAGTCGTTCAGATCGTTTCAGTCATGAGATCGTTTCCGTCGTTCATCTCGTTTCCGTCGTTCAGATCGTTTCCGTCATGAGATCGTTTCCGTCGTTCAGATTGTTTCAGTCGTTCAGATCGTTTCAGTCGTTCAGATCGTTTCCCTCATCAGCTCTTTTCCGTCGTTCAGATCGTTTCCGTCGTTCAGATCGTTTCCGTCGTTCAGATCGTTTCCGTCGTTCATCTCGTTTCCGTCGTTCAGATCGTTTCAGTCGTTCATCTCGTTTCCGTCGTTCAGATCGTTTCAGTCATTCATCTCGTTTCAGTCGTTCATCTCGTTTCCGTCGTTCAGATCGTTTCAGTCATTCATCTCGTTTCCGTCGTTCAGATCGTTTCAGTCGTTCAGATTGTTTCAGTCGTTCAGATCGTTTCCGTCGTTCAGATCGTTTCAGTCGTTCAGATCGTTTCCGTCGTTCATCTCGTTTCCGTCGTTCAGATCGTTTCAGTCGTTCAGCTCGTTTCAGTCATGAGATCGTTTCCGTCGTTCATCTCGTTTCCGTCGTTCAGATCGTTTCCGTCGTTCATCTCGTTTCCGTCGTTCAGATCGTTTCAGTCGTTCAGATCGTTTCAGTCATGAGATCGTTTCCGTCGTTCATCTCGTTTCCGTCGTTCAGATCGTTTCCGTCATGAGATCGTTTCCGTCGTTCAGATCGTTTCCCTCATCAGCTCTTTTCAGTCGTTCAGATCGTTTCAGTCGTTCAGATCGTTTCAGTCGTTCACCTCGTTTCCGTCGTTCAGATCGTTTCGGTCTTTCAGATCGTTTCAGTCGTTCACCTCGTTTCCGTCGTTCAGATCGTTTCCGTCATGAGATCGTTTCCGTCGTTCAGATTGTTTCAGTCGTTCAGATCGTTTCAGTCGTTCAGATCGTTTCCCTCATCAGCTCTTTTCCGTCGTTCAGATCGTTTCCGTCGTTCAGATCGTTTCCGTCGTTCATCTCGTTTCCGTCGTTCAGATCGTTTCAGTCGTTCATCTCGTTTCCGTCGTTCAGATCGTTTCAGTCATTCATCTCGTTTCCGTCGTTCAGATCGTTTCAGTCGTTCAGATTGTTTCAGTCGTTCAGATCGTTTCCGTCGTTCAGATCGTTTCAGTCGTTCAGATCGTTTCAGTCGTTCAGCTCGTTTCCGTCGTTCAGATCGTTTCAGTCGTTCAGATCGTTTCCGTCGTTCATCTCGTTTCCGTCGTTCAGATCGTTTCAGTCGTTCAGCTCGTTTCAGTCGTTCACCTCGTGTCCGTCGTTCAGATCGTTTCAGTCGTTCAGCTCGTTTCAGTCGTTCAGATCGTTTCCGTCGTTCAGATCGTTTCAGTCGTTCAGATCGTTTCAGTCGTTCAGCTCGTTTCCGTCGTTCACCTCGTTTCCGTCGTTCAGATCGTTTCCGTCATGAGATCGTTTCCGTCGTTCAGATCGTTTCAGTCGTTCAGATCGTTTCAGTCATGAGATCGTTTCCGTCGTTCATCTCGTTTCCGTCGTTCAGATCGTTTCCGTCATGAGATCGTTTCCGTCGTTCAGATCGTTTCAGTCGTTCAGATCGTTTCAGTCGTTCACCTCGTTTCCGTCGTTCAGATCGTTTGAGTCGTTCAGCTCGTTTCAGTCGTTCACCTCGTGTCCGTCGTTCAGATCGTTTCAGTCGTTCAGCTCGTTTCGGTCGTTCAGATCGTTTCGGTCGTTCACCTCGTTTCCGTCGTTCAGATCGTTTCAGTCGTTCAGCTCGTTTCAGTCGTTCAAGCTCGTTTCGGTCGTTCAGATCGTTTCAGTCGTTCACCTCGTTTCCGTCGTTCAGATCGTTTCGGTCTTTCAGATCGTTTCAGTCGTTCAGATCTCTTCTGTTGTTCAGATCATTTCAGTCGTTCAGATCGTTTCAGTCGTTCAGATCGTTTCCCTCTTCAGCTCTTTTCAGTCGTTCAGATCGTTTCCCTCATCAGCTCTTTTCCGTCGTTCAGATCGTTTCCGTCGTTCAGATCGTTTCCGTCGTTCATCTCGTTTCCGTCGTTCAGATCGTTTCCGTCGTTCATCTCGTTTCCGTCGTTCAGATCGTTTCCGTCATGAGATCGTTTCCGTCGTTCAGATCGTTTCCCTCATCAGCTCTTTTCAGTCGTTCAGATCGTTTCAGTCGTTCAGATCGTTTCAGTCGTTCACCTCGTTTCCGTCGTTCAGATCGTTTCGGTCTTTCAGATCGTTTCAGTCGTTCACCTCGTTTCCGTCGTTCAGATCGTTTCCGTCATGAGATCGTTTCCGTCGTTCAGATTGTTTCAGTCGTTCAGATCGTTTCAGTCGTTCAGATCGTTTCCCTCATCAGCTCTTTTCCGTCGTTCAGATCGTTTCCGTCGTTCAGATCGTTTCCGTCGTTCATCTCGTTTCCGTCGTTCAGATCGTTTCAGTCGTTCATCTCGTTTCCGTCGTTCAGATCGTTTCAGTCATTCATCTCGTTTCCGTCGTTCAGATCGTTTCAGTCGTTCAGATCGTTTCAGTCGTTCAGATCGTTTCCGTCGTTCATCTCGTTTCCGTCGTTCAGATCGTTTCAGTCGTTCAGCTCGTTTCAGTCGTTCACCTCGTGTCCGTCGTTCAGATCGTTTCAGTCGTTCAGCTCGTTTCAGTCGTTCAGATCGTTTCCGTCGTTCAGATCGTTTCAGTCGTTCAGATCGTTTCAGTCGTTCAGCTCGTTTCCGTCGTTCACCTCGTTTCCGTCGTTCAGATCGTTTCCGTCATGAGATCGTTTCCGTCGTTCAGATCGTTTCAGTCGTTCAGATCGTTTCAGTCATGAGATCGTTTCCGTCGTTCATCTCGTTTCCGTCGTTCAGATCGTTTCCGTCATGAGATCGTTTCCGTCGTTCAGATCGTTTCAGTCGTTCAGATCGTTTCAGTCGTTCACCTCGTTTCCGTCGTTCAGATCGTTTCAGTCGTTCAGCTCGTTTCAGTCGTTCACCTCGTGTCCGTCGTTCAGATCGTTTCAGTCGTTCAGCTCGTTTCGGTCGTTCAGATCGTTTCGGTCGTTCACCTCGTTTCCGTCGTTCAGATCGTTTCAGTCGTTCAGCTCGTTTCAGTCGTTCAGCTCGTTTCGGTCGTTCAGATCGTTTCAGTCGTTCACCTCGTTTCCGTCGTTCAGATCGTTTCGGTCTTTCAGATCGTTTCAGTCGTTCAGATCTCTTCTGTTGTTCAGATCATTTCAGTCGTTCAGATCGTTTCAGTCGTTCAGATCGTTTCCCTCTTCAGCTCTTTTCAGTCGTTCAGATCGTTTCCCTCATCAGCTCTTTTCCGTCGTTCAGATCGTTTCCGTCGTTCAGATCGTTTCCGTCGTTCATCTCGTTTCCGTCGTTCAGATCGTTTCAGTCGTTCATCTCGTTTCCGTCGTTCAGATCGTTTCAGTCATTAATCTCGTTTCCGTCGTTCAGATCGTTTCAGTCGTTCAGATTGTTTCAGTCGTTCAGATCGTTTCCGTCGTTCAGATCGTTTCAGTCGTTCAGATCGTTTCAGTCGTTCAGCTCGTTTCCGTCGTTCAGATCGTTTCAGTCGTTCAGATCGTTTCCGTCGTTCATCTCGTTTCCGTCGTTCAGATCGTTTCAGTCGTTCAGCTCGTTTCAGTCATGAGATCGTTTCCGTCGTTCATCTCGTTTCCGTCGTTCAGATCGTTTCCGTCGTTCATCTCGTTTCCGTCGTTCAGATCGTTTCAGTCGTTCAGATCGTTTCAGTCATGAGATCGTTTCCGTCGTTCATCTCGTTTCCGTCGTTCAGATCGTTTCCGTCATGAGATCGTTTCCGTCGTTCAGATCGTTTCAGTCGTTCAGATCGTTTCCCTCATCAGCTCTTTTCAGTCGTTCAGATCGTTTCAGTCGTTCAGATCGTTTCAGTCGTTCACCTCGTTTCCGTCGTTCAGATCGTTTCGGTCTTTCAGATCGTTTCAGTCGTTCACCTCGTTTCCGTCGTTCAGATCGTTTCCGTCATGAGATCGTTTCCGTCGTTCAGATTGTTTCAGTCGTTCAGATCGTTTCAGTCGTTCAGATCTCTTCCGTCGTTCAGTTCGTTTCCGTCGTTCATCTCGTTTCCGTCGTTCAGATCGTTTCAGTCGTTCAGATCGTTTCCGTCGTTCAGATCGTGTCCGTCATTCAGATCGTTTGTCGTTCAGCTCGTTTCAGTCGTTCAGATCGTTTCAGTCGTTCAGATCGTGTCCGTCATTCAGATCGTTTGTCGTTCAGCTCGTTTCAGTCGTTCAGATCGTTTCCGTCGTTCAGCTCTTTTCCGTCGTTCAGATCGTTTCAGTCGTTCAGATCGTTTCCGTCGTTCATCTCGTTTCCGTCGTTCAGATCGTTTCAGTCGTTCAGATCGTTTCAGTCGTTCAGATCGTTTCAGTCGTTCAGATCGTTTCCCTCATCAGCTCTTTTCCGTCGTTCAGATCGTTTCCGTCGTTCAGATCGTTTCCGTCGTTCATCTCGTTTCCGTCGTTCAGATCGTTTCAGTCGTTCATCTCGTTTCCGTCGTTCAGATCGTTTCAGTCGTTCAGATCGTTTCAGTCGTTCAGCTCGTTTCCGTCGTTCATCTCGTTTCCGTCGTTCATCTCGTTTCCGTCGTTCAGATCGTTTCAGTCGTTCATCTCGTTTCCGTCGTTCAGATCGTTTCAGTCATTCATCTCGTTTCCGTCGTTCAGATCGTTTCAGTCGTTCAGCTCGTTTCAGTCATGAGATCGTTTCCGTCGTTCATCTCGTTTCCGTCGTTCAGATCGTTTCCGTCGTTCATCTCGTTTCCGTCGTTCAGATCGTTTCAGTCGTTCAGATCGTTTCAGTCATGAGATCGTTTCCGTCGTTCATCTCGTTTCCGTCGTTCAGATCGTTTCCGTCATGAGATCGTTTCCGTCGTTCAGATCGTTTCCCTCATCAGCTCTTTTCAGTCGTTCAGATCGTTTCAGTCGTTCAGATCGTTTCAGTCGTTCACCTCGTTTCCGTCGTTCAGATCGTTTCGGTCTTTCAGATCGTTTCAGTCGTTCACCTCGTTTCCGTCGTTCAGATCGTTTCCGTCATGAGATCGTTTCCGTCGTTCAGATTGTTTCAGTCGTTCAGATCGTTTCAGTCGTTCAGATCGTTTCCCTCATCAGCTCTTTTCCGTCGTTCAGATCGTTTCCGTCGTTCAGATCGTTTCCGTCGTTCATCTCGTTTCCGTCGTTCAGATCGTTTCAGTCGTTCATCTCGTTTCCGTCGTTCAGATCGTTTCAGTCATTCATCTCGTTTCCGTCGTTCAGATCGTTTCAGTCGTTCAGATTGTTTCAGTCGTTCAGATCGTTTCCGTCGTTCAGATCGTTTCAGTCGTTCAGATCGTTTCAGTCGTTCAGCTCGTTTCCGTCGTTCAGATCGTTTCAGTCGTTCAGATCGTTTCCGTCGTTCATCTCGTTTCCGTCGTTCAGATCGTTTCAGTCGTTCAGCTCGTTTCAGTCGTTCACCTCGTGTCCGTCGTTCAGATCGTTTCAGTCGTTCAGCTCGTTTCAGTCGTTCAGATCGTTTCCGTCGTTCAGATCGTTTCAGTCGTTCAGATCGTTTCAGTCGTTCAGCTCGTTTCCGTCGTTCACCTCGTTTCCGTCGTTCAGATCGTTTCCGTCATGAGATCGTTTCCGTCGTTCAGATCGTTTCAGTCGTTCAGATCGTTTCAGTCATGAGATCGTTTCCGTCGTTCATCTCGTTTCCGTCGTTCAGATCGTTTCCGTCATGAGATCGTTTCCGTCGTTCAGATCGTTTCAGTCGTTCAGATCGTTTCAGTCGTTCACCTCGTTTCCGTCGTTCAGATCGTTTCAGTCGTTCAGCTCGTTTCAGTCGTTCACCTCGTGTCCGTCGTTCAGATCGTTTCAGTCGTTCAGCTCGTTTCGGTCGTTCAGATCGTTTCGGTCGTTCACCTCGTTTCCGTCGTTCAGATCGTTTCAGTCGTTCAGCTCGTTTCAGTCGTTCAGCTCGTTTCGGTCGTTCAGATCGTTTCAGTCGTTCACCTCGTTTCCGTCGTTCAGATCGTTTCGGTCTTTCAGATCGTTTCAGTCGTTCAGATCTCTTCTGTTGTTCAGATCATTTCAGTCGTTCAGATCGTTTCAGTCGTTCAGATCGTTTCCCTCTTCAGCTCTTTTCAGTCGTTCAGATCGTTTCCCTCATCAGCTCTTTTCCGTCGTTCAGATCGTTTCCGTCGTTCAGATCGTTTCCGTCGTTCATCTCGTTTCCGTCGTTCAGATCGTTTCCGTCGTTCATCTCGTTTCCGTCGTTCAGATCGTTTCAGTCGTTCAGATCGTTTCAGTCATGAGATCGTTTCCGTCGTTCATCTCGTTTCCGTCGTTCAGATCGTTTCCGTCATGAGATCGTTTCCGTCGTTCAGATCGTTTCCCTCATCAGCTCTTTTCAGTCGTTCAGATCGTTTCAGTCGTTCAGATCGTTTCAGTCGTTCACCTCGTTTCCGTCGTTCAGATCGTTTCGGTCTTTCAGATCGTTTCAGTCGTTCACCTCGTTTCCGTCGTTCAGATCGTTTCCGTCATGAGATCGTTTCCGTCGTTCAGATTGTTTCAGTCGTTCAGATCGTTTCAGTCGTTCAGATCGTTTCCCTCATCAGCTCTTTTCCGTCGTTCAGATCGTTTCCGTCGTTCAGATCGTTTCCGTCGTTCATCTCGTTTCCGTCGTTCAGATCGTTTCAGTCGTTCATCTCGTTTCCGTCGTTCAGATCGTTTCAGTCATTCATCTCGTTTCCGTCGTTCAGATCGTTTCAGTCGTTCAGATCGTTTCAGTCGTTCAGATCGTTTCCGTCGTTCAGATCGTTTCAGTCGTTCAGATCGTTTCAGTCGTTCAGCTCGTTTCCGTCGTTCAGATCGTTTCAGTCGTTCAGATCGTTTCCGTCGTTCATCTCGTTTCCGTCGTTCAGATCGTTTCAGTGGTTCAGCTCGTTTCAGTCGTTCACCTCGTGTCCGTCGTTCAGATCGTTTCAGTCGTTCAGCTCGTTTCAGTCGTTCAGATCGTTTCCGTCGTTCAGATCGTTTCAGTCGTTCAGATCGTTTCAGTCGTTCAGCTCGTTTCCGTCGTTCACCTCGTTTCCGTCGTTCAGATCGTTTCCGTCATGAGATCGTTTCCGTCGTTCAGATCGTTTCAGTCGTTCAGATCGTTTCAGTCATGAGATCGTTTCCGTCGTTCATCTCGTTTCCGTCGTTCAGATCGTTTCCGTCATGAGATCGTTTCCGTCGTTCAGATCGTTTCAGTCGTTCAGATCGTTTCAGTCGTTCACCTCGTTTCCGTCGTTCAGATCGTTTCAGTCGTTCAGCTCGTTTCAGTCGTTCACCTCGTGTCCGTCGTTCAGATCGTTTCAGTCGTTCAGCTCGTTTCGGTCGTTCAGATCGTTTCGGTCGTTCACCTCGTTTCCGTCGTTCAGATCGTTTCAGTCGTTCAGCTCGTTTCAGTCGTTCAGCTCGTTTCGGTCGTTCAGATCGTTTCAGTCGTTCACCTCGTTTCCGTCGTTCAGATCGTTTCGGTCTTTCAGATCGTTTCAGTCGTTCAGATCTCTTCTGTTGTTCAGATCATTTCAGTCGTTCAGATCGTTTCAGTCGTTCAGATCGTTTCCCTCTTCAGCTCTTTTCAGTCGTTCAGATCGTTTCCCTCATCAGCTCTTTTCCGTCGTTCAGATCGTTTCCGTCGTTCAGATCGTTTCCGTCGTTCATCTCGTTTCCGTCGTTCAGATCGTTTCAGTCGTTCATCTCGTTTCCGTCGTTCAGATCGTTTCAGTCATTAATCTCGTTTCCGTCGTTCAGATCGTTTCAGTCGTTCAGATTGTTTCAGTCGTTCAGATCGTTTCCGTCGTTCAGATCGTTTCAGTCGTTCAGATCGTTTCAGTCGTTCAGCTCGTTTCCGTCGTTCAGATCGTTTCAGTCGTTCAGATCGTTTCCGTCGTTCATCTCGTTTCCGTCGTTCAGATCGTTTCAGTCGTTCAGCTCGTTTCAGTCATGAGATCGTTTCCGTCGTTCATCTCGTTTCCGTCGTTCAGATCGTTTCCGTCGTTCATCTCGTTTCCGTCGTTCAGATCGTTTCAGTCGTTCAGATCGTTTCAGTCATGAGATCGTTTCCGTCGTTCATCTCGTTTCCGTCGTTCAGATCGTTTCCGTCATGAGATCGTTTCCGTCGTTCAGATCGTTTCAGTCGTTCAGATCGTTTCCCTCATCAGCTCTTTTCAGTCGTTCAGATCGTTTCAGTCGTTCAGATCGTTTCAGTCGTTCACCTCGTTTCCGTCGTTCAGATCGTTTCGGTCTTTCAGATCGTTTCAGTCGTTCACCTCGTTTCCGTCGTTCAGATCGTTTCCGTCATGAGATCGTTTCCGTCGTTCAGATTGTTTCAGTCGTTCAGATCGTTTCAGTCGTTCAGATCTCTTCCGTCGTTCAGTTCGTTTCCGTCGTTCATCTCGTTTCCGTCGTTCAGATCGTGTCCGTCATTCAGATCGTTTGTCGTTCAGCTCGTTTCAGTCGTTCAGATCGTTTCAGTCGTTCACCTCGTTTCCGTCGTTCATCTCGTTTCAGTCGTTCAGATCGTTTCCGTCGTTCAGATCGTGTCCGTCATTCAGATCGTTTGTCGTTCAGCTCGTTTCAGTCGTTCAGATCGTTTCAGTCGTTCAGATCGTGTCCGTCATTCAGATCGTTTGTCGTTCAGCTCGTTTCAGTCGTTCAGATCGTTTCCGTCGTTCAGCTCTTTTCCGTCGTTCAGATCGTTTCAGTCGTTCAGATCGTTTCAGTCGTTCAGATCGTTTCCGTCGTTCAGATCGTTTCAGTCGTTCAGATCGTTTCAGTCGTTCAGCTCGTTTCCGTCGTTCACCTCGTTTCCGTCGTTCAGATCGTTTCCGTCATGAGATCGTTTCCGTCGTTCAGATCGTTTCAGTCGTTCAGATCGTTTCAGTCATGAGATCGTTTCCGTCGTTCATCTCGTTTCCGTCGTTCAGATCGTTTCCGTCATGAGATCGTTTCCGTCGTTCAGATCGTTTCAGTCGTTCAGATCGTTTCCCTCATCAGCTCTTTTCAGTCGTTCAGATCGTTTCAGTCGTTCAGATCGTTTCAGTCGTTCACCTCGTTTCCGTCGTTCAGATCGTTTCGGTCTTTCAGATCGTTTCAGTCGTTCACCTCGTTTCCGTCGTTCAGATCGTTTCCGTCATGAGATCGTTTCCGTCGTTCAGATTGTTTCAGTCGTTCAGATCGTTTCAGTCGTTCAGATCGTTTCCCTCATCAGCTCTTTTCCGTCGTTCAGATCGTTTCCGTCGTTCAGATCGTTTCCGTCGTACAGATCGTTTCCGTCGTTCATCTCGTTTCCGTCGTTCAGATCGTTTCAGTCGTTCACCTCGTTTCAGTCATTCATCTCGTTTCCGTCGTTCAGATCGTTTCAGTCGTTCAGATCGTTTCCGTCGTTCATCTCGTTTCCGTCGTTCAGATCGTTTCAGTCGTTCAGCTCGTTTCAGTCATGAGATCGTTTCCGTCGTTCATCTCGTTTCCGTCGTTCAGATCGTTTCCGTCGTTCATCTCGTTTCCGTCGTTCAGATCGTTTCAGTCGTTCAGATCGTTTCAGTCATGAGATCGTTTCCGTCGTTCATCTCGTTTCCGTCGTTCAGATCGTTTCCGTCATGAGATCGTTTCCGTCGTTCAGATCGTTTCCCTCATCAGCTCTTTTCAGTCGTTCAGATCGTTTCAGTCGTTCAGATCGTTTCAGTCGTTCACCTCGTTTCCGTCGTTCAGATCGTTTCGGTCTTTCAGATCGTTTCAGTCGTTCACCTCGTTTCCGTCGTTCAGATCGTTTCCGTCATGAGATCGTTTCCGTCGTTCAGATTGTTTCAGTCGTTCAGATCGTTTCAGTCGTTCAGATCGTTTCAGTCGTTCAGATCGTTTCCCTCATCAGCTCTTTTCCGTCGTTCAGATCGTTTCCGTCGTTCAGATCGTTTCCGTCGTTCATCTCGTTTCCGTCGTTCAGATCGTTTCAGTCGTTCATCTCGTTTCCGTCGTTCAGATCGTTTCAGTCATTCATCTCGTTTCCGTCGTTCAGATCGTTTCAGTCGTTCAGATTGTTTCAGTCGTTCAGATCGTTTCCGTCGTTCAGATCGTTTCAGTCGTTCAGATCGTTTCAGTCGTTCAGCTCGTTTCCGTCGTTCAGATCGTTTCAGTCGTTCAGATCGTTTCCGTCGTTCATCTCGTTTCCGTCGTTCAGATCGTTTCAGTCGTTCAGC
Organism: Blennius ocellaris; assembly: GCF_963422515.1. Taxonomy (NCBI): domain Eukaryota; kingdom Metazoa; phylum Chordata; class Actinopteri; order Blenniiformes; family Blenniidae; genus Blennius; species Blennius ocellaris. Next base: position 34,157,362 of record NC_137652.1, on the reverse strand, counting down.
TCGTTTCAGTCGTTCACCTCGTGTCCGTCGTTCAGATCGTTTCAGTCGTTCAGCTCGTTTCAGTCGTTCAGATCGTTTCCGTCGTTCAGATCGTTTCAGTCGTTCAGATCGTTTCAGTCGTTCAGCTCGTTTCCGTCGTTCACCTCGTTTCCGTCGTTCAGATCGTTTCCGTCTTGAGATCGTTTCCGTCGTTCAGATCGTTTCAGTCGTTCAGATCGTTTCAGTCATGAGATCGTTTCCGTCGTTCATCTCGTTTCCGTCGTTCAGATCGTTTCCGTCATGAGATCGTTTCCGTCGTTCAGATCGTTTCAGTCGTTCAGATCGTTTCAGTCGTTCACCTCGTTTCCGTCGTTCAGATCGTTTCAGTCGTTCAGCTCGTTTCAGTCGTTCACCTCGTGTCCGTCGTTCAGATCGTTTCAGTCGTTCAGCTCGTTTCGGTCGTTCAGATCGTTTCGGTCGTTCACCTCGTTTCCGTCGTTCAGATCGTTTCAGTCGTTCAGCTCGTTTCAGTCGTTCAGCTCGTTTCGGTCGTTCAGATCGTTTCAGTCGTTCACCTCGTTTCCGTCGTTCAGATCGTTTCGGTCTTTCAGATCGTTTCAGTCGTTCAGATCTCTTCTGTTGTTCAGATCATTTCAGTCGTTCAGATCGTTTCAGTCGTTCAGATCGTTTCCCTCTTCAGCTCTTTTCAGTCGTTCAGATCGTTTCAGTCGTTAAGCTCGTTTCAGTCGTTCAGATCTCTTCTGTTGTTCAGATCGTTTCAGTTGTTCAGATCGTTTCAGTCGTTCAGCTCGTTTCCGTCATTCAGATCATTTCGGTCGTTCAGATCTCTTCTGTTGTTCAGATCGTTTCAGTTGTTCAGATCGTTTCAGTCGTTCACCTCGTTTCCGTCGTTCAGATCGTTTCGGTCTTTCAGATCGTTTCAGTCGTTCACCTCGTTTCCGTCGTTCAGATCGTTTCCGTCATGAGATCGTTTCCGTCGTTCAGATTGTTTCAGTCGTTCAGATCGTTTGTCGTTCATCTCGTTTCCGTCGTTCAGATCGTTTCAGTCGTTCAGATCTCTTCCGTCGTTCAGTTCGTTTCCGTCGTTCAGCTCGTTTCAGTCGTTCAGATCGTTTGTCGTTCAGATCGTTTCCGTCGTTCATCTCGTTTCCGTCGTTCAGATCGTTTCAGTCGTTCAGATCGTTTCCGTCGTTCATCTCGTTTCCGTCGTTCAGATCGTTTCAGTCGTTCAGATCTCTTCCGTCGTTCAGTTCGTTTCCGTCGTTCATCTCGTTTCCGTCGTTCAGATCGTTTCAGTCGTTCAGCTCGTTTCCGTCGTTCAGATCGTTTCAGTCGTTCAGATCGTTTCCGTCTTTCATCTCGTTTCCGTCGTTCAGATCGTTTCAGTCGTTCAGCTCGTTTCAGTCGTTCACCTCGTGTCCGTCGTTCAGATCGTTTCAGTCGTTCATCTCGTTTCCGTCGTTCAGATCGTTTCAGTCGTTCATCTCGTTTCCGTCGTTCAGATCGTTTCAGTCGTTCAGATTGTTTCAGTCGTTCAGATCGTTTCCGTCGTTCAGATCGTTTCAGTCGTTCAGATCGTTTCAGTCGTTCAGCTCGTTTCCGTCGTTCAGATCGTTTCAGTCGTTCAGATCGTTTCCGTCGTTCATCTCGTTTCCGTCGTTCAGATCGTTTCAGTCGTTCAGCTCGTTTCAGTCATGAGATCGTTTCCGTCGTTCATCTCGTTTCCGTCGTTCAGATCGTTTCCGTCGTTCATCTCGTTTCCGTCGTTCAGATCGTTTCAGTCGTTCAGATCGTTTCAGTCATGAGATCGTTTCCGTCGTTCATCTCGTTTCCGTCGTTCAGATCGTTTCCGTCATGAGATCGTTTCCGTCGTTCAGATCGTTTCCCTCATCAGCTCTTTTCAGTCGTTCAGATCGTTTCAGTCGTTCAGATCGTTTCAGTCGTTCACCTCGTTTCCGTCGTTCAGATCGTTTCGGTCTTTCAGATCGTTTCAGTCGTTCACCTCGTTTCCGTCGTTCAGATCGTTTCCGTCATGAGATCGTTTCCGTCGTTCAGATTGTTTCAGTCGTTCAGATCGTTTCAGTCGTTCAGATCGTTTCCCTCATCAGCTCTTTTCCGTCGTTCAGATCGTTTCCGTCGTTCAGATCGTTTCCGTCGTTCATCTCGTTTCCGTCGTTCAGATCGTTTCAGTCGTTCATCTCGTTTCCGTCGTTCAGATCGTTTCAGTCATTCATCTCGTTTCCGTCGTTCAGATCGTTTCAGTCGTTCAGATTGTTTCAGTCGTTCAGATCGTTTCCGTCGTTCAGATCGTTTCAGTCGTTCAGATCGTTTCAGTCGTTCAGCTCGTTTCCGTCGTTCAGATCGTTTCAGTCGTTCAGATCGTTTCCGTCGTTCATCTCGTTTCCGTCGTTCAGATCGTTTCAGTCGTTCAGCTCGTTTCAGTCGTTCACCTCGTGTCCGTCGTTCAGATCGTTTCAGTCGTTCAGCTCGTTTCAGTCGTTCAGATCGTTTCCGTCGTTCAGATCGTTTCAGTCGTTCAGATCGTTTCAGTCGTTCAGCTCGTTTCCGTCGTTCACCTCGTTTCCGTCGTTCAGATCGTTTCCGTCATGAGATCGTTTCCGTCGTTCAGATCGTTTCAGTCGTTCAGATCGTTTCAGTCATGAGATCGTTTCCGTCGTTCATCTCGTTTCCGTCGTTCAGATCGTTTCCGTCATGAGATCGTTTCCGTCGTTCAGATCGTTTCAGTCGTTCAGATCGTTTCAGTCGTTCACCTCGTTTCCGTCGTTCAGATCGTTTCAGTCGTTCAGCTCGTTTCAGTCGTTCACCTCGTGTCCGTCGTTCAGATCGTTTCAGTCGTTCAGCTCGTTTCGGTCGTTCAGATCGTTTCGGTCGTTCACCTCGTTTCCGTCGTTCAGATCGTTTCAGTCGTTCAGCTCGTTTCAGTCGTTCAGCTCGTTTCGGTCGTTCAGATCGTTTCAGTCGTTCACCTCGTTTCCGTCGTTCAGATCGTTTCGGTCTTTCAGATCGTTTCAGTCGTTCAGATCTCTTCTGTTGTTCAGATCATTTCAGTCGTTCAGATCGTTTCAGTCGTTCAGATCGTTTCCCTCTTCAGCTCTTTTCAGTCGTTCAGATCGTTTCAGTCGTTAAGCTCGTTTCAGTCGTTCAGATCTCTTCTGTTGTTCAGATCGTTTCAGTTGTTCAGATCGTTTCAGTCGTTCAGCTCGTTTCCGTCATTCAGATCATTTCGGTCGTTCAGATCTCTTCTGTTGTTCAGATCGTTTCAGTTGTTCAGATCGTTTCAGTCGTTCACCTCGTTTCCGTCGTTCAGATCGTTTCGGTCTTTCAGATCGTTTCAGTCGTTCACCTCGTTTCCGTCGTTCAGATCGTTTCCGTCATGAGATCGTTTCCGTCGTTCAGATCGTTTCAGTCGTTCAGATCGTTTCAGTCGTTCAGCTCGTTTCCGTCGTTCAGATCGTTTCAGTCGTTCAGATCGTTTCCGTCGTTCATCTCGTTTCCGTCGTTCAGATCGTTTCAGTCGTTCAGATCTCTTCCGTCGTTCAGTTCGTTTCCGTCGTTCATCTCGTTTCCGTCGTTCAGCTCGTTTCCGTCGTTCAGATCGTTTCAGTCGTTCAGATCGTTTCCGTCTTTCATCTCGTTTCCGTCGTTCAGATCGTTTCAGTCGTTCAGCTCGTTTCAGTCGTTCACCTCGTGTCCGTCGTTCAGATCGTTTCAGTCGTTCAGCTCGTTTCAGTCGTTCAGATCGTTTCCGTCGTTCAGATCGTTTCAGTCGTTCAGATCGTTTCCGTCGTTCATCTCGTTTCCGTCGTTCAGATCGTTTCCGTCATGAGATCGTTTCCGTCGTTCAGATCGTTTCAGTCGTTCAGATCGTTTCAGTCGTTCACCTCGTTTCCGTCGTTCAGATCGTTTCGGTCTTTCAGATCGTTTCAGTCGTTCAGATCTCTTCTGTTGTTCAGATCATTTCAGTCGTTCAGATCGTTTCAGTCGTTCAGATCGTTTCCCTCTTCAGCTCTTTTCAGTCGTTCAGATCGTTTCAGTCGTTCAGCTCGTTTCAGTCGTTCAGATCTCTTCTGTTGTTCAGATCGTTTCGGTCGTTCAGATCTCTTCTGTTGTTCAGATCGTTTCAGTTGTTCAGATCGTTTCAGTCGTTCACCTCGTTTCCGTCGTTCAGATCGTTTCGGTCTTTCAGATCGTTTCAGTCGTTCACCTCGTTTCCGTCGTTCAGATCGTTTCCGTCGTTCAGATTGTTTCAGTCGTTCAGATCGTTTGTCGTTCAGATCGTTTCAGTCGTTCAGATCGTTTCCGTCATTCAGATCGTTTCAGTCGTTCATCTCGTTTCCGTCGTTCAGATCGTTTCAGTCGTTCAGATCTCTTCCGTCGTTCAGTTCGTTTCCGTCGTTCAGCTCTTTCAGTCGTTCAGATCGTTTGTCGTTCAGATCGTTTCCGTCGTTCATCTCGTTTCCGTCATTCAGATCGTTTCAGTCGTTCAGATCGTTTCAGTCGTTCAGCTCGTTTCCGTCGTTCAGATCGTTTCAGTCGTTCAGATCGTTTCCGTCGTTCATCTCGTTTCCGTCGTTCAGATCGTTTCAGTCGTTCAGATCTCTTCCGTCGTTCAGTTCGTTTCCGTCGTTCATCTCGTTTCCGTCGTTCAGATCGTTTCAGTCGTTCAGCTCGTTTCCGTCGTTCAGATCGTTTCAGTCGTTCAGATCGTTTCCGTCTTTCATCTCGTTTCCGTCGTTCAGATCGTTTCCGTCATGAGATCGTTTCCGTCATTCAGATCGTTTGTCGTTCAGCTCGTTTCCGTCGTTCAGATCGTTTCAGTCGTTCAGATCGTTTCAGTCGTTCACCTCGTTTCCGTCGTTCAGATCGTTTCAGTCGTTCAGCTCGTTTCAGTCGTTCACCTCGTGTCCGTCGTTCAGATCGTTTCAGTCGTTCAGCTCGTTTCAGTCGTTCAGATCGTTTCAGTCGTTCACCTCGTTTCCGTCGTTCAGATCGTTTCCGTCATGAGATCGTTTCCGTCGTTCAGATCGTTTCAGTCGTTCAGATCGTTTCCGTCGTTCAGATCGTTTCAGTCGTTCAGATCGTGTCCGTCATTCAGATCGTTTGTCGTTCAGCTCGTTTCAGTCGTTCACCTCGTGTCCGTCGTTCAGATCGTTTCAGTCGTTCAGCTCGTTTCAGTCGTTCAGATCGTTTCAGTCGTTCACCTCGTTTCCGTCGTTCAGATCGTTTCGGTCTTTCAGATCGTTTCAGTCGTTCACCTCGTTTCCGTCGTTCAGATCGTTTCAGTCGTTCAGATCGTTTCCGTCGTTCAGATCGTTTCCGTCGTTCAGATCGTTTCAGTCGTTCACCTCGTTTCCGTCGTTCAGATCGTTTCCGTCATGAGATCGTTTCCGTCGTTCAGATCGTTTCAGTCGTTCAGATCGTTTCCGTCGTTCAGATCGTTTCAGTCGTTCAGATCGTGTCCGTCATTCAGATCGTTTGTCGTTCAGCTCGTTTCAGTCGTTCAGATCGTTTGTCGTTCAGATCGTTTCAGTCGTTCAGATCGTTTCAGTCGTTCAGCTCGTTTCAGTCGTTCACCTCGTGTCCGTCGTTCAGATCGTTTCAGTCGTTCAGCTCGTTTCAGTCGTTCAGATCGTTTCCGTCGTCCAGATCGTTTCCGTCGTTCAGATCGTTTTTGTCGTTCAGATCGTTTCCGTCGTCCAGATCGTTTCAGTGGTTCAGATCGCTTCAGTCATTCAGATCGTTTCCCTCGTTCAGCTCGTTTCCGTCGTTCAGATCGTTTCCGTCGTTCATCTCGTTTCCGTCGTTCAGATCGTTTCAGTCGTTCAGATCTCTTCCGTCGTTCAGTTCGTTTCCGTCGTTCATCTCGTTTCCGTCGTTCAGATCGTTTCAGTCGTTCAGATTGTTTCAGTCGTTCAGATCGTTTCCGTCGTTCAGATCGTTTCAGTCGTTCAGATCGTTTCCGTCATGAGATCGTTTCCGTCATTCAGATCGTTTGTCGTTCAGCTCGTTTCCGTCGTTCAGATCGTTTCAGTCGTTCAGATCGTTTCAGTCGTTCACCTCGTTTCCGTCGTTCAGATCGTTTCAGTCGTTCAGCTCGTTTCAGTCGTTCACCTCGTGTCCGTCGTTCAGATCGTTTCAGTCGTTCAGCTCGTTTCAGTCGTACAGATCGTTTCAGTCGTTCACCTCGTTTCCGTCGTTCAGATCGTTTCGGTCTTTCAGATCGTTTCAGTCGTTCACCTCGTTTCCGTCGTTCAGATCGTTTCCGTCATGAGATCGTTTCCGTCGTTCAGATCGTTTCAGTCGTTCAGATCGTTTCCGTCATGAGATCGTTTCCGTCGTTCAGATCGTTTCAGTTGTTCAGCTCGTTTCAGTCGTTCAACTCGTTTCCGTCGTTCAGATCGTTTCCGTCATGAGATCGTTTCCGTCGTTCAGATCGTTTCAGTCGTTCAGATCGTTTCAGTCGTTCAGATCGTTTCCGTCGTTCAGATCGTTTCAGTCGTTCAGATCGTTTCAGTCGTTCAGCTCGTTTCCGTCGTTCAGATCGTTTGTCGTTCAGCTCGTTTCCGTCGTTCAGATCGTTTCCGTCGTTCAGATCGTTTCCGTCGTTCATCTCGTTTCCGTCGTTCAGATCGTTTCAGTCGTTCATCTCGTTTCCGTCGTTCAGATCGTTTCAGTCGTTCAGATCGTTTCAGTCGTTCAGATCGTTTCCGTCGTTCAGATCGTTTCAGTCGTTCAGATCGTTTCAGTCGTTCAGCTCGTTTCAGTCGTTCAGATCGTTTCAGTCGTTCACCTCGTTTCCGTCGTTCAGATCGTTTCGGTCTTTCAGATCGTTTCAGTCGTTTACCTCGTTTCCGTCGTTCAGATCGTTTCAGTCGTTCAGCTCGTTTCAGTCGTTCAGCTCGTTTCAGTCGTTCAGTTCGTTTCCGTCGTTCAGCTCGTTTCAGTCGTTCAGATCGTTTGTCGTTCAGATCGTTTCCGTCGTTCATCTCGTTTCCGTCGTTCAGATCGTTTCAGTCGTTCAGATCGTTTCAGTCGTTCAGCTCGTTTCCGTCGTTCAGATCGTTTCAGTCGATCAGATCGTTTCCGTCGTTCATCTCGTTTCCGTCGTTCAGATCGTTTCAGTCGTTCAGATCTCTTCCGTCGTTCAGTTCGTTTCCGTCGTTCATCTCGTTTCCGTCGTTCAGATCGTTTCAGTCGTTCAGCTCGTTTCCGTCGTTCAGATCGTTTCAGTCGTTCAGATCGTTTCCGTCTTTCATCTCGTTTCCGTCGTTCAGATCGTTTCCATCATGAGATCGTTTCCGTCATTCAGATCGTTTGTCGTTCAGCTCGTTTCCGTCGTTCAGATCGTTTCAGTCGTTCAGATCGTTTCAGTCGTTCACCTCGTTTCCGTCGTTCAGATCGTTTCAGTCGTTCAGCTCGTTTCAGTCGTTCACCTCGTGTCCGTCATTCAGATCGTTTGTCGTTCAGCTCGTTTCAGTCGTTCAGATCGTTTGTCGTTCAGATCGTTTCAGTCGTTCATCTCGTTTCCGTCGTTCAGATCGTTTCAGTCGTTCAGATCTCTTCCGTCGTTCAGTTCGTTTCCGTCGTTCATCTCGTTTCCGTCGTTCAGATCGTTTCAGTCGTTCAGATCTCTTCCGTCGTTCAGTTCGTTTCCGTCGTTCATCTCGTTTCCGTCGTTCAGATCGTTTCAGTCGTTCAGCTCGTTTCCGTCGTTCAGATCGTTTCAGTCGTTCAGATCGTTTCCGTCTTTCATCTCGTTTCCGTCGTTCAGATCGTTTCCATCATGAGATCGTTTCCGTCATTCAGATCGTTTCAGTCGTTCAGATTGTTTCAGTCGTTCAGCTCGTTTCCGTCGTTCAGATCGTTTCAGTCATTCAGATCGTTTCCGTCGTTCATCTCGTTTCCGTCGTTCAGATCGTTTCCGTCATGAGATCGTTTCCGTCGTTCAGATCGTTTCAGTCGTTCAGATCGTTTCAGTCGTTCAGATCGTTTCAGTCGTTCACCTCGTTTCCGTCGTTCAGATCGTTTCAGTCGTTCAGCTCGTTTCAGTCGTTCAGATCGTTTCAGTCGTTCACCTCGTTTCCGTCGTTCAGATCGTTTCGGTCTTTCAGATCGTTTCAGTCGTTCACCTCGTTTCCGTCGTTCAGCTCGTTTCAGTCGTTCAGTTCGTTTCCGTCGTTCAGCTCGTTTCAGTCGTTCAGATCGTTTGTCGTTCAGATCGTTTCCGTCGTTCATCTCGTTTCCGTCGTTCAGATCGTTTCAGTCGTTCAGATCGTTTCAGTCGTTCAGCTCGTTTCCGTCGTTCAGATCGTTTCAGTCGTTCAGATCGTTTCCGTCGTTCAGCTCGTTTCCGTCGTTCAGATCGTTTCAGTCGTTCAGATCGTTTCCGTCGTTCATCTCGTTTCCGTCGTTCAGATCGTTTCAGTCGTTCAGCTCGTTTCAGTCGTTCACCTCGTGTCCGTCGTTCAGATCGTTTCAGTCGTTCAGCTCGTTTCAGTCGTTCAGATCGTTTCCGTCGTTCAGATCGTTTCAGTCGTTCAGATCGTTTCAGTCGTTCAGCTCGTTTCCGTCGTTCAGATCGTTTCAGTCATTCAGATCGTTTCCGTCGTTCAGATCGTTTCAGTCGTTCAGATCGTTTCAGTCGTTCAGCTCGTTTCCGTCGTTCAGATCGTTTCAGTCATTCAGATCGTTTCCGTCGTTCATCTCGTTTCCGTCGTTCAGATCGTTTCCGTCATGAGATCGTTTCCGTCGTTCAGATCGTTTCAGTCGTTCAGATCGTTTCAGTCGTTCACCTCGTTTCCGTCGTTCAGATCGTTTCAGTCATTCAGCTCGTTTCAGTCGTTCACCTCGTGTCCGTCGTTCAGATCGTTTCAGTCGTTCAGCTCGTTTCAGTCGTTCAGATCGTTTCAGTCGTTCACCTCGTTTCCGTCATTCAGATCGTTTCGGTCGTTCAGCTCGTTTCGGTCGTTCACCTCGTTTCCGTCGTTCAGATCGTTTCGGTCGTTCAGCTCGTTTCAGTCGTTCAGCTCGTTTCAGTCGTTCAGATCGTTTCAGTCGTTCACCTCGTTTCCGTCGTTCAGATCGTTTCGGTCTTTCAGATCGTTTCAGTCGTTCAGATCTCTTCTGTTGTTCAGATCATTTCAGTCGTTCAGATCGTTTCAGTCGTTCAGATCGTTTCCCTCTTCAGCTCTTTTCAGTCGTTCAGATCGTTTCAGTCGTTCAGCTCGTTTCAGTCGTTCAGATCTCTTCTGTTGTTCAGATCGTTTCAGTTGTTCAGATCGTTTCAGTCGTTCAGCTCGTTTCCGTCATTCAGATCGTTTCGGTCGTTCAGATCTCTTCTGTTGTTCAGATCGTTTCAGTTGTTCAGATCGTTTCAGTCGTTCACCTCGTTTCCGTCGTTCAGATCGTTTCGGTCTTTCAGATCGTTTCAGTCGTTCACCTCGTTTCCGTCGTTCAGATCGTTTCCGTCATGAGATCGTTTCCGTCGTTCAGATTGTTTCAGTCGTTCAGATCGTTTGTCGTTCAGATCGTTTCAGTCGTTCAGATCGTTTCCGTCATTCAGATCGTTTCAGTCGTTCATCTCGTTTCCGTCGTTCAGATCGTTTCAGTCGTTCAGATCTCTTCCGTCGTTCAGTTCGTTTCCGTCGTTCAGCTCGTTTCAGTCGTTCAGATCGTTTGTCGTTCAGATCGTTTCCGTCGTTCATCTCGTTTCCGTCATTCAGATCGTTTCAGTCGTTCAGATCTCTTCCGTCGTTCAGTTCGTTTCCGTCGTTCATCTCGTTTCCGTCGTTCAGATCGTTTCCGTCGTTCAGATCGTTTCAGTCGTTCAGATCGTTTCCGTCTTTCATCTCGTTTCCGTCGTTCAGATCGTTTCCGTCATGAGATCGTTTCCGTCATTCAGATCGTTTGTCGTTCAGCTCGTTTCCGTCGTTCATCTCGTTTCCGTCGTTCAGATCGTTTCCGTCATGAGATCGTTTCCGTCGTTCAGATCGTTTCAGTCGTTCAGATCGTTTCCGTCGTTCAGATCGTTTCAGTCGTTCAGATCGTGTCCGTCATTCAGATCGTTTGTCGTTCAGCTCGTTTCAGTCGTTCAGATCGTTTGTCGTTCAGATCGTTTCAGTCGTTCAGATCGTTTCCGTCGTTCAGATCGTTTCAGTCGTTCAGATCGTTTCAGTCGTTCAGCTCGTTTCCGTCGTTCAGATCGTTTCAGTCGTTCAGATCGTTTCCGTCGTTCATCTCGTTTCCGTCGTTCAGATCGTTTCAGTCGTTCAGCTCGTTTCAGTCGTTCACCTCGTGTCCGTCGTTCAGATCGTTTCAGTCGTTCAGCTCGTTTCAGTCGTTCAGATCGTTTCCGTCGTTCAGATCGTTTCAGTCGTTCAGCTCGTTTCCGTCGTTCAGATCGTTTCAGTCATTCAGATCGTTTCCGTCGTTCATCTCGTTTCCGTCGTTCAGATCGTTTCCGTCATGAGATCGTTTCCGTCGTTCAGATCGTTTCAGTCGTTCAGATCGTTTCAGTCGTTCACCTCGTTTCCGTCGTTCAGATCGTTTCAGTCATTCAGCTCGTTTCAGTCGTTCACCTCGTGTCCGTCGTTCAGATCGTTTCAGTCGTTCAGCTCGTTTCAGTCGTTCAGATCGTTTCAGTCGTTCACCTCGTTTCCGTCATTCAGATCGTTTCGGTCGTTCAGCTCGTTTCGGTCGTTCACCTCGTTTCCGTCGTTCAGATCGTTTCAGTCGTTCAGCTCGTTTCAGTCGTTCAGCTCGTTTCAGTCGTTCAGATCGTTTCAGTCGTTCACCTCGTTTCCGTCGTTCAGATCGTTTCGGTCTTTCAGATCGTTTCAGTCGTTCAGATCTCTTCTGTTGTTCAGATCATTTCAGTCGTTCAGCTCGTTTCAGTCGTTCAGATCGTTTCCGTCATTCAGATCGTTTCGGTCGTTCAGATCTCTTCAGTCGTTCAGATCGTTTCCGTCGTTCAGATCGTTTCAGTCGTTCAGATCGTTTCAGTCGTTCAGCTCGTTTCCGTCGTTCAGATCGTTTCAGTCATTCAGATCGTTTCCGTCGTTCATCTCGTTTCCGTCGTTCAGATCGTTTCCGTCATGAGATCGTTTCCGTCGTTCAGATCGTTTCAGTCGTTCAGATCGTTTCAGTCGTTCACCTCGTTTCCGTCGTTCAGATCGTTTCAGTCATTCAGCTCGTTTCAGTCGTTCACCTCGTGTCCGTCGTTCAGATCGTTTCAGTCGTTCAGCTCGTTTCAGTCGTTCAGATCGTTTCAGTCGTTCACCTCGTTTCCGTCATTCAGATCGTTTCGGTCGTTCAGCTCGTTTCGGTCGTTCACCTCGTTTCCGTCGTTCAGATCGTTTCGGTCGTTCAGCTCGTTTCAGTCGTTCAGCTCGTTTCAGTCGTTCAGATCGTTTCAGTCGTTCACCTCGTTTCCGTCGTTCAGATCGTTTCGGTCTTTCAGATCGTTTCAGTCGTTCAGATCTCTTCTGTTGTTCAGATCATTTCAGTCGTTCAGATCGTTTCAGTCGTTCAGATCGTTTCCCTCTTCAGCTCTTTTCAGTCGTTCAGATCGTTTCAGTCGTTCAGCTCGTTTCAGTCGTTCAGATCTCTTCTGTTGTTCAGATCGTTTCAGTTGTTCAGATCGTTTCAGTCGTTCAGCTCGTTTCCGTCATTCAGATCGTTTCGGTCATTCAGATCTCTTCTGTTGTTCAGATCGTTTCAGTTGTTCAGATCGTTTCAGTCGTTCACCTCGTTTCCGTCGTTCAGATCGTTTCGGTCTTTCAGATCGTTTCAGTCGTTCACCTCGTTTCCGTCGTTCAGATCGTTTCCGTCATGAGATCGTTTCCGTCGTTCAGATTGTTTCAGTCGTTCAGATCGTTTGTCGTTCAGATCGTTTCAGTCGTTCAGATCGTTTCCGTCATTCAGATCGTTTCAGTCGTTCATCTCGTTTCCGTCGTTCAGATCGTTTCAGTCGTTCAGATCTCTTCCGTCGTTCAGTTCGTTTCCGTCGTTCAGCTCGTTTCAGTCGTTCAGATCGTTTGTCGTTCAGATCGTTTCCGTCGTTCATCTCGTTTCCGTCATTCAGATCGTTTCAGTCGTTCAGATCTCTTCCGTCGTTCAGTTCGTTTCCGTCGTTCATCTCGTTTCCGTCGTTCAGATCGTTTCCGTCGTTCAGATCGTTTCAGTCGTTCAGATCGTTTCCGTCTTTCATCTCGTTTCCGTCGTTCAGATCGTTTCCGTCATGAGATCGTTTCCGTCATTCAGATCGTTTGTCGTTCAGCTCGTTTCCGTCGTTCAGATCGTTTCAGTCGTTCAAATCGTTTCAGTCGTTCACCTCGTTTCCGTCGTTCAGATCGTTTCAGTCGTTCAGCTCGTTTCAGTCGTTCACCTCGTGTCCGTCGTTCAGATCGTTTCAGTCGTTCAGCTCGTTTCAGTCGTTCAGATCGTTTCAGTCGTTCACCTCGTTTCCGTCGTTCAGATCGTTTCCGTCGTTCAGATCGTTTCCGTCATGAGATCGTTTCCGTCGTTCAGATCGTTTCAGTCGTTCAGATCGTTTCCGTCGTTCAGATCGTTTCAGTCGTTCAGATCGTGTCCGTCATTCAGATCGTTTGTCGTTCAGCTCGTTTCAGTCGTTCACCTCGTGTCCGTCGTTCAGATCGTTTCAGTCGTTCAGCTCGTTTCAGTCGTTCAGATCGTTTCAGTCGTTCACCTCGTTTCCGTCGTTCAGATCGTTTCGGTCTTTCAGATCGTTTCAGTCGTTCACCTCGTTTCCGTCGTTCAGATCGTTTCCGTCATGAGATCGTTTCCGTCGTTCAGATCGTTTCAGTCGTTCAGATCGTTTCCGTCGTTCAGATCGTTTCAGTCGTTCAGATCGTGTCCGTCATTCAGATCGTTTGTCGTTCAGCTCGTTTCAGTCGTTCAGATCGTTTGTCGTTCAGATCGTTTCAGTCGTTCAGATCGTTTCCGTCGTTCAGATCGTTTCGGTCTTTCAGATCGTTTCAGTCATTCACCTCGTTTCCGTCGTTCAGATCGTTTCAGTCGTTCAGATCGTGTCCGTCATTCAGATCGTTTGTCGTTCAGCTCGTTTCAGTCATTCAGATCGTTTGTCGTTCAGATCGTTTCCGTCGTTCAGATCGTTTCCGTCATTCAGATCGTTTCAGTCATTCATCTCGTTTCCGTCGTTCAGATCGTTTCAGTCGTTCAGATTGTTTCAGTCGTTCAGATCGTTTCCGTCGTTCAGATCGTTTCAGTCGTTCAGATCGTTTCCGTCATGAGATCGTTTCCGTCATTCAGATCGTTTGTCGTTCAGCTCGTTTCCGTCGTTCAGATCGTTTCAGTCGTTCAGATCGTTTCAGTCGTTCACCTTGTTTCCGTCGTTCAGATCGTTTCAGTCGTTCAGCTCGTTTCAGTCGTTCACCTCGTGTCCGTCGTTCAGATCGTTTCAGTCGTTCAGCTCGTTTCAGTCGTACAGATCGTTTCAGTCGTTCACCTCGTTTCCGTCGTTCAGATCGTTTCGGTCTTTCAGATCGTTTCAGTCGTTCACCTCGTTTCCGTCGTTCAGATCGTTTCCGTCATGAGATCGTTTCCGTCGTTCAGATCGTTTCAGTCGTTCAGATCGTTTCCGTCGTTCAGATCGTTTCAGTCGTTCAGATCGTTTCCGTCATGAGATCGTTTCCGTCATTCAGATCGTTTGTCGTTCAGCTCGTTTCCGTCGTTCAGATCGTTTCAGTCGTTCAGATCGTTTCAGTCGTTCACCTCGTTTCCGTCGTTCAGATCGTTTCAGTCGTTCAGCTCGTTTCAGTCGTTCACCTCGTGTCCGTCGTTCAGATCGTTTCAGTCGTTCAGCTCGTTTCAGTCGTACAGATCGTTTCAGTCGTTCACCTCGTTTCCGTCGTTCAGATCGTTTCGGTCTTTCAGATCGTTTCAGTCGTTCACCTCGTTTCCGTCGTTCAGATCGTTTCCGTCATGAGATCGTTTCCGTCGTTCAGATCGTTTCAGTCGTTCAGATCGTTTCAGTCGTTCAGATCGTTTCCGTCATGAGATCGTTTCCGTCGTTCAGATCGTTTCAGTTGTTCAGATCGTTTGTCGTTCAACTCGTTTCCGTCGTTCAGATCGTTTCCGTCATGAGATCGTTTCCGTCGTTCAGATCGTTTCAGTTGTTCAGATCGTTTCAGTCGTTCAGATCGTTTCCGTCGTTCAGATCGTTTCAGTCGTTCAGATCGTTTCAGTCGTTCAGCTCGTTTCCGTCGTTCAGATCGTTTCAGTCGTTCAGCTCGTTTCCGTCGTTCAGATCGTTTCCGTCGTTCAGATCGTTTCCGTCGTTCATCTCGTTTCCGTCGTTCAGATCGTTTCAGTCGTTCAGATCGTTTCCGTCGTTCAGATCGTTTCCGTCATGAGATCGTTTCCGTCGTTCAGATCGTTTCAGTCGTTCAGATCGTTTCCGTCGTTCAGATCGTTTCAGTCGTTCAGATCGTGTCCGTCATTCAGATCGTTTGTCGTTCAGCTCGTTTCAGTCGTTCACCTCGTGTCCGTCGTTCAGATCGTTTCAGTCGTTCAGCTCGTTTCAGTCGTTCAGATCGTTTCAGTCGTTCACCTCGTTTCCGTCGTTCAGATCGTTTCGGTCTTTCAGATCGTTTCAGTCGTTCACCTCGTTTCCGTCGTTCAGATCGTTTCCGTCATGAGATCGTTTCCGTCGTTCAGATCGTTTCAGTCGTTCAGATCGTTTCCGTCGTTCAGATCGTTTCAGTCGTTCAGATCGTGTCCGTCATTCAGATCGTTTGTCGTTCAGCTCGTTTCAGTCGTTCAGATCGTTTGTCGTTCAGATCGTTTCAGTCGTTCAGATCGTTTCCGTCGTTCAGATCGTTTCGGTCTTTCAGATCGTTTCAGTCATTCACCTCGTTTCCGTCGTTCAGATCGTTTCAGTCGTTCAGATCGTGTCCGTCATTCAGATCGTTTGTCGTTCAGCTCGTTTCAGTCATTCAGATCGTTTGTCGTTCAGATCGTTTCCGTCGTTCAGATCGTTTCCGTCATTCAGATCGTTTGTCGTTCAGCTCGTTTCAGTCATTCAGATCGTTTGTCGTTCAGATCGTTTCCGTCGTTCAGATCGTTTCCGTCATTCAGATCGTTTCAGTCATTCATCTCGTTTCCGTCGTTCAGATCGTTTCAGTCGTTCAGATTGTTTCAGTCGTTCAGATCGTTTCCGTCGTTCAGATCGTTTCAGTCGTTCAGATCGTTTCCGTCATGAGATCGTTTCCGTCATTCAGATCGTTTGTCGTTCAGCTCGTTTCCGTCGTTCAGATCGTTTCAGTCGTTCAGATCGTTTCAGTCGTTCACCTTGTTTCCGTCGTTCAGATCGTTTCAGTCGTTCAGCTCGTTTCAGTCGTTCACCTCGTGTCCGTCGTTCAGATCGTTTCAGTCGTTCAGCTCGTTTCAGTCGTACAGATCGTTTCAGTCGTTCACCTCGTTTCCGTCGTTCAGATCGTTTCGGTCTTTCAGATCGTTTCAGTCGTTCACCTCGTTTCCGTCGTTCAGATCGTTTCCGTCATGAGATCGTTTCCGTCGTTCAGATCGTTTCAGTCGTTCAGATCGTTTCCGTCGTTCAGATCGTTTCAGTCGTTCAGATCGTTTCCGTCATGAGATCGTTTCCGTCATTCAGATCGTTTGTCGTTCAGCTCGTTTCCGTCGTTCAGATCGTTTCAGTCGTTCAGATCGTTTCAGTCGTTCACCTCGTTTCCGTCGTTCAGATCGTTTCAGTCGTTCAGCTCGTTTCAGTCGTTCACCTCGTGTCCGTCGTTCAGATCGTTTCAGTCGTTCAGCTCGTTTCAGTCGTACAGATCGTTTCAGTCGTTCACCTCGTTTCCGTCGTTCAGATCGTTTCGGTCTTTCAGATCGTTTCAGTCGTTCACCTCGTTTCCGTCGTTCAGATCGTTTCCGTCATGAGATCGTTTCCGTCGTTCAGATCGTTTCAGTCGTTCAGATCGTTTCAGTCGTTCAGATCGTTTCCGTCATGAGATCGTTTCCGTCGTTCAGATCGTTTCAGTTGTTCAGATCGTTTGTCGTTCAACTCGTTTCCGTCGTTCAGATCGTTTCCGTCATGAGATCGTTTCCGTCGTTCAGATCGTTTCAGTTGTTCAGATCGTTTCAGTCGTTCAGATCGTTTCCGTCGTTCAGATCGTTTCAGTCGTTCAGATCGTTTCAGTCGTTCAGCTCGTTTCCGTCGTTCAGATCGTTTCAGTCGTTCAGCTCGTTTCCGTCGTTCAGATCGTTTCCGTCGTTCAGATCGTTTCCGTCGTTCATCTCGTTTCCGTCGTTCAGATCGTTTCAGTCGCTCATCTCGTTTCCGTCGTTCAGATCGTTTCAGTCGTTCAGATCGTTTCAGTCGTTCAGATCGTTTCCGTCGTTCAGATCGTTTCAGTCGTTCAGATCGTTTCAGTCGTTCAGCTCGTTTCCGTCGTTCAGATCGTTTCAGTCGTTCAGATCGTTTCCGTCGTTCATCTCGTTTCCGTCGTTCAGATCGTTTCCGTCATGAGATCGTTTCCGTCGTTCAGATCGTTTCAGTCGTTCAGATCGTTTCAGTCGTTCACCTCGTTTCAGTCGTTCAGATTGTTTCAGTCGTTCAGATCGTTTCCATCGTTCAGATCGTTTCAGTCGTTCAGTTCGTTTCCCTCATCAGCTCTTTTCAGTCGATCAGATCGTTTCCCTCATCAGATCTTTTCAGTCGTTCAGATCGTTTCAGTCGTTCAGTTCGTTTCTGTCGTTCAGATCGTTTCCGTCGTTCAGATCGTTTCCGTCGTTCAGATCGTTTCAGTGGTTCAGATTGTTTCAGTCGTTCAGATCGCTTCAGTCATTCAGATCGTTTCCGTCGTTCAGCTCGTTTCCGTCGTTCAGATCGTTTCCCTCATCAGCTCTTTTCAGTCATTCAGATCGTTTCCCTCATCAGCTCTTTTCGGTCGTTCAGATCGTTTCAGTCGTTCAGCTCGTTTCAGTCGTTAAAATCGTTTCAGTCGTTCAGATCATTTCAGTCGTTCAGATCATTTCAGTCGTTCAGTTAGTTTCCGTCGTTCAGATCGTTTCCCTCATCAGCTCTTTTCAGTCGTTCAGATCGTTTCAATCTTTTAGATCGTTTCCGTCATTCAGATCGTTTCAGTCGTTCAGCTCGTTTCCGTCGTTCAGATCGTTTCCGTCATTCAGATCATTTCCATCATTCAGATCGTTTCAGTCGTTCAGATCGTTTCAGTCGTTCAGTTCATTTCCGTCATTCAGATCGTTTCAGTCGTTCAGCTCGTTTCTGTCGTTCAGATCGTTTCAGTGGTTCAGATCGTTTCAGTCGTTCAGATCGTTTCAGTCGTTCAGCTCGTTTCAGTCGTTCAGATCGTTTCAGTCGTTCAGATCGTTTCAGTCTTTCAGATCGTTTCAGTCGTTCAGATCGTTTCAGTCATTCAGATCGTTTCCGTCGTTCAGATCGTTTCAGTGGTTCAGATCGTTTCAGTCGTTCAGCTCGTTTCAGTCGTTAAGATCGTTTCAGTCGTTCAGATCATTTCAGTCGTTCAGTTCGTTTCCGTCGTTCAGATCGTTTCAGTCGTTCAGATCGTTTCAGTGGTTCAGATCGTTTCCCTCGTCAGCTCTTTTCAGTCGTTCAGATCGTTTCCCTCATCAGCTCTTTTCAGTCGTTCAGATCGTTTCAATCTTTTAGATCGTTTCCGTCATTCAGATCGTTTCAGTCGTTCAGCTCGTTTCCGTCGTTCAGCTCGTTTCAGTCGTTCAGCTCGTTTCAGTCGTTCAGATCGTTTCAGTCGTTCAGATCGTTTCAGTCGTTCGGTTCGTTTCAGTCGTTCAGATCGTTTCTGTCGTTCAGATCGTTTCAGTCGTTCAGATCGATTCCCTCGTCAGCTCTTTTCAGTCATTTAGATCATTTCCGTCGTTCAGTTCGTTTCCGTCGTTCAGATCGTTTCAGTCGTTCAGATCGCTTCAGTCGTTCAGATCGTTTCTGTCGTTCAGATCGTTTCAGTGGTTCAGATCGATTCCCTCGTCAGCTCTTTTCAGTCATTTAGATCATTTCCGTCGTTCAGATCGTTTTCGTCGATGAGGTTGTTTCCGTCGTTCAGCTCGTTTCCGTCGTTCAGCTCGTTTCAGTCGTTCAGATCGTTTCCGTCGTTCAGTTCATTTCCGTCATTCAGATCGTTTCAGTCGTTCAGCTCGTTTCAGTGGTTCAGATTGTTTCAGTCGTTCAGATCGCTTCAGTCATTCAGATCGTTTCCGTCGTTCAGCTCGTTTCCGTCGTTCAGATCGTTTCCCTCATCAGCTCTTTTCAGTCGATCAGATCGTTTCCCTCATCAGCTCTTTTCAGTCGTTCAGATCGTTTCAGTCGTTCAGCTCGATTCCATCATTCAGATCGTTTAAGTCGTTCAGATCGTTTAAGTCGTTCAGATCGTTTCCGTCGTTCAGATCGTTTCAGTCGTTCAGATCGTTTCAGTGGTTCAGATCGTTTCCGTCATTCAGATCGTTTCAGTCGTTCAGATCGTTTCCGTCATTCAGATCATTTCCATCGTTCAGATCGTTTCTGTCGTTCAGATCGTTTCAGTCGTTCAGATCGTTTCCCTCATCAGCTCGTTTCAGTCGTTAAGATCGTTTCAGTCGTTCAGATCATTTCAGTCGTTCAGTTCGTTTCCGTCGTTCAGATCGTTTCCCTCATCAGCTCTTTTCAGTCGTTCAGATCGTTTCAATCTTTTAGATCGTTTCCGTCATTCAGATCGTTTCAGTCGTTCAGATCGTTTCCATCGTTCAGATCGTTTCAGTCGTTCAGTTCGTTTCCCTCATATGCTCTTTTCAGTCGATCAGATCGTTTCCCTCATCAGATCTTTTCAGTCGTTCAGATCGTTTCCCTCATCAGCTCTTTTCAGTCGTTCAGATCGTTTCCCTCATCAGATCGTTTCAGTCGTTAAGATCGTTTCAGTCGTTCAGTTCGTTTCCGTCGTTCAGATCGTTTCCCTCATCAGCTCTTTTCAGTCGTTCAGATCGTTTCAGTCGTTCAGATCGTTTCCATCGTTCAGATCGTTTCAGTCGTTCAGTTCGTTTCCCTCATCAGCTCTTTTCAGTCGATCAGATCGTTTCCCTCATCAGATCTTTTCAGTCGTTCAGATCGTTTCAGTCGTTCAGTTCGTTTCTGTCGTTCAGATCGTTTCCGTCGTTCAGATCGTTTCCGTCGTTCAGATCATTTCAGTCGTTCAGTTCGTTTCCGTCGTTCAGATCGTTTCCCTCATCAGCTCTTTTCAGTCGTTCAGATCGTTTCAGTCGTTCAGATCGTTTCCCTCATCAGCTCGTTTCAGTCGTTAAGATCGTTTCAGTCGTTCAGATCATTTCAGTCGTTCAGTTCGTTTCCGTCGTTTAGATCGTTTCCCTCATCAGCTCTTTTCAGTCGTTCAGATCGTTTCAATCTTTTAGATCGTTTCCGTCATTCAGATCGTTTCAGTCGTTCAGATCGTTTCCATCGTTCAGATCGTTTCAGTCGTTCAGTTCGTTTCCCTCATATGCTCTTTTCAGTCGATCAGATCGTTTCCCTCATCAGATCTTTTCAGTCGTTCAGATCGTTTCCCTCATCAGCTCTTTTCAGTCGTTCAGATCGTTTCCCTCATCAGATCGTTTCAGTCGTTAAGATCGTTTCAGTCGTTCAGTTCGTTTCCGTCGTTCAGATCGTTTCCCTCATCAGCTCTTTTCAGTCGTTCAGATCGTTTCAGTCGTTCAGATCGTTTCCATCGTTCAGATCGTTTCAGTCGTTCAGTTCGTTTCCCTCATCAGCTCTTTTCAGTCGATCAGATCGTTTCCCTCATCAGATCTTTTCAGTCGTTCAGATCGTTTCAGTCGTTCAGTTCGTTTCTGTCGTTCAGATCGTTTCCGTCGTTCAGATCGTTTCCGTCGTTCAGATCGTTTCCGTCGTTCAGATCGTTTCCGTCGTTCAGATCGTTTCAGTCGTTCAGATCGCTTCAGTCATTCAGATCGTTTCCGTCGTTCAGCTCGTTTCCGTCGTTCAGATCGTTTCCCTCATCAGCTCTTTTCGGTCGTTCAGATCGTTTCAGTCGTTCAGCTCGTTTCAGTCGTTAAAATCGTTTCAGTCGTTCAGATCATTTCAGTCGTTCAGATCATTTCAGTCGTTCAGTTAGTTTCCGTCGTTCAGATCGTTTCCCTCATCAGCTCTTTTCAGTCGTTCAGCTCGTTTCAGTCATTCAGATCGTTTCCCTCATCAGCTCTTTTCGGTCGTTCAGATCGTTTCAGTCGTTCAGCTCGTTTCAGTCGTTCAGCTCGTTTCAGTCGTTAAAATCGTTTCAGTCGTTCAGATCATTTCAGTCGTTCAGATCATTTCAGTCGTTCAGATCATTTCAGTCGTTCAGTTAGTTTCCGTCGTTCAGATCGTTTCCCTCATCAGCTCTTTTCAGTCGTTCAGATCGTTTCAATCTTTTAGATCGTTTCCGTCATTCAGATCGTTTCAGTCGTTCAGCTCGTTTCCGTCGTTCAGATCGTTTCCGTCATTCAGATCATTTCCATCATTCAGATCGTTTCAGTCGTTCAGATCGTTTCAGTCGTTCAGTTCATTTCCGTCATTCAGATCGTTTCAGTCGTTCAGCTCGTTTCTGTCGTTCAGATCGTTTCAGTGGTTCAGATCGTTTCAGTCGTTCAGATCGTTTCAGTCGTTCAGCTCGTTTCAGTCGTTCAGATCGTTTCAGTCGTTCAGATCATTTCTGTCGTTCAGATCGTTTCAGTGGTTCAGATCGTTTCAGTCGTTCAGATCGTTTCAGTCGTTCAGATCGTTTCAGTCGTTCAGCTCGTTTCAGTCGTTCAGATCGTTTCAGTCGTTCAGATCATTTCTGTCGTTCAGATCGTTTCAGTGGTTCAGATCGTTTCAGTCGTTCAGATCGTTTCAGTCATTCAGATCGTTTCAGTCGTTCAGATCGTTTCAGTCATTCAGATCGTTTCCGTCGTTCAGCTCGTTTCCGTCGTTCAGATCGTTTCAGTGGTTCAGATCGTTTCAGTCGTTCAGCTCGTTTCAGTCGTTAAGATCGTTTCAGTCGTTCAGATCATTTCAGTCGTTCAGTTCGTTTCCGTCGTTCAGATCGTTTCAGTCGTTCAGATCGCTTCAGTCGTTCAGATCGTTTCTGTCGTTCAGATCGTTTCAGTGGTTCAGATCGATTCAGTGGTTCAGATCGTTTCCCTCGTCAGCTCTTTTCAGTCGTTCAGATCGTTTCCCTCATCAGCTCTTTTCAGTCGTTCAGATCGTTTCAATCTTTTAGATCGTTTCCGTCATTCAGATCGTTTCAGTCGTTCAGCTCGTTTCCGTCGTTCAGCTCGTTTCAGTCGTTCAGATCGTTTCAGTCGTTCAGATCGTTTCAGTCGTTCGGTTCGTTTCAGTCGTTCAGATCGTTTCTGTCGTTCAGATCGTTTCAGTCGTTCAGATCGATTCCCTCGTCAGCTCTTTTCAGTCATTTAGATCATTTCCGTCGTTCAGTTCGTTTCCGTCGTTCAGATCGTTTCAGTCGTTCAGATCGCTTCAGTCGTTCAGATCGTTTCTGTCGTTCAGATCGTTTCAGTGGTTCAGATCGATTCCCTCGTCAGCTCTTTTCAGTCATTTAGATCATTTCCGTCGTTCAGATCGTTTTCGTCGATGAGGTTGTTTCCGTCGTTCAGCTCGTTTCCGTCGTTCAGCTCGTTTCAGTCGTTCAGTTCATTTCCGTCGTTCAGATCGTTTCAGTCGTTCAGCTCGTTTCAGTGGTTCAGATTGTTTCAGTCGTTCAGATCGCTTCAGTCATTCAGATCGTTTCCGTCGTTCAGCTCGTTTCCGTCGTTCAGATCGTTTCCCTCATCAGCTCTTTTCAGTCGATCAGATCGTTTCCCTCATCAGCTCTTTTCAGTCGTTCAGATCGTTTCAGTCGTTCAGCTCGATTCCATCATTCAGATCGTTTAAGTCGTTCAGATCGTTTAAGTCGTTCAGATTGTTTCCGTCGTTCAGATCGTTTCAGTCGTTCAGATCGTTTCAGTGGTTCAGATCGTTTCCGTCATTCAGATCGTTTCAGTCGTTCAGATCGTTTCCGTCATTCAGATCATTTCCATCGTTCAGATCGTTTCTGTCGTTCAGATCGTTTCAGTCGTTCAGATCATTTCAGTCGTTCAGTTCGTTTCCGTCGTTCAGATCGTTTCCCTCATCAGCTCTTTTCCGTCATTCAGATCGTTTCAGTCGTTCAGATCGTTTCAGTCGTTCAGCTCGTTTCCGTCGTTCAGATCGTTTCCGTCGTTCAGATCGTTTCCGTCGTTCAGATCGTTTCAGTCGTTCAGCTCGTTTCAGTCATTCAGATCGTTTCAGTCGTTCATATCGTTTTCGTCGATGAGGTTGTTTCCGTCGTTCAGCTCGTTTCAGTCGTTCAGATTGTTTCAGTCGTTCATATCGTTTTCGTCGATGAGGTTATTTCCGTCGTTCAGCTCGTTTCAGTCGTTCAGATCATTTCAGTCGTTCAGATCGTTTAAGTCGTTCAGATCGTTTCCGTTGTTCAGATCGTTTCAGTCGTTCAGCTCATTTCAGTCGTTCAGATCGTTTCAGTCGTTCATATCGTTTGCGTCGATGAGGTTGTTTCCGTCGTTTAGCTCGTTTCCGTCATTCAGATCGTTTAAGTCGTTCAGATCGTTTCAGTCGTTCAGTTCGTTTCCGTCGTTCAGATCGTTTCAGTCGTTCAGCTAGCTTCAGTGATTCAGATCGTTTCAGTCGTTCAGATCATTTCCGTCGTCCAGATCGTTTCCCTCATCAGCTCTTTTCAGTCCTTCAGATCGTTTCAGTCGTTCAGCTCGTTTTCGTCGATGAGGTTGTTTCCGTCGTTCAGCTCGTTTCTGTCGTTCAGATCGTTTCAGTGGTTCTGATCGTTTCAGTCGTTCAGATCGCTTCAGTCATTCAGATCGTTTCAGTCGTTCAGATCGTTTCCGTCGTTCAGATCGTTTCCCTCATCAGCTCTTTTCAGTCGTTCAGATCGTTTCCCTCATCAGCTCTTTTCAGTCGTTAAGATCGTTTCAGTCGTTCAGTTCGTTTCAGTCGTTCAGATCGTTTCAGTCGTTCAGTTCGTTTCCGTCGTTCAGATCGTTTCAGTCGTCCAGATCGTTTCCGTTGTTCAGATCGTTTCAGTCGTTCAGTTCGTTTCTGTCGTTCAGCTCTTTTCCGTCGTTCAGATCGTTTCAGTCCTTCAGATCGTTTCAGTCCTTCAGATCGTTTAAGTCGTTCAGATCGTTTTCGTCAATGAGGTCGTTTCCGTCGTCCAGATCGTTTCCGTCGTTCAGATCGTTTCTGTCGTTCAGATCGTTTCCGTCGTCCAGATCGTTTCCGTCGTTCAGATCGTTTTTGTCGTTCAGATCGTTTCCGTTGTCCAGATCGTTTCCGTCGTTCAGATCGTTTCTGTCGTTCAGATCGTTTCAGTCGTTCAGATCGTTTCCGTCATTCAGATCGTTTCAGTCGTTCAGATCGTTTCCGTCGTTCAGTTCGTTTTCGTCAATGAGGTCGTTTCCGTCGTCCAGATCGTTTCCGTCGTTCAGATCGTTTCTGTCGTTCAGATCGTTTCCGTCGTCCAGATCGTTTCCGTTGTTCAGATCGTTTCAGTGGTTCAGATCGTTTCAGTCGTTCAGATCGTTTCAGTCATTCAGATCGTTTCAGTCGTTCAGATCGTTTCAGTCATTCAGATCGTTTCCGTCGTCCAGATCGTTTCCGTCGTTCAGATCGTTTCAGTGGTTCAGATCGTTTCAGTCGTTCAGCTCGTTTCAGTCGTTAAGATCGTTTCAGTCGTTCAGATCATTTCAGTCGTTCAGTTCGTTTCCGTCGTTCAGATCGTTTCAGTCGTTCAGATCGCTTCAGTCGTTCAGATCGTTTCTGTCGTTCAGATCGTTTCAGTGGTTCAGATCGATTCAGTGGTTCAGATCGTTTCCCTCGTCAGCTCTTTTCAGTCGTTCAGATCGTTTCCCTCATCAGCTCTTTTCAGTCGTTCAGATCGTTTCAATCTTTTAGATCGTTTCCGTCATTCAGATCGTTTCAGTCGTTCAGCTCGTTTCCGTCGTTCAGCTCGTTTCAGTCGTTCAGATCGTTTCAGTCGTTCAGATCGTTTCAGTCGTTCGGTTCGTTTCAGTCGTTCAGATCGTTTCTGTCGTTCAGATCGTTTCAGTCGTTCAGATCGATTCCCTCGTCAGCTCTTTTCAGTCATTTAGATCATTTCCGTCGTTCAGTTCGTTTCCGTCGTTCAGATCGTTTCAGTCGTTCAGATCGCTTCAGTCGTTCAGATCGTTTCTGTCGTTCAGATCGTTTCAGTGGTTCAGATCGATTCCCTCGTCAGCTCTTTTCAGTCATTTAGATCATTTCCGTCGTTCAGATCGTTTTCGTCGATGAGGTTGTTTCCGTCGTTCAGCTCGTTTCCGTCGTTCAGCTCGTTTCAGTCGTTCAGATCGTTTCAGTCGTTCAGCTCGTTTCAGTCGTTCAGATCGTTTCCGTCGTTCAGTTCATTTCCGTCGTTCAGATCGTTTCAGTCGTTCAGCTCGTTTCAGTGGTTCAGATTGTTTCAGTCGTTCAGATCGCTTCAGTCATTCAGATCGTTTCCGTCGTTCAGCTCGTTTCCGTCGTTCAGATCGTTTCCCTCATCAGCTCTTTTCAGTCGATCAGATCGTTTCCCTCATCAGCTCTTTTCAGTCGTTCAGATCGTTTCAGTCGTTCAGCTCGATTCCATCATTCAGATCGTTTAAGTCGTTCAGATCGTTTAAGTCGTTCAGATCGTTTCCGTCGTTCAGATCGTTTCAGTCGTTCAGATCGTTTCAGTGGTTCAGATCGTTTCCGTCATTCAGATCGTTTCAGTCGTTCAGATCGTTTCCGTCATTCAGATCATTTCCATCGTTCAGATCGTTTCTGTCGTTCAGATCGTTTCAGTCGTTCAGATCGTTTCCCTCATCAGCTCGTTTCAGTCGTTAAGATCGTTTCAGTCGTTCAGATCATTTCAGTCGTTCAGTTCGTTTCCGTCGTTCAGATCGTTTCCCTCATCAGCTCTTTTCCGTCATTCAGATCGTTTCAGTCGTTCAGATCGTTTCCGTCGTTCAGATCGTTTCCGTCGTTCAGATCGTTTCAGTCGTTCAGCTCGTTTCCGTCGTTCAGATCGTTTCCGTCGTTCAGATCGTTTCCGTCGTTCAGATCGTTTCAGTCGTTCAGCTCGTTTCAGTCGTTCAGATCGTTTCAGTCGTTCATATCGTTTTCGTCGATGAGGTTGTTTCCGTCGTTCAGCTCGTTTCAGTCGTTCAGATTGTTTCAGTCGTTCATATCGTTTTCGTCGATGAGGTTATTTCCGTCGTTCAGCTCGTTTCAGTCGTTCAGATCATTTCAGTCGTTCAGATCGTTTAAGTCGTTCAGATCGTTTCCGTTGTTCAGATCGTTTCAGTCGTTCAGCTCATTTCAGTCGTTCAGATCGTTTCAGTCGTTCATATCGTTTGCGTCGATGAGGTTGTTTCCGTCGTTCAGCTCGTTTCCGTCATTCAGATCGTTTAAGTCGTTCAGATCGTTTCAGTCGTTCAGTTCGTTTCCGTCGTTCAGATCGTTTCAGTCGTTCAGCTAGCTTCAGTGATTCAGATCGTTTCAGTCGTTCAGATCATTTCCGTCGTCCAGATCGTTTCAGTGGTTCTGATCGTTTCAGTCGTTCAGATCGCTTCAGTCATTCAGATCGTTTCAGTCGTTCAGATCGTTTCCGTCGTTCAGATCGTTTCCCTCATCAGCTCTTTTCAGTCGTTCAGATCGTTTCCCTCATCAGCTCTTTTCAGTCGTTAAGATCGTTTCAGTCGTTCAGTTCGTTTCAGTCGTTCAGATCGTTTCAGTCGTTCAGTTCGTTTCCGTCGTTCAGATCGTTTCAGTCGTCCAGATCATTTCCGTTGTTCAGATCGTTTCAGTCGTTCAGTTCGTTTCTGTCGTTCAGCTCTTTTCCGTCGTTCAGATCGTTTCAGTCGTTCAGATCGTTTCAGTCCTTCAGATCGTTTAAGTCGTTCAGATCGTTTTCGTCAATTAGGTCGTTTCCGTCGTCCAGATCGTTTCCGTCGTTCAGATCGTTTCTGTCGTTCAGATCGTTTCCGTCGTCCAGATCGTTTCCGTCGTTCAGATCGTTTTTGTCGTTCAGATCGTTTCCGTTGTCCAGATCGTTTCCGTCGTTCAGATCGTTTCTGTCGTTCAGATCGTTTCAGTCGTTCAGATCGTTTCAGTCGTTCAGCTCGTTTCAGTGGTTCAGATTGTTTCAGTCGTTCAGATCGCTTCAGTCATTCAGATCGTTTCCGTCGTTCAGCTCGTTTCCGTCGTTCAGATCGTTTCCCTCATCAGCTCTTTTCAGTCGATCAGATCGTTTCCCTCATCAGCTCTTTTCAGTCGTTCAGATCGTTTCAGTCGTTCAGCTCGATTCCATCATTCAGATCGTTTAAGTCGTTCAGATCGTTTAAGTCGTTCAGATCGTTTCCGTCGTTCAGATCGTTTCAGTCGTTCAGATCGTTTCAGTGGTTCAGATCGTTTCCGTCATTCAGATCGTTTCAGTCGTTCAGATCGTTTCCGTCATTCAGATCATTTCCATCGTTCAGATCGTTTCTGTCGTTCAGATCGTTTCAGTCGTTCAGATCGTTTCCCTCATCAGCTCGTTTCAGTCGTTAAGATCGTTTCAGTCGTTCAGATCATTTCAGTCGTTCAGTTCGTTTCCGTCGTTCAGATCGTTTCCCTCATCAGCTCTTTTCCGTCATTCAGATCGTTTCAGTCGTTCAGATCGTTTCCGTCGTTCAGATCGTTTCCGTCGTTCAGATCGTTTCAGTCGTTCAGCTCGTTTCCGTCGTTCAGATCGTTTCCGTCGTTCAGATCGTTTCCGTCGTTCAGATCGTTTCAGTCGTTCAGCTCGTTTCAGTCGTTCAGATCGTTTCAGTCGTTCATATCGTTTTCGTCGATGAGGTTGTTTCCGTCGTTCAGCTCGTTTCAGTCGTTCAGATTGTTTCAGTCGTTCATATCGTTTTCGTCGATGAGGTTATTTCCGTCGTTCAGCTCGTTTCAGTCGTTCAGATCATTTCAGTCGTTCAGATCGTTTAAGTCGTTCAGATCGTTTCCGTTGTTCAGATCGTTTCAGTCGTTCAGCTCATTTCAGTCGTTCAGATCGTTTCAGTCGTTCATATCGTTTGCGTCGATGAGGTTGTTTCCGTCGTTCAGCTCGTTTCCGTCATTCAGATCGTTTAAGTCGTTCAGATCGTTTCAGTCGTTCAGTTCGTTTCCGTCGTTCAGATCGTTTCAGTCGTTCAGCTAGCTTCAGTGATTCAGATCGTTTCAGTCGTTCAGATCATTTCCGTCGTCCAGATCGTTTCAGTGGTTCTGATCGTTTCAGTCGTTCAGATCGCTTCAGTCATTCAGATCGTTTCAGTCGTTCAGATCGTTTCCGTCGTTCAGATCGTTTCCCTCATCAGCTCTTTTCAGTCGTTCAGATCGTTTCCCTCATCAGCTCTTTTCAGTCGTTAAGATCGTTTCAGTCGTTCAGTTCGTTTCAGTCGTTCAGATCGTTTCAGTCGTTCAGTTCGTTTCCGTCGTTCAGATCGTTTCAGTCGTCCAGATCATTTCCGTTGTTCAGATCGTTTCAGTCGTTCAGTTCGTTTCTGTCGTTCAGCTCTTTTCCGTCGTTCAGATCGTTTCAGTCGTTCAGATCGTTTCAGTCCTTCAGATCGTTTAAGTCGTTCAGATCGTTTTCGTCAATGAGGTCGTTTCCGTCGTCCAGATCGTTTCCGTCGTTCAGATCGTTTCTGTCGTTCAGATCGTTTCCGTCGTCCAGATCGTTTCCGTCGTTCAGATCGTTTTTGTCGCTCAGATCGTTTCCGTTGTCCAGATCGTTTCCGTCGTTCAGATCGTTTCTGTCGTTCAGATCGTTTCAGTCGTTCAGATCGTTTCCGTCATTCAGATCGTTTCAGTCGTTCAGATCGTTTCCGTCGTTCAGTTCGTTTTCGTCAATGAGGTCGTTTCCGTCGTCCAGATCGTTTCAGTCGTTCAGATCGTTTCTGTCGTTCAGATCGTTTCCGTCGTCCAGATCGTTTCCGTTGTTCAGATCGTTTCAGTCGTTCAGTTCGTTTCTGTCGTTAAGATCGTTTCAGTCGTTCAGATCATTTCAGTCGTTCAGTTCGTTTCCGTCGTTCAGATCGTTTCAGTCGTTCAGATCGCTTCAGTCGTTCAGATCGTTTCCGTCGTTCAGATCGTTTCAGTCGTTCAGATCGCTTCAGTCGTTCAGATCGTTTCTGTCGTTCAGATCGTTTCAGTGGTTCAGATCGATTCAGTGGTTCAGATCGTTTCCCTTGTCAGCTCTTTTCAGTCGTTCAGATCGTTTCCCTCATCAGCTCTTTTCAGTCGTTCAGATCGTTTCAATCTTTTAGATCGTTTCCGTCATTCAGATCGTTTCAGTCGTTCAGCTCGTTTCCGTCGTTCAGCTCGTTTCAGTCGTTCAGATCGTTTCAGTCGTTCAGATCGCTTCAGTCATTCAGATCGTTTCAGTCGTTCAGATCGTTTCCGTCGTTCAGATCGTTTCCCTCATCAGCTCTTTTCAGTCGTTCAGATCGTTTCCCTCATCAGCTCTTTTCAGTCGTTAAGATCGTTTCAGTCGTTCAGTTCGTTTCAGTCGTTCAGATCGTTTCAGTCGTTCAGTTCGTTTCCGTCGTTCAGATCGTTTCAGTCGTCCAGATCGTTTCCGTTGTTCAGATCGTTTCAGTCGTTCAGTTCGTTTCTGTCGTTCAGCTCTTTTCCGTCGTTCAGATCGTTTCAGTCGTTCAGATCGTTTCAGTCCTTCAGATCGTTTAAGTCGTTCAGATCGTTTTCGTCAATGAGGTCGTTTCCGTCGTCCAGATCGTTTCCGTCGTTCAGATCGTTTCTGTCGTTCAGATCGTTTCCGTCGTCCAGATCGTTTCCGTCGTTCAGATCGTTTTTGTCGTTCAGATCGTTTCCGTTGTCCAGATCGTTTCCGTCGTTCAGATCGTTTCTGTTGTTCAGATCGTTTCAGTCGTTCAGATCGTTTTCGTCAATGAGGTCGTTTCCGTCGTCCAGATCGTTTCCGTCGTTCAGATCGTTTCTGTCGTTCAGATCGTTTCCGTCGTCCAGATCGTTTCCGTCGTTCAGATCGTTTCTGTCGTTCAGATCGTTTCAGTCGTTCAGATCGTTTCCGTCATTCAGATCGTTTCAGTCGTTCAGATCGTTTCCGTCGTTCAGTTCGTTTTCGTCAATGAGGTCGTTTCCGTCGTCCAGATCGTTTCTGTCGTTCAGATCGTTTCCGTCGTCCAGATCGTTTCTGTCGTTCAGATCGTTTCTGTCGTTCAGATCGTTTCCGTCGTTCAGATCGTTTCTGTCGTTCAGATCGTTTCCGTCGTCCAGATCGTTTCCGTTGTTCAGATCGTTTCAGTCGTTCAGTTCGTTTCTGTCGTTCAGCTCTTTTCCGTCGTCCAGATCGTTTCCGTCGTTCAGATCGTTTTTGTCGTTCAGATCGTTTCAGTCGTTCAGATCGTTTCCGTCGTCAAGATCGTTTCAGTCGTTCAGATCGTTTCAGTCGTTAAGATCGTTTCAGTCGTTCAGCTCTTTTCAGTCGTTCAGATCGTTTCAGTCGTTCAGTTCGTTTCAGTCATTCAGATTGTTTCCGTCGTCCAGATCGTTTCCGTCGTCCAGATCGTTTCAGTCGTTCAGATCGTTTAAGTCGTTCAGATCGTTTAAGTCGTTCAGATCGTTTCCGTCGTTCAGATCGTTTCAGTCGTTCAGATCGTTTCAGTCGTTCAGATAATTTCCGTCGTCCAGATCGTTTCCCTCATCAGCTCTTTTCAGTCGTTCAGATCGTTTCAGTCGTTCAGCTCGTTTCAGTCGTTAAGATCGTTTCAGTCGTTCAGATCATTTCAGTCGTTCAGTTCGTTTCCGTCGTTCAGATCGTTTCCCTCATCAGCTCTTTTCAGTCTTTCAGATCGTTTCAATCTTTTAGATCGTTTCCGTCATTCAGTTCGTTTCTGTCGTTCAGATCGTTTCATTCATTCAGTTCGTTTCCGTCGTTCAGATCGTTTCCCTCATCAGCTCTTTTCAGTCGTTCAGATCGTTTCAATCTTTTAGATCGTTTCCGTCATTTAGATCGTTTCAGTCGTTCAGATCGTTTCCGTTGTTCAGATCGTTTCCGTCGTTCAGATCGTTTCTGTCGTTCAGATCGTTTCCGTCGTCCAGATCGTTTCCGTCGTTCAGATCGTTTTTGTCGTTCAGATCGTTTCCGTTGTCCAGATCGTTTCCGTCGTTCAGATCGTTTCTGTTGTTCAGATCGTTTCAGTCGTTCAGATCGTTTCCGTCAATGAGGTCGTTTCCGTCGTCCAGATCGTTTCCGTCGTTCAGATCGTTTCTGTCGTTCAGATCGTTTCCGTCGTCCAGATCGTTTCCGTCGTTCAGATCGTTTTTGTCGTTCAGATCGTTTCCGTTGTCCAGATCGTTTCCGTCGTTCAGATCGTTTCTGTCGTTCAGATCGTTTCAGTCGTTCAGATCGTTTCCGTCATTCAGATCGTTTCAGTCGTTCAGATCGTTTCCGTCGTTCAGTTCGTTTTCGTCAATGAGGTCGTTTCCGTCGTCCAGATCGTTTCTGTCGTTCAGATCGTTTCCGTCGTCCAGATCGTTTCTGTCGTTCAGATCGTTTCTGTCGTTCAGATCGTTTCCGTCGTTCAGATCGTTTCAGTCGTTCAGATCGTTTTTGTCGTTCAGATCGTTTCAGTCGTTCAGATCGTTTCCGTCGTCAAGATCGTTTCAGTCGTTCAGATCGTTTCAGTCGTTCAGCTCTTTTCAGTCGTTCAGATCGTTTCAGTCGTTCAGTTCGTTTCAGTCATTCAGATTGTTTCCGTCGTCCAGATCGTTTCCGTCGTCCAGATCGTTTCAGTCGTTCAGATCGTTTAAGTCGTTCAGATCGTTTAAGTCGTTCAGATCGTTTCCGTCGTTCAGATCGTTTCAGTCGTTCAGATCGTTTCAGTCGTTCAGATAATTTCCGTCGTCCAGATCGTTTCCCTCATCAGCTCTTTTCAGTCGTTCAGATCGTTTCAGTCGTTCAGCTCGTTTCAGTCGTTAAGATCGTTTCAGTCGTTCAGATCATTTCAGTCGTTCAGTTCGTTTCCGTCGTTCAGATCGTTTCCCTCATCAGCTCTTTTCAGTCTTTCAGATCGTTTCAATCTTTTAGATCGTTTCCGTCATTCAGTTCGTTTCTGTCGTTCAGATCGTTTCATTCATTCAGTTCGTTTCCGTCGTTCAGATCGTTTCCCTCATCAGCTCTTTTCAGTCGTTCAGATCGTTTCAATCTTTTAGATCGTTTCCGTCATTCAGATCGTTTCAGTCGTTCAGATCGTTTCCGTCGTTCAGTTCGTTTTCGTCAATGAGGTCGTTTCCGTCGTCCAGATCGTTTCTGTCGTTCAGATCGTTTCTGTCGTTCAGATCGTTTCCGTCGTTCAGATCGTTTCAGTCGTTCAGATCGTTTTTGTCGTTCAGATCGTTTCAGTCGTTCAGATCGTTTCCGTCGTCAAGATCGTTTCCGTCGTTCAGATCGTTTCAGTCGTTCAGATCGTTTCAGTCGTTCAGATAATT
Organism: Blennius ocellaris; assembly: GCF_963422515.1. Classification (NCBI taxonomy): domain Eukaryota; kingdom Metazoa; phylum Chordata; class Actinopteri; order Blenniiformes; family Blenniidae; genus Blennius; species Blennius ocellaris. The sequence continues at coordinate 34,125,723 of NC_137652.1, read as the reverse complement.
TCCGTCGTCCAGATCGTTTCCCTCATCAGCTCTTTTCAGTCGTTCAGATCGTTTCAATCTTTTAGATCGTTTCAATCTTTTAGATCGTTTCCGTCATTCAGTTCGTTTCTGTCGTTCAGATCGTTTCATTCATTCAGTTCGTTTCCGTCGTTCAGATCGTTTCCCTCATCAGCTCTTTTCAGTCGTTCAGATCGTTTCAATCTTTTAGATCGTTTCCGTCATTTAGATCGTTTCAGTCGTTCAGATCGTTTCCGTCGTTCAGATCGTTTCCGTCGTTCAGATCGTTTCCGTCGTTCAGATCGTTTCCGTTGTTCAGATCGTTTCAGTCGTTCAACTCGTTTCAGTCGTTCAGATCGTTTCAGTCGTTCAGATCGTTTCAGTCGTTCAGATCGTTTCAGTCGTCCAGATCGTTTCCGTCGTTCAGATCGTTTCAGTCGTCCAGATCGTTTCAGTCGTTCAGATCGTTTCAGTCGTTCAGATCGTTTTCGTCGATGAGGTTGTTTCCGTCGTTCAGCTCGTTTCCCTCATCAGCTCTTTTCAGTCGTTCAGATCGTTTCCCTCATCAGCTCTTTTCAGTCGTTCAGATCGTTTCAGTCGTTCAGATCATTTCAGTCGTTCAGATCGTTTCAGTCGTTCAGATCGTTTCCCTCATCAGCTCTTTTCAGTCGTTCAGATCGTTTCAGTCGTTCAGATCATTTCAGTCGTTCAGCTCGTTTCAGTCGTTCAGATCGTTTCCCTCATCAGCTCATTTCCGTCGTTCAGATCGTTTCAGTCGTTCAGATCGTTTCAGTCGTTCAGATCGTTTCAGTCGTTCATATCGTTTTCGTCGATGAGGTTGTTTCCGTCGTTCAGCTCGTTTCCCTCATCAGCTCTTTTCAGTCGTTCAGATCGTTTCCCTCATCAGCTCTTTTCAGTCGTTAAGATCGTTTCAGTCGTTCAGATCATTTCAGTCGTTCAGATCGTTTCAGTCGTTCAGATCGTTTCCGTCGTTCAGATCGTTTCAGTCGTTCAGTTCGCTTCCGTCGTCCAGATCGTTTCCGTCGTCCAGATCGTTTCAGTCGTTCAGATCGTTTCAGTCGTTCAGTTCGTTTCCGTCGTTCAGATCGTTTCAGTCGTCCAGATCGTTTCCGTCGTTCAGATCGTTTCAGTCGTTCAGTTCGTTTCTGTCGTTCAGCTCTTTTCCGTCGTTCAGATCGTTTCAGTCGTTCAGATCGTTTCAGTCGTTCAGATCTTTTAAGTCGTTCAGATCGTTTTCGTCAATGAGGTCGTTTCCGTCGTTCAGATCGTTTCAGTCGTTCAGTTCGTTTCTGTCGTTCAGCTCTTTTCCGTCGTTCAGATCGTTTCAGTCCTTCAGATCGTTTCAGTCGTTCAGATCGTTTAAGTCGTTCAGATCGTTTTCGTCAATGAGGTCGTTTCCGTCGTCCAGATCGTTTCCGTTGTTCAGATCGTTTCTGTCGTTCAGATCGTTTCCGTCGTCCAGATCGTTTCCGTCGTTCAGATCGTTTTTGTCGTTCAGATCGTTTCCGTCGTTCAGTTCGTTTCCGTCGTTCAGATCGTTTCAGTCGTTAAGATCGTTTCAGTCGTTCAGCTCTTTTCAGTCGTTCAGATCGTTTCAGTCGTTCAGTTCGTTTCAGTCATTCAGATCGTTTCCGTCGTCCAGATCGTTTCCGTCGTCCAGATCGTTTCAGTCGTTCAGATCGTTTAAGTCGTTCAGATCGTTTAAGTCGTTCAGATCGTTTCCGTCGTTCAGATCGTTTCAGTCGTTCAGATCGTTTCAGTCGTTCAGATCATTTCAGTCGTTCAGATCGTTTCCGTCATTCAGTTCGTTTCTGTCGTTCAGATCGTTTCATTCATTCAGTTCGTTTCCGTCGTTCAGATCGTTTCCCTCATCAGCTCTTTTCAGTCGTTCAGATCGTTTCAATCTTTGAGATCGTTTCCGTCGTTAAGATCGTTTCAGTCGTTCAGTTCGTTTCAGTCGTTCAGATCGTTTCAGTCGTTCAGATCGTTTCCGTCATTCAGTTCGTTTCTGTCGTTCAGATCGTTTCATTCATTCAGTTCGTTTCCGTCGTTCAGATCGTTTCCCTCATCAGCTCTTTTCAGTCGTTCAGATCGTTTCAATCTTTGAGATCGTTTCCGTCATTTAGATCGTTTCAGTCGTTCAGATCGTTTCCGTCGTTCAGATCGTTTCCGTCGTTCAGATCGTTTCCGTTGTTCAGATCGTTTCAGTCGTTCAGATCGTTTCAGTCGTTCAGATCGTTTAAGTCGTTCAGATCGTTTTCGTCAATGAGGTCGTTTCCGTCGTTCAGATCGTTTCAGTCGTTCAGATTGTTTCAGTCGTTCAGATCGTTTCAGTCGTTCAGATCGTTTCAGTCGTTCAGTTCGCTTCCGTCGTCCAGATTGTTTCCGTCGTCCAGATCGTTTCAGTCGTTCAGATCGTTTCAGTCGTTCAGTTCGTTTCCGTCGTTCAGATCGTTTCAGTCGTCCAGATCGTTTCCGTCGTTCAGATCGTTTCCGTCGTTCAGATCGTTTCTGTCGTTCAGATCGTTTCCGTCGTTCAGATCGTTTCCGTCGTTCAGATCGTTTCCCTCATCAGCTCTTTTCAGTCGTTCAGATCGTTTCCCTCATCAGCTCTTTTCAGTCGTTAAGATCGTTTCAGTCGTTCAGTTCGTTTCAGTCGTTCAGATCGTTTCAGTCGTTCAGTTCGTTTCCGTCGTTCAGATCGTTTCAGTCGTCCAGATCGTTTCCGTTGTTCAGATCGTTTCAGTCGTTCAGTTCGTTTCTGTCGTTCAGCTCTTTTCCGTCGTTCAGATCGTTTCAGTCGTTCAGATCGTTTCAGTCCTTCAGATCGTTTAAGTCGTTCAGATCGTTTTCGTCAATGAGGTCGTTTCCGTCGTCCAGATCGTTTCCGTCGTTCAGATCGTTTCTGTCGTTCAGATCGTTTCCGTCGTCCAGATCGTTTCCGTCGTTCAGATCGTTTTTGTCGTTCAGATCGTTTCCGTCGTCCAGATCGTTTCCGTCGTTCAGATCGTTTTTGTCGTTCAGATCGTTTCCGTTGTCCAGATCGTTTCCGTCGTTCAGATCGTTTCTGTCGTTCAGATCGTTTCAGTCGTTCAGATCGTTTCCGTCATTCAGATCGTTTCAGTCGTTCAGATCGTTTCCGTCGTTCAGTTCGTTTTCGTCAATGAGGTCGTTTCCGTCGTCCAGATCGTTTCTGTCGTTCAGATCGTTTCCGTCGTCCAGATCGTTTCTGTCGTTCAGATCGTTTCCGTCGTTCAGATCGTTTCTGTCGTTCAGATCGTTTCCGTCGTCCAGATCGTTTCCGTTGTTCAGATCGTTTCAGTCGTTCAGTTCGTTTCTGTCGTTCAGCTCTTTTCCGTCGTCCAGATCGTTTCCGTCGTTCAGATCGTTTTTGTCGTTCAGATCGTTTCAGTCGTTCAGATCGTTTCCGTCGTCAAGATCGTTTCAGTCGTTCAGATCGTTTCAGTCGTTAAGATCGTTTCAGTCGTTCAGCTCTTTTCAGTCGTTCAGATCGTTTCAGTCGTTCAGTTCGTTTCAGTCATTCAGATTGTTTCCGTCGTCCAGATCGTTTCAGTCGTTCAGATCGTTTAAGTCGTTCAGATCGTTTAAGTCGTTCAGATCGTTTCCGTCGTTCAGATCGTTTCAGTCGTTCAGATCGTTTCAGTCGTTCAGATAATTTCCGTCGTCCAGATCGTTTCAGTCGTTCAGATCGTTTCAGTCGTTCAGCTCGTTTCAGTCGTTAAGATCGTTTCAGTCGTTCAGATCATTTCAGTCGTTCAGTTCGTTTCCGTCGTTCAGATCGTTTCCCTCATCAGCTCTTTTCAGTCTTTCAGATCGTTTCAATCTTTTAGATCGTTTCCGTCATTCAGTTCGTTTCTGTCGTTCAGATCGTTTCATTCATTCAGTTCGTTTCCGTCGTTCAGATCGTTTCCCTCATCAGCTCTTTTCAGTCGTTCAGATCGTTTCAATCTTTTAGATCGTTTCCGTCATTTAGATCGTTTCAGTCGTTCAGATCGTTTCCGTCGTTCAGATCGTTTCCGTCGTTCAGATCGTTTCCGTCGTTCAGATCGTTTCCGTTGTTCAGATCGTTTCAGTCGTTCAACTCGTTTCAGTCGTTCAGATCGTTTCAGTCGTTCAGATCGTTTCAGTCGTTCAGATCGTTTCAGTCGTCCAGATCGTTTCCGTCGTTCAGATCGTTTCAGTCGTCCAGATCGTTTCAGTCGTTCAGATCGTTTCAGTCGTTCATATCGTTTTCGTCGATGAGGTTGTTTCCGTCGTTCAGCTCGTTTCCCTCATCAGCTCTTTTCAGTCGTTCAGATCGTTTCCCTCATCAGCTCTTTTCAGTCGTTAAGATCGTTTCAGTCGTTCAGTTCGTTTCAGTCATTCAGATCGTTTCCGTCGTTCAATTCGTTTCCGTCGTTCAGCTCTTTTCCGTCGTTCAGCTCGTTTCAGTCGTTCAGATCGTTTCCCTCATCAGCTCATTTCCGTCGTTCAGATCGTTTCAGTCGTTCAGATCGTTTCAGTCGTTCAGATCGTTTCAGTCGTTCATATCGTTTTCGTCGATGAGGTTGTTTCCGTCGTTCAGCTCGTTTCCCTCATCAGCTCTTTTCAGTCGTTCAGATCGTTTCCCTCATCAGCTCTTTTCAGTCGTTAAGATCGTTTCAGTCGTTCAGTTCGTTTCAGTCATTCAGATCGTTTCCGTCGTTCAGATCATTTCCGTCGTTCAGATCGTTTCAGTCGTTCAGTTCGTTTCCGTCGTTCAGATCGTTTCAGTCGTCCAGATCGTTTCCGTCGTTCAGATCGTTTCAGTCGTTCAGTTCGTTTCTGTCGTTCAGCTCTTTTCCGTCGTTCAGATTGTTTCAGTCGTTCAGATCGTTTCAGTCGTTCAGATCTTTTAAGTCGTTCAGATCGTTTTCGTCAATGAGGTCGTTTCCGTCGTTCAGATCGTTTCAGTCCTTCAGATCGTTTCAGTCGTTCAGATCGTTTAAGTCGTTCAGATCGTTTTCGTCAATGAGGTCGTTTCCGTCGTCCAGATCGTTTCCGTTGTTCAGATCGTTTCTGTCGTTCAGATCGTTTCCGTCGTCCAGATCGTTTCCGTCGTTCAGATCGTTTTTGTCGTTCAGATCGTTTCCGTCGTTCAGTTCGTTTCCGTCGTTCAGATCGTTTCAGTCGTTAAGATCGTTTCAGTCGTTCAGCTCTTTTCAGTCGTTCAGATCGTTTCAGTCGTTCAGTTCGTTTCAGTCATTCAGATCGTTTCCGTCGTCCAGATCGTTTCCGTCGTCCAGATCGTTTCAGTCGTTCAGATCGTTTAAGTCGTTCAGATCGTTTAAGTCGTTCAGATCGTTTCCGTCGTTCAGATCGTTTCAGTCGTTCAGATCGTTTCAGTCGTTCAGATCGTTTCCGTCATTCAGTTCGTTTCTGTCGTTCAGATCGTTTCATTCATTCAGTTCGTTTCCGTCGTTCAGATCGTTTCCCTCATCAGCTCTTTTCAGTCGTTCAGATCGTTTCAATCTTTGAGATCGTTTCCGTCATTTAGATCGTTTCAGTCGTTCAGATCGTTTCCGTCGTTCAGATCGTTTCCGTCGTTCAGATCGTTTCCGTTGTTCAGATCGTTTCAGTCGTTCAGATCGTTTCAGTCGTTCAGATCGTTTAAGTCGTTCAGATCGTTTTCGTCAATGAGGTCGTTTCCGTCGTTCAGATCGTTTCAGTCGTTCAGATCGTTTCAGTCGTTCAGATCGTTTCAGTCGTTCAGATCGTTTCAGTCGTTCAGTTCGCTTCCGTCGTCCAGATTGTTTCCGTCGTCCAGATCGTTTCAGTCGTTCAGATCGTTTCAGTCGTTCAGTTCGTTTCCGTCGTTCAGATCGTTTCAGTCGTCCAGATCGTTTCCGTCGTTCAGATCGTTTCAGTCGTTCAGTTCGTTTCTGTCGTTCAGCTCTTTTACGTCGTTCTGATCGCTTCAGTCATTCAGATCGTTTCCGTCGCACAGCTCGTTTCCGTCGTTCAGATCGTTTCCCTCATCAGCTCTTTTCAGTCGTTCAGATCGTTTCCGTCGTTCAGATCGTTTCTGTCGTTCAGATCGTTTCCGTCGTCCAGATCGTTTCCGTCGTTCATATCGTTTTCGTCGATGAGGTTGTTTCCGTCGTTCAGCTCGTTTCCGTCGTTCAGATCGTTTCAGTGGTTCAGATCGTTTCAGTCGTTCAGATCGCTTCAGTCATTCAGATCGTTTCCGTCGTTCAGATCATTTCCGGCGTCCAGATCGTTTCCGTCGTTCAGATCGTTTCAGTCCTTCAGATCGTTTAAGTCGTTCAGATCGTTTTCGTCAATGAGGTCGTTTCCGTCGTCCAGATCGTTTCCGTCGTTCAGATCGTTTTTGTCGTTCAGATCGTTTCCGTCGTCCAGATCGTTTCAGTGGTTCAGATCGTTTCAGTCGTTCAGATCGCTTCAGTCATTCAGATCGTTTCCCTCGTTCAGCTCGTTTCCGTCGTTCAGATCGTTTCCCTCATCAACTCTTTTCAGTCGTTCAGATCGTTTCCCTCATCAGCTCTTTTCAGTCGTTCAGATCGTTTCAGTCGTTCAGATCGTTTCAGTCGTTCAGATCGTTTAAGTCGTTCAGATCGTTTTCGTCAATGAGGTCGTTTCCGTCGTTCAGATCGTTTCAGTCGTTCAGATCGTTTCAGTCGTTCAGATCGTTTCAGTCGTTCAGATCGTTTCAGTCGTTCAGTTCGCTTCCGTCGTCCAGATCGTTTCCGTCGTCCAGATCGTTTCAGTCGTTCAGATCGTTTCAGTCGTTCAGTTCGTTTCCGTCGTTCAGATCATTTCAGTCGTCCAGATCGTTTCCGTCGTTCAGATCGTTTCAGTCGTTCAGTTCGTTTCTGTCGTTCAGATGGTTTCAGTCGTTCAGTTCGTTTCCGTCGTTCAGCTCGTTTCAGTCGTTCAGATCGTTTCAGTCGTTCAGATCGTTTCAGTCGTCCAGATCGTTTCAGTCGTTCAGATCGTTTCCCTCATCAGCTCTTTTCCGTCGTTCAGATCGTTTCCGTCGTCCAGATCGTTTCCGTCGTTCAGATCGTTTTATGTCATTCAGATCGTTTCAGTCGTTCAGATCGTTTCAGTCGTTCAGATCGTTTCAGTCGTCCAGATCGTTTCAGTCGTTCAGATCGTTTCCCTCATCAGCTCTTTTCCGTCGTTCAGATCGTTTCAGTCGTTCAGATCGTTTCCGTTGTTCAGATCGTTTCAGTCGTTCAGCTCGTTTCAGTCGTTCAGATCGTTTCAGTCGTTCATATCGTTTTCGTCGATGAGGTTGTTTCCGTCGTTCAGATCGTTTCCGTCGTTCAGATCGTTTCAGTGGTTCAGATCGTTTCAGTCGTTCAGATCGCTTCAGTCATTCAGATCGTTTCCGTCGTTCAGATCATTTCCGGCGTCCAGATCGTTTCAGTGGTTCAGATCGTTTCAGTCGTTCAGATCGCTTCAGTCATTCAGATCGTTTCCGTCGTTCAGATCATTTCAGTCGTTCAGATCGTTTCAGTCGTTCAGATCGTTTCAGTCCTTCAGATCGTTTAAGTCGTTCAGATCGTTTTCGTCAATGAGGTCGTTTCCGTCGTCCAGATCGTTTCCGTCGTTCAGATCGTTTCTGTCGTTCAGATCGTTTCCGTCGTCCAGATCGTTTCCGTCGTTCAGATCGTTTTTGTCGTTCAGATCGTTTCCGTCGTCCAGATCGTTTCAGTGGTTCAGATCGTTTCAGTCGTTCAGATCGCTTCAGTCATTCAGATCGTTTCCCTCGTTCAGCTCGTTTCCGTCGTTCAGATCGTTTCCCTCATCAGCTCTTTTCAGTCGTTCAGATCGTTTCAGTCGTTCAGCTCGTTTCCGTCATTCAGATCGTTTAAGTCGTTCAGATCGTTTCAGTCGTTCAGTTCGTTTTAAATGGTTCAGATCGTTTCAGTTGTTCAGATCGTTTCAGTCGTTCAGATCGTTTCAATCTTTTAGATCGTTTCCGTCATTCAGATCGTTTCAGTCGTTCAGATCGTTTCCGTCGTTCAGATCGTTTCCGTCGTTCATATCGTTTTCGTCGATGAGGCTGTTTCCGTGGTTCAGCTCGTTTCAGTCATTCAGATCGTTTCCGTCGTCAAGATCGTTTCAGTCGTTCAGTTCGCTTCCGTCGTCCAGATCGTTTCCGTCGTCCAGATCGTTTCAGTCGTTCAGATCGTTTCAGTCGTTCAGTTCGTTTCCGTCGTTCAGATGGTTTCAGTCGTCCAGATCGTTTCCGTCGTTCAGATCGTTTCAGTCGTTCAGTTCGTTTCTGTCGTTCAGATGGTTTCAGTCGTTCAGTTCGTTTCCGTCGTTCAGCTCGTTTCAGTCGTTCAGATCGTTTCAGTCGTTCAGTTCGTTTCCGTCGTTCAGATGGTTTCAGTCGTCCAGATCGTTTCCGTCGTTCAGATCGTTTCAGTCGTTCAGTTCGTTTCTGTCGTTCAGATGGTTTCAGTCGTTCAGTTCGTTTCCGTCGTTCAGCTCGTTTCAGTCGTTCAGATCGTTTCAGTCGTTCAGATCGTTTCAGTCGTCCAGATCGTTTCAGTCGTTCAGATCGTTTCCCTCATCAGCTCTTTTCCGTCGTTCAGATCGTTTCCGTCGTCCAGATCGTTTCCGTCGTTCAGATCGTTTTATGTCATTCAGATCGTTTCAGTCGTTCAGATCGTTTCAGTCGTTCAGATCGTTTCAGTCGTCCAGACCGTTTCAGTCGTTAAGATCGTTTCCCTCATCAGCTCTTTTCCGTCGTTCAGATCGTTTCAGTCGTTCAGATCGTTTCCGTTGTTCAGATCGTTTCAGTCGTTCAGCTCGTTTCAGTCGTTCAGATCGTTTCAGTCGTTCAGATCGTTTTCGTCGATGAGGTTGTTTCCGTCGTTCAGCTCGTTTCCGTCGTTCAGATCGTTTCAGTGGTTCAGATCGTTTCAGTCGTTCAGATCGCTTCAGTCATTCAGATCGTTTCCGTCGTTCAGATCATTTCCGGCGTCCAGATCGTTTCCGTCGTTCAGATCGTTTCAGTCGTTCAGATCGTTTCAGTCGTTCAGATCGTTTCAGTCCTTCAGATCGTTTAAGTCGTTCAGATCGTTTTCGTCAATGAGGTCGTTTCCGTCGTCCAGATCGTTTCCGTCGTTCAGATCGTTTCTGTCGTTCAGATCGTTTCCGTCGTCCAGATCGTTTCCGTCGTTCAGATCGTTTTTGTCGTTCAGATCGTTTCCGTCGTCCAGATCGTTTCAGTGGTTCAGATCGTTTCAGTCGTTCAGATCGCTTCAGTCGTTCAGCTCGTTTCCGTCATTCAGATCGTTTAAGTCGTTCAGATCGTTTCAGTCGTTCAGTTCGTTTTAAATGGTTCAGATCGTTTCAGTTGTTCAGATCGTTTCAGTCGTTCAGATCGTTTCAATCTTTTAGATCGTTTCCGTCATTCAGATCGTTTCAGTCGTTCAGATCGTTTCCGTCGTTCAGATCGTTTCCGTCGTTCATATCGTTTTCGTCGATGAGGCTGTTTCCGTCGTTCAGCTCGTTTCAGTCATTCAGATCGTTTCCGTCGTCAAGATCGTTTCAGTCGTTCAGATCGTTTCAGTCGTTCAGATCGTTTCCGTCATTCAGATCGTTTCAGTCGTTCAGATCGTTTCCGTCGTTCAGTTCGTTTCCGTCGTTCAGATCGTTTCAGTCGTTCAGATCGTTTCAGTCATTCAGATCGTTTCTGTCGTTCAGATCGTTTCAGTCGTTCAGATCGTTTCAGTCGTTCAGATCGTTTCCGTCGTTCAGTTCGTTTCCGTCGTTCAGATCGTTTCAGTCGTTCAGATCGTTTCCGTCGTTCAGTTCGTTTCCGTCGTTCAGCTCGTTTAAGTCGTTAAGATCGTTTCAGTCGTTCAGTTCGTTTCCGTCGTTCAGCTCGTTTCAGTCGTTAAGATCGTTTCAGTCGTTCAGATCGTTTCCGTCGTTCAGATCGTTTCAGTCGTTCAGATCGTTTCAGTGGTTCAGATCGATTCAGTGGTTCAGATCGTTTCCGTCGTTCAGATCGTTTTCGTCGATGAGGTTGTTTCCGTCGTTCAGCTCGTTTCCGTCGTTCAGATCGTTTCAGTGGTTCAGATCGTTTCAGTCGTTCAGATCGCTTCAGTCATTCAGATCGTTTCCCTCGTTCAGCTCGTTTCCGTCTTTCAGATCGTTTCCCTCATCAGCTCTTTTCAGTCGTTCAGATCGTTTCAGTCGTTCAGATCGTTTCAGTCGTTCAGATGGTTTCAGTCGTTCAGTTCATTTCCGTCGTTCAGCTCGTTTCAGTCGTTAAGATCGTTTCAGTCGTTCAGATCGTTTCCGTCATTCAGATTGTTTCAGTGGTTCAGATCGTTTCAGTGGTTCAGATGGATTCAGTGGTTCAGATCATTTCCGTCGTTCAGATCGTTTCCCTCGTCAGCTCTTTTCAGTCATTTAGATCATTTCCGTCGTTCAGATCGCTTCAGTCATTCAGATCGTTTCCCTCGATCAGCTCGTTTCCGTCGTTCAGATCGTTTCAGTCGTTAAGATCGTTTCAGTCGTTCAGATCGTTTAAGTCGTTCAGATCGTTTCTGTCGTTCAGATCGTTTCAGTCGTTCAGATCGTTTCAGTCGTTCAGATCGTTTCCGTCGTTCAGTTCGTTTCCGTCGTTCAGATCGTTTCAGTCGTTCAGATCGTTTCAGTCGTTCAGCTCGTTTCAGTCGTTCAGATCGTTTCAGTCGTTCAGATCGTTTCAGTCGTCCAGATCGTTTCAGTCGTTCAGATCGTTTCAGTCGTCCAGATCGTTTCAGTCGTTTAGATCGTTTCAGTCGTAGATCATAGATCGTAGATCGTTCAGATCGTTTCTGTCGTTCAGATCGTTTCAGTCGTTTAGATCGTTTCAGTCATTCAGATCGTTTCCGTCGTTCAGATCGTTTCAGTCGTTCAGAGCGTTTCAGTATTTCAGATCATTTCAGTCCTTCAGATCGTTTCAGTCGTTCAGATCGTTTCAGTCGTTCAGTTCGTTTTAAATGGTTCAGATCGTTTCAGTCCTTCAGATCGTTTCCGTCGTTCAGATCGTTTCAGTCGTTCAGCTCGTTTCTGTCGTTCAGATCGTTTCAGTCGTTCAGATCGTTTCTGTCGTCAAGATCGTTTCAGTCGTTCAGATCGTTTCCGTCGTTTAGATCGTTTCAGTCGTTCAGATCATTTAAGTCGTTCAGATCGTTTCAGTCGTTCAGATCGTTTCAGTCGTCCAGATCGTTTCAGTCGTTAAGATCGTTTCAGTCGTTCAGATCGTTTCCGTCGTTCAGTTCGTTTCCGTCGTTCAGATCGTTTCAGTCGTTCAGCTCGTTTCTGTCGTTCAGATCGTTTCCGTCGTTCAGATCGTTTCAGTCGTTTAGATCGTTTTAGTCGTTTAGATCGTTTCAGTCATTCAGATCGTTTCCGTCGTTCAGATCGTTTCAGTCGTTCAGATCGTTTCAGTCGTTTAGATCGTTTCAGTCATTCAGATCGTTTCCGTCGTTCAGATCGTTTAAGTCGTTCAGATCGTTTCAGTCGTTCAGATCGTTTCAGTCGTCCAGATCGTTTCAGTCGTTTAGATCGTTTCAGTCGTAGATCATAGATCGTAGATCGTTCAGATCGTTTCTGTCGTTCAGATCGTTTCAGTCGTTCAGATCGTTTCAGTCGTTTAGATCGTTTCAGTCATTCAGATCGTTTCAGTCGTTCAGATCGTTTCCCTCATCAGCTCTTTTCAGTCGTTCAGATCATTTTCGACGATGCGGTCGTTTCCGTCGTTCAGATCGTTTCCGTCATCAGCTCTTTTCAGTCGTTCAGATCGTTTCAGTCGTTCAGATCGTTTTAGTCGTTCAGATCGTTTACGTCGATGAGGTCGTTTCAGTCGTTCAGATCGTTTAAGTCGTTAAGATCGTTTCAGTTGTTCAGATCGTTTCAGTCGTTCAGATCGTTTCCGTCGTTCAGTTCGTTTCCGTCGTCCAGATCGTTTCAGTCATTCAGATCGTTTCAGTCGTTTAGATCGTTTCAGTCATTCAGATCGTTTCAGTCGTTTAGATCGTTTCAGTCATTCAGATCGTTTCAGTCGTTCAAATCGTTTCCCTCATCAGCTCTTTTCAGTCGTTCAGATCGTTTTCGTCGATGAGGTCGTTTCCGTCGTTCAGATCGTTTCTGTCCTTCAGATCGTTTCCGTCGTCCAGATCGTTTCAGTCGTTCAGATCGTTTCAGTCGTTCAGATCGTTTCAGTCGTTTAGATCGTTTCAGTCGTTCAGATCGTTTCAGTCATCCAGATCGTTTCAGTCGTTCAGATCATTTCCGTCGTTCAGATCGTTTCCGTCGTTCAGATCGTTTCCGTCGTTCAGATCGCTTCAGTCGTTCAGATCGTTTCCCTCATCAGCTCTTTTCAGTCGTTCAGATCGTTTACGTCGATGAGGTCATTTCCGTCGTCTAGATCGTTTCAGTCGTTCAGATCGTTTCCCTCATCAGCTCTTTTCAGTCGTTCAGATCGTTTCAGTCGTTCAGTTCGTTTCCGTCATTCAGCTCATTTCAGTCGTTCAGATCGTTTCAGTCGTTCAGATCGTTTCCGTCGTTCAGATCGTTTCAGTCGTTCAGCTCGTTTCAGTCGTTCAGATCGTTTCCCTCATCAGCTCTTTTCAGTCGTTCAGATCGTTTTAGTCGTTCAGTTCGTTTCCGTCGTTCAGTTCGTTTCCGTCGTTCAGATCGTTTCAGTCGTCCAGATCGTTTCAGTCATTCAGATCGTTTCAGTCGTTCAGATCGTTTCCCTCATCAGCTCTTTTCAGTCGTTCAGATCATTTTCGTCGATGAGGTCGTTTCCGTCGTTCAGATCGTTTCCGTCATCAGCTCTTTTCAGTCGTTCAGATCGTTTACGTCGATGAGGTCGTTTCCGTCGTCTAGATCGTTTCAGTCGTTCAGATCGTTTCAGTCGTTTAGATCGTTTCAGTCGTTCAGATCGTTTCAGTCATCCAGATCGTTTCAGTCGTTCAGATCATTTCCGTCGTTCAGATCGTTTCCGTCGTTCAGATCGTTTCCGTCGTTCAGATCGCTTCAGTCGTTCAGATCGTTTCCCTCATCAGCTCTTTTCAGTCGTTCAGATCGTTTTCGTCGATGAGGTCGTTTCCGTCGTTCAGATCGTTTCTGTCCTTCAGATCGTTTCCGTCGTCCAGATCGTTTCAGTCGTTCAGATCGTTTCAGTCGTTTAGATCGTTTCAGTCGTTTAGATCGTCTCAGTCGTTCAGATCGTTTCCGTCATCAGCTCTTTTCAGTCGTTCAGATCGTTTACGTCGATGAGGTCATTTCCGTCGTCTAGATCGTTTCAGTCGTTCAGATCGTTTCCCTCATCAGCTCTTTTCAGTCGTTCAGATCGTTTCAGTCGTTCAGTTCGTTTCCGTCATTCAGCTCGTTTCAGTCGTTCAGATCGTTTCAGTCGTTCAGATCGTTTCCGTCGTTCAGATCGTTTCAGTCGTTCAGCTCGTTTCAGTCGTTCAGATCGTTTCCCTCATCAGCTCTTTTCAGTCGTTCAGATCGTTTTAGTCGTTCAGTTCGTTTCCGTCGTTCAGTTCGTTTCCGTCGTTCAGATCGTTTCAGTCATTCAGATCGTTTCAGTCGTTCAGATCGTTTCCCTCATAAGCTCTTTTCAGTCGTTCAGATCATTTTCGTCGATGAGGTCGTTTCCGTCGTTCAGATCGTTTCCGTCATCAGCTCTTTTCAGTCGTTCAGATCGTTTCCCTCATCAGCTCTTTTCAGTCGTTCAGATCGTTTTAGTCGTTCAGTTCGTTTCCGTCGTTCAGTTCGTTTCCGTCGTTCAGATCGTTTCAGTCATTCAGATCGTTTCAGTCGTTCAGATCGTTTCCCTCATAAGCGCTTTTCAGTCGTTCAGATCATTTTCGTCGATGAGGTCGTTTCCGTCGTTCAGATCGTTTCCGTCATCAGCTCTTTTCAGTCGTTCAGATCGTTTACGTCGATGAGGTCGTTTCCGTCGTCTAGATCGTTTCAGTCGTTCAGATCGTTTTCGTCGATGAGGTCGTTTCCGTCGTTTAGATCGTTTCTGTCCTTCAGATCGTTTCAGTCGTTCAGATCGTTTCAGTCGTTCAGATCGTTTCAGTCGTTCAGATCGTTTCCGTCGTTCAGATCGTTTAAGTCGTTCAGCTCGTTTCAGTCGTTCAGATCGTTTCCCTCATCAGCTCTTTTCAGTCGTTCAGATCATTTTCGACGATGAGGTCGTTTCCGTCGTTCAGATCGTTTCCGTCATCAGCTCTTTTCAGTCGTTCAGATCGTTTCAGTCGTTCAGATCGTTTTAGTCGTTCAGATCGTTTACGTCGATGAGGTCGTTTCAGTCGTTCAGATCGTTTAAGTCGTTAAGATCGTTTCAGTCGTTCAGATCGTTTCAGTCGTTCAGATCGTTTCCGTCGTTCAGTTCGTTTCCGTCGTCCAGATCGTTTCAGTCGTTCAAATCGTTTCCCTCATCAGCTCTTTTCAGTCGTTCAGATCGTTTTCGTCGATGAGGTCGTTTCCGTCGTTCAGATCGTTTCTGTCCTTCAGATCGTTTCCGTCGTCCAGATCGTTTCAGTCGTTCAGATCGTTTCAGTCGTTCAGATCGTTTCAGTCGTTTAGATCGTTTCAGTCGTTCAGATCGTTTCAGTCATCCAGATCGTTTCAGTCGTTCAGATCATTTCCGTCGTTCAGATCGTTTCCGTCGTTCAGATCGTTTCCGTCGTTCAGATCGCTTCAGTCGTTCAGATCGTTTCCCTCATCAGCTCTTTTCAGTCGTTCAGATCGTTTTCGTCGATGAGGTCGTTTCCGTCGTTCAGATCGTTTCTGTCCTTCAGATCGTTTCCGTCGTCCAGATCGTTTCAGTCGTTCAGATCGTTTCAGTCGTTCAGATCGTTTCAGTCGTTTAGATCGTTTCAGTCGTTTAGATCGTCTCAGTCGTTCAGATCGTTTACGTCGATGAGGTCATTTCCGTCGTCTAGATCGTTTCAGTCGTTCAGATCATTTCCCTCATCAGCTCTTTTCCGTCGTTCAGATCGTTTCAGTCGTTCAGTTCGTTTCCGTCATTCAGCTCGTTTCAGTCGTTCAGATCATTTCCCTCATCAGCTCTTTTCAGTCGTTCAGATCGTTTCAGTCGTTCAGTTCGTTTCCGTCATTCAGCTCGTTTCAGTCGTTCAGATCGTTTCAGTCATTCAGATCGTTTCAGTCGTTCAGATCGTTTCCATCGCTCAGCTTATTTCAGTCGTTCAGATCGTTTCCGTCGTTCAGATCGTTTCAGTCGTTCAGCTCGTTTCAGTCGTTCAGATCGTTTCCCTCATCAGCTCTTTTCAGTCGTTCAGATCGTTTTAGTCGTTCAGTTCGTTTCCGTCGTTCAGTTCGTTTCCGTCGTTCAGATCGTTTCAGTCGTCCAGATCGTTTCAGTCATTCAGATCGTTTCAGTCGTTCAGATCGTTTCCCTCATCAGCTCTTTTCAGTCGTTCAGATCATTTTCGTCGATGAGGTCGTTTCCGTCGTTCAGATCGTTTCCGTCATCAGCTCTTTTCAGTCGTTCAGATCGTTTACGTCGATGAGGTCGTTTCCGTCGTCTAGATCGTTTCAGTCGTTCAGATCGTTTTCGTCGATGAGGTCGTTTCCGTCGTTTAGATCGATTTCTGTCCTTCAGATCGTTTCAGTCGTTCAGATCGTTTCAGTCGTTCAGATCGTTTCAGTCGTTCAGATCGTTTCAGCCGTCCAGATCGTTTCAGTGGTTCAGATCGTTTCCGTTGTTCAGTTCGTTTCCGTCGTTCAGATCGTTTCCCTCATCAGCTCTTTTCAGTCGTTCAGATCGTTTGAGTCGTTCAGTTTGTTTCCGTTGTTCAGTTCGTTTCCGTCATTCAGATCGTTTCAGTCGTCCAGATCGTTTCAGTCATTCAGATCGTTTCAGTCGTTCAGATCGTTTCAGTCGTTCAGATCGTTTCCGTCGTTCAGATCATTTCAGGCGTTCAGCTAGTTTCAGTCGTTCAGATCGTTTCAGTCGTCCAGATCGTTTCCGTCGTCCAGATCGTTTCAGTCGTTTAAATCGTTTCTGTCGTTCAGATCGTTTCCGTCGTCCAGATCGTTTCCGTCGTTCAGATCGTTTCTGTCGTTCAGATCGTTTCAGTCCTTCAGATCGTTTAAGTCGTTCAGATCGTTTTCGTCAATGAGGTCGTTTCAGTCGTTCAGATCGTTTCTGTCGTCCAGATCGTTTCCGTCGTTCAGCTCTTTTCCGTCGTTCAGCTCGTTTCAGTCGTTCAGATCATTCCATTCGTTCAGATCGTTTAAGTCGTTCAGATCGTTTCCGTCGTTCAGATCGTTTCAGTCGTTCAGATCGTTTTCGTCAATGAGGTCGTTTCAGTCGTTCAGATCGTTTAAGTCGTTCAGATCGTTTCAGTCGTTCAGATGGTTTCCATCGCTCAGCTTATTTCAGTCGTTCAGATCGTTTCCGTCGTTCAGATCGTTTCAGTCGTTCAGCTCGTTTCAGTCGTTCAGATCGTTTCAGTCGTTCAGATCGTTTCAGTCGTTCAGATCGTTTCAGTCGTCCAGATCGTTTCAGTCATTTAGATCGTTTCAGTCGTAGATCATAGATCGTAGATCGTTCAGATCGTTTCTGTCGTTCAGATCGTTTCAGTCGTTCAGATCGTTTCAGTCGTTCAGATCGTTTTCGTCGATGAGGTCGTTTCCGTCGTTCAGATCGTTTCTGTCCTTCAGATCGTTTCCGTCGTCCAGATCGTTTCAGTCGTTCAGATCGTTTCAGTCGTTTAGATCGTTTCAGTCGTTTAGATCGTCTCAGTCGTTCAGATCGTTTCCGTCATCAGCTCTTTTCAGTCGTTCAGATCGTTTACGTCGATGAGGTCGTTTCCGTCGTCTAGATCGTTTCAGTCGTTCAGATTGTTTCCCTCATCAGCTCTTTTCAGTCGTTCAGATTGTTTCCCTCATCAGCTCTTTTCAGTCGTTCAGATCGTTTCAGTCGTTCAGTTCGTTTCCGTCATTCAGCTCGTTTCAGTCGTTCAGATCGTTTCAGTCGTTCAGATCGTTTCCATCGCTCAGCTTATTTCAGTCGTTCAGATCGTTTCCGTCGTTCAGATCGTTTAAGTCGTTCAGATCGTTTTAGTCGTTCAGTTCGTTTCCGTTGTTCAGTTCGTTTCCGTCATTCAGATCGTTTCAGTCGTCCAGATCGTTTCAGTCATTCAGATCGTTTCAGTCGTCCAGATCGTTTCAGTCATTCAGATCGTTTCAGTCGTTCAGCTAGTTTCAGTCGTTCAGATCGTTTCAGTCGCCCAGATCGTTTCCGTCGTCCAGATCGTTTCAGTCGTTCAGATCGTTTCAGTCGTTCAGCTCTTTTCCGTCGTTCAGCTCGTTTCAGTCGTTCAGATCATTCCATTCGTTCAGATCGTTTAAGTCGTTCAGATCGTTTCCGTCGTTGAGATCGTTTCAGTCGTTCAGAGCGTTTCAGTATTTCAGATCGTTTCAGTCCTTCAGATCGTTTAAGTCGTTCAGATCGTTTTCGTCAATGAGGTCGTTTCAGTCGTTCAGATCGTTTAAGTCGTTCAGATCGTTTCTGTCATTCAGATCGTTTCAGTCGTTCAGATCGTTTCCATCGCTCAGCTTATTTCAGTCGTTCAGATCGTTTCCGTCGTTCAGATCGTTTCAGTCGTTCAGCTCGTTTCAGTCATTCAGATCGTTTCAGTCGTTCAGATCGTTTCAGTCGCCCAGATCGTTTGAGTCGTTCAGATCGTTTCAGTCGTCCAGATCGTTTCAGTCATTTAGATCGTTTCAGTCGTAGATCATAGATCGTAGATCGTTCAGATCTTTTCTGTCGTTCAGATCGTTTCAGTCGTTCAGATCGTTTCAGTCGTTCAGATCGTTTTCGTCGATGAGGTCGTTTCCGTCGTTCAGATCGTTTCTGTCCTTCAGATCGTTTCCGTCGTCCAGATCGTTTCAGTCGTTCAGATCGTTTCAGTCGTTTAGATCGTTTCAGTCGTTTAGATCGTTTCAGTCGTTCAGATCGTTTCAGTCATTCAGATCGTTTCCGTCATCAGCTCTTTTCAGTCGTTAAGATCGTTTACGTCGATGAGGTCGTTTCCGTCGTCTAGATCGTTTCAGTCGTTCAGATCGTTTCAGTCGTTCAGTTCGTTTCCGTCATTCAGCTCGTTTCAGTCGTTCAGATCGTTTCAGTCATTCAGATCGTTTCAGTCGTTCAGATCGTTTCCATCGCTCAGCTTATTTCAGTCGTTCAGCTCTTTTCAGTCGTTCAGATCGTTTTAGTCGTTCAGTTCGTTTCCGTTGTTCAGTTCGTTTCCGTCGTTCAGATCGTTTCAGTCGTCCAGATCGTTTCAGTCATTCAGATCGTTTCAGTCGTTCAGATCGTTTCAGTCGTTCAGAGCGTTTCAGTATTTCAGATCGTTTCTGTCGTTCAGATCGTTTAAGTCGTTCAGATCGTTTTCGTCAATGAGGTCGTTTCAGTCGTCCAGATCGTTTCAGTCGTCCAGATCGTTTCAGTCGTTCAGATCGTTTCAGTCGTTCAGATCGTTTAAGTCGTTCAGATCGTTTTCGTCAATGAGGTCGTTTCAGTCGTTCAGATCGTTTCTGTCGTTCAGATCGTTTCAGTCGTCCAGATCGTTTCCGTCGTTCAGCTCTTTTCCGTCGTTCAGCTCGTTTCAGTCGTTCAGATCATTCCATTCGTTCAGATCGTTTCCGTCGTTGAGATCGTTTAAGTCGTTCAGATCGTTTCCGTCATCAGCTCTTTTCAGTCGTTCAGATCGTTTAAGTCGTTCAGATCGTTTCTGTCATTCAGATCGTTTCAGTCGTTCAGATCGTTTCCGTCGTTGAGATCGTTTAAGTCGTTCAGATCGTTTCCGTCATCAGCTTATTTCAGTCGTTCAGATCGTTTCCGTCGTTCAGATCGTTTCAGTCGTTCAGCTCGTTTCAGTCATTCAGATCGTTTCAGTCGTTCAGATCGTTTCAGTCGCCCAGATCGTTTGAGTCGTTCAGATCGTTTCCGTCGTTCAGATCGTTTCAGTCGTTCAGATCGTTTCAGTCGTTTAGATCGTTTGAGTCGTTCAGATCGTTTCTGTCGTTCAGATCGTTTCAGTCGTTCAGATCGTTTCAGTCGTTCAGATCGTTTCCGTCGTCCAGATCGTTTCAGTCGTTCAGATCGTTTCAGTCGTTTAGATCGTTTCAGTCGTTTAGATCGTTTCAGTCGTTCAGATCGTTTCCGTCATCAGCTCTTTTCAGTCGTTCAGATCGTTTACGTCGATGAGGTCGTTTACGTCGTCTAGATCGTTTCAGTCGTTCAGTTCGTTTCCGTTGTTCAGTTCGTTTCCGTCGTTCAGATCGTTTCAGTCGTCCAGATCGTTTCAGTCATTCAGATCGTTTCAGTCGTTCAGATCGTTTTCGTCGATGAGGTCGTTTCCGTCGTTCAGATCGTTTTCGTCGATGAGGTCGTTTCCGTCGTTCAGATCGTTTTCGTCGATGAGGTCGTTTCCGTCGTTCAGATCGTTTCCGTCATCAGCTCTTTTCAGTCGTTCAGATCGTTTCAGTCGATGAGGTCGTTTCCGTCGTCTAGATCGTTTCAGTCGTTCAGATCGTTTCAGTCGTTCAGAGCGTTTCAGTCGTTCAGATCGTTTCAGTCGATGAGGTCGTTTCCGTCGTCTAGATCGTTTCAGTCGTTCAGATCGTTTCAGTCGTTCAGATCGTTTCAGTCGTTCAGATCGTTTCAGTCGATGAGGTCGTTTCCGTCGTCTAGATCGTTTCAGTCGTTCAGATCGTTTCAGTCGTTCAGATCGTTTCCATCGCTCAGCTTATTTCAGTCGTTCAGATCGTTTCCGTCGTTCAGATCGTTTCAGTCGTTCAGCTCGTTTCAGTCATTCAGATCGTTTCAGTCGTTCAGATCGTTTCAGTCGCCCAGATCGTTTGAGTCGTTCAGATCGTTTCCGTCGTTCAGATCGTTTCAGTCGTTCAGATCGTTTCAGTCGTTTAGATCGTTTGAGTCGTTCAGATCGTTTCTGTCGTTCAGATCGTTTCAGTCGTTCAGATCGTTTCAGTCGTTCAGATCGTTTCCGTCGTCCAGATCGTTTCAGTCGTTCAGATCGTTTCAGTCGTTTAGATCGTTTCAGTCGTTTAGATCGTTTCAGTCGTTCAGATCGTTCCCGTCATCAGCTCTTTTCAGTCGTTCAGATCGTTTACGTCGATGAGGTCGTTTACGTCGTCTAGATCGTTTCAGTCGTTCAGTTCGTTTCCGTTGTTCAGTTCGTTTCCGTCGTTCAGATCGTTTCAGTCGTCCAGATCGTTTCAGTCATTCAGATCGTTTAAGTCGTTCAGATCGTTTTCGTCAATGAGATCGTTTCCGTCGTTCAGCTCGTTTCAGTCGTTCAGATCGTTTCAGTCGTTCAGATCGTTTAAGTCGTTCAGATCGTTTCCGTCGTTCAGATCATTTCAGTCGTTCAGATCGTTTAAGTCGTTCAGATCGTTTCCGTCGTTCAGATCGTTTCAGTCGTTCAGCTCGTTTCAGTCGTTCAGATCGTTTCAGTCGTTCAGATCGTTTCAGTCGTCCAGATCGTTTGAGTCGTTCAGATCGTTTCAGTCGTCCAGATCGTTTCAGTCGTTCAGCTCGTTTCAGTCGTTCAGATCGTTTCAGTCGTTCAGATCGTTTAAGTCGTTCAGATCGTTTCCGTCGTTCAGATCGTTTCAGTCGTTCAGCTCGTTTCAGTCGTTCAGATCGTTTCAGTCGTTCAGATCGTTTCAGTCGTCCAGATCGTTTGAGTCGTTCAGATCGTTTCAGTCGTTCAGATCGTTTCAGTCGTTCAGATCGTTTGAGTCGTTCAGATCGTTTGAGTCGTTCAGATCGTTTCAGTCGTTCAGATCGTTTCAGTCGTCCAGATCGTTTGAGTCGTTCAGATCGTTTCAGTCGTCCAGATCGTTTCAGTCGTTCAGCTCGTTTCAGTCGTTCAGATCGTTTCAGTCGTTCAGATCGTTTAAGTCGTTCAGATCGTTTCCGTCGTTCAGATCGTTTCAGTCGTTCAGCTCGTTTCAGTCGTTCAGATCGTTTCAGTCGTTCAGATCGTTTCAGTCGTCCAGATCGTTTGAGTCGTCCAGATCGTTTCAGTCGTCCAGATCGTTTCAGTCGTTCAGATCGTTTCAGTCGTTCAGATCGTTTCAGTCGTTCAGATCGTTTCCAACGCTCAGCTTATTTCAGTCGTTCAGATCGTTTCCGTCGTTCAGATCGTTTCAGTTGTTGGGATTTATGGTTGGTAATTAGCATAAATAATTACTGTAAGTAATGGATTACTGAAAGTAATAGATTACTGAAAGTAATTTAGGAAAAATTGGAATTACTAATAAAGTAAACGGTTAGTTACTCATCAGCAACTCCTAGAGTAATTGAGTAATTACATAAAAGTTAATAAATTATCAAAAATAATTTATTAATAAAAATTATTAATTTGCATAAATTGGTTATTTATCAAATAACAATTAAATCGGGGCACCACCAGCTAAGCTGGAAATAGCTAATACCAAATTTCAGTCTCGTTTGTCAAAAAGGGTTATTTAAGTAAAGTTAATATTTCTGTGTAAATATAACAATATTAAATAACAAGGAAGATGTGAGATTCGAGCACAGACTGTTACAAACCAGTGAATTGTCAACAATAAATACACAATGATAACCAAGAATCGATCAATTCAGTTAAAATGCGTTTATTAACAAAAAGTATTTATTCAAAAATAATTCATAAATCATTTATTAAAACAACACAATTAAGTAATAAACAATCAAACACGAAGATCTAATCTATTAAACAGCAAACACTATGTACAAAGAAAGAGGGTGTGTGTGTGTGTGTGAGAGTGTGTATGAGTGAGTGTGTGGAAGCCTGAGTGGGGTGTAATGACCACGAACGTCCACCAGGTGGCGGCAGGCGTTGGAGGGTCAGTGTGTGTGGGTGTAATGACCTCGAACGGACACTAGATGGCGGCAGGCGTCTAGTTCGAGGCAGTAACCGGAACGACCACTAGGTGCGCGGCGGCGCACGGAGGGAGAATGCAATGACTCGACTTGTCCACCGAGTGGCGGACTTTCAAGAGATTGCAATCACCAACGCGGCCACCAGAGGCGCTTGGCGCACTCTTTCTGGACAGCGTGACGTCACTGTGCTCGTGCACGGCTCGTGAGCCTGCTAGGAGCGCGCCTGGGGGCTCGCGGCTGAGAAATCCCAGGGACAGTGAACTACACACGGTCACAGAAGCGCATGCAGCAGCGCGCGGCTGCTTTTACGCGATCATTTAATGGAGCGGAGAGAGAAAAGGAGGGGGGAGAAGAGCAGTGGACAGAATATGTTCAGCTCTGCACACTGTCTTGGACTACACAGTCTAGAAATGGTCTGTGCAGGTTGAGAGAGCGAGCGAGAGGGGGAGAGAGGAGGTTCGCGTGGATGTAAATCCAACGCGCAGACACAGATGGGTTGGAAACAGGGATCGGCGTCCCTGACTTCAACACAATAATAAACACACAGCAATATTACAGTCACGTTATTCTCATTGCCTGCCCAGACTCTAAGCCTTACTCAGTTTGACGAGGGTGAACGTGCTGCCGGCGGCCGGGAAAGTGCGTTGATTTCCCGGCTGGAGCTTGTTTTTCTCTCTGGCGTCCCAGGGAAACAAGCTAAAATGGTCTGTGGACAGGGAAAAGTCCACAGGATGATCCGAGGAGGATCAAGCGCTTCTTTTGAGGAGGGGGGAGAAGAAGCGGCTTCAGGTCTGCATGCGGAGGACGGTGCGCTGGCAGCTGCACACTCGGACTCCGGTGAAGAAGGAAAAAAAGGAAAAAGGGAAAAGTAGAAGTAGTTCCACGGTGGTTGTCGGCTCGTCCGGCCGGGTGTGGAACTCCGGGTCCGGTCAGCGGGCACACGTGGCACTTCGTCTCCGTGCGAAACGGATGCGTCCGTCTTTACGCAAGTTTCAACATTGGAGAGAAAGAAATCACCCCCGCGGGGGTATTTTATACCTTTTGGCTGGTGTCGGGTTTCCAGTGGGCTCTGGGTCATGTGGACCAATCCTGACGGAGGGCCCGCCCTGGACCTCCCAGCTGGTGAGGGAGCTCTCAGGCTCCCCCTGCCGTTGGCCTCTAGTATTGCACCTTGGAAGGGGGGTGATCCGGGGGGTGATCCGGGATCAATGGCGAACTTTTCCATTCTGACCATGTGATCTCTTTGTTCTCAAAACGTGGTCTCCCCTCCCCCTTCCATGAGGTTGAGTGGCCCCCAACACAGTCGTTCAGCTCGTTTCAGTCGTTCAGATCGTTTCCCTCATCAGCTCTTTTCAGTCGTTCAGATCGTTTTAGTCGTTCAGTTCGTTTCCGTCGTTCAGTTCGTTTCAGTCGTTCAGATCGTTTCCCTCATCAGCTCTTTTCAGTCGTTCAGATCGTTTTCGTCGATGAGGTCGTGTCCGTCGTTCAGATCGTTTCAGTCGTTCAGATCGTTTCAGTCATTCAGATCGTTTCAGTCGTTCAGATCGTTTCCCTCATCAGCTCTTTTCAGTCGTTCAGATCGTTTTCGTCGATGAGGTCGTTTCCGTCGTTCAGATCGTTTCTGTCCTTCAGATCGTTTCCGTCGTTCAGATCGTTTCAGTCGTTTAGATCGTTTCAGTCGTTCAGATCGTTTCCCTCATCAGCTCTTTTCAGTCGTTCAGATCGTTTACGTCGATGAGGTCGTTTCAGTCGTTCAGATCGTTTAAGTCGTTCAGATCGTTTCCGTCGTTCAGATCGTTTGAGTCGTTCAGCTCGTTTGAGTCGTTCAGATCGTTTCAGTCGTTCAGATCGTTTGAGTCGTTCAGATCGTTTCAGTCGTTCAGATCGTTTCAGTCGTTCAGATCGTTTCCCTCATCAGCTCTTTTCAGTCGTTCAGATCGTTTCCGTCGTTCAGATCGTTTCAGTCGTTCAGATCGTTTCAGTCGTTCAGATCGTTTCCGTCGTTCAGATCGTTTCCGTCGTTCAGATCGTTTCAGTCGTTCAGATCGTTTCCGTCGTTCAGATCGTTTCCGTCGTTCAGATCGCTTCAGTCGTTCAGATCGTTTCCGTCGTTCAGATCGTTTGAGTCGTTCAGATCGTTTCCGTCGTCCAGATCGTTTCAGTCGTTCAGATCGTTTCCGTCGTTCAGATCGCTTCAGTCGTTCAGATCGTTTCCGTCGTTCAGATCGTTTCAGTCGTTCAGATCGTTTCAGTCGTTCAGATCGTTTCAGTCGTTCAGATCGTTTCCCTCATCAGCTCTTTTCAGTCGTTCAGATCGTTTCCGTCGTTCAGTTCGTTTCCGTCGTTCAGATCGTTTCCCTCATCAGCTCTTTTCAGTCGTTCAGATCGTTTCCGTCGTTCAGTTCGTTTCCGTCGTTCAGATCGTTTCCGTCGTTCAGATCGCTTCAGTCGTTCAGTTCGTTTCCGTCGTTCAGATCGTTTCCCTCATCAGCTCTTTTCAGTCGTTCAGATCGTTTCAGTCGTTCAGTTCGTTTCCGTCGTTCAGATCGTTTCCGTCGTTCAGATCGTTTCCGTCGTTCAGTTCGTTTCCGTCGTTCAGATCGTTTCCGTCGTTCAGATCGCTTCAGTCGTTCAGATCGTTTCCCTCATCAGCTCTTTTCAGTCGTTCAGATCGTTTTCGTCGATGAGGTCGTTTCCGTCGTTCAGATCGTTTCTGTCCTTCAGATCGTTTCCGTCGTCCAGATCGTTTCAGTCGTTTAGATCGTTTCAGTCGTTCAGATCGTTTCCGTCATCAGCTCTTTTCAGTCGTTCAGATCGTTTACGTCGATGAGGTCGTTTCCGTCGTCTAGATCGTTTCTGTCGTTCAGATCGTTTCAGTCGTTCAGCTCGTTTCTGTCGTTCAGATCGTTTCAGTCGTTCAGATCGTTTCCCTCATCAGCTCTTTTCAGTCGTTCAGATCGTTTCCGTCGTTCAGTTCGTTTCCGTCGTTCAGATCGTTTCCGTCGTTCAGATCGCTTCAGTCGTTCAGTTCGTTTCCGTCGTTCAGATCGTTTCCGTCGTTCAGATCGTTTCCCTCATCAGCTCTTTTCAGTCGTTCAGATCGTTTCAGTCGTTCAGTTCGTTTCCGTCGTTCAGATCGTTTCCGTCGTTCAGATCGTTTCCGTCGTTCAGTTCGTTTCCGTCGTTCAGATCGTTTCCGTCGTTCAGATCGCTTCAGTCGTTCAGATCGTTTCCCTCATCAGCTCTTTTCAGTCGTTCAGATCGTTTTCGTCGATGAGGTCGTTTCCGTCGTTCAGATCGTTTCTGTCCTTCAGATCGTTTCCGTCGTCCAGATCGTTTCAGTCGTTTAGATCGTTTCAGTCGTTCAGATCGTTTCCGTCATCAGCTCTTTTCAGTCGTTCAGATCGTTTACGTCGATGAGGTCGTTTCCGTCGTCTAGATCGTTTCAGTCGTTCAGCTCGTTTCTGTCGTTCAGATCGTTTCAGTCGTTCAGATCGTTTCCCTCATCAGCTCTTTTCAGTCGTTCAGATCGTTTCAGTCGTTCAGTTCGTTTCCGTCGTTCAGATCGTTTCCGTCGTTCAGATCGTTTCCGTCGTTCAGTTCGTTTCCGTCGTTCAGATCGTTTCCGTCGTTCAGATCGCTTCAGTCGTTCAGATCGTTTCCCTCATCAGCTCTTTTCAGTCGTTCAGATCGTTTTCGTCGATGAGGTCGTTTCCGTCGTTCAGATCGTTTCTGTCCTTCAGATCGTTTCCGTCGTCCAGATCGTTTCAGTCGTTTAGATCGTTTCAGTCGTTCAGATCGTTTCCGTCATCAGCTCTTTTCAGTCGTTCAGATCGTTTACGTCGATGAGGTCGTTTCCGTCGTCTAGATCGTTTCAGTCGTTCAGCTCGTTTCTGTCGTTCAGATCGTTTCAGTCGTTCAGATCGTTTCCCTCATCAGCTCTTTTCAGTCGTTCAGATCATTTTCGTCGTTCAGATCATTTCAGTCGTCCAGATCGTTTCAGTCGTTCAGATCGTTTCCGTCGTTCAGATCGTTTCCCTCATCAGCTCTTTTCAGTCGTTCAGATCGTTTCAGTCGTTCAGTTCGTTTCCGTCGTTCAGATCGTTTCCGTCGTTCAGATCGTTTCCGTCGTTCAGTTCGTTTCCGTCGTTCAGATCGTTTCCGTCGTTCAGATCGCTTCAGTCGTTCAGATCGTTTCCCTCATCAGCTCTTTTCAGTCGTTCAGATCGTTTTCGTCGATGAGGTCGTTTCCGTCGTTCAGATCGTTTCTGTCCTTCAGATCGTTTCCGTCGTCCAGATCGTTTCAGTCGTTTAGATCGTTTCAGTCGTTCAGATCGTTTCCGTCATCAGCTCTTTTCAGTCGTTCAGATCGTTTACGTCGATGAGGTCGTTTCCGTCGTCTAGATCGTTTCTGTCGTTCAGATCGTTTCAGTCGTTCAGCTCGTTTCTGTCGTTCAGATCGTTTCAGTCGTTCAGATCGTTTCCCTCATCAGCTCTTTTCAGTCGTTCAGATCATTTTCGTCGTTCAGATCATTTCAGTCGTCCAGATCGTTTCAGTCGTTCAGATCGTTTCAGTCGTTCAGATCGTTTCAGTCGTTCAGATCGTTTCAGTCGTTCAGATCGCCTCAAGAAGGTGAGGAGCTGAAGGCTAAAAAGGTGAGGAGTTGAAGGCTCAAGAAGTTGAGGAGCTGAAGGGTCAAGAAGGTGAGGAGCTGAAGGGTCAAGAAGGTGAGGAGCTGAAGGCTCAAGAAGGTGAGGAGCTGAAGGCTAAAAAGGTGAGGAGCTGAAGGCTAAAAAGGTGAGGAGCTGAAGGCTAAAAAGGTGAGGAGCTGAAGGGTCAAGAAGGTGAGGAGCTGAAGGGTCAAGAAGGTGAGGAGCTGAAGGGTCAAGAAGGTGAGGAGCTGAAGGGTCAAGAAGGTGAGGAGCTGAAGGGTCAAGAAGGTGAGGAGCTGAAGGCTAAAAAGGTGAGGAGCTGAAGGGTCAAGAAGGTGAGGAGCTGAAGGGTCAAGAAGGTGAGGAGCTGAAGGCTCAAGAAGGTGAGGAGCTGAAGGCTAAAAAGGTGAGGGGCTGAAGGCTAAAAAGGTGAGGAGCTGAAGGCTAAAAAGGTGAGGAGCTGAAGGCTAAAAAGATGAGGAGCTGAAGGGTCAAGAAGGTGAGGAGCTGAAGGCTAAAAAGGTGAGGAGCTGAAGGGTCAAGAAGGTGAGGAGCTGAAGGCTAAAGAAGGTGAGGAGCTGAAGGCTAAAAAGATGAGGAGCTGAAGGGTCAAGAAGGTGAGGAGCTGAAGGCTAAAAAGGTGAGGAGCTGAAGGGTCAAGAAGGTGAGGAGCTGAAGGCTAAAAAGGTGAGGAGCTGCAGGCTAAAAAGGTGAGGCGCTGAATGCTGAAAAGGTGAGGAGCTGAAGGCTAAAAAGGTGATGAGCTGAAGTCTAAAAAGGTGAGGAGCTGAAGGCTCAAGAAGGTGAGGAGCTGAAGGCTAAAAAGGTGAGGAGCTGAAGGCTCAAGAAGGTGAGGAGCTGAAGAGTCAATAAGGTGAGGAGCTGAAGGCTAAAAGGGTGAGGAAATGAAGGCTAAAAAGGTGAGGAGCTGAAGGCTAAAAAGATGAGGAGCTGAAGGGTCAAGAAGGTGAGGAGCTGAACGCTCAAGAAGGTGAGGAGCTGAAGGGTCAAGAATGTGAGGAGCTGAAGGCTCAAGAAGGTGAGGAGCTGAAGGGTCAAGAAGGTGAGGAGCTGAAGGCTAAAAAGGTGAGGAGCTGAAGGCTCAAGAAGGTGAGGAGCTGAAGGCTAAAAAGGTGAGGAGCTGAAGGCTCAAGAAGGTGAGGAGCTGAAGGCTAAAAAGGTGAGGAGCTGAAGGCTCAAGAAGTTGAGGAGCTGAAGGCTAAAAAGGTGAGGAGCTGAAGGGTCAAGAAGGTGAGGAGCTGAAGGCTAAAAAGGTGAGGAGCTGAAGGGTCAAGAATGTGAGGAGCTGAAGGCTAAAAAGGTGAGGAGCTGAAGGCTAAAAAGGTGAGGAGCTGAAGGCTAAAAAGGTGAGGAGCTGAAGGGTCAAGAAGGTGAGGAGCTGAAGGCTAAAAAGGTGAGGAGCTGAAGGGTCAAGAAGGTGAGGAGCTGAAGGCTAAAAAGGTGAGGAGCTGAAGGGTCAAGAATGTGAGGAGCTGAAGGCTAAAAAGGTGAGGAGCTAAAGGCTCAAGTAGGTGAGGAGCTGAAGGGTAAAAAGGAGAGGAGCTGTTGGGACCATTATGTCCTCATATGGATCACTATTTATGTTTTGGTTGGCTATCGATAATGATTAATAATTATCAAAGATAGTTATTAATAATGTTGAAATTTAATCTGATCTGTATCAGAACCTCGGAGCACCACCTGTCGTAACAGGAAATGATAGCCAATTCAGTTATATCAGTCTCATAAGATATACTAAACAGTTAATCAGGAATTTGAATTAATAGTGAAATTAATTACAATTACCAGAATTAACAGTAAAGCTTGAAGGATTTTGGAGTTCTTAACACAGAAGAGGTCGACATTTCATTCACCTTTGTGCACATTAATAAAACAGCAAGTATGATTCCAAAAATATATTTATTAACAATGAAAACAAATAAAACACAGATTCTAACTACCTATATACAGCTGGGTGTGTGTAGGTGCATGTGTGTGTGTGTGTGGAGAGAGAAAGAGAGAGAGAGAGTTGGAGGGAGTGTGTGTGTGTGTGACGTGTGATGGAACTACAAAACAAGATGGCGGATCACAAGAAACTACATTCCAAATGGAGTTTGTCAGAGAACAGGAGGTCTGTCCTTTACAGCTCGGCCATGTGCTGATAGCAAAAGAACAATAGAAGCTAGCCACAGCATCTGCTTCTGTGTGTCTCTGCTAAGGGACCATTTCTAGAATGAGTTTATGTGAATGAGACTTGTCTTGTAAAACGTCAGGAGTCGTCAGATGGTGTTCAGTTACTGTGTGATGTTGTCTTTGATGTGATATGTGTAGGGTTGCGAGTTAACAAGTTAGTAAAGCAGATTAGCATGCAGACCCTGTGTCTGTGGCAGAGCTAACGTTGGTTTACAGGTTGATAACGGTGCCTAATATCATTATCAACAGAACGCGATCACTGTAACAGAATCAACACATCTTCATAAAGTTAAACAGTTCTATGCATAGCATCAAGTTTAACTAATCTCAAGTAATGCCCAGTTGTTACCACTTCCTTGGAAGAGTTCAGTTGTCGTGCTGGAGGGAAGCTGGTGCCTTCTCCTGTAGTTAGCACCTCCTGCTAACTGTGGTTGCTGGTTCTGCAGGCTGAGAAGAAGAAGGTGGAGTTGATGTTTCAGGAGTCCTTCTTTGCAGCGCCTGGCTGTCCCTTTGTCCAGACTGAGGAGCTGATCGCTCAGGCCTGTGATGGTTTTCCTGCTTGTTCAGGAAAAACACAAAGAAGTTCTGTGAGGGTCCCTGGTCCCGTCCTGGAGGAACCGGTTGGTTTCCCTGGAGAGCAGACTCTGGGTGCTGGTCTCTGGATCAGGGGAAGGTCTGACCCTCGTGGTGGGTCAGCAGATGAGTTGAGGAGTGAAGGCCTCTGGTTGCCGGCCTCTCGTGTTAGCTGTGTGCTAACACTGGATGAGCTGCTCTCCAGCAACCCACCTCCTTGGAGTTTGCTTTTGCAAGAGTCTCTAGAAAGAAGCCTGGCTTCGCAGGCTCTTTGTTCCACGTGTGGATTCAGAGGTGTCAAAGCCTGAGAGCTTTAACCAATCAGTGACTGGCTGAATGCATGGGGGAAGAGTCTTGAGCAGAAAGGGGGGGGAGGAAGGTCCTGGAGAATGTCCCCCCTTCCCCACTCTAGGTGTGAAAGGCCATCACATTCCTGGGTCAGAATTCATGTCATGACTGCGTCTCATGACAAATGAATATTGTCTCTCCCCAGAAATGAACAAACTTTCTGTGGTCCTACAGATCCCAACAAGCTGAAGGCTAAAAAGGTGAGGAGCTGAAGTCTAAAAAGGTGAGGAGCTGAAGGCTCAAGAAGGTGAGGAGCTGAAGGCTCAAGAAGGTGAGGAGCTGAAGGGTCAAGAAGGTGAGGAGCTGAAGGCTAAAAAGGTGAGGAGCTGAAGGCTCAAGAAGGTGAGTAGCTGAAGGGTCAAGAAGGTGAGGAGCTGAAGGCTAAAAGGGTGAGGAGCTGAAGGCTCAAGAAGGTGAGGAGCTGAAGGCTAAAAAGATGAGGAACTGAAGGCTAAAAAGGTGAGGAGCTGAAGGCTAAAAAGGTGAGGAGCTGAAGGCTAAAAAGATGAGGAACTGAAGGCTAAAAAGGTGAGGAGCTGAAGGCTAAAAAGGTGAGGAGCTGAAGGCTAAAAAGGTGAGGAGCTGAAGGCTCAAGAAGGTGAGGAGCTGAAGGCAAAAAGGTTGAGGAGCTGAAGTCTAAAAAGATGAGGAGCTGAAGGGTCAAGAAGGTGAGGAGCTGAAGGCTAAAAAGGTGAGGAGCTGAAGGCTCAAGAAGGTGAGGAGCTGAAGGGTCAAGAAGGTGAGGAGCTGAAGGCTAAAAGGGTGAGGAGCTGAAGGCTCAAGAAGGTGAGGAGCTGAAGGCTAAAAAGGTGAGGAGCTGAAGGCTCAAGAAGGCGAGGAGCTGAAGGCTAAAAAGGTGAGGAGCTGAAGGCTCAAGAAGTTGAGGAGCTGAAGGCTAAAAAGGTGAGGAGCTGAAGGCTCAAGAAGGTGAGGAGCTGAAGGCTGAAAAGGTGAGGAGCTGAAGGCTCAAGAAGGTGAGGAGCTGAAGGCTAAAAAGGTGAGGAGCTGAAGGGTCAAGAAGGTGAGGAGCTGAAGGCTCAAGAAGGTGAGGAGATGAAGGCTAAAACGGTGAGGAGCTGAAGGGTCAAGAAGGTGAGGAGCTGAAGGCTCAAGAAGGTGAGGAGCTGAAGGCTAAAAAGGTGAGGAGCTGAAGGGTCAAGAATGTGAGGAGCTGAAGGCTAAAAAGGTGAGGAGCTGAAGGCTCAAGAAGGTGAGGAGCTGAAGGCTGAAAAGGTGAGGAGCTGAAGGCTCAAGAAGGTGAGGAGCTGAAGGCTAAAAAGGTGAGGAGCTGAAGGGTCAAGAAGGTGAGGAGCTGAAGGCTCAAGAAGGTGAGGAGCTGAAGGCTAAAACGGTGAGGAGCTGAAGGGTCAAGAAGGTGAGGAGCTGAAGGCTCAAGAAGGTGAGGAGCTGAAGGCTAAAAAGGTGAGGAGCTGAAGGGTCAAGAATGTGAGGAGCTGAAGGCTAAAAAGGTGAGGAGCTGAAGGCTCAAGAAGGTGAGGAGCTGAAGGGTAAAAAGGTGAGGAGCTGAAGTCTAAAAAGGTGAGGAGCTGAAGGCTCAAGAAGGTGAGGAGCTGAAGGCTAAAAAGGTGAGGAGCTGAATGCTGAAAAGGTGAGGAGCTGAAGGCTCAAGAAGGTGAGGAGCTGAAGGCTAAAAAGGTGAGGAGCTGAAGGGTCAAGAATGTGAGGAGCTGAAGGCTAAAAAGGTGAGGAGCTGAAGGCTCAAGAAGGTGAGGAGCTGAAGGGTAAAAAGGAGAGGAGCTGAAGGCTAAAAAGGTGAGGAGCTGAAGTCTAAAAAGGTGAGGAGCTGAAGGCTCAAGAAGGTGAGGAGCTGAAGTCTAAAAAGGTGAGGGAGCTGAAGGCTCAAGAAGTTGAGGAGCTGAAGGCTAAAAAGGTGAGGAGCTGAATGCTGAAAAGGTGAGGAGCTGAAGGGTCAAGAAGGTGAGGAGCTGCAGGCTAAAAAGGTGAGGAGCTGAAGGCTAAAAAGGTGAGGAGCTGAAGGGTCAAGAAGGTGAGGAGCTGCAGGCTAAAAAGGTGAGGCGCTGAATGCTGAAAAGGTGAGGAGCTGAAGGCTAAAAAGGTGAGGAGCTGAAGGCTCAAGAAGGTGAGGAGCTGAAGGCTAAAAAGGTGAGGAGCTGAAGGCTAAAGAAGGTGAGGAGCTGAAGGCTAAAAAGGTGAGGAGCTGAAGGGTCAAGAAGGTGAGGAGCTGAAGGCTAAAAAGGTGAGGAGCTGAAGGCTAAAAAGGTGAGGAGCTGAAGGCTAAAAAGGTGAGGAGCTGAAGGGTCAAGAAGGTGAGGAGCTGAAGGGTCAAGAAGGTGAGGAGCTGAAGGGTCAAGAAGGTGAGGAGCTGAAGGCTAAAAAGGTGAGGAGCTGAAGGGTCAAGAAGGTGAGGAGCTGAAGGGTCAAGAAGGTGAGGAGCTGAAGGCTCAAGAAGGTGAGGAGCTGAAGGGTAAAAAGGAGAGGAGCTGCAGGCTAAAAAGGTGAGGAGCTGAAGGCTAAAAAGGTGAGGAGCTGAAGGGTCAAGAAGGTGAGGAGCTGCAGGCTAAAAAGGTGAGGCGCTGAATGCTGAAAAGGTGAGGAGCTGAAGGCTAAAAAGGTGAGGAGCTGAAGGCTCAAGAAGGTGAGGAGCTGAAGGCTCAAGAAGGTGAGGAGCTGAAGGCTAAAAAGGTGAGGAGCTGAAGGCTAAAGAAGGTGAGGAGCTGAAGGCTAAAAAGGTGAGGAGCTGAAGGGTCAAGAAGGTGAGGAGCTGAAGGCTAAAAAGGTGAGGAGCTGAAGGCTAAAAAGGTGAGGAGCTGAAGGCTAAAAAGGTGAGGAGCTGAAGGCTCAAGAAGGTGAGGAGCTGAAGGGTAAAAAGGAGAGGAGCTGAAGGCTAAAAAGGTGAGGAGCTGAAGTCTAAAAAGGTGAGGAGCTGAAGGCTCAAGAAGGTGAGGAGCTGAAGGCTAAAAAGGTGAGGAGCTGAAGTCTAAAAAGGTGAGGAGCTGAAGGCTCAAGAAGTTGAGGAGCTGAAGGCTAAAAAGGTGAGGAGCTGAATGCTGAAAAGGTGAGGAGCTGAAGGCTCAAGAAGGTGACGAGCTGAAGGCTAAAAAGGTGAGGAGCTGAAGGGTCAAGAATGTGAGGAGCTGAAGGCTAAAAAGGTGAGGAGCTGAAGGCTCAAGAAGGTGAGGAGCTGAAGGGTAAAAAGGAGAGGAGCTGAAGGCTAAAAAGGTGAGGAGCTGAAGTCTAAAAAGGTGAGGAGCTGAAGGCTCAAGAAGGTGAGGAGCTGAAGTCTAAAAAGGTGAGGGAGCTGAAGGCTCAAGAAGTTGAGGAGCTGAAGGCTAAAAAGGTGAGGAGCTGAATGCTGAAAAGGTGAGGAGCTGAAGGGTCAAGAAGGTGAGGAGCTGCAGGCTAAAAAGGTGAGGAGCTGAAGGCTAAAAAGGTGAGGAGCTGAAGGGTCAAGAAGGTGAGGAGCTGCAGGCTAAAAAGGTGAGGCGCTGAATGCTGAAAAGGTGAGGAGCTGAAGGCTAAAAAGGTGAGGAGCTGAAGGCTCAAGAAGGTGAGGAGCTGAAGGCTAAAAAGGTGAGGAGCTGAAGGCTAAAGAAGGTGAGGAGCTGAAGGCTAAAAAGGTGAGGAGCTGAAGGGTCAAGAAGGTGAGGAGCTGAAGGCTAAAAAGGTGAGGAGCTGAAGGCTAAAAAGGTGAGGAGCTGAAGGCTAAAAAGGTGAGGAGCTGAAGGGTCAAGAAGGTGAGGAGCTGAAGGGCCAAGAAGGTGAGGAGCTGAAGGCTAAAAAGGTGAGGAGCTGAAGGGTCAAGAAGGTGAGGAGCTGAAGGGTCAAGAAGGTGAGGAGCTGAAGGCTAAAAAGGTGAGGAGCTGAAGGGTCAAGAAGGTGAGGAGCTGAAGGGTCAAGAAGGTGAGGAGCTGAAGGCTCAAGAAGGTGAGGAGCTGAAGGGTAAAAAGGAGAGGAGCTGCAGGCTAAAAAGGTGAGGAGCTGAAGGCTAAAAAGGTGAGGAGCTGAAGGGTCAAGAAGGTGAGGAGCTGCAGGCTAAAAAGGTGAGGCGCTGAATGCTGAAAAGGTGAGGAGCTGAAGGCTAAAAAGGTGAGGAGCTGAAGGCTCAAGAAGGTGAGGAGCTGAAGGCTAAAAAGGTGAGGAGCTGAAGGCTAAAGAAGGTGAGGAGCTGAAGGCTAAAAAGGTGAGGAGCTGAAGGGTCAAGAAGGTGAGGAGCTGAAGGCTAAAAAGGTGAGGAGCTGAAGGCTAAAAAGGTGAGGAGCTGAAGGCTAAAAAGGTGAGGAGCTGAAGGGTCAAGAAGGTGAGGAGCTGAAGGGTCAAGAAGGTGAGGAGCTGAAGGCTAAAAAGGTGAGGAGCTGAAGGGTCAAGAAGGTGAGGAGCTGAAGGGTGAAGAAGGTGAGGAGCTGAAGGGTCAAGAAGGTGAGGAGCTGAAGGCTAAAAAGGTGAGGAGCTGAAGGGTCAAGAAGGTGAGGAGCTGAAGGGTCAAGAAGGTGAGGAGCTGAAGGCTCAAGAAGGTGAGGAGCTGAAGGCTAAAAAGGTGAGGAGCTGAAGGCTAAAAAGGTGAGGGTCTGAAGGCTAAAAAGGTGAGGAGCTGAAGGCTAAAAAGGTGAGGAGCTGAAGGCTAAAAAGATGATAAGGTGAAGGGTCAAGAAGGTGAGGAGCTGAAGGCTAAAAAGGTGAGGAGCTGAAGGGTCAAGAAGGTGAGGAGCTGAAGGCTAAAAAGGTGAGGAGCTGCAGGCTAAAAAGGTGAGGCGCTGAATGCTGAAAAGGTGAGGAGCTGAAGGCTAAAAAGGTGATGAGCTGAAGTCTAAAAAGGTGAGGAGCTGAAGGCTCAAGAAGGTGAGGAGCTGAAGGCTAAAAAGGTGAGGAGCTGAAGGCTCAAGAAGGTGAGGAGCTGAAGGCTAAAAAGGTGAGGAGCTGAAGGCTCAAGAAGTTGAGGAGCTGAAGGCTAAAAAGGTGAGGAGCTGAAGGCTCAAGAAGGTGAGGAGCTGAAGGCTAAAAAGGTGAGGAGCTGAAGGCTAAAGAAGGTGAGGAGCTGAAGGCTAAAAAGGTGAGGAGCTGAAGGGTCAAGAAGGTGAGGAGCTGAAGGCTAAAAAGGTGAGGAGCTGAAGGCTAAAAAGGTGAGGAGCTGAAGGCTAAAAAGGTGAGGAGCTGAAGGGTCAAGAAGGTGAGGAGCTGAAGGGCCAAGAAGGTGAGGAGCTGAAGGCTAAAAAGGTGAGGAGCTGAAGGGTCAAGAAGGTGAGGAGCTGAAGGGTCAAGAAGGTGAGGAGCTGAAGGGTCAAGAAGGTGAGGAGCTGAAGGCTAAAAAGGTGAGGAGCTGAAGGGTCAAGAAGGTGAGGAGCTGAAGGCTCAAGAAGGTGAGGAGCTGAAGGGTAAAAAGGAGAGGAGCTGCAGGCTAAAAAGGTGAGGAGCTGAAGGCTAAAAAGGTGAGGAGCTGAAGGCTAAAGAAGGTGAGGAGCTGAAGGCTAAAAAGGTGAGGAGCTGAAGGGTCAAGAAGGTGAGGAGCTGAAGGCTAAAAAGGTGAGGAGCTGAAGGCTAAAAAGGTGAGGAGCTGAAGGCTAAAAAGGTGAGGAGCTGAAGGGTCAAGAAGGTGAGGAGCTGAAGGGTCAAGAAGGTGAGGAGCTGAAGGGTCAAGAAGGTGAGGAGCTGAAGGCTAAAAAGGTGAGGAGCTGAAGGGTCAAGAAGGTGAGGAGCTGAAGGGTCAAGAAGGTGAGGAGCTGAAGGCTCAAGAAGGTGAGGAGCTGAAGGGTAAAAAGGAGAGGAGCTGCAGGCTAAAAAGGTGAGGAGCTGAAGGCTAAAAAGGTGAGGAGCTGAAGGGTCAAGAAGGTGAGGAGCTGCAGGCTAAAAAGGTGAGGCGCTGAATGCTGAAAAGGTGAGGAGCTGAAGGCTAAAAAGGTGAGGAGCTGAAGGCTCAAGAAGGTGAGGAGCTGAAGGCTCAAGAAGGTGAGGAGCTGAAGGCTAAAAAGGTGAGGAGCTGAAGGCTAAAGAAGGTGAGGAGCTGAAGGCTAAAAAGGTGAGGAGCTGAAGGGTCAAGAAGGTGAGGAGCTGAAGGCTAAAAAGGTGAGGAGCTGAAGGCTAAAAAGGTGAGGAGCTGAAGGCTAAAAAGGTGAGGAGCTGAAGGCTCAAGAAGGTGAGGAGCTGAAGGGTAAAAAGGAGAGGAGCTGAAGGCTAAAAAGGTGAGGAGCTGAAGTCTAAAAAGGTGAGGAGCTGAAGGCTCAAGAAGGTGAGGAGCTGAAGGCTAAAAAGGTGAGGAGCTGAAGTCTAAAAAGGTGAGGAGCTGAAGGCTCAAGAAGTTGAGGAGCTGAAGGCTAAAAAGGTGAGGAGCTGAATGCTGAAAAGGTGAGGAGCTGAAGGCTCAAGAAGGTGACGAGCTGAAGGCTAAAAAGGTGAGGAGCTGAAGGGTCAAGAATGTGAGGAGCTGAAGGCTAAAAAGGTGAGGAGCTGAAGGCTCAAGAAGGTGAGGAGCTGAAGGGTAAAAAGGAGAGGAGCTGAAGGCTAAAAAGGTGAGGAGCTGAAGTCTAAAAAGGTGAGGAGCTGAAGGCTCAAGAAGGTGAGGAGCTGAAGTCTAAAAAGGTGAGGGAGCTGAAGGCTCAAGAAGTTGAGGAGCTGAAGGCTAAAAAGGTGAGGAGCTGAATGCTGAAAAGGTGAGGAGCTGAAGGGTCAAGAAGGTGAGGAGCTGCAGGCTAAAAAGGTGAGGAGCTGAAGGCTAAAAAGGTGAGGAGCTGAAGGGTCAAGAAGGTGAGGAGCTGCAGGCTAAAAAGGTGAGGCGCTGAATGCTGAAAAGGTGAGGAGCTGAAGGCTAAAAAGGTGAGGAGCTGAAGGCTCAAGAAGGTGAGGAGCTGAAGGCTAAAAAGGTGAGGAGCTGAAGGCTAAAGAAGGTGAGGAGCTGAAGGCTAAAAAGGTGAGGAGCTGAAGGGTCAAGAAGGTGAGGAGCTGAAGGCTAAAAAGGTGAGGAGCTGAAGGCTAAAAAGGTGAGGAGCTGAAGGCTAAAAAGGTGAGGAGCTGAAGGGTCAAGAAGGTGAGGAGCTGAAGGGCCAAGAAGGTGAGGAGCTGAAGGCTAAAAAGGTGAGGAGCTGAAGGGTCAAGAAGGTGAGGAGCTGAAGGGTCAAGAAGGTGAGGAGCTGAAGGCTAAAAAGGTGAGGAGCTGAAGGGTCAAGAAGGTGAGGAGCTGAAGGGTCAAGAAGGTGAGGAGCTGAAGGCTCAAGAAGGTGAGGAGCTGAAGGGTAAAAAGGAGAGGAGCTGCAGGCTAAAAAGGTGAGGAGCTGAAGGCTAAAAAGGTGAGGAGCTGAAGGGTCAAGAAGGTGAGGAGCTGCAGGCTAAAAAGGTGAGGCGCTGAATGCTGAAAAGGTGAGGAGCTGAAGGCTAAAAAGGTGAGGAGCTGAAGGCTCAAGAAGGTGAGGAGCTGAAGGCTAAAAAGGTGAGGAGCTGAAGGCTAAAGAAGGTGAGGAGCTGAAGGCTAAAAAGGTGAGGAGCTGAAGGGTCAAGAAGGTGAGGAGCTGAAGGCTAAAAAGGTGAGGAGCTGAAGGCTAAAAAGGTGAGGAGCTGAAGGCTAAAAAGGTGAGGAGCTGAAGGGTCAAGAAGGTGAGGAGCTGAAGGGTCAAGAAGGTGAGGAGCTGAAGGGTCAAGAAGGTGAGGAGCTGAAGGCTAAAAAGGTGAGGAGCTGAAGGGTCAAGAAGGTGAGGAGCTGAAGGGTCAAGAAGGTGAGGAGCTGAAGGCTCAAGAAGGTGAGGAGCTGAAGGCTAAAAAGGTGAGGAGCTGAAGGCTAAAAAGGTGAGGGTCTGAAGGCTAAAAAGGTGAGGAGCTGAAGGCTAAAAAGGTGAGGAGCTGAAGGCTAAAAAGATGATAAGGTGAAGGGTCAAGAAGGTGAGGAGCTGAAGGCTAAAAAGGTGAGGAGCTGAAGGGTCAAGAAGGTGAGGAGCTGAAGGCTAAAAAGGTGAGGAGCTGCAGGCTAAAAAGGTGAGGCGCTGAATGCTGAAAAGGTGAGGAGCTGAAGGCTAAAAAGGTGATGAGCTGAAGTCTAAAAAGGTGA
The DNA here is from genome assembly GCF_963422515.1 of Blennius ocellaris. NCBI lineage: Eukaryota > Metazoa > Chordata > Actinopteri > Blenniiformes > Blenniidae > Blennius > Blennius ocellaris. Next base: position 34,087,945 of record NC_137652.1, on the reverse strand, counting down.
GGAGCTGAAGGCTCAAGAAGGTGAGGAGCTGAAGGCTAAAAAGGTGAGGAGCTGAAGGCTCAAGAAGGTGAGGAGCTGAAGGCTAAAAAGGTGAGGAGCTGAAGGCTCAAGAAGTTGAGGAGCTGAAGGCTAAAAAGGTGAGGAGCTGAAGGCTCAAGAAGGTGAGGAGCTGAAGGCTAAAAAGGTGAGGAGCTGAAGGCTAAAGAAGGTGAGGAGCTGAAGGCTAAAAAGGTGAGGAGCTGAAGGGTCAAGAAGGTGAGGAGCTGAAGGCTAAAAAGGTGAGGAGCTGAAGGCTAAAAAGGTGAGGAGCTGAAGGCTAAAAAGGTGAGGAGCTGAAGGGTCAAGAAGGTGAGGAGCTGAAGGGCCAAGAAGGTGAGGAGCTGAAGGCTAAAAAGGTGAGGAGCTGAAGGGTCAAGAAGGTGAGGAGCTGAAGGGTCAAGAAGGTGAGGAGCTGAAGGGTCAAGAAGGTGAGGAGCTGAAGGCTAAAAAGGTGAGGAGCTGAAGGGTCAAGAAGGTGAGGAGCTGAAGGCTCAAGAAGGTGAGGAGCTGAAGGGTAAAAAGGAGAGGAGCTGCAGGCTAAAAAGGTGAGGAGCTGAAGGCTAAAAAGGTGAGGAGCTGAAGGGTCAAGAAGGTGAGGAGCTGCAGGCTAAAAAGGTGAGGCGCTGAATGCTGAAAAGGTGAGGAGCTGAAGGCTAAAAAGGTGAGGAGCTGAAGGGTCAAGAAGGTGAGGAGCTGAAGGCTAAAGAAGGTGAGGAGCTGAAGGCTAAAAAGATGAGGAGCTGAAGGGTCAAGAAGGTGAGGAGCTGAAGGCTAAAAAGGTGAGGAGCTGAAGGGTCAAGAAGGTGAGGAGCTGAAGGCTAAAAAGGTGAGGAGCTGCAGGCTAAAAAGGTGAGGCGCTGAATGCTGAAAAGGTGAGGAGCTGAAGGCTAAAAAGGTGATGAGCTGAAGTCTAAAAAGGTGAGGAGCTGAAGGCTCAAGAAGGTGAGGAGCTGAAGGCTCAAGAAGGTGAGGAGCTGAAGAGTCAATAAGGTGAGGAGCTGAAGGCTAAAAGGGTGAGGAAATGAAGGCTAAAAAGGTGAGGAGCTGAAGGCTAAAAAGATGAGGAGCTGAAGGGTCAAGAAGGTGAGGAGCTGAACGCTCAAGAAGGTGAGGAGCTGAAGGGTCAAGAATGTGAGGAGCTGAAGGCTCAAGAAGGTGAGGAGCTGAAGGGTCAAGAAGGTGAGGAGCTGAAGGCTAAAAAGGTGAGGAGCTGAAGGCTCAAGAAGGTGAGGAGCTGAAGGCTAAAAAGGTGAGGAGCTGAAGGCTCAAGAAGGTGAGGAGCTGAAGGCTAAAAAGGTGAGGAGCTGAAGGCTCAAGAAGTTGAGGAGCTGAAGGCTAAAAAGGTGAGGAGCTGAAGGGTCAAGAAGGTGAGGAGCTGAAGGCTAAAAAGGTGAGGAGCTGAAGGGTCAAGAATGTGAGGAGCTGAAGGCTAAAAAGGTGAGGAGCTGAAGGCTAAAAAGGTGAGGAGCTGAAGGCTAAAAAGGTGAGGAGCTGAAGGGTCAAGAAGGTGAGGAGCTGAAGGCTAAAAAGGTGAGGAGCTGAAGGGTCAAGAAGGTGAGGAGCTGAAGGCTAAAAAGGTGAGGAGCTGAAGGGTCAAGAATGTGAGGAGCTGAAGGGTAAAAAGGAGAGGAGCTGTTGGGACCATTATGTCCTCATATGGATCACTATTTATGTTTTGGTTGGCTATCGATAATGATTAATAATTATCAAAGATAGTTATTAATAATGTTGAAATTTAATCTGATCTGTATCAGAACCTCGGAGCACCACCTGTCGTAACAGGAAATGATAGCCAATTCAGTTATATCAGTCTCATAAGATATACTAAACAGTTAATCAGGAATTTGAATTAATAGTGAAATTAATTACAATTACCAGAATTAACAGTAAAGCTTGAAGGATTTTGGAGTTCTTGACACAGAAGAGGTCGACATTTCATTCACCTTTGTGCACATTAATAAAACAGCAAGTATGATTCCAAAAATATATTTATTAACAATGAAAACAAATAAAACACAGATTCTAACTACCTATATACAGCTGGGTGTGTGTAGGTGCATGTGTGTGTGTGTGTGGAGAGAGAAAGAGAGAGAGAGAGTTGGAGGGAGTGTGTGTGTGTGTGACGTGTGATGGAACTACAAAACAAGATGGCGGATCACAAGAAACTACATTCCAAATGGAGTTTGTCAGAGAACAGGAGGTCTGTCCTTTACAGCTCGGCCATGTGCTGATAGCAAAAGAACAATAGAAGCTAGCCACAGCATCTGCTTCTGTGTGTCTCTGCTAAGGGACCATTTCTAGAATGAGTTTATGTGAATGAGACTTGTCTTGTAAAACGTCAGGAGTCGTCAGATGGTGTTCAGTTACTGTGTGATGTTGTCTTTGATGTGATATGTGTAGGGTTGCGAGTTAACAAGTTAGTAAAGCAGATTAGCATGCAGACCCTGTGTCTGTGGCAGAGCTAACGTTGGTTTACAGGTTGATAACGGTGCCTAATATCATTATCAACAGAACGCGATCACTGTAACAGAATCAACACATCTTCATAAAGTTAAACAGTTCTATGCATAGCATCAAGTTTAACTAATCTCAAGTAATGCCCAGTTGTTACCACTTCCTTGGAAGAGTTCAGTTGTCGTGCTGGAGGGAAGCTGGTGCCTTCTCCTGTAGTTAGCACCTCCTGCTAACTGTGGTTGCTGGTTCTGCAGGCTGAGAAGAAGAAGGTGGAGTTGATGTTTCAGGAGTCCTTCTTTGCAGCGCCTGGCTGTCCCTTTGTCCAGACTGAGGAGCTGATCGCTCAGGCCTGTGATGGTTTTCCTGCTTGTTCAGGAAAAACACAAAGAAGTTCTGTGAGGGTCCCTGGTCCCGTCCTGGAGGAACCGGTTGGTTTCCCTGGAGAGCAGACTCTGGGTGCTGGTCTCTGGATCAGGGGAAGGTCTGACCCTCGTGGTGGGTCAGCAGATGAGTTGAGGAGTGAAGGCCTCTGGTTGCCGGCCTCTCGTGTTAGCTGTGTGCTAACACTGGATGAGCTGCTCTCCAGCAACCCACCTCCTTGGAGTTTGCTTTTGCAAGAGTCTCTAGAAAGAAGCCTGGCTTCGCAGGCTCTTTGTTCCACGTGTGGATTCAGAGGTGTCAAAGCCTGAGAGCTTTAACCAATCAGTGACTGGCTGAATGCATGGGGGAAGAGTCTTGAGCAGAAAGGGGGGGGAGGAAGGTCCTGGAGAATGTCCCCCCTTCCCCACTCTAGGTGTGAAAGGCCATCACATTCCTGGGTCAGAATTCATGTCATGACTGCGTCTCATGACAAATGAATATTGTCTCTCCCCAGAAATGAACAAACTTTCTGTGGTCCTACAGATCCCAACAAGCTGAAGGCTAAAAAGGTGAGGAGCTGAAGTCTAAAAAGGTGAGGAGCTGAAGGCTCAAGAAGGTGAGGAGCTGAAGGCTCAAGAAGGTGAGGAGCTGAAGGGTCAAGAAGGTGAGGAGCTGAAGGCTAAAAAGGTGAGGAGCTGAAGGCTCAAGAAGGTGAGTAGCTGAAGGGTCAAGAAGGTGAGGAGCTGAAGGCTAAAAGGGTGAGGAGCTGAAGGCTCAAGAAGGTGAGGAGCTGAAGGCTAAAAAGATGAGGAACTGAAGGCTAAAAAGGTGAGGAGCTGAAGGCTAAAAAGGTGAGGAGCTGAAGGCTAAAAAGATGAGGAACTGAAGGCTAAAAAGGTGAGGAGCTGAAGGCTAAAAAGGTGAGGAGCTGAAGGCTAAAAAGGTGAGGAGCTGAAGGCTCAAGAAGGTGAGGAGCTGAAGGCAAAAAGGTTGAGGAGCTGAAGTCTAAAAAGATGAGGAGCTGAAGGGTCAAGAAGGTGAGGAGCTGAAGGCTAAAAAGGTGAGGAGCTGAAGGCTCAAGAAGGTGAGGAGCTGAAGGGTCAAGAAGGTGAGGAGCTGAAGGCTAAAAGGGTGAGGAGCTGAAGGCTCAAGAAGGTGAGGAGCTGAAGGCTAAAAAGGTGAGGAGCTGAAGGCTCAAGAAGGCGAGGAGCTGAAGGCTAAAAAGGTGAGGAGCTGAAGGCTCAAGAAGTTGAGGAGCTGAAGGCTAAAAAGGTGAGGAGCTGAAGGCTCAAGAAGGTGAGGAGCTGAAGGGTAAAAAGGAGAGGAGCTGAAGGCTAAAAAGGTGAGGAGCTGAAGTCTAAAAAGGTGAGGAGCTGAAGGCTCAAGAAGGTGAGGAGCTGAAGTCTAAAAAGGTGAGGGAGCTGAAGGCTCAAGAAGTTGAGGAGCTGAAGGCTAAAAAGGTGAGGAGCTGAATGCTGAAAAGGTGAGGAGCTGAAGGCTCAAGAAGGTGACGAGCTGAAGGCTAAAAAGGTGAGGAGCTGAAGGGTCAAGAATGTGAGGAGCTGAAGGCTAAAAAGGTGAGGAGCTGAAGGCTCAAGAAGGTGAGGAGCTGAAGGGTAAAAAGGAGAGGAGCTGAAGGCTAAAAAGGTGAGGAGCTGAAGTCTAAAAAGGTGAGGAGCTGAAGGCTCAAGAAGGTGAGGAGCTGAAGTCTAAAAAGGTGAGGGAGCTGAAGGCTCAAGAAGTTGAGGAGCTGAAGGCTAAAAAGGTGAGGAGCTGAATGCTGAAAAGGTGAGGAGCTGAAGGGTCAAGAAGGTGAGGAGCTGCAGGCTAAAAAGGTGAGGAGCTGAAGGCTAAAAAGGTGAGGAGCTGAAGGGTCAAGAAGGTGAGGAGCTGCAGGCTAAAAAGGTGAGGCGCTGAATGCTGAAAAGGTGAGGAGCTGAAGGCTAAAAAGGTGAGGAGCTGAAGGCTCAAGAAGGTGAGGAGCTGAAGGCTAAAAAGGTGAGGAGCTGAAGGCTAAAGAAGGTGAGGAGCTGAAGGCTAAAAAGGTGAGGAGCTGAAGGGTCAAGAAGGTGAGGAGCTGAAGGCTAAAAAGGTGAGGAGCTGAAGGCTAAAAAGGTGAGGAGCTGAAGGCTAAAAAGGTGAGGAGCTGAAGGGTCAAGAAGGTGAGGAGCTGAAGGGCCAAGAAGGTGAGGAGCTGAAGGCTAAAAAGGTGAGGAGCTGAAGGGTCAAGAAGGTGAGGAGCTGAAGGGTCAAGAAGGTGAGGAGCTGAAGGCTAAAAAGGTGAGGAGCTGAAGGGTCAAGAAGGTGAGGAGCTGAAGGGTCAAGAAGGTGAGGAGCTGAAGGCTCAAGAAGGTGAGGAGCTGAAGGGTAAAAAGGAGAGGAGCTGCAGGCTAAAAAGGTGAGGAGCTGAAGGCTAAAAAGGTGAGGAGCTGAAGGGTCAAGAAGGTGAGGAGCTGCAGGCTAAAAAGGTGAGGCGCTGAATGCTGAAAAGGTGAGGAGCTGAAGGCTAAAAAGGTGAGGAGCTGAAGGCTCAAGAAGGTGAGGAGCTGAAGGCTAAAAAGGTGAGGAGCTGAAGGCTAAAGAAGGTGAGGAGCTGAAGGCTAAAAAGGTGAGGAGCTGAAGGGTCAAGAAGGTGAGGAGCTGAAGGCTAAAAAGGTGAGGAGCTGAAGGCTAAAAAGGTGAGGAGCTGAAGGCTAAAAAGGTGAGGAGCTGAAGGGTCAAGAAGGTGAGGAGCTGAAGGGTCAAGAAGGTGAGGAGCTGAAGGCTAAAAAGGTGAGGAGCTGAAGGGTCAAGAAGGTGAGGAGCTGAAGGGTGAAGAAGGTGAGGAGCTGAAGGGTCAAGAAGGTGAGGAGCTGAAGGCTAAAAAGGTGAGGAGCTGAAGGGTCAAGAAGGTGAGGAGCTGAAGGGTCAAGAAGGTGAGGAGCTGAAGGCTCAAGAAGGTGAGGAGCTGAAGGCTAAAAAGGTGAGGAGCTGAAGGCTAAAAAGGTGAGGGTCTGAAGGCTAAAAAGGTGAGGAGCTGAAGGCTAAAAAGGTGAGGAGCTGAAGGCTAAAAAGATGATAAGGTGAAGGGTCAAGAAGGTGAGGAGCTGAAGGCTAAAAAGGTGAGGAGCTGAAGGGTCAAGAAGGTGAGGAGCTGAAGGCTAAAAAGGTGAGGAGCTGCAGGCTAAAAAGGTGAGGCGCTGAATGCTGAAAAGGTGAGGAGCTGAAGGCTAAAAAGGTGATGAGCTGAAGTCTAAAAAGGTGAGGAGCTGAAGGCTCAAGAAGGTGAGGAGCTGAAGGCTAAAAAGGTGAGGAGCTGAAGGCTCAAGAAGGTGAGGAGCTGAAGGCTAAAAAGGTGAGGAGCTGAAGGCTCAAGAAGTTGAGGAGCTGAAGGCTAAAAAGGTGAGGAGCTGAAGGCTCAAGAAGGTGAGGAGCTGAAGGCTAAAAAGGTGAGGAGCTGAAGGCTAAAGAAGGTGAGGAGCTGAAGGCTAAAAAGGTGAGGAGCTGAAGGGTCAAGAAGGTGAGGAGCTGAAGGCTAAAAAGGTGAGGAGCTGAAGGCTAAAAAGGTGAGGAGCTGAAGGCTAAAAAGGTGAGGAGCTGAAGGGTCAAGAAGGTGAGGAGCTGAAGGGCCAAGAAGGTGAGGAGCTGAAGGCTAAAAAGGTGAGGAGCTGAAGGGTCAAGAAGGTGAGGAGCTGAAGGGTCAAGAAGGTGAGGAGCTGAAGGGTCAAGAAGGTGAGGAGCTGAAGGCTAAAAAGGTGAGGAGCTGAAGGGTCAAGAAGGTGAGGAGCTGAAGGCTCAAGAAGGTGAGGAGCTGAAGGGTAAAAAGGAGAGGAGCTGCAGGCTAAAAAGGTGAGGAGCTGAAGGCTAAAAAGGTGAGGAGCTGAAGGGTCAAGAAGGTGAGGAGCTGCAGGCTAAAAAGGTGAGGCGCTGAATGCTGAAAAGGTGAGGAGCTGAAGGCTAAAAAGGTGAGGAGCTGAAGGGTCAAGAAGGTGAGGAGCTGAAGGCTAAAGAAGGTGAGGAGCTGAAGGCTAAAAAGATGAGGAGCTGAAGGGTCAAGAAGGTGAGGAGCTGAAGGCTAAAAAGGTGAGGAGCTGAAGGGTCAAGAAGGTGAGGAGCTGAAGGCTAAAAAGGTGAGGAGCTGCAGGCTAAAAAGGTGAGGCGCTGAATGCTGAAAAGGTGAGGAGCTGAAGGCTAAAAAGGTGATGAGCTGAAGTCTAAAAAGGTGAGGAGCTGAAGGCTCAAGAAGGTGAGGAGCTGAAGGCTAAAAAGGTGAGGAGCTGAAGGCTCAAGAAGGTGAGGAGCTGAAGAGTCAATAAGGTGAGGAGCTGAAGGCTAAAAGGGTGAGGAAATGAAGGCTAAAAAGGTGAGGAGCTGAAGGCTAAAAAGATGAGGAGCTGAAGGGTCAAGAAGGTGAGGAGCTGAACGCTCAAGAAGGTGAGGAGCTGAAGGGTCAAGAATGTGAGGAGCTGAAGGCTCAAGAAGGTGAGGAGCTGAAGGGTCAAGAAGGTGAGGAGCTGAAGGCTAAAAAGGTGAGGAGCTGAAGGGTCAAGAAGGTGAGGAGCTGAAGGGTGAAGAAGGTGAGGAGCTGAAGGGTCAAGAAGGTGAGGAGCTGAAGGCTAAAAAGGTGAGGAGCTGAAGGGTCAAGAAGGTGAGGAGCTGAAGGGTCAAGAAGGTGAGGAGCTGAAGGCTCAAGAAGGTGAGGAGCTGAAGGCTAAAAAGGTGAGGAGCTGAAGGCTAAAAAGGTGAGGGTCTGAAGGCTAAAAAGGTGAGGAGCTGAAGGCTAAAAAGGTGAGGAGCTGAAGGCTAAAAAGATGATAAGGTGAAGGGTCAAGAAGGTGAGGAGCTGAAGGCTAAAAAGGTGAGGAGCTGAAGGGTCAAGAAGGTGAGGAGCTGAAGGCTAAAAAGGTGAGGAGCTGCAGGCTAAAAAGGTGAGGCGCTGAATGCTGAAAAGGTGAGGAGCTGAAGGCTAAAAAGGTGATGAGCTGAAGTCTAAAAAGGTGAGGAGCTGAAGGCTCAAGAAGGTGAGGAGCTGAAGGCTAAAAAGGTGAGGAGCTGAAGGCTCAAGAAGGTGAGGAGCTGAAGGCTAAAAAGGTGAGGAGCTGAAGGCTCAAGAAGTTGAGGAGCTGAAGGCTAAAAAGGTGAGGAGCTGAAGGCTCAAGAAGGTGAGGAGCTGAAGGCTAAAAAGGTGAGGAGCTGAAGGCTAAAGAAGGTGAGGAGCTGAAGGCTAAAAAGGTGAGGAGCTGAAGGGTCAAGAAGGTGAGGAGCTGAAGGCTAAAAAGGTGAGGAGCTGAAGGCTAAAAAGGTGAGGAGCTGAAGGCTAAAAAGGTGAGGAGCTGAAGGGTCAAGAAGGTGAGGAGCTGAAGGGCCAAGAAGGTGAGGAGCTGAAGGCTAAAAAGGTGAGGAGCTGAAGGGTCAAGAAGGTGAGGAGCTGAAGGGTCAAGAAGGTGAGGAGCTGAAGGGTCAAGAAGGTGAGGAGCTGAAGGCTAAAAAGGTGAGGAGCTGAAGGGTCAAGAAGGTGAGGAGCTGAAGGCTCAAGAAGGTGAGGAGCTGAAGGGTAAAAAGGAGAGGAGCTGCAGGCTAAAAAGGTGAGGAGCTGAAGGCTAAAAAGGTGAGGAGCTGAAGGGTCAAGAAGGTGAGGAGCTGCAGGCTAAAAAGGTGAGGCGCTGAATGCTGAAAAGGTGAGGAGCTGAAGGCTAAAAAGGTGAGGAGCTGAAGGGTCAAGAAGGTGAGGAGCTGAAGGCTAAAGAAGGTGAGGAGCTGAAGGCTAAAAAGATGAGGAGCTGAAGGGTCAAGAAGGTGAGGAGCTGAAGGCTAAAAAGGTGAGGAGCTGAAGGGTCAAGAAGGTGAGGAGCTGAAGGCTAAAAAGGTGAGGAGCTGCAGGCTAAAAAGGTGAGGCGCTGAATGCTGAAAAGGTGAGGAGCTGAAGGCTAAAAAGGTGATGAGCTGAAGTCTAAAAAGGTGAGGAGCTGAAGGCTCAAGAAGGTGAGGAGCTGAAGGCTAAAAAGGTGAGGAGCTGAAGGCTCAAGAAGGTGAGGAGCTGAAGGCTAAAAAGGTGAGGAGCTGAAGGCTCAAGAAGTTGAGGAGCTGAAGGCTAAAAAGGTGAGGAGCTGAAGGCTCAAGAAGGTGAGGAGCTGAAGGCTAAAAAGGTGAGGAGCTGAAGGCTAAAGAAGGTGAGGAGCTGAAGGCTAAAAAGGTGAGGAGCTGAAGGGTCAAGAAGGTGAGGAGCTGAAGGCTAAAAAGGTGAGGAGCTGAAGGCTAAAAAGGTGAGGAGCTGAAGGCTAAAAAGGTGAGGAGCTGAAGGGTCAAGAAGGTGAGGAGCTGAAGGGCCAAGAAGGTGAGGAGCTGAAGGCTAAAAAGGTGAGGAGCTGAAGGGTCAAGAAGGTGAGGAGCTGAAGGGTCAAGAAGGTGAGGAGCTGAAGGGTCAAGAAGGTGAGGAGCTGAAGGCTAAAAAGGTGAGGAGCTGAAGGGTCAAGAAGGTGAGGAGCTGAAGGCTCAAGAAGGTGAGGAGCTGAAGGGTAAAAAGGAGAGGAGCTGCAGGCTAAAAAGGTGAGGAGCTGAAGGCTAAAAAGGTGAGGAGCTGAAGGGTCAAGAAGGTGAGGAGCTGCAGGCTAAAAAGGTGAGGCGCTGAATGCTGAAAAGGTGAGGAGCTGAAGGCTAAAAAGGTGAGGAGCTGAAGGGTCAAGAAGGTGAGGAGCTGAAGGCTAAAGAAGGTGAGGAGCTGAAGGCTAAAAAGATGAGGAGCTGAAGGGTCAAGAAGGTGAGGAGCTGAAGGCTAAAAAGGTGAGGAGCTGAAGGGTCAAGAAGGTGAGGAGCTGAAGGCTAAAAAGGTGAGGAGCTGCAGGCTAAAAAGGTGAGGCGCTGAATGCTGAAAAGGTGAGGAGCTGAAGGCTAAAAAGGTGATGAGCTGAAGTCTAAAAAGGTGAGGAGCTGAAGGCTCAAGAAGGTGAGGAGCTGAAGGCTAAAAAGGTGAGGAGCTGAAGGCTCAAGAAGGTGAGGAGCTGAAGAGTCAATAAGGTGAGGAGCTGAAGGCTAAAAGGGTGAGGAAATGAAGGCTAAAAAGGTGAGGAGCTGAAGGCTAAAAAGATGAGGAGCTGAAGGGTCAAGAAGGTGAGGAGCTGAACGCTCAAGAAGGTGAGGAGCTGAAGGGTCAAGAATGTGAGGAGCTGAAGGCTCAAGAAGGTGAGGAGCTGAAGGGTCAAGAAGGTGAGGAGCTGAAGGCTAAAAAGGTGAGGAGCTGAAGGCTCAAGAAGGTGAGGAGCTGAAGGCTAAAAAGGTGAGGAGCTGAAGGCTCAAGAAGGTGAGGAGCTGAAGGCTAAAAAGGTGAGGAGCTGAAGGCTCAAGAAGTTGAGGAGCTGAAGGCTAAAAAGGTGAGGAGCTGAAGGGTCAAGAAGGTGAGGAGCTGAAGGCTAAAAAGGTGAGGAGCTGAAGGGTCAAGAATGTGAGGAGCTGAAGGCTAAAAAGGTGAGGAGCTGAAGGCTAAAAAGGTGAGGAGCTGAAGGCTAAAAAGGTGAGGAGCTGAAGGGTCAAGAAGGTGAGGAGCTGAAGGCTAAAAAGGTGAGGAGCTGAAGGGTCAAGAAGGTGAGGAGCTGAAGGCTAAAAAGGTGAGGAGCTGAAGGCTAAAGAAGGTGAGGAGCTGAAGGCTAAAAAGGTGAGGAGCTGAAGGGTCAAGAAGGTGAGGAGCTGAAGGGTAAAAAGGAGAGGAGCTGAAGGCTAAAAAGGTGAGGAGCTGAAGTCTAAAAAGGTGAGGAGCTGAAGGCTCAAGAAGGTGAGGAGCTGAAGTCTAAAAAGGTGAGGGAGCTGAAGGCTCAAGAAGTTGAGGAGCTGAAGGCTAAAAAGGTGAGGAGCTGAATGCTGAAAAGGTGAGGAGCTGAAGGGTCAAGAAGGTGAGGAGCTGCAGGCTAAAAAGGTGAGGAGCTGAAGGCTAAAAAGGTGAGGAGCTGAAGGGTCAAGAAGGTGAGGAGCTGCAGGCTAAAAAGGTGAGGCGCTGAATGCTGAAAAGGTGAGGAGCTGAAGGCTAAAAAGGTGAGGAGCTGAAGGCTCAAGAAGGTGAGGAGCTGAAGGCTAAAAAGGTGAGGAGCTGAAGGCTAAAGAAGGTGAGGAGCTGAAGGCTAAAAAGGTGAGGAGCTGAAGGGTCAAGAAGGTGAGGAGCTGAAGGGTCAAGAAGGTGAGGAGCTGAAGGCTAAAAAGGTGAGGAGCTGAAGGGTCAAGAAGGTGAGGAGCTGAAGGGTCAAGAAGGTGAGGAGCTGAAGGCTCAAGAAGGTGAGGAGCTGAAGGGTAAAAAGGAGAGGAGCTGCAGGCTAAAAAGGTGAGGAGCTGAAGGCTAAAAAGGTGAGGAGCTGAAGGGTCAAGAAGGTGAGGAGCTGCAGGCTAAAAAGGTGAGGCGCTGAATGCTGAAAAGGTGAGGAGCTGAAGGCTAAAAAGGTGAGGAGCTGAAGGCTCAAGAAGGTGAGGAGCTGAAGGCTAAAAAGGTGAGGAGCTGAAGGCTAAAGAAGGTGAGGAGCTGAAGGCTAAAAAGGTGAGGAGCTGAAGGGTCAAGAAGGTGAGGAGCTGAAGGCTAAAAAGGTGAGGAGCTGAAGGCTAAAAAGGTGAGGAGCTGAAGGCTAAAAAGGTGAGGAGCTGAAGGGTCAAGAAGGTGAGGAGCTGAAGGGTCAAGAAGGTGAGGAGCTGAAGGCTAAAAAGGTGAGGAGCTGAAGGGTCAAGAAGGTGAGGAGCTGAAGGGTGAAGAAGGTGAGGAGCTGAAGGGTCAAGAAGGTGAGGAGCTGAAGGCTAAAAAGGTGAGGAGCTGAAGGGTCAAGAAGGTGAGGAGCTGAAGGGTCAAGAAGGTGAGGAGCTGAAGGCTCAAGAAGGTGAGGAGCTGAAGGCTAAAAAGGTGAGGAGCTGAAGGCTAAAAAGGTGAGGGTCTGAAGGCTAAAAAGGTGAGGAGCTGAAGGCTAAAAAGGTGAGGAGCTGAAGGCTAAAAAGATGATAAGGTGAAGGGTCAAGAAGGTGAGGAGCTGAAGGCTAAAAAGGTGAGGAGCTGAAGGGTCAAGAAGGTGAGGAGCTGAAGGCTAAAAAGGTGAGGAGCTGCAGGCTAAAAAGGTGAGGCGCTGAATGCTGAAAAGGTGAGGAGCTGAAGGCTAAAAAGGTGATGAGCTGAAGTCTAAAAAGGTGAGGAGCTGAAGGCTCAAGAAGGTGAGGAGCTGAAGGCTAAAAAGGTGAGGAGCTGAAGGCTCAAGAAGGTGAGGAGCTGAAGGCTAAAAAGGTGAGGAGCTGAAGGCTCAAGAAGTTGAGGAGCTGAAGGCTAAAAAGGTGAGGAGCTGAAGGCTCAAGAAGGTGAGGAGCTGAAGGCTAAAAAGGTGAGGAGCTGAAGGGTCAAGAAGGTGAGGAGCTGAAGGCTAAAAAGGTGAGGAGCTGAAGGCTAAAAAGGTGAGGAGCTGAAGGCTAAAAAGGTGAGGAGCTGAAGGGTCAAGAAGGTGAGGAGCTGAAGGGCCAAGAAGGTGAGGAGCTGAAGGCTAAAAAGGTGAGGAGCTGAAGGGTCAAGAAGGTGAGGAGCTGAAGGGTCAAGAAGGTGAGGAGCTGAAGGCTAAAAAGGTGAGGAGCTGAAGGGTCAAGAAGGTGAGGAGCTGAAGGCTCAAGAAGGTGAGGAGCTGAAGGGTAAAAAGGAGAGGAGCTGCAGGCTAAAAAGGTGAGGAGCTGAAGGCTAAAAAGGTGAGGAGCTGAAGGGTCAAGAAGGTGAGGAGCTGCAGGCTAAAAAGGTGAGGCGCTGAATGCTGAAAAGGTGAGGAGCTGAAGGCTAAAAAGGTGAGGAGCTGAAGGCTCAAGAAGGTGAGGAGCTGAAGGCTCAAGAAGGTGAGGAGCTGAAGGCTAAAAAGGTGAGGAGCTGAAGGCTAAAGAAGGTGAGGAGCTGAAGGCTAAAAAGGTGAGGAGCTGAAGGGTCAAGAAGGTGAGGAGCTGAAGGCTAAAAAGGTGAGGAGCTGAAGGCTAAAAAGGTGAGGAGCTGAAGGCTCAAGAAGGTGAGGAGCTGAAGGGTAAAAAGGAGAGGAGCTGAAGGCTAAAAAGGTGAGGAGCTGAAGTCTAAAAAGGTGAGGAGCTGAAGGCTCAAGAAGGTGAGGAGCTGAAGTCTAAAAAGGTGAGGGAGCTGAAGGCTCAAGAAGTTGAGGAGCTGAAGGCTAAAAAGGTGAGGAGCTGAATGCTGAAAAGGTGAGGAGCTGAAGGCTCAAGAAGGTGAGGAGCTGAAGGCTAAAAAGGTGAGGAGCTGAAGGGTCAAGAATGTGAGGAGCTGAAGGCTAAAAAGGTGAGGAGCTGAAGGCTCAAGAAGGTGAGGAGCTGAAGGGTAAAAAGGAGAGGAGCTGAAGGCTAAAAAGGTGAGGAGCTGAAGTCTAAAAAGGTGAGGAGCTGAAGGCTCAAGAAGGTGAGGAGCTGAAGTCTAAAAAGGTGAGGGAGCTGAAGGCTCAAGAAGTTGAGGAGCTGAAGGCTAAAAAGGTGAGGAGCTGAATGCTGAAAAGGTGAGGAGCTGAAGGGTCAAGAAGGTGAGGAGCTGCAGGCTAAAAAGGTGAGGAGCTGAAGGCTAAAAAGGTGAGGAGCTGAAGGGTCAAGAAGGTGAGGAGCTGCAGGCTAAAAAGGTGAGGCGCTGAATGCTGAAAAGGTGAGGAGCTGAAGGCTAAAAAGGTGAGGAGCTGAAGGCTCAAGAAGGTGAGGAGCTGAAGGCTAAAAAGGTGAGGAGCTGAAGGCTAAAGAAGGTGAGGAGCTGAAGGCTAAAAAGGTGAGGAGCTGAAGGGTCAAGAAGGTGAGGAGCTGAAGGCTAAAAAGGTGAGGAGCTGAAGGCTAAAAAGGTGAGGAGCTGAAGGCTAAAAAGGTGAGGAGCTGAAGGGTCAAGAAGGTGAGGAGCTGAAGGGCCAAGAAGGTGAGGAGCTGAAGGCTAAAAAGGTGAGGAGCTGAAGGGTCAAGAAGGTGAGGAGCTGAAGGGTCAAGAAGGTGAGGAGCTGAAGGCTAAAAAGGTGAGGAGCTGAAGGGTCAAGAAGGTGAGGAGCTGAAGGGTCAAGAAGGTGAGGAGCTGAAGGCTCAAGAAGGTGAGGAGCTGAAGGGTAAAAAGGAGAGGAGCTGCAGGCTAAAAAGGTGAGGAGCTGAAGGCTAAAAAGGTGAGGAGCTGAAGGGTCAAGAAGGTGAGGAGCTGCAGGCTAAAAAGGTGAGGCGCTGAATGCTGAAAAGGTGAGGAGCTGAAGGCTAAAAAGGTGAGGAGCTGAAGGCTCAAGAAGGTGAGGAGCTGAAGGCTAAAAAGGTGAGGAGCTGAAGGCTAAAGAAGGTGAGGAGCTGAAGGCTAAAAAGGTGAGGAGCTGAAGGGTCAAGAAGGTGAGGAGCTGAAGGCTAAAAAGGTGAGGAGCTGAAGGCTAAAAAGGTGAGGAGCTGAAGGCTAAAAAGGTGAGGAGCTGAAGGGTCAAGAAGGTGAGGAGCTGAAGGGTCAAGAAGGTGAGGAGCTGAAGGCTAAAAAGGTGAGGAGCTGAAGGGTCAAGAAGGTGAGGAGCTGAAGGGTCAAGAAGGTGAGGAGCTGAAGGGTCAAGAAGGTGAGGAGCTGAAGGCTAAAAAGGTGAGGAGCTGAAGGGTCAAGAAGGTGAGGAGCTGAAGGGTCAAGAAGGTGAGGAGCTGAAGGGTCAAGAAGGTGAGGAGCTGAAGGCTAAAAAGGTGAGGAGCTGAAGGGTCAAGAAGGTGAGGAGCTGAAGGGTCAAGAAGGTGAGGAGCTGAAGGCTCAAGAAGGTGAGGAGCTGAAGGCTAAAAAGGTGAGGAGCTGAAGGCTAAAAAGGTGAGGGTCTGAAGGCTAAAAAGGTGAGGAGCTGAAGGCTAAAAAGGTGAGGAGCTGAAGGCTAAAAAGATGAGGAGCTGAAGGGTCAAGAAGGTGAGGAGCTGAAGGCTAAAAAGGTGAGGAGCTGAAGGGTCAAGAAGGTGAGGAGCTGAAGGCTAAAAAGGTGAGGAGCTGCAGGCTAAAAAGGTGAGGCGCTGAATGCTGAAAAGGTGAGGAGCTGAAGGCTAAAAAGGTGATGAGCTGAAGTCTAAAAAGGTGAGGAGCTGAAGGCTCAAGAAGGTGAGGAGCTGAAGGCTAAAAAGGTGAGGAGCTGAAGGCTCAAGAAGGTGAGGAGCTGAAGAGTCAATAAGGTGAGGAGCTGAAGGCTAAAAGGGTGAGGAGCTGAAGGGTCAAGAATGTGAGGAGCTGAAGGCTCAAGAAGGTGAGGAGCTGAAGGCTAAAAAGGTGAGGAGCTGAAGGGTCAAGAAGGTGAGGAGCTGAAGGCTAAAAAGGTGAGGAGCTGAAGGCTCAAGAAGGTGAGGAGCTGAAGGCTAAAAAGGTGAGGAGCTGAAGGCTCAAGAAGTTGAGGAGCTGAAGGCTAAAAAGGTGAGGAGCTGAAGGCTCAAGAAGGTGAGGAGCTAAAGGCTCAAGACGGTGAGGAGCTGAAGGGTAAAAAGGTGAGGAGCTGAAGGCTCAAGAAGGTGAGGAGCTGAAGGCTCAAGAAGGTGAGGAGCTGAAGGGTCAAGAAGGTGAGGAGCTGAAGGCTAAAAAGGTGAGGAGCTGAAGGCTCAAGAAGGTGAGGAGCTGAAGGGTCAAGAAGGTGAGGAGCTGAAGGCTAAAAGGGTGAGGAGCTGAAGGCTCAAGAAGGTGAGGAGCTGAAGGCTAAAAAGGTGAGGAGCTTAAGGCTAAAAAGGTGATGAGCTGAAGGCTAAAAAGATGAGGAGCTGAAGGGTCAAGAAGGTGAGGAGCTGAAGGCTCAAGAAGTTGAGGAGCTGAAGGCAAAAAAGGTGAGGAGCTGAAGGCTCAAGAAGGTTAGGAGCTGAAGTCTAAAAAGGTGAGGAGCTGAAGGCTCAAGAAGGTGAGGAGCTGAAGGGTCAAGAAGGTGAGGAGCTGAAGGCTAAAAGGGTGAGGAGCTGAAGGCTCAAGAAGGTGAGGAGCTGAAGGCTAAAAAGGTGAGGAGCTTAAGGCTAAAAAGGTGAGGAGCTGAAGGCTAAAAAGATGAGGAGCTGAAGGGTCAAGAAGGTGAGGAGCTGCAGGCTAAAAAGGTGAGGAGCTGAAGGCTAAAAAGGTGAGGAGCTGAAGGGTCAAGAAGGTGAGGAGCTGCAGGCTAAAAAGGTGAGGCGCTGAATGCTGAAAAGGTGAGGAGCTGAAGGCTAAAAAGGTGAGGAGCTGAAGGCTCAAGAAGGTGAGGAGCTGAAGGCTAAAAAGGTGAGGAGCTGAAGGCTAAAGAAGGTGAGGAGCTGAAGGCTAAAAAGGTGAGGAGCTGAAGGGTCAAGAAGGTGAGGAGCTGAAGGGTCAAGAAGGTGAGGAGCTGAAGGGTCAAGAAGGTGAGGAGCTGAAGGCTAAAAAGGTGAGGAGCTGAAGGGTCAAGAAGGTGAGGAGCTGAAGGGTCAAGAAGGTGAGGAGCTGAAGGCTCAAGAAGGTGAGGAGCTGAAGGGTAAAAAGGAGAGGAGCTGCAGGCTAAAAAGGTGAGGAGCTGAAGGCTAAAAAGGTGAGGAGCTGAAGGGTCAAGAAGGTGAGGAGCTGCAGGCTAAAAAGGTGAGGCGCTGAATGCTGAAAAGGTGAGGAGCTGAAGGCTAAAAAGGTGAGGAGCTGAAGGCTCAAGAAGGTGAGGAGCTGAAGGCTCAAGAAGGTGAGGAGCTGAAGGCTAAAAAGGTGAGGAGCTGAAGGCTAAAGAAGGTGAGGAGCTGAAGGCTAAAAAGGTGAGGAGCTGAAGGGTCAAGAAGGTGAGGAGCTGAAGGCTAAAAAGGTGAGGAGCTGAAGGCTAAAAAGGTGAGGAGCTGAAGGCTCAAGAAGGTGAGGAGCTGAAGGGTAAAAAGGAGAGGAGCTGAAGGCTAAAAAGGTGAGGAGCTGAAGGGTCAAGAAGGTGAGGAGCTGAAGGGTCAAGAAGGTGAGGAGCTGAAGGCTAAAAAGGTGAGGAGCTGAAGGGTCAAGAAGGTGAGGAGCTGAAGGGTCAAGAAGGTGAGGAGCTGAAGGGTCAAGAAGGTGAGGAGCTGAAGGCTAAAAAGGTGAGGAGCTGAAGGGTCAAGAAGGTGAGGAGCTGAAGGGTCAAGAAGGTGAGGAGCTGAAGGCTAAAAAGGTGAGGAGCTGAAGGCTAAAAAGATGAGGAGCTGAAGGCTAAAAAGGTGAGGAGCTGAAGGCTAAAAAGGTGAGGAGCTGAAGGCTCAAGAAGGTGAGGAGCTGAAGGGTAAAAAGGAGAGGAGCTGAAGGCTAAAAAGGTGAGGAGCTGAAGGGTCAAGAAGGTGAGGAGCTGAAGGGTCAAGAAGGTGAGGAGCTGAAGGCTAAAAAGGTGAGGAGCTGAAGGGTCAAGAAGGTGAGGAGCTGAAGGGTCAAGAAGGTGAGGAGCTGAAGGGTCAAGAAGGTGAGGAGCTGAAGGCTAAAAAGGTGAGGAGCTGAAGGGTCAAGAAGGTGAGGAGCTGAAGGGTCAAGAAGGTGAGGAGCTGAAGGCTCAAGAAGGTGAGGAGCTGAAGGCTAAAAAGGTGAGGAGCTGAAGGCTAAAAAGGTGAGGGTCTGAAGGCTAAAAAGGTGAGGAGCTGAAGGCTAAAAAGGTGAGGAGCTGAAGGCTAAAAAGATGAGGAGCTGAAGGGTCAAGAAGGTGAGGAGCTGAAGGCTAAAAAGGTGAGGAGCTGAAGGCTAAAAAGGTGAGGGTCTGAAGGCTAAAAAGGTGAGGAGCTGAAGGCTAAAAAGGTGAGGAGCTGAAGGCTAAAAAGATGAGGAGCTGAAGGGTCAAGAAGGTGAGGAGCTGAAGGCTAAAAAGGTGAGGAGCTGAAGGGTCAAGAAGGTGAGGAGCTGAAGGCTAAAAAGGTGAGGAGCTGCAGGCTAAAAAGGTGAGGCGCTGAATGCTGAAAAGGTGAGGAGCTGAAGGCTAAAAAGGTGATGAGCTGAAGTCTAAAAAGGTGAGGAGCTGAAGGCTCAAGAAGGTGAGGAGCTGAAGGCTAAAAAGGTGAGGAGCTGAAGGCTCAAGAAGGTGAGGAGCTGAAGAGTCAATAAGGTGAGGAGCTGAAGGCTAAAAGGGTGAGGAAATGAAGGCTAAAAAGGTGAGGAGCTGAAGGCTAAAAAGGTGAGGAGCTGAAGGGTCAAGAATGTGAGGAGCTGAAGGCTCAAGAAGGTGAGGAGCTGAAGGCTAAAAAGGTGAGGAGCTGAAGGGTCAAGAAGGTGAGGAGCTGAAGGCTAAAAAGGTGAGGAGCTGAAGGCTCAAGAAGGTGAGGAGCTGAAGGCTAAAAAGGTGAGGAGCTGAAGGCTCAAGAAGTTGAGGAGCTGAAGGCTAAAAAGGTGAGGAGCTGAAGGCTCAAGAAGGTGAGGAGCTAAAGGCTCAAGACGGTGAGGAGCTGAAGGCTAAAAAGGTGAGGAGCTGAAGGCTCAAGAAGGTTAGGAGCTGAAGTCTAAAAAGGTGAGGAGCTGAAGGCTCAAGAAGGTGAGGAGCTGAAGGGTCAAGAAGGTGAGGAGCTGAAGGCTAAAAGGGTGAGGAGCTGAAGGCTCAAGAAGGTGAGGAGCTGAAGGCTAAAAAGGTGAGGAGCTTAAGGCTAAAAAGGTGAGGAGCTGAAGGCTAAAAAGATGAGGAGCTGAAGGGTCAAGAAGGTGAGGAGCTGCAGGCTAAAAAGGTGAGGAGCTGAAGGCTAAAAAGGTGAGGAGCTGAAGGGTCAAGAAGGTGAGGAGCTGCAGGCTAAAAAGGTGAGGCGCTGAATGCTGAAAAGGTGAGGAGCTGAAGGCTAAAAAGGTGAGGAGCTGAAGGCTCAAGAAGGTGAGGAGCTGAAGGCTAAAAAGGTGAGGAGCTGAAGGCTAAAGAAGGTGAGGAGCTGAAGGCTAAAAAGGTGAGGAGCTGAAGGGTCAAGAAGGTGAGGAGCTGAAGGGTCAAGAAGGTGAGGAGCTGAAGGGTCAAGAAGGTGAGGAGCTGAAGGCTAAAAAGGTGAGGAGCTGAAGGGTCAAGAAGGTGAGGAGCTGAAGGGTCAAGAAGGTGAGGAGCTGAAGGCTCAAGAAGGTGAGGAGCTGAAGGGTAAAAAGGAGAGGAGCTGCAGGCTAAAAAGGTGAGGAGCTGAAGGCTAAAAAGGTGAGGAGCTGAAGGGTCAAGAAGGTGAGGAGCTGCAGGCTAAAAAGGTGAGGCGCTGAATGCTGAAAAGGTGAGGAGCTGAAGGCTAAAAAGGTGAGGAGCTGAAGGCTCAAGAAGGTGAGGAGCTGAAGGCTCAAGAAGGTGAGGAGCTGAAGGCTCAAGAAGGTGAGGAGCTGAAGGCTAAAAAGGTGAGGAGCTGAAGGCTAAAAAGGTGAGGAGCTGAAGGGTCAAGAAGGT
Source organism: Blennius ocellaris (assembly GCF_963422515.1). Classification (NCBI taxonomy): domain Eukaryota; kingdom Metazoa; phylum Chordata; class Actinopteri; order Blenniiformes; family Blenniidae; genus Blennius; species Blennius ocellaris. Next base: position 34,068,854 of record NC_137652.1, on the reverse strand, counting down.
GAGGAGCTGAAGGCTAAAAAGGTGAGGAGCTGAAGGCTAAAAAGGTGAGGAGCTGAAGGCTCAAGAAGGTGAGGAGCTGAAGGGTAAAAAGGAGAGGAGCTGAAGGCTAAAAAGGTGAGGAGCTGAAGGGTCAAGAAGGTGAGGAGCTGAAGGGTCAAGAAGGTGAGGAGCTGAAGGCTAAAAAGGTGAGGAGCTGAAGGGTCAAGAAGGTGAGGAGCTGAAGGGTCAAGAAGGTGAGGAGCTGAAGGGTCAAGAAGGTGAGGAGCTGAAGGCTAAAAAGGTGAGGAGCTGAAGGGTCAAGAAGGTGAGGAGCTGAAGGGTCAAGAAGGTGAGGAGCTGAAGGCTAAAAAGGTGAGGAGCTGAAGGGTCAAGAAGGTGAGGAGCTGAAGGGTCAAGAAGGTGAGGAGCTGAAGGCTCAAGAAGGTGAGGAGCTGAAGGGTAAAAAGGAGAGGAGCTGCAGGCTAAAAAGGTGAGGAGCTGAAGGCTAAAAAGGTGAGGAGCTGAAGGGTCAAGAAGGTGAGGAGCTGCAGGCTAAAAAGGTGAGGCGCTGAATGCTGAAAAGGTGAGGAGCTGAAGGCTAAAAAGGTGAGGAGCTGAAGGGTCAAGAAGGTGAGGAGCTGAAGGCTAAAAAGGTGAGGGTCTGAAGGCTAAAAAGGTGAGGAGCTGAAGGCTAAAAAGGTGAGGAGCTGAAGGCTAAAAAGATGAGGAGCTGAAGGGTCAAGAAGGTGAGGAGCTGAAGGCTAAAAAGGTGAGGAGCTGAAGGGTCAAGAAGGTGAGGAGCTGAAGGCTAAAAAGGTGAGGAGCTGCAGGCTAAAAAGGTGAGGCGCTGAATGCTGAAAAGGTGAGGAGCTGAAGGCTAAAAAGGTGATGAGCTGAAGTCTAAAAAGGTGAGGAGCTGAAGGCTCAAGAAGGTGAGGAGCTGAAGGCTAAAAAGGTGAGGAGCTGAAGGCTCAAGAAGGTGAGGAGCTGAAGAGTCAATAAGGTGAGGAGCTGAAGGCTAAAAGGGTGAGGAAATGAAGGCTAAAAAGGTGAGGAGCTGAAGGCTAAAAAGATGAGGAGCTGAAGGGTCAAGAAGGTGAGGAGCTGAACGCTCAAGAAGGTGAGGAGCTGAAGGGTCAAGAATGTGAGGAGCTGAAGGCTCAAGAAGGTGAGGAGCTGAAGGCTAAAAAGGTGAGGAGCTGAAGGGTCAAGAAGGTGAGGAGCTGAAGGCTAAAAAGGTGAGGAGCTGAAGGCTCAAGAAGGTGAGGAGCTGAATGCTAAAAAGGTGAGGAGCTGAAGGCTCAAGACGGTGAGGAGCTGAAGGGTAAAAAGGTGAGGAGCTGAAGGCTCAAGAAGGTGAGGAGCTGAAGGCTCAAGAAGGTGAGGAGCTGAAGGGTCAAGAAGGTGAGGAGCTGAAGGCTAAAAAGGTGAGGAGCTGAAGGCTCAAGAAGGTGAGGAGCTGAAGGGTCAAGAAGGTGAGGAGCTGAAGGCTAAAAGGGTGAGGAGCTGAAGGCTCAAGAAGGTGAGGAGCTGAAGGCTAAAAAGGTGAGGAGCTTAAGGCTAAAAAGGTGATGAGCTGAAGGCTAAAAAGATGAGGAGCTGAAGGGTCAAGAAGGTGAGGAGCTGAAGGCTCAAGAAGTTGAGGAGCTGAAGGCTAAAAAGGTGAGGAGCTGAAGGCTCAAGAAGGTTAGGAGCTGAAGTCTAAAAAGGTGAGGAGCTGAAGGCTCAAGAAGGTGAGGAGCTGAAGGGTCAAGAAGGTGAGGAGCTGAAGGCTAAAAGGGTGAGGAGCTGAAGGCTCAAGAAGGTGAGGAGCTGAAGGCTAAAAAGGTGAGGAGCTTAAGGCTAAAAAGGTGAGGAGCTGAAGGCTAAAAAGATGAGGAGCTGAAGGGTCAAGAAGGTGAGGAGCTGCAGGCTAAAAAGGTGAGGAGCTGAAGGCTAAAAAGGTGAGGAGCTGAAGGGTCAAGAAGGTGAGGAGCTGCAGGCTAAAAAGGTGAGGCGCTGAATGCTGAAAAGGTGAGGAGCTGAAGGCTAAAAAGGTGAGGAGCTGAAGGCTCAAGAAGGTGAGGAGCTGAAGGCTAAAAAGGTGAGGAGCTGAAGGCTAAAGAAGGTGAGGAGCTGAAGGCTAAAAAGGTGAGGAGCTGAAGGGTCAAGAAGGTGAGGAGCTGAAGGGTCAAGAAGGTGAGGAGCTGAAGGGTCAAGAAGGTGAGGAGCTGAAGGCTAAAAAGGTGAGGAGCTGAAGGGTCAAGAAGGTGAGGAGCTGAAGGGTCAAGAAGGTGAGGAGCTGAAGGCTCAAGAAGGTGAGGAGCTGAAGGGTAAAAAGGAGAGGAGCTGCAGGCTAAAAAGGTGAGGAGCTGAAGGCTAAAAAGGTGAGGAGCTGAAGGGTCAAGAAGGTGAGGAGCTGCAGGCTAAAAAGGTGAGGCGCTGAATGCTGAAAAGGTGAGGAGCTGAAGGCTAAAAAGGTGAGGAGCTGAAGGCTCAAGAAGGTGAGGAGCTGAAAGCTCAAGAAGGTGAGGAGCTGAAGGCTAAAAAGGTGAGGAGCTGAAGGCTAAAGAAGGTGAGGAGCTGAAGGCTAAAAAGGTGAGGAGCTGAAGGGTCAAGAAGGTGAGGAGCTGAAGGCTAAAAAGGTGAGGAGCTGAAGGCTAAAAAGGTGAGGAGCTGAAGGCTCAAGAAGGTGAGGAGCTGAAGGGTAAAAAGGAGAGGAGCTGAAGGCTAAAAAGGTGAGGAGCTGAAGTCTAAAAAGGTGAGGAGCTGAAGGCTCAAGAAGGTGAGGAGCTGAAGTCTAAAAAGGTGAGGGAGCTGAAGGCTCAAGAAGTTGAGGAGCTGAAGGCTAAAAAGGTGAGGAGCTGAATGCTGAAAAGGTGAGGAGCTGAAGGCTCAAGAAGGTGAGGAGCTGAAGGCTAAAAAGGTGAGGAGCTGAAGGGTCAAGAATGTGAGGAGCTGAAGGCTAAAAAGGTGAGGAGCTGAAGGCTCAAGAAGGTGAGGAGCTGAAGGGTAAAAAGGAGAGGAGCTGAAGGCTAAAAAGGTGAGGAGCTGAAGTCTAAAAAGGTGAGGAGCTGAAGGCTCAAGAAGGTGAGGAGCTGAAGTCTAAAAAGGTGAGGGAGCTGAAGGCTCAAGAAGTTGAGGAGCTGAAGGCTAAAAAGGTGAGGAGCTGAATGCTGAAAAGGTGAGGAGCTGAAGGGTCAAGAAGGTGAGGAGCTGCAGGCTAAAAAGGTGAGGAGCTGAAGGCTAAAAAGGTGAGGAGCTGAAGGGTCAAGAAGGTGAGGAGCTGCAGGCTAAAAAGGTGAGGCGCTGAATGCTGAAAAGGTGAGGAGCTGAAGGCTAAAAAGGTGAGGAGCTGAAGGCTCAAGAAGGTGAGGAGCTGAAGGCTAAAAAGGTGAGGAGCTGAAGGCTAAAGAAGGTGAGGAGCTGAAGGCTAAAAAGGTGAGGAGCTGAAGGGTCAAGAAGGTGAGGAGCTGAAGGCTAAAAAGGTGAGGAGCTGAAGGCTAAAAAGGTGAGGAGCTGAAGGCTAAAAAGGTGAGGAGCTGAAGGGTCAAGAAGGTGAGGAGCTGAAGGGCCAAGAAGGTGAGGAGCTGAAGGCTAAAAAGGTGAGGAGCTGAAGGGTCAAGAAGGTGAGGAGCTGAAGGGTCAAGAAGGTGAGGAGCTGAAGGGTCAAGAAGGTGAGGAGCTGAAGGCTAAAAAGGTGAGGAGCTGAAGGGTCAAGAAGGTGAGGAGCTGAAGGGTCAAGAAGGTGAGGAGCTGAAGGCTCAAGAAGGTGAGGAGCTGAAGGGTAAAAAGGAGAGGAGCTGCAGGCTAAAAAGGTGAGGAGCTGAAGGCTAAAAAGGTGAGGAGCTGAAGGGTCAAGAAGGTGAGGAGCTGCAGGCTAAAAAGGTGAGGCGCTGAATGCTGAAAAGGTGAGGAGCTGAAGGCTAAAAAGGTGAGGAGCTGAAGGCTCAAGAAGGTGAGGAGCTGAAGGCTAAAAAGGTGAGGAGCTGAAGGCTAAAGAAGGTGAGGAGCTGAAGGCTAAAAAGGTGAGGAGCTGAAGGGTCAAGAAGGTGAGGAGCTGAAGGCTAAAAAGGTGAGGAGCTGAAGGCTAAAAAGGTGAGGAGCTGAAGGCTAAAAAGGTGAGGAGCTGAAGGGTCAAGAAGGTGAGGAGCTGAAGGGTCAAGAAGGTGAGGAGCTGAAGGCTAAAAAGGTGAGGAGCTGAAGGGTCAAGAAGGTGAGGAGCTGAAGGGTCAAGAAGGTGAGGAGCTGAAGGGTCAAGAAGGTGAGGAGCTGAAGGCTAAAAAGGTGAGGAGCTGAAGGGTCAAGAAGGTGAGGAGCTGAAGGGTCAAGAAGGTGAGGAGCTGAAGGCTCAAGAAGGTGAGGAGCTGAAGGCTAAAAAGGTGAGGAGCTGAAGGCTAAAAGGGTGAGGGTCTGAAGGCTAAAAAGGTGAGGAGCTGAAGGCTAAAAAGGTGAGGAGCTGAAGGCTAAAAAGATGAGGAGCTGAAGGGTCAAGAAGGTGAGGAGCTGAAGGCTAAAAAGGTGAGGAGCTGAAGGGTCAAGAAGGTGAGGAGCTGAAGGCTAAAAAGGTGAGGAGCTGCAGGCTAAAAAGGTGAGGTGCTGAATGCTGAAAAGGTGAGGAGCTGAAGGCTAAAAAGGTGATGAGCTGAAGTCTAAAAAGGTGAGGAGCTGAAGGCTCAAGAAGGTGAGGAGCTGAAGGCTAAAAAGGTGAGGAGCTGAAGGCTCAAGAAGGTGAGGAGCTGAAGGCTAAAAAGGTGAGGAGCTGAAGGCTCAAGAAGTTGAGGAGCTGAAGGCTAAAAAGGTGAGGAGCTGAAGGCTCAAGAAGGTGAGGAGCTGAAGGCTAAAAAGGTGAGGAGCTTAAGGCTAAAGAAGGTGAGGAGCTGAAGGCTAAAAAGGTGAGGAGCTGAAGGGTCAAGAAGGTGAGGAGCTGAAGGCTAAAAAGGTGAGGAGCTGAAGGCTAAAAAGGTGAGGAGCTGAAGGCTAAAAAGGTGAGGAGCTGAAGGGTCAAGAAGGTGAGGAGCTGAAGGGCCAAGAAGGTGAGGAGCTGAAGGCTAAAAAGGTGAGGAGCTGAAGGGTCAAGAAGGTGAGGAGCTGAAGGGTCAAGAAGGTGAGGAGCTGAAGGGTCAAGAAGGTGAGGAGCTGAAGGCTAAAAAGGTGAGGAGCTGAAGGGTCAAGAAGGTGAGGAGCTGAAGGGTCAAGAAGGTGAGGAGCTGAAGGCTCAAGAAGGTGAGGAGCTGAAGGGTAAAAAGGAGAGGAGCTGCAGGCTAAAAAGGTGAGGAGCTGAAGGCTAAAAAGGTGAGGAGCTGAAGGGTCAAGAAGGTGAGGAGCTGCAGGCTAAAAAGGTGAGGCGCTGAATGCTGAAAAGGTGAGGAGCTGAAGGCTAAAAAGGTGAGGAGCTGAAGGCTCAAGAAGGTGAGGAGCTGAAGGCTCAAGAAGGTGAGGAGCTGAAGGCTAAAAAGGTGAGGAGCTGAAGGCTAAAGAAGGTGAGGAGCTGAAGGCTAAAAAGGTGAGGAGCTGAAGGGTCAAGAAGGTGAGGAGCTGAAGGCTAAAAAGGTGAGGAGCTGAAGGCTAAAAAGGTGAGGAGCTGAAGGCTCAAGAAGGTGAGGAGCTGAAGGGTAAAAAGGAGAGGAGCTGAAGGCTAAAAAGGTGAGGAGCTGAAGTCTAAAAAGGTGAGGAGCTGAAGGCTCAAGAAGGTGAGGAGCTGAAGGCTCAAGAAGGTGAGGAGCTGAAGGCTAAAAAGGTGAGGAGCTGAAGGCTAAAGAAGGTGAGGAGCTGAAGGCTAAAAAGGTGAGGAGCTGAAGGGTCAAGAAGGTGAGGAGCTGAAGGCTAAAAAGGTGAGGAGCTGAAGGCTAAAAAGGTGAGGAGCTGAAGGCTCAAGAAGGTGAGGAGCTGAAGGGTAAAAAGGAGAGGAGCTGAAGGCTAAAAAGGTGAGGAGCTGAAGTCTAAAAAGGTGAGGAGCTGAAGGCTCAAGAAGGTGAGGAGCTGAAGTCTAAAAAGGTGAGGGAGCTGAAGGCTCAAGAAGTTGAGGAGCTGAAGGCTAAAAAGGTGAGGAGCTGAATGCTGAAAAGGTGAGGAGCTGAAGGCTCAAGAAGGTGAGGAGCTGAAGGCTAAAAAGGTGAGGAGCTGAAGGGTCAAGAATGTGAGGAGCTGAAGGCTAAAAAGGTGAGGAGCTGAAGGCTCAAGAAGGTGAGGAGCTGAAGGGTAAAAAGGAGAGGAGCTGAAGGCTAAAAAGGTGAGGAGCTGAAGTCTAAAAAGGTGAGGAGCTGAAGGCTCAAGAAGGTGAGGAGCTGAAGTCTAAAAAGGTGAGGGAGCTGAAGGCTCAAGAAGGTGAGGAGCTGAAGTCTAAAAAGGTGAGGGAGCTGAAGGCTCAAGAAGTTGAGGAGCTGAAGGCTAAAAAGGTGAGGAGCTGAAGGGTCAAGAAGGTGAGGAGCTGCAGGCTAAAAAGGTGAGGAGCTGAAGGCTAAAAAGGTGAGGAGCTGAAGGGTCAAGAAGGTGAGGAGCTGCAGGCTAAAAAGGTGAGGCGCTGAATGCTGAAAAGGTGAGGAGCTGAAGGCTAAAAAGGTGAGGGGCTGAAGGCTCAAGAAGGTGAGGAGCTGAAGGCTAAAAAGGTGAGGAGCTGAAGGCTAAAGAAGGTGAGGAGCTGAAGGCTAAAAAGGTGAGGAGCTGAAGGGTCAAGAAGGTGAGGAGCTGAAGGCTAAAAAGGTGAGGAGCTGAAGGCTCAAGAAGGTGAGGAGCTGAAGGCTAAAAAGGTGAGGAGCTGAAGGCTAAAAAGATGAGGAGCTGAAGGGTCAAGAAGGTGAGGAGCTGAACGCTCAAGAAGGTGAGGAGCTGAAGGGTCAAGAATGTGAGGAGCTGAAGGCTCAAGAAGGTGAGGAGCTGAAGGCTAAAAAGGTGAGGAGCTGAAGGGTCAAGAAGGTGAGGAGCTGAAGGCTAAAAAGGTGAGGAGCTGAAGGCTCAAGAAGGTGAGGAGCTGAAGGCTAAAAAGGTGAGGAGCTGAAGGCTCAAGAAGTTGAGGAGCTGAAGGCTAAAAAGGTGAGGAGCTGAAGGCTCAAGAAGGTGAGGAGCTAAAGGCTCAAGACGGTGAGGAGCTGAAGGGTAAAAAGGTGAGGAGCTGAAGGCTCAAGAAGGTGAGGAGCTGAAGGGTCAAGAAGGTGAGGAGCTGAAGGCTAAAAAGGTGAGGAGCTGAAGGCTCAAGAAGGTGAGGAGCTGAAGGGTCAAGAAGGTGAGGAGCTGAAGGCTAAAAGGGTGAGGAGCTGAAGGCTCAAGAAGGTGAGGAGCTGAAGGCTAAAAAGGTGAGGAGCTTAAGGCTAAAAAGGTGATGAGCTGAAGGCTAAAAAGATGAGGAGCTGAAGGGTCAAGAAGGTGAGGAGCTGAAGGCTCAAGAAGTTGAGGAGCTGAAGGCTAAAAAGGTGAGGAGCTGAAGGCTCAAGAAGGTTAGGAGCTGAAGTCTAAAAAGGTGAGGAGCTGAAGGCTCAAGAAGGTGAGGAGCTGAAGGGTCAAGAAGGTGAGGAGCTGAAGGCTAAAAGGGTGAGGAGCTGAAGGCTCAAGAAGGTGAGGAGCTGAAGGCTAAAAAGGTGAGGAGCTTAAGGCTAAAAAGGTGAGGAGCTGAAGGCTAAAAAGATGAGGAGCTGAAGGGTCAAGAAGGTGAGGAGCTGAAGGCTCAAGAAGGTGAGGAGCTGAAGGGTCAAGAAGGTGAGGAGCTGAAGGCTAAAAAGGTGAGGAGCTGAAGGCTCAAGAAGGTGAGGAGCTGAAGGGTCAAGAAGGTGAGGAGCTGAAGGCAAAAAGGGTGAGGAGCTGAAGGCTAAAAAGGTGAGGAGCTGAAGGGTCAAGAAGGTGAGGAGCTGAACGCTCAAGAAGGTGAGGAGCTGAAGGGTCAAGAATGTGAGGAGCTGAAGGCTCAAGAAGGTGAGGAGCTGAAGGCTAAAAAGGTGAGGAGCTGAAGGCTCAAGAAGGTGAGGAGCTGAAGGCTAAAAAGGTGAGGAGCTGAAGGCTCAAGAAGTTGAGGAGCTGAAGGCTAAAAAGGTGAGGAGCTGAAGGCTAAAAAGGTGAGGAGCTGAAGGGTCAAGAAGGTGAGGAGCTGAAGGCTAAAAAGGTGAGGAGCTAAAGGCTCAAGAAGGTGAGGAGCTGAAGGCTCAAGAAGGTGAGGAGCTGAAGGGTCAAGAAGGTGAGGAGCTGAAGGCTAAAAAGGTGAGGAGCTGAAGGCTCAAGAAGGTGAGGAGCTGAAGGGTCAAGAAGGTGAGGAGCTGAAGGCTAAAAAGGTGAGGAGCTGAAGGGTCAAGAAGGTGAGGAGCTGAAGGCTAAAAAGGTGAGGAGCTGAAGGCTAAAAAGGTGAGGAGCTGAAGGGTCAAGAAGGTGAGGAGCTGAAGGGCCAAGAAGGTGAGGAGCTGAAGGCTAAAAAGGTGAGGAGCTGAAGGGTCAAGAAGGTGAGGAGCTGAAGGGTCAAGAAGGTGAGGAGCTGAAGGGTCAAGAAGGTGAGGAGCTGAAGGCTAAAAAGGTGAGGAGCTGAAGGCTCAAGAAGGTGAGGAGCTGAAGGGTAAAAAGGAGAGGAGCTGCAGGCTAAAAAGGTGAGGAGCTGAAGGCTAAAAAGGTGAGGAGCTGAAGGGTCAAGAAGGTGAGGAGCTGCAGGCTAAAAAGGTGAGGCGCTGAATGCTGAAAAGGTGAGGAGCTGAAGGCTAAAAAGGTGAGGAGCTGAAGGCTCAAGAAGGTGAGGAGCTGAAGGCTAAAAAGGTGAGGAGCTGAAGGCTAAAGAAGGTGAGGAGCTGAAGGCTAAAAAGGTGAGGAGCTGAAGGGTCAAGAAGGTGAGGAGCTGAAGGCTAAAAAGGTGAGGAGCTGAAGGCTAAAAAGGTGAGGAGCTGAAGGGTCAAGAAGGTGAGGAGCTGAAGGCTAAAAAGGTGAGGAGCTGAAGGCTCAAGAAGGTGAGGAGCTGAAGGGTCAAGAAGGTGAGGAGCTGAAGGCTAAAAAGGTGAGGAGCTAAAGGCTCAAGAAGGTGAGGAGCTGAAGGCTCAAGAAGGTGAGGAGCTGAAGGGTCAAGAAGGTGAGGAGCTGAAGGCTAAAAAGGTGAGGAGCTGAAGGCTCAAGAAGGTGAGGAGCTGAAGGGTCAAGAAGGTGAGGAGCTGAAGGCTAAAAAGGTGAGGAGCTGAAGGGTCAAGAAGGTGAGGAGCTGAAGGCTAAAAAGGTGAGGAGCTGAAGGCTAAAAAGGTGAGGAGCTGAAGGGTCAAGAAGGTGAGGAGCTGAAGGGCCAAGAAGGTGAGGAGCTGAAGGCTAAAAAGGTGAGGAGCTGAAGGGTCAAGAAGGTGAGGAGCTGAAGGGTCAAGAAGGTGAGGAGCTGAAGGGTCAAGAAGGTGAGGAGCTGAAGGCTAAAAAGGTGAGGAGCTGAAGGCTCAAGAAGGTGAGGAGCTGAAGGGTAAAAAGGAGAGGAGCTGCAGGCTAAAAAGGTGAGGAGCTGAAGGCTAAAAAGGTGAGGAGCTGAAGGGTCAAGAAGGTGAGGAGCTGCAGGCTAAAAAGGTGAGGCGCTGAATGCTGAAAAGGTGAGGAGCTGAAGGCTAAAAAGGTGAGGAGCTGAAGGCTCAAGAAGGTGAGGAGCTGAAGGCTAAAAAGGTGAGGAGCTGAAGGCTAAAGAAGGTGAGGAGCTGAAGGCTAAAAAGGTGAGGAGCTGAAGGGTCAAGAAGGTGAGGAGCTGAAGGCTAAAAAGGTGAGGAGCTGAAGGCTAAAAAGGTGAGGAGCTGAAGGCTAAAAAGGTGAGGAGCTGAAGGGTCAAGAAGGTGAGGAGCTGAAGGGTCAAGAAGGTGAGGAGCTGAAGGCTAAAAAGGTGAGGAGCTGAAGGGTCAAGAAGGTGAGGAGCTGAAGGGTCAAGAAGGTGAGGAGCTGAAGGGTCAAGAAGGTGAGGAGCTGAAGGCTAAAAAGGTGAGGAGCTGAAGGGTCAAGAAGGTGAGGAGCTGAAGGCTCAAGAAGGTGAGGAGCTGAAGGCTAAAAAGGTGAGGAGCTGAAGGCTAAAAAGGTGAGGGTCTGAAGGCTAAAAAGGTGAGGAGCTGAAGGCTAAAAAGGTGAGGAGCTGAAGGCTAAAAAGATGAGGAGCTGAAGGGTCAAGAAGGTGAGGAGCTGAAGGCTAAAAAGGTGAGGAGCTGAAGGCTCAAGAAGGTGAGGAGCTGAAGAGTCAATAAGGTGAGGAGCTGAAGGCTAAAAGGGTGAGGAAATGAAGGCTAAAAAGGTGAGGAGCTGAAGGCTAAAAAGATGAGGAGCTGAAGGGTCAAGAATGTGAGGAGCTGAAGGCTCAAGAAGGTGAGGAGCTGAAGGCTAAAAAGGTGAGGAGCTGAAGGGTCAAGAAGGTGAGGAGCTGAAGGCTAAAAAGGTGAGGAGCTGAAGGCTCAAGAAGGTGAGGAGCTGAAGGCTAAAAAGGTGAGGAGCTGAAGGCTCAAGAAGTTGAGGAGCTGAAGGCTAAAAAGGTGAGGAGCTGAAGGCTCAAGAAGGTGAGGAGCTAAAGGCTCAAGACGGTGAGGAGCTGAAGGGTAAAAAGGTGAGGAGCTGAAGGCTCAAGAAGGTGAGGAGCTGAAGGGTCAAGAAGGTGAGGAGCTGAAGGCTAAAAAGGTGAGGAGCTGAAGGCTCAAGAAGGTGAGGAGCTGAAGGGTCAAGAAGGTGAGGAGCTGAAGGCTAAAAGGGTGAGGAGCTGAAGGCTCAAGAAGGTGAGGAGCTGAAGGCTAAAAAGGTGAGGAGCTTAAGGCTAAAAAGGTGATGAGCTGAAGGCTAAAAAGATGAGGAGCTGAAGGGTCAAGAAGGTGAGGAGCTGAAGGCTAAAAAGGTGAGGAGCTGAAGGGTCAAGAAGGTGAGGAGCTGAAGGCTAAAAAGGTGAGGAGCTGCAGGCTAAAAAGGTGAGGCGCTGAATGCTGAAAAGGTGAGGAGCTGAAGGCTAAAAAGGTGATGAGCTGAAGTCTAAAATGGTGAGGAGCTGAAGGCTCAAGAAGGTGAGGAGCTGAAGGCTAAAAAGGTGAGGAGCTGAAGGCTCAAGAAGGTGAGGAGCTGAAGAGTCAATAAGGTGAGGAGCTGAAGGCTAAAAGGGTGAGGAAATGAAGGCTAAAAAGGTGAGGAGCTGAAGGCTAAAAAGATGAGGAGCTGAAGGGTCAAGAAGGTGAGGAGCTGAACGCTCAAGAAGGTGAGGAGCTGAAGGGTCAAGAATGTGAGGAGCTGAAGGCTCAAGAAGGTGAGGAGCTGAAGGCTAAAAAGGTGAGGAGCTGAAGGGTCAAGAAGGTGAGGAGCTGAAGGCTAAAAAGGTGAGGAGCTGAAGGCTCAAGAAGGTGAGGAGCTGAAGGCTAAAAAGGTGAGGAGCTGAAGGCTCAAGAAGTTGAGGAGCTGAAGGCTAAAAAGGTGAGGAGCTGAAGGCTCAAGAAGGTGAGGAGCTAAAGGCTCAAGACGGTGAGGAGCTGAAGGGTAAAAAGGTGAGGAGCTGAAGGCTCAAGAAGGTGAGGAGCTGAAGGGTCAAGAAGGTGAGGAGCTGAAGGCTCAAGAAGTTGAGGAGCTGAAGGCTAAAAAGGTGAGGAGCTGAAGGCTCAAGAAGGTTAGGAGCTGAAGTCTAAAAAGGTGAGGAGCTGAAGGCTCAAGAAGGTGAGGAGCTGAAGGGTCAAGAAGGTGAGGAGCTGAAGGCTAAAAGGGTGAGGAGCTGAAGGCTCAAGAAGGTGAGGAGCTGAAGGCTAAAAAGGTGAGGAGCTTAAGGCTAAAAAGGTGAGGAGCTGAAGACTAAAAAGATGAGGAGCTGAAGGGTCAAGAAGGTGAGGAGCTGAAGGCTCAAGAAGGTGAGGAGCTGAAGGGTCAAGAAGGTGAGGAGCTGAAGGCTAAAAAGGTGAGGAGCTGAAGGCTCAAGAAGGTGAGGAGCTGAAGGGTCAAGAAGGTGAGGAGCTGCAGGCTAAAAAGGTGAGGCGCTGAATGCTGAAAAGGTGAGGAGCTGAAGGCTAAAAAGGTGAGGAGCTGAAGGCTCAAGAAGGTGAGGAGCTGAAGGCTAAAAAGGTGAGGAGCTGAAGGCTAAAGAAGGTGAGGAGCTGAAGGCTAAAAAGGTGAGGAGCTGAAGGGTCAAGAAGGTGAGGAGCTGAAGGCTAAAAAGGTGAGGAGCTGAAGGCTAAAAAGGTGAGGAGCTGAAGGCTAAAAAGGTGAGGAGCTGAAGGGTCAAGAAGGTGAGGAGCTGAAGGGTCAAGAAGGTGAGGAGCTGAAGGCTAAAAAGGTGAGGAGCTGAAGGGTCAAGAAGGTGAGGAGCTGAAGGGTCAAGAAGGTGAGGAGCTGAAGGGTCAAGAAGGTGAGGAGCTGAAGGCTAAAAAGGTGAGGAGCTGAAGGGTCAAGAAGGTGAGGAGCTGAAGGCTCAAGAAGGTGAGGAGCTGAAGGCTAAAAAGGTGAGGAGCTGAAGGCTAAAAAGGTGAGGGTCTGAAGGCTAAAAAGGTGAGGAGCTGAAGGCTAAAAAGGTGAGGAGCTGAAGGCTAAAAAGATGAGGAGCTGAAGGGTCAAGAAGGTGAGGAGCTGAAGGCTAAAAAGGTGAGGAGCTGAAGGCTCAAGAAGGTGAGGAGCTGAAGAGTCAATAAGGTGAGGAGCTGAAGGCTAAAAGGGTGAGGAAATGAAGGCTAAAAAGGTGAGGAGCTGAAGGCTAAAAAGATGAGGAGCTGAAGGGTCAAGAAGGTGAGGAGCTGAACGCTCAAGAAGGTGAGGAGCTGAAGGGTCAAGAATGTGAGGAGCTGAAGGCTCAAGAAGGTGAGGAGCTGAAGGCTAAAAAGGTGAGGAGCTGAAGGGTCAAGAAGGTGAGGAGCTGAAGGCTAAAAAGGTGAGGAGCTGAAGGCTCAAGAAGGTGAGGAGCTGAAGGCTAAAAAGGTGAGGAGCTGAAGGCTCAAGAAGTTGAGGAGCTGAAGGCTAAAAAGGTGAGGAGCTGAAGGCTCAAGAAGGTGAGGAGCTAAAGGCTCAAGACGGTGAGGAGCTGAAGGGTAAAAAGGTGAGGAGCTGAAGGCTCAAGAAGGTGAGGAGCTGAAGGGTCAAGAAGGTGAGGAGCTGAAGGCTAAAAAGGTGAGGAGCTGAAGGCTCAAGAAGGTGAGGAGCTGAAGGGTCAAGAAGGTGAGGAGCTGAAGGCTAAAAGGGTGAGGAGCTGAAGGCTCAAGAAGGTGAGGAGCTGAAGGCTAAAAAGGTGAGGAGCTTAAGGCTAAAAAGGTGATGAGCTGAAGGCTAAAAAGATGAGGAGCTGAAGGGTCAAGAAGGTGAGGAGCTGAAGGCTAAAAAGGTGAGGAGCTGAAGGGTCAAGAAGGTGAGGAGCTGAAGGCTAAAAAGGTGAGGAGCTGCAGGCTAAAAAGGTGAGGCGCTGAATGCTGAAAAGGTGAGGAGCTGAAGGCTAAAAAGGTGATGAGCTGAAGTCTAAAATGGTGAGGAGCTGAAGGCTCAAGAAGGTGAGGAGCTGAAGGCTAAAAAGGTGAGGAGCTGAAGGCTCAAGAAGGTGAGGAGCTGAAGAGTCAATAAGGTGAGGAGCTGAAGGCTAAAAGGGTGAGGAAATGAAGGCTAAAAAGGTGAGGAGCTGAAGGCTAAAAAGATGAGGAGCTGAAGGGTCAAGAAGGTGAGGAGCTGAACGCTCAAGAAGGTGAGGAGCTGAAGGGTCAAGAATGTGAGGAGCTGAAGGCTCAAGAAGGTGAGGAGCTGAAGGCTAAAAAGGTGAGGAGCTGAAGGGTCAAGAAGGTGAGGAGCTGAAGGCTAAAAAGGTGAGGAGCTGAAGGCTCAAGAAGGTGAGGAGCTGAAGGCTAAAAAGGTGAGGAGCTGAAGGCTCAAGAAGTTGAGGAGCTGAAGGCTAAAAAGGTGAGGAGCTGAAGGCTCAAGAAGGTGAGGAGCTAAAGGCTCAAGACGGTGAGGAGCTGAAGGGTAAAAAGGTGAGGAGCTGAAGGCTCAAGAAGGTGAGGAGCTGAAGGGTCAAGAAGGTGAGGAGCTGAAGGCTCAAGAAGTTGAGGAGCTGAAGGCTAAAAAGGTGAGGAGCTGAAGGCTCAAGAAGGTTAGGAGCTGAAGTCTAAAAAGGTGAGGAGCTGAAGGCTCAAGAAGGTGAGGAGCTGAAGGGTCAAGAAGGTGAGGAGCTGAAGGCTAAAAGGGTGAGGAGCTGAAGGCTCAAGAAGGTGAGGAGCTGAAGGCTAAAAAGGTGAGGAGCTTAAGGCTAAAAAGGTGAGGAGCTGAAGACTAAAAAGATGAGGAGCTGAAGGGTCAAGAAGGTGAGGAGCTGAAGGCTCAAGAAGGTGAGGAGCTGAAGGGTCAAGAAGGTGAGGAGCTGAAGGCTAAAAAGGTGAGGAGCTGAAGGCTCAAGAAGGTGAGGAGCTGAAGGGTCAAGAAGGTGAGGAGCTGAAGGCAAAAAGGGTGAGGAGCTGAAGGCTAAAAAGGTGAGGAGCTGAAGGCTCAAGAAGGTGAGGAGCTGAAGGCTCAAGAAGGTGAGGAGCTGAAGGGTCAAGAAGGTGAGGAGCTGAAGGCTAAAAAGGTGAGGAGCTGAAGGCTCAAGAAGGTGAGGAGCTGAAGGCTCAAGAAGGTGAGGAGCTGAAGGGTCAAGAAGGTGAGGAGCTGAAGGCTAAAAAGGTGAGGAGCTGAAGGCTCAAGAAGGTGAGGAGCTGAAGGGTCAAGAAGGTGAGGAGCTGAAGGCTAAAAAGGTGAGGAGCTGAAGGCTCAAGAAGGTGAGGAGCTGAAGGCTAAAAAGGTGAGGAGCTTAAGGCTAAAAAGGTGAGGAGCTGAAGGCTAAAAAGGTGAGGAGCTGAAGGGTCAAGAAGGTGAGGAGCTGAAGGGTCAAGAAGGTGAGGAGCTGAAGGGTCAAGAAGGTGAGGAGCTGAAGGCTAAAAAGGTGAGGAGCTGAAGGGTCAAGAAGGTGAGGAGCTGAAGGGTCAAGAAGGTGAGGAGCTGAAGGCTCAAGAAGGTGAGGAGCTGAAGGCTAAAAAGGTGAGGAGCTGAAGGCTAAAAAGGTGAGGGTCTGAAGGCTAAAAAGGTGAGGAGCTGAAGGCTAAAAAGGTGAGGAGCTGAAGGCTAAAAAGATGAGGAGCTGAAGGGTCAAGAAGGTGAGGAGCTGAAGGCTAAAAAGGTGAGGAGCTGAAGGGTCAAGAAGGTGAGGAGCTGAAGGCTAAAAAGGTGAGGAGCTGCAGGCTAAAAAGGTGAGGCGCTGAATGCTGAAAAGGTGAGGAGCTGAAGGCTAAAAAGGTGATGAGCTGAAGTCTAAAAAGGTGAGGAGCTGAAGGCTCAAGAAGGTGAGGAGCTGAAGGCTAAAAAGGTGAGGAGCTGAAGGCTCAAGAAGGTGAGGAGCTGAAGAGTCAATAAGGTGAGGAGCTGAAGGCTAAAAGGGTGAGGAAATGAAGGCTAAAAAGGTGAGGAGCTGAAGGCTAAAAAGATGAGGAGCTGAAGGGTCAAGAAGGTAAGGAGCTGAACGCTCAAGAAGGTGAGGAGCTGAAGGGTCAAGAATGTGAGGAGCTGAAGGCTCAAGAAGGTGAGGAGCTGAAGGCTAAAAAGGTGAGGAGCTGAAGGGTCAAGAAGGTGAGGAGCTGAAGGCTAAAAAGGTGAGGAGCTGAAGGCTCAAGAAGGTGAGGAGCTGAAGGCTAAAAAGGTGAGGAGCTGAAGGCTCAAGAAGTTGAGGAGCTGAAGGCTAAAAAGGTGAGGAGCTGAAGGCTCAAGAAGGTGAGGAGCTAAAGGCTCAAGACGGTGAGGAGCTGAAGGGTAAAAAGGTGAGGAGCTGAAGGCTCAAGAAGGTGAGGAGCTGAAGGGTCAAGAAGGTGAGGAGCTGAAGGCTAAAAAGGTGAGGAGCTGAAGGCTCAAGAAGGTGAGGAGCTGAAGGGTCAAGAAGGTGAGGAGCTGAAGGCTAAAAGGGTGAGGAGCTGAAGGCTCAAGAAGGTGAGGAGCTGAAGGCTAAAAAGGTGAGGAGCTTAAGGCTAAAAAGGTGATGAGCTGAAGGCTAAAAAGATGAGGAGCTGAAGGGTCAAGAAGGTGAGGAGCTGAAGGCTCAAGAAGGTGAGGAGCTGAAGGCTCAAGAAGTTGAGGAGCTGAAGGCTAAAAAGGTGAGGAGCTGAAGGCTCAAGAAGGTTAGGAGCTGAAGGCTAAAAAGGTGAGGAGCTGAAGGCTCAAGAAGGTGAGGAGCTGAAGGGTCAAGAAGGTGAGGAGCTGAAGGCAAAAAGGGTGAGGAGCTGAAGGCTAAAAAGGTGAGGAGCTGAAGGGTCAAGAAGGTGAGGAGCTGAACGCTCAAGAAGGTGAGGAGCTGAAGGGTCAAGAATGTGAGGAGCTGAAGGCTCAAGAAGGTGAGGAGCTGAAGGCTAAAAAGGTGAGGAGCTGAAGGCTCAAGAAGGTGAGGAGCTGAAGGCTAAAAAGGTGAGGAGCTGAAGGCTCAAGAAGTTGAGGAGCTGAAGGCTAAAAAGGTGAGGAGCTGAAGGCTAAAAAGGTGAGGAGCTGAAGGCTCAAGAAGGTTAGGAGCTGAAGTCTAAAAAGGTGAGGAGCTGAAGGCTCAAGAAGGTGAGGAGCTGAAGGGTCAAGAAGGTGAGGAGCTGAAGGCTAAAAGGGTGAGGAGCTGAAGGCTCAAGAAGGTGAGGAGCTGAAGGCTAAAAAGGTGAGGAGCTTAAGGCTAAAAAGGTGAGGAGCTGAAGGCTAAAAAGATGAGGAGCTGAAGGGTCAAGAAGGTGAGGAGCTGAAGGCTCAAGAAGGTGAGGAGCTGAAGGGTCAAGAAGGTGAGGAGCTGAAGGCTAAAAAGGTGAGGAGCTGAAGGCTCAAGAAGGTGAGGAGCTGAAGGGTCAAGAAGGTGAGGAGCTGAAGGCAAAAAGGGTGAGGAGCTGAAGGCTAAAAAGGTGAGGAGCTGAAGGGTCAAGAAGGTGAGGAGCTGAACGCTCAAGAAGGTGAGGAGCTGAAGGGTCAAGAATGTGAGGAGCTGAAGGCTCAAGAAGGTGAGGAGCTGAAGGCTAAAAAGGTGAGGAGCTGAAGGCTCAAGAAGGTGAGGAGCTGAAGGCTAAAAAGGTGAGGAGCTGAAGGCTCAAGAAGTTGAGGAGCTGAAGGCTAAAAAGGTGAGGAGCTGAAGGCTCAAGTAGGTGAGGAGCTGAAGGCTAAAAAGGTGAGGAGCTGAAGGGTCAAGAAGGTGAGGAGCTGAAGGCTAAAAAGGTGAGGAGCTAAAGGCTCAAGAAGGTGAGGAGCTGAAGGCTCAAGAAGGTGAGGAGCTGAAGGGTCAAGAAGGTGAGGAGCTGAAGGCTAAAAAGGTGAGGAGCTGAAGGCTCAAGAAGGTGAGGAGCTGAAGGGTCAAGAAGGTGAGGAGCTGAAGGCTAAAAAGGTGAGGAGCTGAAGGGTCAAGAAGGTGAGGAGCTGAAGGCTAAAAAGGTGAGGAGCTGAAGGCTAAAAAGGTGAGGAGCTGAAGGGTCAAGAAGGTGAGGAGCTGAAGGGCCAAGAAGGTGAGGAGCTGAAGGCTAAAAAGGTGAGGAGCTGAAGGGTCAAGAAGGTGAGGAGCTGAAGGGTCAAGAAGGTGAGGAGCTGAAGGGTCAAGAAGGTGAGGAGCTGAAGGCTAAAAAGGTGAGGAGCTGAAGGCTCAAGAAGGTGAGGAGCTGAAGGGTAAAAAGGAGAGGAGCTGCAGGCTAAAAAGGTGAGGAGCTGAAGGCTAAAAAGGTGAGGAGCTGAAGGGTCAAGAAGGTGAGGAGCTGCAGGCTAAAAAGGTGAGGCGCTGAATGCTGAAAAGGTGAGGAGCTGAAGGCTAAAAAGGTGAGGAGCTGAAGGCTCAAGAAGGTGAGGAGCTGAAGGCTAAAAAGGTGAGGAGCTGAAGGCTAAAGAAGGTGAGGAGCTGAAGGCTAAAAAGGTGAGGAGCTGAAGGGTCAAGAAGGTGAGGAGCTGAAGGCTCAAGAAGGTGAGGAGCTGAAGGGTCAAGAAGGTGAGGAGCTGAAGGCTAAAAAGGTGAGGAGCTGAAGGCTCAAGAAGGTGAGGAGCTGAAGGGTCAAGAAGGTGAGGAGCTGAAGGCTAAAAAGGTGAGGAGCTGAAGGGTCAAGAAGGTGAGGAGCTGAAGGCTAAAAAGGTGAGGAGCTGAAGGCTAAAAAGGTGAGGAGCTGAAGGGTCAAGAAGGTGAGGAGCTGAAGGGCCAAGAAGGTGAGGAGCTGAAGGCTAAAAAGGTGAGGAGCTGAAGGGTCAAGAAGGTGAGGAGCTGAAGGGTCAAGAAGGTGAGGAGCTGAAGGGTCAAGAAGGTGAGGAGCTGAAGGCTAAAAAGGTGAGGAGCTGAAGGCTCAAGAAGGTGAGGAGCTGAAGGGTAAAAAGGAGAGGAGCTGCAGGCTAAAAAGGTGAGGAGCTGAAGGCTAAAAAGGTGAGGAGCTGAAGGGTCAAGAAGGTGAGGAGCTGCAGGCTAAAAAGGTGAGGCGCTGAATGCTGAAAAGGTGAGGAGCTGAAGGCTAAAAAGGTGAGGAGCTGAAGGCTCAAGAAGGTGAGGAGCTGAAGGCTAAAAAGGTGAGGAGCTGAAGGCTAAAGAAGGTGAGGAGCTGAAGGCTAAAAAGGTGAGGAGCTGAAGGGTCAAGAAGGTGAGGAGCTGAAGGCTAAAAAGGTGAGGAGCTGAAGGCTAAAAAGGTGAGGAGCTGAAGGCTAAAAAGGTGAGGAGCTGAAGGGTCAAGAAGGTGAGGAGCTGAAGGGTCAAGAAGGTGAGGAGCTGAAGGCTAAAAAGGTGAGGAGCTGAAGGGTCAAGAAGGTGAGGAGCTGAAGGGTCAAGAAGGTGAGGAGCTGAAGGGTCAAGAAGGTGAGGAGCTGAAGGCTAAAAAGGTGAGGAGCTGAAGGGTCAAGAAGGTGAGGAGCTGAAGGCTCAAGAAGGTGAGGAGCTGAAGGCTAAAAAGGTGAGGAGCTGAAGGCTAAAAAGGTGAGGGTCTGAAGGCTAAAAAGGTGAGGAGCTGAAGGCTAAAAAGGTGAGGAGCTGAAGGCTAAAAAGATGAGGAGCTGAAGGGTCAAGAAGGTGAGGAGCTGAAGGCTAAAAAGGTGAGGAGCTGAAGGCTCAAGAAGGTGAGGAGCTGAAGAGTCAATAAGGTGAGGAGCTGAAGGCTAAAAGGGTGAGGAAATGAAGGCTAAAAAGGTGAGGAGCTGAAGGCTAAAAAGATGAGGAGCTGAAGGGTCAAGAAGGTGAGGAGCTGAAGGCTCAAGAAGGTGAGGAGCTGAACGCTCAAGAAGGTGAGGAGCTGAAGGGTCAAGAATGTGAGGAGCTGAAGGCTCAAGAAGGTGAGGAGCTGAAGGCTAAAAAGGTGAGGAGCTGAAGGGTCAAGAAGGTGAGGAGCTGAAGGCTAAAAAGGTGAGGAGCTGAAGGCTCAAGAAGGTGAGGAGCTGAAGGCTAAAAAGGTGAGGAGCTGAAGGCTCAAGAAGTTGAGGAGCTGAAGGCTAAAAAGGTGAGGAGCTGAAGGCTCAAGAAGGTGAGGAGCTAAAGGCTCAAGACGGTGAGGAGCTGAAGGGTAAAAAGGTGAGGAGCTGAAGGCTCAAGAAGGTGAGGAGCTGAAGGGTCAAGAAGGTGAGGAGCTGAAGGCTAAAAAGGTGAGGAGCTGAAGGCTCAAGAAGGTGAGGAGCTGAAGGGTCAAGAAGGTGAGGAGCTGAAGGCTAAAAGGGTGAGGAGCTGAAGGCTCAAGAAGGTGAGGAGCTGAAGGCTAAAAAGGTGAGGAGCTTAAGGCTAAAAAGGTGATGAGCTGAAGGCTAAAAAGATGAGGAGCTGAAGGGTCAAGAAGGTGAGGAGCTGAAGGCTAAAAAGGTGAGGAGCTGAAGGGTCAAGAAGGTGAGGAGCTGAAGGCTAAAAAGGTGAGGAGCTGCAGGCTAAAAAGGTGAGGCGCTGAATGCTGAAAAGGTGAGGAGCTGAAGGCTAAAAAGGTGATGAGCTGAAGTCTAAAATGGTGAGGAGCTGAAGGCTCAAGAAGGTGAGGAGCTGAAGGCTAAAAAGGTGAGGAGCTGAAGGCTCAAGAAGGTGAGGAGCTGAAGAGTCAATAAGGTGAGGAGCTGAAGGCTAAAAGGGTGAGGAAATGAAGGCTAAAAAGGTGAGGAGCTGAAGGCTAAAAAGATGAGGAGCTGAAGGGTCAAGAAGGTGAGGAGCTGAACGCTCAAGAAGGTGAGGAGCTGAAGGGTCAAGAATGTGAGGAGCTGAAGGCTCAAGAAGGTGAGGAGCTGAAGGCTAAAAAGGTGAGGAGCTGAAGGGTCAAGAAGGTGAGGAGCTGAAGGCTAAAAAGGTGAGGAGCTGAAGGCTCAAGAAGGTGAGGAGCTGAAGGCTAAAAAGGTGAGGAGCTGAAGGCTCAAGAAGTTGAGGAGCTGAAGGCTAAAAAGGTGAGGAGCTGAAGGCTCAAGAAGGTGAGGAGCTAAAGGCTCAAGACGGTGAGGAGCTGAAGGGTAAAAAGGTGAGGAGCTGAAGGCTCAAGAAGGTGAGGAGCTGAAGGGTCAAGAAGGTGAGGAGCTGAAGGCTCAAGAAGTTGAGGAGCTGAAGGCTAAAAAGGTGAGGAGCTGAAGGCTCAAGAAGGTTAGGAGCTGAAGTCTAAAAAGGTGAGGAGCTGAAGGCTCAAGAAGGTGAGGAGCTGAAGGGTCAAGAAGGTGAGGAGCTGAAGGCTAAAAGGGTGAGGAGCTGAAGGCTCAAGAAGGTGAGGAGCTGAAGGCTAAAAAGGTGAGGAGCTTAAGGCTAAAAAGGTGAGGAGCTGAAGACTAAAAAGATGAGGAGCTGAAGGGTCAAGAAGGTGAGGAGCTGAAGGCTCAAGAAGGTGAGGAGCTGAAGGGTCAAGAAGGTGAGGAGCTGAAGGCTAAAAAGGTGAGGAGCTGAAGGCTCAAGAAGGTGAGGAGCTGAAGGGTCAAGAAGGTGAGGAGCTGCAGGCTAAAAAGGTGAGGCGCTGAATGCTGAAAAGGTGAGGAGCTGAAGGCTAAAAAGGTGAGGAGCTGAAGGCTCAAGAAGGTGAGGAGCTGAAGGCTAAAAAGGTGAGGAGCTGAAGGCTAAAGAAGGTGAGGAGCTTAAGGCTAAAAAGGTGAGGAGCTGAAGGGTCAAGAAGGTGAGGAGCTGAAGGCTAAAAAGGTGAGGAGCTGAAGGCTAAAAAGGTGAGGAGCTGAAGGCTAAAAAGGTGAGGAGCTGAAGGGTCAAGAAGGTGAGGAGCTGAAGGGTCAAGAAGGTGAGGAGCTGAAGGCTAAAAAGGTGAGGAGCTGAAGGGTCAAGAAGGTGAGGAGCTGAAGGGTCAAGAAGGTGAGGAGCTGAAGGGTCAAGAAGGTGAGGAGCTGAAGGCTAAAAAGGTGAGGAGCTGAAGGGTCAAGAAGGTGAGGAGCTGAAGGCTCAAGAAGGTGAGGAGCTGAAGGCTAAAAAGGTGAGGAGCTGAAGGCTAAAAAGGTGAGGGTCTGAAGGCTAAAAAGGTGAGGAGCTGAAGGCTAAAAAGGTGAGGAGCTGAAGGCTAAAAAGATGAGGAGCTGAAGGGTCAAGAAGGTGAGGAGCTGAAGGCTAAAAAGGTGAGGAGCTGAAGGCTCAAGAAGGTGAGGAGCTGAAGAGTCAATAAGGTGAGGAGCTGAAGGCTAAAAGGGTGAGGAAATGAAGGCTAAAAAGGTGAGGAGCTGAAGGCTAAAAAGATGAGGAGCTGAAGGGTCAAGAAGGTGAGGAGCTGAACGCTCAAGAAGGTGAGGAGCTGAAGGGTCAAGAATGTGAGGAGCTGAAGGCTCAAGAAGGTGAGGAGCTGAAGGCTAAAAAGGTGAGGAGCTGAAGGGTCAAGAAGGTGAGGAGCTGAAGGCTAAAAAGGTGAGGAGCTGAAGGCTCAAGAAGGTGAGGAGCTGAAGGCTAAAAAGGTGAGGAGCTGAAGGCTCAAGAAGTTGAGGAGCTGAAGGCTAAAAAGGTGAGGAGCTGAAGGCTCAAGAAGGTGAGGAGCTAAAGGCTCAAGACGGTGAGGAGCTGAAGGGTAAAAAGGTGAGGAGCTGAAGGCTCAAGAAGGTGAGGAGCTGAAGGGTCAAGAAGGTGAGGAGCTGAAGGCTAAAAAGGTGAGGAGCTGAAGGCTCAAGAAGGTGAGGAGCTGAAGGGTCAAGAAGGTGAGGAGCTGAAGGCTAAAAGGGTGAGGAGCTGAAGGCTCAAGAAGGTGAGGAGCTGAAGGCTAAAAAGGTGAGGAGCTTAAGGCTAAAAAGGTGATGAGCTGAAGGCTAAAAAGATGAGGAGCTGAAGGGTCAAGAAGGTGAGGAGCTGAAGGCTAAAAAGGTGAGGAGCTGAAGGGTCAAGAAGGTGAGGAGCTGAAGGCTAAAAAGGTGAGGAGCTGCAGGCTAAAAAGGTGAGGCGCTGAATGCTGAAAAGGTGAGGAGCTGAAGGCTAAAAAGGTGATGAGCTGAAGTCTAAAATGGTGAGGAGCTGAAGGCTCAAGAAGGTGAGGAGCTGAAGGCTAAAAAGGTGAGGAGCTGAAGGCTCAAGAAGGTGAGGAGCTGAAGAGTCAATAAGGTGAGGAGCTGAAGGCTAAAAGGGTGAGGAAATGAAGGCTAAAAAGGTGAGGAGCTGAAGGCTAAAAAGATGAGGAGCTGAAGGGTCAAGAAGGTGAGGAGCTGAACGCTCAAGAAGGTGAGGAGCTGAAGGGTCAAGAATGTGAGGAGCTGAAGGCTCAAGAAGGTGAGGAGCTGAAGGCTAAAAAGGTGAGGAGCTGAAGGGTCAAGAAGGTGAGGAGCTGAAGGCTAAAAAGGTGAGGAGCTGAAGGCTCAAGAAGGTGAGGAGCTGAAGGCTAAAAAGGTGAGGAGCTGAAGGCTCAAGAAGTTGAGGAGCTGAAGGCTAAAAAGGTGAGGAGCTGAAGGCTCAAGAAGGTGAGGAGCTAAAGGCTCAAGACGGTGAGGAGCTGAAGGGTAAAAAGGTGAGGAGCTGAAGGCTCAAGAAGGTGAGGAGCTGAAGGGTCAAGAAGGTGAGGAGCTGAAGGCTCAAGAAGTTGAGGAGCTGAAGGCTAAAAAGGTGAGGAGCTGAAGGCTCAAGAAGGTTAGGAGCTGAAGTCTAAAAAGGTGAGGAGCTGAAGGCTCAAGAAGGTGAGGAGCTGAAGGGTCAAGAAGGTGAGGAGCTGAAGGCTAAAAGGGTGAGGAGCTGAAGGCTCAAGAAGGTGAGGAGCTGAAGGCTAAAAAGGTGAGGAGCTTAAGGCTAAAAAGGTGAGGAGCTGAAGACTAAAAAGATGAGGAGCTGAAGGGTCAAGAAGGTGAGGAGCTGAAGGCTCAAGAAGGTGAGGAGCTGAAGGGTCAAGAAGGTGAGGAGCTGAAGGCTAAAAAGGTGAGGAGCTGAAGGCTCAAGAAGGTGAGGAGCTGAAGGGTCAAGAAGGTGAGGAGCTGAAGGCAAAAAGGGTGAGGAGCTGAAGGCTAAAAAGGTGAGGAGCTGAAGGCTCAAGAAGGTGAGGAGCTGAAGGCTCAAGAAGGTGAGGAGCTGAAGGGTCAAGAAGGTGAGGAGCTGAAGGCTAAAAAGGTGAGGAGCTGAAGGCTCAAGAAGGTGAGGAGCTGAAGGCTCAAGAAGGTGAGGAGCTGAAGGGTCAAGAAGGTGAGGAGCTGAAGGCTAAAAAGGTGAGGAGCTGAAGGCTCAAGAAGGTGAGGAGCTGAAGGGTCAAGAAGGTGAGGAGCTGAAGGCTAAAAAGGTGAGGAGCTGAAGGCTCAAGAAGGTGAGGAGCTGAAGGCTAAAAAGGTGAGGAGCTTAAGGCTAAAAAGGTGAGGAGCTGAAGGCTAAAAAGGTGAGGAGCTGAAGGGTCAAGAAGGTGAGGAGCTGAAGGGTCAAGAAGGTGAGGAGCTGAAGGGTCAAGAAGGTGAGGAGCTGAAGGCTAAAAAGGTGAGGAGCTGAAGGGTCAAGAAGGTGAGGAGCTGAAGGGTCAAGAAGGTGAGGAGCTGAAGGCTCAAGAAGGTGAGGAGCTGAAGGCTAAAAAGGTGAGGAGCTGAAGGCTAAAAAGGTGAGGGTCTGAAGGCTAAAAAGGTGAGGAGCTGAAGGCTAAAAAGGTGAGGAGCTGAAGGCTAAAAAGATGAGGAGCTGAAGGGTCAAGAAGGTGAGGAGCTGAAGGCTAAAAAGGTGAGGAGCTGAAGGGTCAAGAAGGTGAGGAGCTGAAGGCTAAAAAGGTGAGGAGCTGCAGGCTAAAAAGGTGAGGCGCTGAATGCTGAAAAGGTGAGGAGCTGAAGGCTAAAAAGGTGATGAGCTGAAGTCTAAAAAGGTGAGGAGCTGAAGGCTCAAGAAGGTGAGGAGCTGAAGGCTAAAAAGGTGAGGAGCTGAAGGCTCAAGAAGGTGAGGAGCTGAAGAGTCAATAAGGTGAGGAGCTGAAGGCTAAAAGGGTGAGGAAATGAAGGCTAAAAAGGTGAGGAGCTGAAGGCTAAAAAGATGAGGAGCTGAAGGGTCAAGAAGGTAAGGAGCTGAACGCTCAAGAAGGTGAGGAGCTGAAGGGTCAAGAATGTGAGGAGCTGAAGGCTCAAGAAGGTGAGGAGCTGAAGGCTAAAAAGGTGAGGAGCTGAAGGGTCAAGAAGGTGAGGAGCTGAAGGCTAAAAAGGTGAGGAGCTGAAGGCTCAAGAAGGTGAGGAGCTGAAGGCTAAAAAGGTGAGGAGCTGAAGGCTCAAGAAGTTGAGGAGCTGAAGGCTAAAAAGGTGAGGAGCTGAAGGCTCAAGAAGGTGAGGAGCTAAAGGCTCAAGACGGTGAGGAGCTGAAGGGTAAAAAGGTGAGGAGCTGAAGGCTCAAGAAGGTGAGGAGCTGAAGGGTCAAGAAGGTGAGGAGCTGAAGGCTAAAAAGGTGAGGAGCTGAAGGCTCAAGAAGGTGAGGAGCTGAAGGGTCAAGAAGGTGAGGAGCTGAAGGCTAAAAGGGTGAGGAGCTGAAGGCTCAAGAAGGTGAGGAGCTGAAGGCTAAAAAGGTGAGGAGCTTAAGGCTAAAAAGGTGATGAGCTGAAGGCTAAAAAGATGAGGAGCTGAAGGGTCAAGAAGGTGAGGAGCTGAAGGCTCAAGAAGGTGAGGAGCTGAAGGCTCAAGAAGTTGAGGAGCTGAAGGCTAAAAAGGTGAGGAGCTGAAGGCTCAAGAAGGTTAGGAGCTGAAGGCTAAAAAGGTGAGGAGCTGAAGGCTCAAGAAGGTGAGGAGCTGAAGGGTCAAGAAGGTGAGGAGCTGAAGGCAAAAAGGGTGAGGAGCTGAAGGCTAAAAAGGTGAGGAGCTGAAGGGTCAAGAAGGTGAGGAGCTGAACGCTCAAGAAGGTGAGGAGCTGAAGGGTCAAGAATGTGAGGAGCTGAAGGCTCAAGAAGGTGAGGAGCTGAAGGCTAAAAAGGTGAGGAGCTGAAGGCTCAAGAAGGTGAGGAGCTGAAGGCTAAAAAGGTGAGGAGCTGAAGGCTCAAGAAGTTGAGGAGCTGAAGGCTAAAAAGGTGAGGAGCTGAAGGCTAAAAAGGTGAGGAGCTGAAGGCTCAAGAAGGTGAGGAGCTGAAGGCTAAAAAGGTGAGGAGCTGAAGGGTCAAGAAGGTGAGGAGCTGAAGGCTAAAAAGGTGAGGAGCTAAAGGCTCAAGAAGGTGAGGAGCTGAAGGGTAAAAAGGAGAGGAGCTGAAGGCTAAAAAGGTGAGGAGCTGAAGTCTAAAAAGGTGAGGAGCTGAAGGCTCAAGAAGGTGAGGAGCTGAAGGCTCAAGAAGGTGAGGAGCTGAAGGGTCAAGAAGGTGAGGAGCTGAAGGCTAAAAAGGTGAGGAGCTGAAGGCTCAAGAAGGTGAGGAGCTGAAGGGTCAAGAAGGTGAGGAGCTGAAGGCTAAAAAGGTGAGGAGCTGAAGGCTCAAGAAGGTGAGGAGCTGAAGGCTAAAAAGGTGAGGAGCTTAAGGCTAAAAAGATGAGGAACTGAAGGGTCAAGAAGGTGAGGAGCTGAAGGCTCAAGAAGGTGAGGAGCTGAAGGGTCAAGAAGGTGAGGAGCTGAAGGCTAAAAAGGTGAGGAGCTGAAGGGTCAAGAAGGTGAGGAGCTGAAGGGTCAAGAAGGTGAGGAGCTGAAGGCTCAAGAAGGTGAGGAGCTGAAGGCTAAAAAGGTGAGGAGCTGAAGGCTAAAAAGGTGAGGGTCTGAAGGCTAAAAAGGTGAGGAGCTGAAGGCTAAAAAGGTGAGGAGCTGAAGGCTAAAAAGATGAGGAGCTGAAGGGTCAAGAAGGTGAGGAGCTGAAGGCTAAAAAGGTGAGGAGCTGAAGGGTCAAGAAGGTGAGGAGCTGAAGGCTAAAAAGGTGAGGAGCTGCAGGCTAAAAAGGTGAGGCGCTGAAGGGTCAAGAAGGTGAGGAGCTGCAGGCTAAAAAGGTGAGGCGCTGAATGCTGAAAAGGTGAGGAGCTGAAGGCTAAAAAGGTGAGGAGCTGAAGGCTCAAGAAGGTGAGGAGCTGAAGGCTAAAAAGGTGAGGAGCTGAAGGCTAAAGAAGGTGAGGAGCTGAAGGCTAAAAAGGTGAGGAGCTGAAGGCTAAAAAGGTGAGGAGCTGAAGGGTCAAGAAGGTGAGGAGCTGAAGGCTAAAAAGGTGAGGAGCTGAAGGCTAAAAAGGTGAGGAGCTGAAGGCTAAAAAGGTGAGGAGCTGAAGGGTCAAGAAGGTGAGGAGCTGAAGGGTCAAGAAGGTGAGGAGCTGAAGGCTAAAAAGGTGAGGAGCTGAAGGGTCAAGAAGGTGAGGAGCTGAAGGGTCAAGAAGGTGAGGAGCTGAAGGGTCAAGAAGGTGAGGAGCTGAAGGCTAAAAAGGTGAGGAGCTGAAGGGTCAAGAAGGTGAGGAGCTGAAGGGTCAAGAAGGTGAGGAGCTGAAGGCTCAAGAAGGTGAGGAGCTGAAGGCTAAAAAGGTGAGGAGCTGACGGCTAAAAAGATGAGGAGCTGAAGGGTCAAGAAGGTGAGGAGCTGAAGGCTAAAAAGGTGAGGAGCTGAAGGGTCAAGAAGGTGAGGAGCTGAAGGCTAAAAAGGTGAGGAGCTGCAGGCTAAAAAGGTGAGGCGCTGAATGCTGAAAAGGTGAGGAGCTGAAGGCTAAAAAGGTGATGAGCTGAAGTCTAAAAAGGTGAGGAGCTGAAGGCTCAAGAAGGTGAGGAGCTGAAGGCTAAAAAGGTGAGGAGCTGAAGGCTCAAGAAGGTGAGGAGCTGAAGAGTCAATAAGGTGAGGAGCTGAAGGCTAAAAGGGTGAGGAAATGAAGGCTAAAAAGGTGAGGAGCTGAAGGCTAAAAAGATGAGGAGCTGAAGGGTCAAGAAGGTGAGGAGCTGAACGCTCAAGAAGGTGAGGAGCTGAAGGGTCAAGAATGTGAGGAGCTGAAGGCTCAAGAAGGTGAGGAGCTGAAGGCTAAAAAGGTGAGGAGCTGAAGGGTCAAGAAGGTGAGGAGCTGAAGGCTAAAAAGGTGAGGAGCTGAAGGCTCAAGAAGGTGAGGAGCTGAAGGCTAAAAAGGTGAGGAGCTGAAGGCTCAAGAAGTTGAGGAGCTGAAGGCTAAAAAGGTGAGGAGCTGAAGGCTCAAGAAGGTGAGGAGCTAAAGGCTCAAGACGGTGAGGAGCTGAAGGGTAAAAAGGTGAGGAGCTGAAGGCTCAAGAAGGTTAGGAGCTGAAGTCTAAAAAGGTGAGGAGCTGAAGGCTCAAGAAGGTGAGGAGCTGAAGGGTCAAGAAGGTGAGGAGCTGAAGGCTAAAAGGGTGAGGAGCTGAAGGCTCAAGAAGGTGAGGAGCTGAAGGCTAAAAAGGTGAGGAGCTTAAGGCTAAAAAGGTGAGGAGCTGAAGGCTAAAAAGATGAGGAGCTGAAGGGTCAAGAAGGTGAGGAGCTGAAGGCTCAAGAAGGTGAGGAGCTGAAGGCTCAAGAAGTTGAGGAGCTGAAGGCTAAAAAGGTGAGGAGCTGAAGGCTCAAGAAGGTGAGGAGCTAAAGGCTCAAGACAGTGAGGAGCTGAAGGGTAAAAAGGTGAGGAGCTGAAGGCTCAAGAAGGTTAGGAGCTGAAGTCTAAAAAGGTGAGGAGCTGAAGGCTCAAGAAGGTGAGGAGCTGAAGGGTCAAGAAGGTGAGGAGCTGAAGGCTAAAAGGGTGAGGAGCTGAAGGCTCAAGAAGGTGAGGAGCTGAAGGCTAAAAAGGTGAGGAGCTGAAGGGTCAAGAAGGTGAGGAGCTGAACGCTCAAGAAGGTGAGGAGCTGAAGTCTAAAAAGGTGAGGAGCTGAAGGCTCAAGAAGGTGAGGAGCTGAAGGCTAAAAAGGTGAGGAGCTGAAGGCTCAAGAAGGTGAGGAGCTGAAGGGTCAAGAAGGTGAGGAGCTGAAGGCTCAAGAAGGTGAGGAGCTGAAGGGTCAAGAAGGTGAGGAGCTGAAGGCTAAAAAGGTGAGGAGCTGAAGGCTCAAGAAGGTGAGGAGCTGAAGGCTAAAAAGGTGAGGAGCTTAAGGCTAAAAAGGTGAGGAGCTGAAGGCTAAAAAGATGAGGAACTGAAGGGTCAAGAAGGTGAGGAGCTGAAGGCTCAAGAAGGTGAGGAGCTGAAGGGTCAAGAAGGTGAGGAGCTGAAGGCTAAAAAGGTGAGGAGCTGAAGGCTCAAGAAGGTGAGGAGCTGAAGGGTCAAGAAGGTGAGGAGCTGAAGGCAAAAAGGTTGAGGAGCTGAAGGCTAAAAAGATGAGGAGCTGAAGGGTCAAGAAGGTGAGGAGCTGAAGGCTAAAAAGGTGAGGAGCTGAAGGGTCAAGAAGGTGAGGAGCTGAAGGCTAAAAAGGTGAGGAGCTGCAGGCTAAAAAGGTGAGGCGCTGAATGCTGAAAAGGTGAGGAGCTGAAGGCTAAAAAGGTGATGAGCTGAAGTCTAAAAAGGTGAGGAGCTGAAGGCTCAAGAAGGTGAGGAGCTGAAGGCTAAAAAGGTGAGGAGCTGAAGGGTCAAGAAGGTGAGGAGCTGAAGGCTCAAGAAGGTGAGGAGCTGAAGGCTAAACAGGTGAGGAGCTGAAGGGTCAAGAATGTGAGGAGCTGAAGGCTAAAAAGGTGAGGAGCTGAAGGCTCAAGAAGGTGAGGAGCTGAAGGCTAAAAAGGTGAGGAGCTGAATGCTGAAAAGGTGAGGAGCTGAAGGCTAAAAAGGTGAGGAGCTGAAGGGTCAAGAAGGTGAGGAGCTGCAGGCTAAAAAGGTGAGGCGCTGAATGCTGAAAAGGTGAGGAGCTGAAGGCTAAAAAGGTGAGGAAATGAAGGCTCAAGAAGGTGAGGAGCTGAAGGCTCAAGAAGGTGAGGAGCTGAAGGCTAAAAAGGTGAGGAGCTGAATGCTGAAAAGGTGAGGAGCTGAAGGCTAAAAAGGTGAGGAGCTGAAGGGTCAAGAAGGTGAGGAGCTGCAGGCTAAAAAGGTGAGGCGCTGAATGCTGAAAAGGTGAGGAGCTGAAGGCTAAAAAGGTGAGGAAATGAAGGCTCAAGAAGGTGAGGAGCTGAAGGCTCAAGAAGGTGAGGAGCTGAAGGCTAAAAAGGTGAGGAGCTGAATGCTGAAAAGGTGAGGAGCTGAAGGCTAAAAAGGTGAGGAGCTGAAGGCTCAAGAAGGTGAGGAGCTGAAGTCTAAAAAGGTGAGGAGCTGAAGGCTCAAGAAGGTGAGGAGCTGAAGAGTCAAGAAGGTGAGGAGCTGAAGGCTAAAAGGGTGAGGAGATGAAGGCTAAAAAGGTGAGGAGCTGAAGGCTAAAAAGGTGAGGAGCTGAAGGGTCAAGAAGGTGAGGAGCTGAAGGCTCAAGAAGGTGAGGAGCTGGAGGGTCAAGAATGTGAGGAGCTGAAGGCTCAAGAAGGTGAGGAGCTGAAGGCTAAAAAGGTGAGGAGCTGAAGGCTAAAAAGGTGCGGAGCTGAAGGCTCAAGAAGGTGAGGAGCTGAAGGCTCAAGAAGGTGAGGACCTGAAGGCTAAAAAGGTGAGGAGCTGAAGGCTCAAGAAGTTGAGGAGCTGAAGGCTAAAAAGGTGAGGAGCTGAAGGCTCAAGAAGGCGAGGAGCTGAAGGCTAAAAAGGTGAGGAGCTGAAGGCTCAAGAAGTTGAGGAGCTGAAGGCTGAAAAGGTGAGGAGCTGAAGGTTCAAGAAGGTGAGGAGCTGAAGGCTAAAAAGGTGAGGAGCTGAAGGGTCAAGAATGTGAGGAGCTGAAGGCTAAAAAGGTGAGGAGCTGAAGGCTCAAGAAGGTGAGGAGCTGAAGGGTAAAGAAGTTGAGGAGCTGAAGGCTAAAAAGGTGAGGAGCTGAAGGCTAAAAAGGTGAGGGAGCTGAAGGCTCAAGAAGTTGAGGAGCTGAAGGCTAAAAAGGTGAGGAGCTGAATGCTGAAAAGGTGAGGAGCTGAAGGCTAAAAAGGTGAGGAGCTGAAGGGTCAAGAAGGTGAGGAGCTGCAGGCTAAAAAGGTGAGGCGCTGAATGCTGAAAAGGTGAGGAGCTGAAGGCTAAAAAGGTGAGGAGCTGAAGGCTCAAGAAGGTGAGGAGCTGAAGGCTCAAGAAGGTGAGGAGCTGAAGGCTAAAAAGGTGAGGAGCTGAATGCTGAAAAGGTGAGGAGCTGAAGGCTAAAAAGGTGAGGAGCTGAAGGCTCAAGAAGGTGAGGAGCTGAAGGGTAAAAAGGTGAGGAGCTGAAGGCTAAAAAGGTGAGGCGCTGAATGCTGAAAAGGTGAGGAGCTGAAGGCTAAAAAGGTGAGGAGCTGAAGGCTCAAGAAGGTGAGGAGCTGAAGTCTAAAAAGGTGAGGAGCTGAAGGCTCAAGAAGGTGAGGAGCTGAAGAGTCAAGAAGGTGAGGAGCTGAAGGCTAAAAGGGTGAGGAGATGAAGGCTAAAAAGGTGAGGAGCTGAAGGCTAAAAAGGTGAGGAGCTGAAGGGTCAAGAAGGTGAGGAGCTGAAGGCTCAAGAAGGTGAGGAGCTGGAGGGTCAAGAATGTGAGGAGCTGAAGGCTCAAGAAGGTGAGGAGCTGAAGGCTAAAAAGGTGAGGAGCTGAAGGCTAAAAAGGTGAGGAGCTGAAGGCTCAAGAAGTTGAGGAGCTGAAGGCTAAAAAGGTGAGGAGCTGAAGGCTCAAGAAGGTGAGGAGCTGAAGGCTCAAGAAGGTGAGGAGCTGAAGGCTCAAGAAGGTGAGGAGCTGAAGTCTCAAGAAGTTGAGGAGCTGAAGGGTCAAGAATGTGAGGAGCTGAAGGGTAAAAAGGTGAGGAGCTGAAGGGTAAAAAGGAGAGGAGCTGAAGGCTAAAAAGGTGAGGAGCTGAAGTCTAAAAAGGTGAGGAGCTGAAGTCTAAAAAGGTGAGGAGCTGAAGTCTAAAAAGGAGAGGAGCTGAAGGCTCAAGAAGGTGAGGAGCTGAAGGCTCAAGAAGGTGAGGAGCTGAAGGGTCAAGAAGGTGAGGAGCTGAAGGCTAAAAAGGTGAGGAGCTGAAGGCTCAAGAAGGTGAGGAGCTGAAGGCTCAAGAAGGTGAGGAGCTGAAGGGTCAAGAAGGTGAGGAGCTGAAGGCTAAAAAGGTGAGGAGCTGAAGGCTCAAGAAGGTGAGGAGCTGAAGGCTAAAAAGGTGAGGAGCTGAAGGGTCAAGAAGGTGAGGAGCTGAAGGGTCAAGAAGGTGATGAGCTGAAGGCTAAAAGGGTGAGGAGCTGAAGGCTCAAGAAGGTGAGGAGCTGAAGGCTAAAAAGGTGAGGAGCTTAAGGCTAAAAAGGTGAGGAGCTGAAGGCTAAAAAGATGAGGAACTGAAGGGTCAAGAAGGTGAGGAGCTGAAGGCTCAAGAAGGTGAGGAGCTGAAGGGTCAAGAAGGTGAGGAGCTGAAGGCTAAAAAGGTGAGGAGCTGAAGGCTCAAGAAGGTGAGGAGCTGAAGGCTCAAGAAGGTGAGGAGCTGAAGGGTCAAGAAGGTGAGGAGCTGAAGGCTAAAAAGGTGAGGAGCTGAAGGCTCAAGAAGGTGAGGAGCTGAAGGCTAAAAAGGTGAGGAGCTGAAGGGTCAAGAAGGTGAGGAGCTGAAGGGTCAAGAAGGTGAGGAGCTGAAGGCTAAAAGGGTGAGGAGCTGAAGGCTCAAGAAGGTGAGGAGCTGAAGGCTAAAAAGGTGAGGAGCTTAAGGCTAAAAAGGTGAGGAGCTGAAGGCTAAAAAGATGAGGAACTGAAGGGTCAAGAAGGTGAGGAGCTGAAGGCTCAAGAAGGTGAGGAGCTGAAGGGTCAAGAAGGTGAGGAGCTGAAGGCTAAAAAGGTGAGGAGCTGAAGGGTCAAGAAGGTGAGGAGCTGAAGGCTAAAAAGGTGAGGAGCTGAAGGCTCAAGAAGGTGAGGAGCTGAAGGGTCAAGAAGGTGAGGAGCTGAAGGCTAAAAGGGTGAGGAGCTGAAGGCTCAAGAAGGTGAGGGGCTGAAGGCTAAAAAGGTGAGGAGCTGAAGGCTCAAGAAGGCGAGGAGCTGAAGGCTAAAAAGGTGAGGAGCTGAAGGCTCAAGAAGTTGAGGAGCTGAAGGCTGAAAAGGTGAGGAGCTGAAGGCTCAAGAAGGTGAGGAGCTGAAGGCTAAAAAGGTGAGGAGCTGAAGGGTCAAGAAGGTGAGGAGCTGAAGGCTCAAGAAGGTGAGGAGCTGAAGGCTAAAAAGGTGAGGAGCTGAAGGGTCAAGAAGGTGAGGAGCTGAAGGCTAAAAAGGTGAGGAGCTGAAGGGTCAAGAATGTGAGGAGCTGAAGGCTAAAAAGGTGAGGAGCTGAAGGCTAAAAAGGTGAGGAGCTGAAGGCTCAAGAAGGTGAGGAGCTAAAGGCTCAAGACGGTGAGGAGCTGAAGGGTAAAAAGGTGAGGAGCTGAAGGGTCAAGAAGGTGAGGAGCTGAAGGCTAAAAAGATGAGGAGCTGAAGGATCAAGAAGGTGAGGAGCTGAAGGCTAAAAAGATGAGGAGCTGAAGGGTCAAGAAGGTGAGGAGCTGAAGGCTAAAAAGGTGAGGAGCTGAAGGCTCAAGAAGGTGAGGAGCTGAAGGGTCAAGAAGGTGAGGAGCTGAAGGCTAAAAGGGTGAGGAGCTGAAGGCTCAAGAAGGTGAGGGGCTGAAGGCTAAAAAGGTGAGGAGCTGAAGGCTCAAGAAGGCGAGGAGCTGAAGGCTAAAAAGGTGAGGAGCTGAAGGCTCAAGAAGTTGAGGAGCTGAAGGCTGAAAAGGTGAGGAGCTGAAGGCTCAAGAAGGTGAGGAGCTGAAGGCTAAAAAGGTGAGGAGCTGAAGGGTCAAGAAGGTGAGGAGCTGAAGGCTAAAAGGGTGAGGAGCTGAAGGCTCAAGAAGGTGAGGGGCTGAAGGCTAAAAAGGTGAGGAGCTGAAGGCTCAAGAAGGCGAGGAGCTGAAGGCTAAAAAGGTGAGGAGCTGAAGGCTCAAGAAGTTGAGGAGCTGAAGGCTGAAAAGGTGAGGAGCTGAAGGCTCAAGAAGGTGAGGAGCTGAAGGCTAAAAAGGTGAGGAGCTGAAGGGTCAAGAAGGTGAGGAGCTGAAGGCTCAAGAAGGTGAGGAGCTGAAGGCTAAAAAGGTGAGGAGCTGAAGGGTCAAGAAGGTGAGGAGCTGAAGGCTAAAAAGGTGAGGAGCTGAAGGGTCAAGAATGTGAGGAGCTGAAGGCTAAAAAGGTGAGGAGCTGAAGGCTAAAAAGGTGAGGAGCTGAAGGCTCAAGAAGGTGAGGAGCTAAAGGCTAAAAAGATGAGGAGCTGAAGGGTCAAGAAGGTGAGGAGCTGAAGGCTCAAGAAGGTGAGGAGCTGAAGGGTCAAGAAGGTGAGGAGCTGAAGGCAAAAAGGTGAGGAGCTGAAGGGTCAAGAAGGTGAGGAGCTGAAGGGTCAAGAATGTGAGGAGCTGAAGGCAAAAAGGTGAGGAGCTGAAGGGTCAAGAAGGTGAGGAGTTGAAGGGTCAAGAAGGTGAGGAGCTGAAGGCAAAAAGGTGAGGAGCTGAAGGGTCAAGAAGGTGAGGAGCTGAACGCTCAAGAAGGTGAGGAGCTGAAGGGTCAAGAATGTGAGGAGCTGAAGGCAAAAAGGTGAGGAGCTGAAGGGTCAAGAAGGTGAGGAGCTTAACGCTCAAGAAGGTGAGGAGCTGAAGGCTCAAGAAGGTGAGGAGCTGAAGGCTAAAAAGGTGAGGAGCTGAAGGGTCAAGAATGTGAGGAGCTGAAGGCTCAAGAAGGTGAGGAGCTGAAGGCTAAAAAGGTGAGGAGCTGAAGGCTCAAGAAGTTGAGGAGCTGAAGGCTAAAAAGGTGAGGAGCTGAAGGCTCAAGAAGGTGAGGAGCTGAAGGCTAAAAAGGTGAGGAGCTGAAGGGTCAAGAAGGTGAGGAGCTGAAGGCTAAAAAGGTGAGGAGCTAAAGGCTCAAGAAGGTGAGGAGCTGAAGGGTAAAAAGGAGAGGAGCTGAAGGCTAAAAAGGTGAGGAGCTGAAGTCTAAAAAGGTGAGGAGCTGAAGTCTAAAAAGGTGAGGAGCTGAAGGCTCAAGAAGGTGAGGAGCTGAAGGCTCAAGAAGGTGAGGAGCTGAAGGGTCAAGAAGGTGAGGAGCTGAAGGCTAAAAAGGTGAGGAGCTGAAGGCTCAAGAAGGTGAGGAGCTGAAGGCTAAAAAGGTGAGGAGCTTAAGGCTAAAAAGGTGAGGAGCTGAAGGCTAAAAAGGTGAGGAGCTGAAGGCTCAAGAAGGTGAGGAGCTGAAGGGTCAAGAAGGTGAGGAGCTGAAGGCAAAAAGGTTGAGGAGCTGAAGGCTAAAAAGATGAGGAGCTGAAGGGTCAAGAAGGTGAGGAGCTGAAGGCTAAAAAGGTGAGGAGCTGAAGGGTCAAGAAGGTGAGGAGCTGAAGGCTAAAAAGGTGAGGAGCTGAAGGCTCAAGAAGGTGAGGAGCTGAAGGGTCAAGAAGGTGAGGAGCTGAAGGCTAAAAGGGTGAGGAGCTGAAGGCTCAAGAAGGTGAGGAGCTGAAGGCTAAAAAGGTGAGGAGCTGAAGGCTCAAGAAGGCGAGGAGCTGAAGGCTAAAAAGGTGAGGAGCTGAAGGCTCAAGAAGTTGAGGAGCTGAAGGCTGAAAAGGTGAGGAGCTGAAGGCTCAAGAAGGTGAGGAGCTGAAGGCTAAAAAGGTGAGGAGCTGAAGGGTCAAGAAGGTGAGGAGCTGAAGGCTCAAGAAGGTGAGGAGCTGAAGGCTAAAAAGGTGAGGAGCTGAAGGGTCAAGAATGTGAGGAGCTGAAGGCTAAAAAGGTGAGGAGCTGAAGGCTAAAAAGGTGAGGAGCTGAAGGCTCAAGACGGTGAGGAGCTGAAGGGTAAAAAGGTGAGGAGCTGAAGTCTAAAAAGGTGAGGAGCTGAAGGCTCAAGAAGGTGAGGAGCTGAAGGCTAAAAGGGTGAGGAGCTGAAGGCTCAAGAAGGTGAGGAGCTGAAGGCTAAAAAGGTGAGGAGCTTAAGGCTAAAAAGGTGAGGAGCTGAAGGCTAAAAAGATGAGGAGCTGAAGGGTCAAGAAGGTGAGGAGCTGAAGGCTCAAGAAGGTGAGGAGCTGAAGGGTCAAGAAGGTGAGGAGCTGAAGGCTAAAAAGGTGAGGAGCTGAAGGCTCAAGAAGGTGAGGAGCTGAAGGGTCAAGAAGGTGAGGAGCTGAAGGCAAAAAGGTGAGGAGCTGAAGGGTCAAGAAGGTGAGGAGCTGAACGCTCAAGAAGGTGAGGAGCTGAAGGGTCAAGAATGTGAGGAGCTGAAGGCTAAAAAGGTGAGGAGCTGAAGGCTCAAGAAGGTGAGGAGCTGAAGGCTAAAAAGGTGAGGAGCTGAAGGCTCAAGAAGTTGAGGAGCTGAAGGCTAAAAAGGTGAGGAGCTGAAGGCTCAAGAAGGTGAGGAGCTGAAGGCTAAAAAGGTGAGGAGCTGAAGGGTCAAGAAGGTGAGGAGCTGAAGGCTAAAAAGGTGAGGAGCTAAAGGCTCAAGAAGGTGAGGAGCTGAAGGGTAAAAAGGAGAGGAGCTGAAGGCTAAAAAGGTGAGGAGCTGAAGTCTAAAAAGGTGAGGAGCTGAAGTCTAAAAAGGTGAGGAGCTGAAGGCTCAAGAAGGTGAGGAGCTGAAGGCTCAAGAAGGTGAGGAGCTGAAGGCTAAAAAGGTGAGGAGCTGAAGGCTCAAGAAGGTGAGGAGCTGAAGGGTCAAGAAGGTGAGGAGCTGAAGGCTAAAAGGGTGAGGAGCTGAAGGCTCAAGAAGGTGAGGAGCTGAAGGCTAAAAAGGTGAGGAGCTTAAGGCTAAAAAGGTGAGGAGCTGAAGGCTAAAAAGATAAGGAACTGAAGGGTCAAGAAGGTGAGGAGCTGAAGGCTCAAGAAGGTGAGGAGCTGAAGGGTCAAGAAGGTGAGGAGCTGAAGGCTAAAAAGGTGAGGAGCTGAAGGCTCAAGAAGGTGAGGAGCTGAAGGGTCAAGAAGGTGAGGAGCTGAAGGCAAAAAGGTTGAGGAGCTGAAGGCTAAAAAGATGAGGAGCTGAAGGGTCAAGAAGGTGAGGAGCTGAAGGCTAAAAAGGTGAGGAGCTGAAGGCTCAAGAAGGTGAGGAGCTGAAGGGTCAAGAAGGTGAGGAGCTGAAGGCTAAAAGGGTGAGGAGCTGAAGGCTAAAAAGATGAGGAGCTGAAGGGTCAAGAAGGTGAGGAGCTGAAGGCTAAAAAGGTGAGGAGCTGAAGGCTCAAGAAGGTGAGGAGCTGAAGGGTCAAGAAGGTGAGGAGCTGAAGGCTAAAAAGGTGAGGAGCTGAAGGCTCAAGAAGGTGAGGAGCTGAAGGGTCAAGAAGGTGAGGAGCTGAAGGCTCAAGAAGGTGAGGAGCTGAAGGCTCAAGAAGGTGAGGAGCTGAAGGCTCAAGAAGGTGAGGAGCTGAAGGCTAAAAAGATGAGGAGCTGAAGGGTCAAGAAGGTGAGGAGCTGAAGGCTAAAAAGGTGAGGAGCTGAAGGCTCAAGAAGGTGAGGAGCTGAAGGGTCAAGAAGGTGAGGAGCTGAAGGCTAAAAGGGTGAGGAGCTGAAGGCTCAAGAAGGTGAGGAGCTGAAGGCTAAAAAGGTGAGGAGCTTAAGGCTAAAAAGGTGAGGAGCTGAAGGCTAAAAAGATGAGGAACTGAAGGGTCAAGAAGGTGAGGAGCTGAAGGCTAAAGAAGGTGAGGAGCTGAAGGCTCAAGAAGGTGAGGAGCTGAAGGGTCAAGAAGGTGAGGAGCTGAAGGCTAAAAAGGTGAGGAGCTGAAGGGTCAAGAAGGTGAGGAGCTGAAGGCTAAAAGGGTGAGGAGCTGAAGGCTCAAGAAGGTGAGGAGCTGAAGGCTAAAAAGGTGAGGAGCTGAAGGCTCAAGAAGGCGAGGAGCTGAAGGCTAAAAAGGTGAGGAGCTGAAGGCTCAAGAAGGTGAGGAGCTGAAGGGTCAAGAAGGTGAGGAGCTGAAGGCTAAAAAGGTGAGGAGCTGAAGGCTCAAGAAGTTGAGGAGCTGAAGGCTGAAAAGGTGAGGAGCTGAAGGCTCAAGAAGGTGAGGAGCTGAAGGCTAAAAAGGTGAGGAGCTGAAGGGTCAAGAAGGTGAGGAGCTGAAGGCTCAAGAAGGTGAGGAGCTGAAGGCTAAAAAGGTGAGGAGCTGAAGGCTCAAGAAGGTGAGGAGCTGAAGGCTAAAAAGGTGAGGAGCTGAAGGGTCAAGAAGGTGAGGAGCTGAAGGCTAAAAAGGTGAGGAGCTAAAGGCTCAAGAAGGTGAGGAGCTGAAGGGTAAAAAGGAGAGGAGCTGAAGGCTAAAAAGGTGAGGAGCTGAAGTCTAAAAAGGTGAGGAGCTGAAGTCTAAAAAGGTGAGGAGCTGAAGGCTCAAGAAGGTGAGGAGCTGAAGGCTCAAGAAGGTGAGGAGCTGAAGGGTCAAGAAGGTGAGGAGCTGAAGGGTAAAAAGGTGAGGAGCTGAAGGCTCAAGAAGGTGAGGAGCTTAAGGCTAAAAAGGTGAGGAGCTGAAGGCTAAAAAGATGAGGAACTGAAGGGTCAAGAAGGTGAGGAGCTGAAGGCTCAAGAAGGTGAGGAGCTGAAGGGTCAAGAAGGTGAGGAGCTGAAGGCTAAAAAGGTGAGGAGCTGAAGGCTCAAGAAGGTGAGGAGCTGAAGGGTCAAGAAGGTGAGGAGCTGAAGGCAAAAAGGTTGAGGAGCTGAAGGCTAAAAAGATGAGGAGCTGAAGGGTCAAGAAGGTGAGGAGCTGAAGGCTCAAGAAGGTGAGGAGCTGAAGGCTCAAGAAGGTGAGGAGCTGAAGGCTCAAGAAGGTGAGGAGCTGAAGGCTAAAAAGGTGAGGAGCTGAAGGGTCAAGAATGTGAGGAGCTGAAGGCTAAAAAGGTGAGGAGCTGAAGGCTCAAGAAGGTGAGGAGCTGAAGGCTAAAAAGGTGAGGAGCTGAAGGCTCAAGAAGTTGAGGAGCTGAAGGCTAAAAAGGTGAGGAGCTGAATGCTGAAAAGGTGAGGAGCTGAAGGCTAAAAAGGTGAGGAGCTGAAGGGTCAAGAAGGTGAGGAGCTGAAGGCTAAAAAGGTGAGGAGCTGAAGGGTCAAGAAGTTGAGGAGCTGAAGGCTAAAAAGGTGAGGAGCTGAAGGCTAAAAAGGTGAGGAGCTGAAGGCTCAAGAAGGTGAGGAGCTGAAGGCTAAAAAGGTGAGGAGCTGAAGGCTCAAGAAGGCGAGGAGCTGAAGGCTAAAAAGGTGAGGAGCTGAAGGCTCAAGAAGGTGAGGAGCTGAAGGGTCAAGAAGGTGAGGAGCTGAAGGCTAAAAAGGTGAGGAGCTGAAGGGTCAAGAAGGTGAGGAGCTGAAGGCTCAAGAAGGTGAGGAGCTGAAGGCTAAAAAGGTGAGGAGCTGAAGGCTCAAGAAGTTGAGGAGCTGAAGGCTGAAAAGGTGAGGAGCTGAAGGCTCAAGAAGGTGAGGAGCTGAAGGCTAAAAAGGTGAGGAGCTGAAGGGTCAAGAAGGTGAGGAGCTGAAGGCTCAAGAAGGTGAGGAGCTGAAGGCTAAAAAGGTGAGGAGCTGAAGGGTCAAGAATGTGAGGAGCTGAAGGCTAAAAAGGTGAGGAGCTGAAGGCTAAAAAGGTGAGGAGCTGAAGGCTCAAGACGGTGAGGAGCTGAAGGGTAAAAAGGTGAGGAGCTGAAGTCTAAAAAGGTGAGGAGCTGAAGGCTCAAGAAGGTGAGGAGCTGAAGGCTAAAAGGGTGAGGAGCTGAAGGCTCAAGAAGGTGAGGAGCTGAAGGCTAAAAAGGTGAGGAGCTTAAGGCTAAAAGGGTGAGGAGCTGAAGGGTCAAGAAGGTGAGGAGCTGAAGGCTCAAGAAGGTGAGGAGCTGAAGGGTCAAGAAGGTGAGGAGCTGAAGGCTAAAAAGGTGAGGAGCTGAAGGCTCAAGAAGGTGAGGAGCTGAAGGGTCAAGAAGGTGAGGAGCTGAAGGCAAAAAGGTGAGGAGCTGAAGGGTCAAGAAGGTGAGGAGCTGAACGCTCAAGAAGGTGAGGAGCTGAAGGGTCAAGAAGGTGAGGAGCTGAAGGCAAAAAGGTGAGGAGCTGAAGGGTCAAGAAGGTGAGGAGCTGAACGCTCAAGAAGGTGAGGAGCTGAAGGGTCAAGAAGGTGAGGAGCTGAAGGCTAAAAAGGTGAGGAGCTGAAGGCTCAAGAAGTTGAGGAGCTGAAGGCTAAAAAGGTGAGGAGCTGAAGGCTCAAGAAGGTGAGGAGCTGAAGGCTAAAAAGGTGAGGAGCTGAAGGGTCAAGAAGGTGAGGAGCTGAAGGCTAAAAAGGTGAGGAGCTAAAGGCTCAAGAAGGTGAGGAGCTGAAGGGTAAAAAGGAGAGGAGCTGAAGGCTAAAAAGGTGAGGAGCTGAAGTCTAAAAAGGTGAGGAGCTGAAGTCTAAAAAGGTGAGGAGCTGAAGGCTCAAGAAGGTGAGGAGCTGAAGGCTCAAGAAGGTGAGGAGCTGAAGGCTAAAAAGGTGAGGAGCTGAAGGCTCAAGAAGGTGAGGAGCTGAAGGGTCAAGAAGGTGAGGAGCTGAAGGCTAAAAGGGTGAGGAGCTGAAGGCTCAAGAAGGTGAGGAGCTGAAGGCTAAAAAGGTGAGGAGCTTAAGGCTAAAAAGGTGAGGAGCTGAAGGCTAAAAAGATAAGGAACTGAAGGGTCAAGAAGGTGAGGAGCTGAAGGCTCAAGAAGGTGAGGAGCTGAAGGGTCAAGAAGGTGAGGAGCTGAAGGCTAAAAAGGTGAGGAGCTGAAGGCTCAAGAAGGTGAGGAGCTGAAGGGTCAAGAAGGTGAGGAGCTGAAGGCAAAAAGGTTGAGGAGCTGAAGGCTAAAAAGATGAGGAGCTGAAGGGTCAAGAAGGTGAGGAGCTGAAGGCTAAAAAGGTGAGGAGCTGAAGGCTCAAGAAGGTGAGGAGCTGAAGGGTCAAGAAGGTGAGGAGCTGAAGGCAAAAAGGTTGAGGAGCTGAAGGCAAAAAGGTGAGGAGCTGAAGGCTAAAAAGGTGAGGAGCTGAAGGCTAAAAAGGTGAGGAGCTGAAGGCTCAAGAAGGTGAGGAGCTGAAGGCTAAAAAGGTGAGGAGCTGAAGGCTAAAAAGGTGAGGAGCTGAAGGCTCAAGAAGGTGAGGAGCTGAAGGCTAAAAAGGTGAGGAGCTGAAGGCTCAAGAAGTTGAGGAGCTGAAGGCTAAAAAGGTGAGGAGCTGAAGGCTCAAGAAGGTGAGGAGCTGAAGGCTAAAAAGGTGAGGAGCTGAAGGGTCAAGAAGGTGAGGAGCTGAAGGCTAAAAAGGTGAGGAGCTAAAGGCTCAAGAAGGTGAGGAGCTGAAGGGTAAAAAGGAGAGGAGCTGAAGGCTAAAAAGGTGAGGAGCTGAAGTCTAAAAAGGTGAGGAGCTGAAGTCTAAAAAGGTGAGGAGCTGAAGGCTCAAGAAGGTGAGGAGCTGAAGGCTCAAGAAGGTGAGGAGCTGAAGGCTAAAAAGGTGAGGAGCTGAAGGCTCAAGAAGGTGAGGAGCTGAAGGGTCAAGAAGTTGAGGAGCTGAAGGCTAAAAGGGTGAGGAGCTGAAGGCTCAAGAAGGTGAGGAGCTGAAGGCTAAAAAGGTGAGGAGCTTAAGGCTAAAAAGGTGAGGAGCTGAAGGCTAAAAAGATAAGGAACTGAAGGGTCAAGAAGGTGAGGAGCTGAAGGCTCAAGAAGGTGAGGAGCTGAAGGGTCAAGAAGGTGAGGAGCTGAAGGCTAAAAAGGTGAGGAGCTGAAGGCTCAAGAAGGTGAGGAGCTGAAGGGTCAAGAAGGTGAGGAGCTGAAGGCAAAAAGGTTGAGGAGCTGAAGGCTAAAAAGATGAGGAGCTGAAGGGTCAAGAAGGTGAGGAGCTGAAGGCTAAAAAGGTGAGGAGCTGAAGGCTCAAGAATGTGAAGAGCTGAAGGGTCAAGAAGGTGAGGAGCTGAAGGCTAAAAGGGTGAGGAGCTGAAGGCTAAAAAGATGAGGAGCTGAAGGGTCAAGAAGGTGAGGAGCTGAAGGCAAAAAGGTTGAGGAGCTGAAGGCAAAAAGGTTGAGGAGCTGAAGGCTAAAAAGATGAGGAGCTGAAGGGTCAAGAAGGTGAGGAGCTGAAGGCTAAAAAGGTGAGGAGCTGAAGGCTCAAGAAGGTGAGGAGCTTAAGGGTCAAGAAGGTGAGGAGCTGAAGGCTAAAAGGGTGAGGAGCTGAAGGCTAAAAAGATGAGGAGCTGAAGGGTCAAGAAGGTGAGGAGCTGAAGGCTAAAAAGGTGAGGAGCTGAAGGCTCAAGAAGGTGAGGAGCTGAAGGGTCAAGAAGGTGAGGAGCTGAAGGCTAAAAGGGTGAGGAGCTGAAGGCTCAAGAAGGTGAGGAGCTGAAGGCTAAAAAGGTGAGGAGCTTAAGGCTAAAAAGGTGAGGAGCTGAAGGCTAAAAAGATGAGGAACTGAAGGGTCAAGAAGGTGAGGAGCTGAAGGCTCAAGAAGGTGAGGAGCTGAAGGGTCAAGAAGGTGAGGAGCTGAAGGCTAAAAAGGTGAGGAGCTGAAGGGTCAAGAAGGTGAGGAGCTGAAGGCTAAAAGGGTGAGGAGCTGAAGGCTCAAGAAGGTGAGGAGCTGAAGGCTAAAAAGGTGAGGAGCTGAAGGCTCAAGAAGGCGAGGAGCTGAAGGCTAAAAAGGTGAGGAGCTGAAGGCTCAAGAAGGTGAGGAGCTGAAGGCAAAAAGGTTGAGGAGCTGAAGGCAAAAAGGTTGAGGAGCTGAAGGCTAAAAAGATGAGGAGCTGAAGGGTCAAGAAGGTGAGGAGCTGAAGGCTAAAAAGGTGAGGAGCTGAAGGCTCAAGAAGGTGAGGAGCTTAAGGGTCAAGAAGGTGAGGAGCTGAAGGCTAAAAGGGTGAGGAGCTGAAGGCTAAAAAGATGAGGAGCTGAAAGGTCAAGAAGGTGAGGAGCTGAAGGCTAAAAAGGTGAGGAGCTGAAGGCTCAAGAAGGTGAGGAGCTGAAGGGTCAAGAAGGTGAGGAGCTGAAGGCTAAAAGGGTGAGGAGCTGAAGGCTCAAGAAGGTGAGGAGCTGAAGGCTAAAAAGGTGAGGAGCTTAAGGCTAAAAAGGTGAGGAGCTGAAGGCTAAAAAGATGAGGAACTGAAGGGTCAAGAAGGTGAGGAGCTGAAGGCTCAAGAAGGTGAGGAGCTGAAGGGTCAAGAAGGTGAGGAGCTGAAGGCTAAAAAGGTGAGGAGCTGAAGGGTCAAGAAGGTGAGGAGCTGAAGGCTAAAAGGGTGAGGAGCTGAAGGCTCAAGAAGGTGAGGAGCTGAAGGCTAAAAAGGTGAGGAGCTGAAGGCTCAAGAAGGCGAGGAGCTGAAGGCTAAAAAGGTGAGGAGCTGAAGGCTCAAGAAGGTGAGGAGCTGAAGGGTCAAGAAGGTGAGGAGCTGAAGGCTAAAAAGGTGAGGAGCTGAAGGCTCAAGAAGTTGAGGAGCTGAAGGCTGAAAAGGTGAGGAGCTGAAGGCTCAAGAAGGTGAGGAGCTGAAGGCTAAAAAGGTGAGGAGCTGAAGGGTCAAGAAGGTGAGGAGCTGAAGGCTCAAGAAGGTGAGGAGCTGAAGGCTAAAAAGGTGAGGAGCTGAAGGCTCAAGAAGGTGAGGAGCTGAAGGCTAAAAAGGTGAGGAGCTGAAGGGTCAAGAAGGTGAGGAGCTGAAGGCTAAAAAGGTGAGGAGCTGAAGGGTCAAGAAGGTGAGGAGCTGAAGGCTAAAAAGGTGAGGAGCTGAAGGCTCAAGAAGGTGAGGAGCTGAAGGGTCAAGAAGGTGAGGAGCTGAAGGCAAAAAGGTTGAGGAGCTGAAGGCTAAAAAGATGAGGAGCTGAAGGGTCAAGAAGGTGAGGAGCTGAAGGCTAAAAAGGTGAGGAGCTGAAGGCTCAAGAAGGTGAGGAGCTGAAGGGTCAAGAAGGTGAGGAGCTGAAGGCAAAAAGGTTGAGGAGCTGAAGGCAAAAAGGTGAGGAGCTGAAGGCTAAAAAGGTGAGGAGCTGAAGGCTAAAAAGGTGAGGAGCTGAAGGCTCAAGAAGGTGAGGAGCTGAAGGCTAAAAAGGTGAGGAGCTGAAGGCTAAAAAGGTGAGGAGCTGAAGGCTCAAGAAGGTGAGGAGCTGAAGGCTAAAAAGGTGAGGAGCTGAAGGCTCAAGAAGTTGAGGAGCTGAAGGCTAAAAAGGTGAGGAGCTGAAGGCTCAAGAAGGTGAGGAGCTGAAGGCTAAAAAGGTGAGGAGCTGAAGGGTCAAGAAGGTGAGGAGCTGAAGGCTAAAAAGGTGAGGAGCTAAAGGCTCAAGAAGGTGAGGAGCTGAAGGGTAAAAAGGAGAGGAGCTGAAGGCTAAAAAGGTGAGGAGCTGAAGTCTAAAAAGGTGAGGAGCTGAAGTCTAAAAAGGTGAGGAGCTGAAGGCTCAAGAAGGTGAGGAGCTGAAGGCTCAAGAAGGTGAGGAGCTGAAGGCTAAAAAGGTGAGGAGCTGAAGGCTCAAGAAGGTGAGGAGCTGAAGGGTCAAGAAGTTGAGGAGCTGAAGGCTAAAAGGGTGAGGAGCTGAAGGCTCAAGAAGGTGAGGAGCTGAAGGCTAAAAAGGTGAGGAGCTTAAGGCTAAAAAGGTGAGGAGCTGAAGGCTAAAAAGATAAGGAACTGAAGGGTCAAGAAGGTGAGGAGCTGAAGGCTCAAGAAGGTGAGGAGCTGAAGGGTCAAGAAGGTGAGGAGCTGAAGGCTAAAAAGGTGAGGAGCTGAAGGCTCAAGAAGGTGAGGAGCTGAAGGGTCAAGAAGGTGAGGAGCTGAAGGCAAAAAGGTTGAGGAGCTGAAGGCTAAAAAGATGAGGAGCTGAAGGGTCAAGAAGGTGAGGAGCTGAAGGCTAAAAAGGTGAGGAGCTGAAGGCTCAAGAATGTGAAGAGCTGAAGGGTCAAGAAGGTGAGGAGCTGAAGGCTAAAAGGGTGAGGAGCTGAAGGCTAAAAAGATGAGGAGCTGAAGGGTCAAGAAGGTGAGGAGCTGAAGGCAAAAAGGTTGAGGAGCTGAAGGCAAAAAGGTTGAGGAGCTGAAGGCTAAAAAGATGAGGAGCTGAAGGGTCAAGAAGGTGAGGAGCTGAAGGCTAAAAAGGTGAGGAGCTGAAGGCTCAAGAAGGTGAGGAGCTTAAGGGTCAAGAAGGTGAGGAGCTGAAGGCTAAAAGGGTGAGGAGCTGAAGGCTAAAAAGATGAGGAGCTGAAGGGTCAAGAAGGTGAGGAGCTGAAGGCTAAAAAGGTGAGGAGCTGAAGGCTCAAGAAGGTGAGGAGCTGAAGGGTCAAGAAGGTGAGGAGCTGAAGGCTAAAAGGGTGAGGAGCTGAAGGCTCAAGAAGGTGAGGAGCTGAAGGCTAAAAAGGTGAGGAGCTTAAGGCTAAAAAGGTGAGGAGCTGAAGGCTAAAAAGATGAGGAACTGAAGGGTCAAGAAGGTGAGGAGCTGAAGGCTCAAGAAGGTGAGGAGCTGAAGGGTCAAGAAGGTGAGGAGCTGAAGGCTAAAAAGGTGAGGAGCTGAAGGGTCAAGAAGGTGAGGAGCTGAAGGCTAAAAGGGTGAGGAGCTGAAGGCTCAAGAAGGTGAGGAGCTGAAGGCTAAAAAGGTGAGGAGCTGAAGGCTCAAGAAGGCGAGGAGCTGAAGGCTAAAAAGGTGAGGAGCTGAAGGCTCAAGAAGGTGAGGAGCTGAAGGCAAAAAGGTTGAGGAGCTGAAGGCAAAAAGGTTGAGGAGCTGAAGGCTAAAAAGATGAGGAGCTGAAGGGTCAAGAAGGTGAGGAGCTGAAGGCTAAAAAGGTGAGGAGCTGAAGGCTCAAGAAGGTGAGGAGCTTAAGGGTCAAGAAGGTGAGGAGCTGAAGGCTAAAAGGGTGAGGAGCTGAAGGCTAAAAAGATGAGGAGCTGAAGGGTCAAGAAGGTGAGGAGCTGAAGGCTAAAAAGGTGAGGAGCTGAAGGCTCAAGAAGGTGAGGAGCTGAAGGGTCAAGAAGGTGAGGAGCTGAAGGCTAAAAG
Organism: Blennius ocellaris; assembly: GCF_963422515.1. Lineage (NCBI taxonomy): Eukaryota > Metazoa > Chordata > Actinopteri > Blenniiformes > Blenniidae > Blennius > Blennius ocellaris. The sequence goes on along the minus strand of NC_137652.1, from coordinate 34,023,898 downwards.
GGTGAGGAGCTGAAGGCTCAAGAAGGTGAGGAGCTGAAGGCTAAAAAGGTGAGGAGCTTAAGGCTAAAAAGGTGAGGAGCTGAAGGCTAAAAAGATGAGGAACTGAAGGGTCAAGAAGGTGAGGAGCTGAAGGCTCAAGAAGGTGAGGAGCTGAAGGGTCAAGAAGGTGAGGAGCTGAAGGCTAAAAAGGTGAGGAGCTGAAGGGTCAAGAAGGTGAGGAGCTGAAGGCTAAAAGGGTGAGGAGCTGAAGGCTCAAGAAGGTGAGGAGCTGAAGGCTAAAAAGGTGAGGAGCTGAAGGCTCAAGAAGGCGAGGAGCTGAAGGCTAAAAAGGTGAGGAGCTGAAGGCTCAAGAAGGTGAGGAGCTGAAGGGTCAAGAAGGTGAGGAGCTGAAGGCTAAAAAGGTGAGGAGCTGAAGGCTCAAGAAGTTGAGGAGCTGAAGGCTGAAAAGGTGAGGAGCTGAAGGCTCAAGAAGGTGAGGAGCTGAAGGCTAAAAAGGTGAGGAGCTGAAGGGTCAAGAAGGTGAGGAGCTGAAGGCTCAAGAAGGTGAGGAGCTGAAGGCTAAAAAGGTGAGGAGCTGAAGGCTCAAGAAGGTGAGGAGCTGAAGGCTAAAAAGGTGAGGAGCTGAAGGGTCAAGAAGGTGAGGAGCTGAAGGCTAAAAAGGTGAGGAGCTAAAGGCTCAAGAAGGTGAGGAGCTGAAGGGTAAAAAGGAGAGGAGCTGAAGTCTAAAAAGGTGAGGAGCTGAAGTCTAAAAAGGTGAGGAGCTGAAGGCTCAAGAAGGTGAGGAGCTGAAGGCTCAAGAAGGTGAGGAGCTGAAGGGTCAAGAAGGTGAGGAGCTGAAGGGTAAAAAGGTGAGGAGCTGAAGGCTCAAGAAGGTGAGGAGCTTAAGGCTAAAAAGGTGAGGAGCTGAAGGCTAAAAAGATGAGGAACTGAAGGGTCAAGAAGGTGAGGAGCTGAAGGCTCAAGAAGGTGAGGAGCTGAAGGGTCAAGAAGGTGAGGAGCTGAAGGCTAAAAAGGTGAGGAGCTGAAGGCTCAAGAAGGTGAGGAGCTGAAGGGTCAAGAAGGTGAGGAGCTGAAGGCAAAAAGGTTGAGGAGCTGAAGGCTAAAAAGATGAGGAGCTGAAGGGTCAAGAAGGTGAGGAGCTGAAGGCTCAAGAAGGTGAGGAGCTGAAGGCTCAAGAAGGTGAGGAGCTGAAGGCTCAAGAAGGTGAGGAGCTGAAGGCTAAAAAGGTGAGGAGCTGAAGGGTCAAGAATGTGAGGAGCTGAAGGCTAAAAAGGTGAGGAGCTGAAGGCTCAAGAAGGTGAGGAGCTGAAGGCTAAAAAGGTGAGGAGCTGAAGGCTAAAAAGGTGAGGAGCTGAAGGGTCAAGAATGTGAGGAGCTGAAGGCTAAAAAGGTGAGGAGCTGAAGGCTCAAGAAGGTGAGGAGCTGAAGGCTAAAAAGGTGAGGAGCTGAAGGCTCAAGAAGTTGAGGAGCTGAAGGCTAAAAAGGTGAGGAGCTGAATGCTGAAAAGGTGAGGAGCTGAAGGCTAAAAAGGTGAGGAGCTGAAGGGTCAAGAAGGTGAGGAGCTGAAGGCTAAAAAGGTGAGGAGCTGAAGGGTCAAGAAGTTGAGGAGCTGAAGGCTAAAAAGGTGAGGAGCTGAAGGCTAAAAAGGTGAGGAGCTGAAGGCTCAAGAAGTTGAGGAGCTGAAGGCTAAAAAGGTGAGGAGCTGAATGCTGAAAAGGTGAGGAGCTGAAGGCTAAAAAGGTGAGGAGCTGAATGCTGAAAAGGTGAGGAGCTGAAGGCTAAAAAGGTGAGGAGCTGAAGGGTCAAGAAGGTGAGGAGCTGCAGGCTAAAAAGGTGAGGCGCTGAATGCTGAAAAGGTGAGGAGCTGAAGGCTAAAAAGGTGAGGAGCTGAAGGCTCAAGAAGGTGAGGAGCTGAAGGCTCAAGAAGGTGAGGAGCTGAAGGCTAAAAAGGTGAGGAGCTGAATGCTGAAAAGGTGAGGAGCTGAAGGCTAAAAAGGTGAGGAGCTGAAGGCTCAAGAAGGTGAGGAGCTGAAGGGTAAAAAGGTGAGGAGCTGAAGGCTAAAAAGGTGAGGCGCTGAATGCTGAAAAGGTGAGGAGCTGAAGGCTAAAAAGGTGAGGAGCTGAAGGCTCAAGAAGGTGAGGAGCTGAAGTCTAAAAAGGTGAGGAGCTGAAGGCTCAAGAAGGTGAGGAGCTGAAGAGTCAAGAAGGTGAGGAGCTGAAGGCTAAAAGGGTGAGGAGATGAAGGCTAAAAAGGTGAGGAGCTGAAGGCTAAAAAGGTGAGGAGCTGAAGGGTCAAGAAGGTGAGGAGCTGAAGGCTCAAGAAGGTGAGGAGCTGGAGGGTCAAGAATGTGAGGAGCTGAAGGCTCAAGAAGGTGAGGAGCTGAAGGCTAAAAAGGTGAGGAGCTGAAGGCTCAAGAAGGTGAGGAGCTGAAGGCTCAAGAAGGTGAGGAGCTGAAGGCTAAAAAGGTGAGGAGCTGAAGGCTAAAAAGGTGCGGAGCTGAAGGCTCAAGAAGGTGAGGAGCTGAAGGCTAAAAAGGTGAGGAGCTGAAGGCTCAAGAAGTTGAGGAGCTGAAGGCTAAAAAGGTGAGGAGCTGAAGGCTCAAGAAGGTGAGGAGCTGAAGGCTCAAGAAGGTGAGGAGCTGAAGGCTCAAGAAGGTGAGGAGCTGAAGGCTCAAGAAGTTGAGGAGCTGAAGGGTCAAGAATGTGAGGAGCTGAAGGGTAAAAAGGAGAGGAGCTGAAGGCTAAAAAGGTGAGGAGCTGAAGTCTAAAAAGGTGAGGAGCTGAAGGCTCAAGAAGGTGAGGAGCTGAAGGCTCAAGAAGGTGAGGAGCTGAAGGGTCAAGAAGGTGAGGAGCTGAAGGCTAAAAAGGTGAGGAGCTGAAGGCTCAAGAAGGTGAGGAGCTGAAGGGTCAAGAAGGTGAGGAGCTGAAGGCTAAAAAGGTGAGGAGCTGAAGGCTCAAGAAGGTGAGGAGCTGAAGGGTCAAGAAGGTGAGGAGCTGAAGGGTCAAGAAGGTGAGGAGCTGAAGGCTAAAAAGGTGAGGAGCTGAAGGCTCAAGAAGGTGAGGAGCTGAAGGCTGAAAAGGTGAGGAGCTGAAGGCTCAAGAAGGTGAGGAGCTGAAGGCTAAAAAGGTGAGGAGCTGAAGGGTCAAGAAGGTGAGGAGCTGAAGGCTCAAGAAGGTGAGGAGCTGAAGGCTAAAAAGGTGAGGAGCTGAAGGGTCAAGAATGTGAGGAGCTGAAGGCTAAAAAGGTGAGGAGCTGAAGGGTCAAGAAGTTGAGGAGCTGAAGGCTAAAAAGGTGAGGAGCTGAAGGCTAAAAAGATGAGGAGCTGAAGGCTCAAGAAGTTGAGGAGCTGAAGGCTAAAAAGGTGAGGAGCTGAATGCTGAAAAGGTGAGGAGCTGAAGGCTAAAAAGGTGAGGAGCTGAAGGGTCAAGAAGGTGAGGAGCTGCAGGCTAAAAAGGTGAGGCGCTGAATGCTGAAAAGGTGAGGAGCTGAAGGCTAAAAAGGTGAGGAGCTGAAGGCTCAAGAAGGTGAGGAGCTGAAGGCTCAAGAAGGTGAGGAGCTGAAGGGTAAAAAGGTGAGGAGCTGAAGGCTAAAAAGGTGAGGCGCTGAATGCTGAAAAGGTGAGGAGCTGAAGGCTAAAAAGGTGAGGAGCTGAAGGCTCAAGAAGGTGAGGAGCTGAAGTCTAAAAAGGTGAGGAGCTGAAGGCTCAAGAAGGTGAGGAGCTGAAGAGTCAAGAAGGTGAGGAGCTGAAGGCTAAAAAGGTGAGGAGCTGAAGGCTCAAGAAGTTGAGGAGCTGAAGGGTAAAAAGGTGAGGAGCTGAAGGGTCAAGAAGGTGAGGAGCTGAAGGCTCAAGAAGGTGAGGAGCTGAAGGCTAAAAAGGTGAGGAGCTGAAGGCTCAAGAAGGTGAGGAGCTGAAGGCTAAAAAGGTGAGGAGCTGAAGGGTCAAGAAGGTGAGGAGCTGAAGGCTAAAAAGGTGAGGAGCTAAAGGCTCAAGAAGGTGAGGAGCTGAAGGGTAAAAAGGAGAGGAGCTGAAGGCTAAAAAGGTGAGGAGCTGAAGTCTAAAAAGGTGAGGAGCTGAAGTCTAAAAAGGTGAGGAGCTGAAGGCTCAAGAAGGTGAGGAGCTGAAGGCTCAAGAAGGTGAGGAGCTGAAGGGTCAAGAAGGTGAGGAGCTGAAGGCTAAAAAGGTGAGGAGCTGAAGGCTAAAAAGATGAGGAACTGAAGGGTCAAGAAGGTGAGGAGCTGAAGGCTCAAGAAGGTGAGGAGCTGAAGGGTCAAGAAGGTGAGGAGCTGAAGGCTAAAAAGGTGAGGAGCTGAAGGCTCAAGAAGGTGAGGAGCTGAAGGGTCAAGAAGGTGAGGAGCTGAAGGCAAAAAGGTGAGGAGCTGAAGGGTCAAGAATGTGAGGAGCTGAAGGCTAAAAAGATGAGGAGCTGAAGGGTCAAGAAGGTGAGGAGCTGAAGGCTCAAGAAGGTGAGGAGCTGAAGGCTCAAGAAGGTGAGGAGCTGAAGGCTCAAGAAGGTGAGGAGCTGAAGGCTAAAAAGGTGAGGAGCTGAAGGGTCAAGAATGTGAGGAGCTGAAGGCTAAAAAGGTGAGGAGCTGAAGGCTCAAGAAGGTGAGGAGCTGAAGGCTAAAAAGGTGAGGAGCTGAAGGCTCAAGAAGTTGAGGAGCTGAAGGCTAAAAAGGTGAGGAGCTGAATGCTGAAAAGGTGAGGAGCTGAAGGCTAAAAAGGTGAGGAGCTGAAGGGTCAAGAAGGTGAGGAGCTGAAGGCTAAAAAGGTGAGGAGCTGAAGGGTCAAGAAGTTGAGGAGCTGAAGGCTAAAAAGGTGAGGAGCTGAAGGCTAAAAAGGTGAGGAGCTGAAGGCTCAAGAAGTTGAGGAGCTGAAGGCTAAAAAGGTGAGGAGCTGAATGCTGAAAAGGTGAGGAGCTGAAGGCTAAAAAGGTGAGGAGCTGAATGCTGAAAAGGTGAGGAGCTGAAGGCTAAAAAGGTGAGGAGCTGAAGGGTCAAGAAGGTGAGGAGCTGCAGGCTAAAAAGGTGAGGCGCTGAATGCTGAAAAGGTGAGGAGCTGAAGGCTAAAAAGGTGAGGAGCTGAAGGCTCAAGAAGGTGAGGAGCTGAAGGCTCAAGAAGGTGAGGAGCTGAAGGCTAAAAAGGTGAGGAGCTGAATGCTGAAAAGGTGAGGAGCTGAAGGCTAAAAAGGTGAGGAGCTGAAGGCTCAAGAAGGTGAGGAGCTGAAGGGTAAAAAGGTGAGGAGCTGAAGGCTAAAAAGGTGAGGCGCTGAATGCTGAAAAGGTGAGGAGCTGAAGGCTAAAAAGGTGAGGAGCTGAAGGCTCAAGAAGGTGAGGAGCTGAAGTCTAAAAAGGTGAGGAGCTGAAGGCTCAAGAAGGTGAGGAGCTGAAGAGTCAAGAAGGTGAGGAGCTGAAGGCTAAAAGGGTGAGGAGATGAAGGCTAAAAAGGTGAGGAGCTGAAGGGTCAAGAAGGTGAGGAGCTGAAGGCTCAAGAAGGTGAGGAGCTGAAGGCTAAAAAGGTGAGGAGCTGAAGGCTCAAGAAGGTGAGGAGCTGAAGGCTCAAGAAGGTGAGGAGCTGAAGGCTAAAAAGGTGAGGAGCTGAAGGCAAAAAGGTTGAGGAGCTGAAGGCTAAAAAGGTGCGGAGCTGAAGGCTCAAGAAGGTGAGGAGCTGAAGGCTAAAAAGGTGAGGAGCTGAAGGCTCAAGAAGTTGAGGAGCTGAAGGCTAAAAAGGTGAGGAGCTGAAGGCTCAAGAAGGTGAGGAGCTGAAGGCTCAAGAAGGTGAGGAGCTGAAGGCTCAAGAAGGTGAGGAGCTGAAGTCTCAAGAAGTTGAGGAGCTGAAGGGTCAAGAATGTGAGGAGCTGAAGGGTAAAAAGGAGAGGAGCTGAAGGCTAAAAAGGTGAGGAGCTGAAGTCTAAAAAGGTGAGGAGCTGAAGTCTAAAAAGGTGAGGATCTGAAGGCTCAAGAAGGTGAGGAGCTGAAGGCTCAAGAAGGTGAGGAGCTGAAGGGTCAAGAAGGTGAGGAGCTGAAGGGTCAAGAAGGTGAGGAGCTGAAGGCTAAAAAGGTGAGGAGCTGAAGGCTCAAGAAGGTGAGGAGCTGAAGGGTCAAGAAGGTGAGGAGCTGGAGGGTCAAGAATGTGAGGAGCTGAAGGCTCAAGAAGGTGAGGAGCTGAAGGCTAAAAAGGTGAGGAGCTGAAGGCTCAAGAAGGTGAGGAGCTGAAGGCTCAAGAAGGTGAGGAGCTGAAGGCTAAAAAGGTGAGGAGCTGAAGGCTCAAGAAGGTGAGGAGCTGAAGGGTCAAGAAGATGAGGAGCTGGAGGGTCAAGAATGTGAGGAGCTGAAGGCTCAAGAAGGTGAGGAGCTGAAGGCTAAAAAGGTGAGGAGCTGAAGGCTCAAGAAGGTGAGGAGCTGAAGGCTCAAGAAGGTGAGGAGCTGAAGGCTAAAAAGGTGAGGAGCTGAAGGCTAAAAAGGTGCGGAGCTGAAGGCTAAAAAGGTGAGGAGCTGAAGGCTCAAGACGGTGAGGAGCTGAAGGGTAAAAAGGTGAGGAGCTGAAGTCTAAAAAGGTGAGGAGCTGAAGGCTCAAGAAGGTGAGGAGCTGAAGGCTAAAAGGGTGAGGAGCTGAAGGCTCAAGAAGGTGAGGAGCTGAAGGCTAAAAAGGTGAGGAGCTTAAGGCTAAAAAGGTGAGGAGCTGAAGGCTAAAAAGATGAGGAGCTGAAGGGTCAAGAAGGTGAGGAGCTGAAGGCTCAAGAAGGTGAGGAGCTGAAGGGTCAAGAAGGTGAGGAGCTGAAGGCTAAAAAGGTGAGGAGCTGAAGGCTCAAGAAGGTGAGGAGCTGAAGGGTCAAGAAGGTGAGGAGCTGAAGGCAAAAAGGTGAGGAGCTGAAGGGTCAAGAAGGTGAGGAGCTGAACGCTCAAGAAGGTGAGGAGCTGAAGGGTCAAGAATGTGAGGAGCTGAAGGCTAAAAAGGTGAGGAGCTGAAGGCTCAAGAAGGTGAGGAGCTGAAGGCTAAAAAGGTGAGGAGCTGAAGGCTCAAGAAGTTGAGGAGCTGAAGGCTAAAAAGGTGAGGAGCTGAAGGCTCAAGAAGGTGAGGAGCTGAAGGCTAAAAAGGTGAGGAGCTGAAGGGTCAAGAAGGTGAGGAGCTGAAGGCTAAAAAGGTGAGGAGCTAAAGGCTCAAGAAGGTGAGGAGCTGAAGGGTAAAAAGGAGAGGAGCTGAAGGCTAAAAAGGTGAGGAGCTGAAGTCTAAAAAGGTGAGGAGCTGAAGTCTAAAAAGGTGAGGAGCTGAAGGCTCAAGAAGGTGAGGAGCTGAAGGCTCAAGAAGGTGAGGAGCTGAAGGCTAAAAAGGTGAGGAGCTGAAGGCTCAAGAAGGTGAGGAGCTGAAGGGTCAAGAAGGTGAGGAGCTGAAGGCTAAAAGGGTGAGGAGCTGAAGGCTCAAGAAGGTGAGGAGCTGAAGGCTAAAAAGGTGAGGAGCTTAAGGCTAAAAAGGTGAGGAGCTGAAGGCTAAAAAGATAAGGAACTGAAGGGTCAAGAAGGTGAGGAGCTGAAGGCTCAAGAAGGTGAGGAGCTGAAGGGTCAAGAAGGTGAGGAGCTGAAGGCTAAAAAGGTGAGGAGCTGAAGGCTCAAGAAGGTGAGGAGCTGAAGGGTCAAGAAGGTGAGGAGCTGAAGGCAAAAAGGTTGAGGAGCTGAAGGCTAAAAAGATGAGGAGCTGAAGGGTCAAGAAGGTGAGGAGCTGAAGGCTAAAAAGGTGAGGAGCTGAAGGCTCAAGAAGGTGAGGAGCTGAAGGGTCAAGAAGGTGAGGAGCTGAAGGCTAAAAGGGTGAGGAGCTGAAGGCTAAAAAGATGAGGAGCTGAAGGGTCAAGAAGGTGAGGAGCTGAAGGCAAAAAGGTTGAGGAGCTGAAGGCTAAAAAGATGAGGAGCTGAAGGGTCAAGAAGGTGAGGAGCTGAAGGCTAAAAAGGTGAGGAGCTGAAGGCTCAAGAAGGTGAGGAGCTGAAGGGTCAAGAAGGTGAGGAGCTGAAGGCTCAAGAAGGTGAGGAGCTGAAGGCTCAAGAAGGTGAGGAGCTGAAGGCTCAAGAAGGTGAGGAGCTGAAGGCTAAAAAGATGAGGAGCTGAAGGCTCAAGAAGGTGAGGAGCTGAAGGGTCAAGAAGGTGAGGAGCTGAAGGCTAAAAGGGTGAGGAGCTGAAGGCTCAAGAAGGTGAGGAGCTGAAGGCTAAAAAGGTGAGGAGCTTAAGGCTAAAAAGGTGAGGAGCTGAAGGCTAAAAAGATGAGGAACTGAAGGGTCAAGAAGGTGAGGAGCTGAAGGCTAAAGAAGGTGAGGAGCTGAAGGCTCAAGAAGGTGAGGAGCTGAAGGGTCAAGAAGGTGAGGAGCTGAAGGCTAAAAAGGTGAGGAGCTGAAGGGTCAAGAAGGTGAGGAGCTGAAGGCTAAAAGGGTGAGGAGCTGAAGGCTCAAGAAGGTGAGGAGCTGAAGGCTAAAAAGGTGAGGAGCTGAAGGCTCAAGAAGGCGAGGAGCTGAAGGCTAAAAAGGTGAGGAGCTGAAGGCTCAAGAAGGTGAGGAGCTGAAGGGTCAAGAAGGTGAGGAGCTGAAGGCTAAAAAGGTGAGGAGCTGAAGGCTCAAGAAGTTGAGGAGCTGAAGGCTGAAAAGGTGAGGAGCTGAAGGCTCAAGAAGGTGAGGAGCTGAAGGCTAAAAAGGTGAGGAGCTGAAGGGTCAAGAAGGTGAGGAGCTGAAGGCTCAAGAAGGTGAGGAGCTGAAGGCTAAAAAGGTGAGGAGCTGAAGGCTCAAGAAGGTGAGGAGCTGAAGGCTAAAAAGGTGAGGAGCTGAAGGGTCAAGAAGGTGAGGAGCTGAAGGCTAAAAAGGTGAGGAGCTAAAGGCTCAAGAAGGTGAGGAGCTGAAGGGTAAAAAGGAGAGGAGCTGAAGGCTAAAAAGGTGAGGAGCTGAAGTCTAAAAAGGTGAGGAGCTGAAGTCTAAAAAGGTGAGGAGCTGAAGGCTCAAGAAGGTGAGGAGCTGAAGGCTCAAGAAGGTGAGGAGCTGAAGGGTCAAGAAGGTGAGGAGCTGAAGGGTAAAAAGGTGAGGAGCTGAAGGCTCAAGAAGGTGAGGAGCTTAAGGCTAAAAAGGTGAGGAGCTGAAGGCTAAAAAGATGAGGAACTGAAGGGTCAAGAAGGTGAGGAGCTGAAGGCTCAAGAAGGTGAGGAGCTGAAGGGTCAAGAAGGTGAGGAGCTGAAGGCTAAAAAGGTGAGGAGCTGAAGGCTCAAGAAGGTGAGGAGCTGAAGGGTCAAGAAGGTGAGGAGCTGAAGGCAAAAAGGTTGAGGAGCTGAAGGCTAAAAAGATGAGGAGCTGAAGGGTCAAGAAGGTGAGGAGCTGAAGGCTCAAGAAGGTGAGGAGCTGAAGGCTCAAGAAGGTGAGGAGCTGAAGGCTCAAGAAGGTGAGGAGCTGAAGGCTAAAAAGGTGAGGAGCTGAAGGGTCAAGAATGTGAGGAGCTGAAGGCTAAAAAGGTGAGGAGCTGAAGGCTCAAGAAGGTGAGGAGCTGAAGGCTAAAAAGGTGAGGAGCTGAAGGCTCAAGAAGTTGAGGAGCTGAAGGCTAAAAAGGTGAGGAGCTGAATGCTGAAAAGGTGAGGAGCTGAAGGCTAAAAAGGTGAGGAGCTGAAGGGTCAAGAAGGTGAGGAGCTGAAGGCTAAAAAGGTGAGGAGCTGAAGGGTCAAGAAGTTGAGGAGCTGAAGGCTAAAAAGGTGAGGAGCTGAAGGCTAAAAAGGTGAGGAGCTGAAGGCTCAAGAAGGTGAGGAGCTGAAGGCTAAAAAGGTGAGGATCTGAAGGCTCAAGAAGGCGAGGAGCTGAAGGCTAAAAAGGTGAGGAGCTGAAGGCTCAAGAAGGTGAGGAGCTGAAGGGTCAAGAAGGTGAGGAGCTGAAGGCTAAAAAGGTGAGGAGCTGAAGGGTCAAGAAGGTGAGGAGCTGAAGGCTCAAGAAGGTGAGGAGCTGAAGGCTAAAAAGGTGAGGAGCTGAAGGCTCAAGAAGTTGAGGAGCTGAAGGCTGAAAAGGTGAGGAGCTGAAGGCTCAAGAAGGTGAGGAGCTGAAGGCTAAAAAGGTGAGGAGCTGAAGGGTCAAGAAGGTGAGGAGCTGAAGGCTCAAGAAGGTGAGGAGCTGAAGGCTAAAAAGGTGAGGAGCTGAAGGGTCAAGAATGTGAGGAGCTGAAGGCTAAAAAGGTGAGGAGCTGAAGGCTAAAAAGGTGAGGAGCTGAAGGCTCAAGACGGTGAGGAGCTGAAGGGTAAAAAGGTGAGGAGCTGAAGTCTAAAAAGGTGAGGAGCTGAAGGCTCAAGAAGGTGAGGAGCTGAAGGCTAAAAGGGTGAGGAGCTGAAGGCTCAAGAAGGTGAGGAGCTGAAGGCTAAAAAGGTGAGGAGCTTAAGGCTAAAAAGGTGAGGAGCTGAAGGCTAAAAAGATGAGGAGCTGAAGGGTCAAGAAGGTGAGGAGCTGAAGGCTCAAGAAGGTGAGGAGCTGAAGGGTCAAGAAGGTGAGGAGCTGAAGGCTAAAAAGGTGAGGAGCTGAAGGCTCAAGAAGGTGAGGAGCTGAAGGGTCAAGAAGGTGAGGAGCTGAAGGCAAAAAGGTGAGGAGCTGAAGGGTCAAGAAGGTGAGGAGCTGAACGCTCAAGAAGGTGAGGAGCTGAAGGGTCAAGAAGGTGAGGAGCTGAAGGCAAAAAGGTGAGGAGCTGAAGGGTCAAGAAGGTGAGGAGCTGAACGCTCAAGAAGGTGAGGAGCTGAAGGGTCAAGAAGGTGAGGAGCTGAAGGCTAAAAAGGTGAGGAGCTGAAGGCTCAAGAAGTTGAGGAGCTGAAGGCTAAAAAGGTGAGGAGCTGAAGGCTCAAGAAGGTGAGGAGCTGAAGGCTAAAAAGGTGAGGAGCTGAAGGGTCAAGAAGGTGAGGAGCTGAAGGCTAAAAAGGTGAGGAGCTAAAGGCTCAAGAAGGTGAGGAGCTGAAGGGTAAAAAGGAGAGGAGCTGAAGGCTAAAAAGGTGAGGAGCTGAAGTCTAAAAAGGTGAGGAGCTGAAGTCTAAAAAGGTGAGGAGCTGAAGGCTCAAGAAGGTGAGGAGCTGAAGGCTCAAGAAGGTGAGGAGCTGAAGGCTAAAAAGGTGAGGAGCTGAAGGCTCAAGAAGGTGAGGAGCTGAAGGGTCAAGAAGGTGAGGAGCTGAAGGCTAAAAGGGTGAGGAGCTGAAGGCTCAAGAAGGTGAGGAGCTGAAGGCTAAAAAGGTGAGGAGCTTAAGGCTAAAAAGGTGAGGAGCTGAAGGCTAAAAAGATAAGGAACTGAAGGGTCAAGAAGGTGAGGAGCTGAAGGCTCAAGAAGGTGAGGAGCTGAAGGGTCAAGAAGGTGAGGAGCTGAAGGCTAAAAAGGTGAGGAGCTGAAGGCTCAAGAAGGTGAGGAGCTGAAGGGTCAAGAAGGTGAGGAGCTGAAGGCAAAAAGGTTGAGGAGCTGAAGGGTCAAGAAGGTGAGGAGCTGAAGGCTAAAAAGGTGAGGAGCTGAAGGCTCAAGAAGGTGAGGAGCTGAAGGGTCAAGAAGGTGAGGAGCTGAAGGCAAAAAGGTTGAGGAGCTGAAGGCAAAAAGGTGAGGAGCTGAAGGCTAAAAAGGTGAGGAGCTGAAGGCTAAAAAGGTGAGGAGCTGAAGGCTCAAGAAGGTGAGGAGCTGAAGGCTAAAAAGGTGAGGAGCTGAAGGCTAAAAAGGTGAGGAGCTGAAGGCTCAAGAAGGTGAGGAGCTGAAGGCTAAAAAGGTGAGGAGCTGAAGGCTCAAGAAGTTGAGGAGCTGAAGGCTAAAAAGGTGAGGAGCTGAAGGCTCAAGAAGGTGAGGAGCTGAAGGCTAAAAAGGTGAGGAGCTGAAGGGTCAAGAAGGTGAGGAGCTGAAGGCTAAAAAGGTGAGGAGCTAAAGGCTCAAGAAGGTGAGGAGCTGAAGGGTAAAAAGGAGAGGAGCTGAAGGCTAAAAAGGTGAGGAGCTGAAGTCTAAAAAGGTGAGGAGCTGAAGTCTAAAAAGGTGAGGAGCTGAAGGCTCAAGAAGGTGAGGAGCTGAAGGCTCAAGAAGGTGAGGAGCTGAAGGCTAAAAAGGTGAGGAGCTGAAGGCTCAAGAAGGTGAGGAGCTGAAGGGTCAAGAAGGTGAGGAGCTGGAGGCTAAAAGGGTGAGGAGCTGAAGGCTCAAGAAGGTGAGGAGCTGAAGGCTAAAAAGGTGAGGAGCTTAAGGCTAAAAAGGTGAGGAGCTGAAGGCTAAAAAGATAAGGAACTGAAGGGTCAAGAAGGTGAGGAGCTGAAGGCTCAAGAAGGTGAGGAGCTGAAGGGTCAAGAAGGTGAGGAGCTGAAGGCTAAAAAGGTGAGGAGCTGAAGGCTCAAGAAGGTGAGGAGCTGAAGGGTCAAGAAGGTGAGGAGCTGAAGGCAAAAAGGTTGAGGAGCTGAAGGCTAAAAAGATGAGGAGCTGAAGGGTCAAGAAGGTGAGGAGCTGAAGGCTAAAAAGGTGAGGAGCTGAAGGCTCAAGAATGTGAAGAGCTGAAGGGTCAAGAAGGTGAGGAGCTGAAGGCTAAAAGGGTGAGGAGCTGAAGGCTAAAAAGATGAGGAGCTGAAGGGTCAAGAAGGTGAGGAGCTGAAGGCAAAAAGGTTGAGGAGCTGAAGGCTAAAAAGATGAGGAGCTGAAGGGTCAAGAAGGTGTGGAGCTGAAGGCTAAAAAGGTGAGGAGCTGAAGGCTCAAGAAGGTGAGGAGCTTAAGGGTCAAGAAGGTGAGGAGCTGAAGGCTAAAAGGGTGAGGAGCTGAAGGCTAAAAAGATGAGGAGCTGAAGGGTCAAGAAGGTGAGGAGCTGAAGGCTAAAAAGGTGAGGAGCTGAAGGCTCAAGAAGGTGAGGAGCTGAAGGGTCAAGAAGGTGAGGAGCTGAAGGCTAAAAGGGTGAGGAGCTGAAGGCTCAAGAAGGTGAGGAGCTGAAGGCTAAAAAGGTGAGGAGCTTAAGGCTAAAAAGGTGAGGAGCTGAAGGCTAAAAAGATGAGGAACTGAAGGGTCAAGAAGGTGAGGAGCTGAAGGCTCAAGAAGGTGAGGAGCTGAAGGGTCAAGAAGGTGAGGAGCTGAAGGCTAAAAAGGTGAGGAGCTGAAGGGTCAAGAAGGTGAGGAGCTGAAGGCTAAAAGGGTGAGGAGCTGAAGGCTCAAGAAGGTGAGGAGCTGAAGGCTAAAAAGGTGAGGAGCTGAAGGCTCAAGAAGGCGAGGAGCTGAAGGCTAAAAAGGTGAGGAGCTGAAGGCTCAAGAAGGTGAGGAGCTGAAGGGTCAAGAAGGTGAGGAGCTGAAGGCTAAAAAGGTGAGGAGCTGAAGGCTCAAGAAGTTGAGGAGCTGAAGGCTGAAAAGGTGAGGAGCTGAAGGCTCAAGAAGGTGAGGAGCTGAAGGCTAAAAAGGTGAGGAGCTGAAGGGTCAAGAAGGTGAGGAGCTGAAGGCTCAAGAAGGTGAGGAGCTGAAGGCTAAAAAGGTGAGGAGCTGAAGGCTCAAGAAGGTGAGGAGCTGAAGGCTAAAAAGGTGAGGAGCTGAAGGGTCAAGAAGGTGAGGAGCTGAAGGCTAAAAAGGTGAGGAGCTAAAGGCTCAAGAAGGTGAGGAGCTGAAGGGTAAAAAGGAGAGGAGCTGAAGGCTAAAAAGGTGAGGAGCTGAAGTCTAAAAAGGTGAGGAGCTGAAGTCTAAAAAGGTGAGGAGCTGAAGGCTCAAGAAGGTGAGGAGCTGAAGGCTCAAGAAGGTGAGGAGCTGAAGGGTCAAGAAGGTGAGGAGCTGAAGGGTAAAAAGGTGAGGAGCTGAAGGCTCAAGAAGGTGAGGAGCTTAAGGCTAAAAAGGTGAGGAGCTGAAGGCTAAAAAGATGAGGAACTGAAGGGTCAAGAAGGTGAGGAGCTGAAGGCTCAAGAAGGTGAGGAGCTGAAGGGTCAAGAAGGTGAGGAGCTGAAGGCTAAAAAGGTGAGGAGCTGAAGGCTCAAGAAGGTGAGGAGCTGAAGGGTCAAGAAGGTGAGGAGCTGAAGGCAAAAAGGTTGAGGAGCTGAAGGCTAAAAAGATGAGGAGCTGAAGGGTCAAGAAGGTGAGGAGCTGAAGGCTCAAGAAGGTGAGGAGCTGAAGGGTCAAGAAGGTGAGGAGCTGAAGGCTAAAAAGGTGAGGAGCTGAAGGCTCAAGAAGGTGAGGAGCTGAAGGGTCAAGAAGGTGAGGAGCTGAAGGCAAAAAGGTTGAGGAGCTGAAGGGTCAAGAAGGTGAGGAGCTGAAGGCTAAAAAGGTGAGGAGCTGAAGGCTCAAGAAGGTGAGGAGCTGAAGGGTCAAGAAGGTGAGGAGCTGAAGGCAAAAAGGTTGAGGAGCTGAAGGCAAAAAGGTGAGGAGCTGAAGGCTAAAAAGGTGAGGAGCTGAAGGCTAAAAAGGTGAGGAGCTGAAGGCTCAAGAAGGTGAGGAGCTGAAGGCTAAAAAGGTGAGGAGCTGAAGGCTAAAAAGGTGAGGAGCTGAAGGCTCAAGAAGGTGAGGAGCTGAAGGCTAAAAAGGTGAGGAGCTGAAGGCTCAAGAAGTTGAGGAGCTGAAGGCTAAAAAGGTGAGGAGCTGAAGGCTCAAGAAGGTGAGGAGCTGAAGGCTAAAAAGGTGAGGAGCTGAAGGGTCAAGAAGGTGAGGAGCTGAAGGCTAAAAAGGTGAGGAGCTAAAGGCTCAAGAAGGTGAGGAGCTGAAGGGTAAAAAGGAGAGGAGCTGAAGGCTAAAAAGGTGAGGAGCTGAAGTCTAAAAAGGTGAGGAGCTGAAGTCTAAAAAGGTGAGGAGCTGAAGGCTCAAGAAGGTGAGGAGCTGAAGGCTCAAGAAGGTGAGGAGCTGAAGGCTAAAAAGGTGAGGAGCTGAAGGCTCAAGAAGGTGAGGAGCTGAAGGGTCAAGAAGGTGAGGAGCTGGAGGCTAAAAGGGTGAGGAGCTGAAGGCTCAAGAAGGTGAGGAGCTGAAGGCTAAAAAGGTGAGGAGCTTAAGGCTAAAAAGGTGAGGAGCTGAAGGCTAAAAAGATAAGGAACTGAAGGGTCAAGAAGGTGAGGAGCTGAAGGCTCAAGAAGGTGAGGAGCTGAAGGGTCAAGAAGGTGAGGAGCTGAAGGCTAAAAAGGTGAGGAGCTGAAGGCTCAAGAAGGTGAGGAGCTGAAGGGTCAAGAAGGTGAGGAGCTGAAGGCAAAAAGGTTGAGGAGCTGAAGGCTAAAAAGATGAGGAGCTGAAGGGTCAAGAAGGTGAGGAGCTGAAGGCTAAAAAGGTGAGGAGCTGAAGGCTCAAGAATGTGAAGAGCTGAAGGGTCAAGAAGGTGAGGAGCTGAAGGCTAAAAGGGTGAGGAGCTGAAGGCTAAAAAGATGAGGAGCTGAAGGGTCAAGAAGGTGAGGAGCTGAAGGCAAAAAGGTTGAGGAGCTGAAGGCTAAAAAGATGAGGAGCTGAAGGGTCAAGAAGGTGTGGAGCTGAAGGCTAAAAAGGTGAGGAGCTGAAGGCTCAAGAAGGTGAGGAGCTTAAGGGTCAAGAAGGTGAGGAGCTGAAGGCTAAAAGGGTGAGGAGCTGAAGGCTAAAAAGATGAGGAGCTGAAGGGTCAAGAAGGTGAGGAGCTGAAGGCTAAAAAGGTGAGGAGCTGAAGGCTCAAGAAGGTGAGGAGCTGAAGGGTCAAGAAGGTGAGGAGCTGAAGGCTAAAAGGGTGAGGAGCTGAAGGCTCAAGAAGGTGAGGAGCTGAAGGCTAAAAAGGTGAGGAGCTTAAGGCTAAAAAGGTGAGGAGCTGAAGGCTAAAAAGATGAGGAACTGAAGGGTCAAGAAGGTGAGGAGCTGAAGGCTCAAGAAGGTGAGGAGCTGAAGGGTCAAGAAGGTGAGGAGCTGAAGGCTAAAAAGGTGAGGAGCTGAAGGGTCAAGAAGGTGAGGAGCTGAAGGCTAAAAGGGTGAGGAGCTGAAGGCTCAAGAAGGTGAGGAGCTGAAGGCTAAAAAGGTGAGGAGCTGAAGGCTCAAGAAGGCGAGGAGCTGAAGGCTAAAAAGGTGAGGAGCTGAAGGCTCAAGAAGGTGAGGAGCTGAAGGGTCAAGAAGGTGAGGAGCTGAAGGCTAAAAAGGTGAGGAGCTGAAGGCTCAAGAAGTTGAGGAGCTGAAGGCTGAAAAGGTGAGGAGCTGAAGGCTCAAGAAGGTGAGGAGCTGAAGGCTAAAAAGGTGAGGAGCTGAAGGGTCAAGAAGGTGAGGAGCTGAAGGCTCAAGAAGGTGAGGAGCTGAAGGCTAAAAAGGTGAGGAGCTGAAGGCTCAAGAAGGTGAGGAGCTGAAGGCTAAAAAGGTGAGGAGCTGAAGGGTCAAGAAGGTGAGGAGCTGAAGGCTAAAAAGGTGAGGAGCTAAAGGCTCAAGAAGGTGAGGAGCTGAAGGGTAAAAAGGAGAGGAGCTGAAGGCTAAAAAGGTGAGGAGCTGAAGTCTAAAAAGGTGAGGAGCTGAAGTCTAAAAAGGTGAGGAGCTGAAGGCTCAAGAAGGTGAGGAGCTGAAGGCTCAAGAAGGTGAGGAGCTGAAGGGTCAAGAAGGTGAGGAGCTGAAGGGTAAAAAGGTGAGGAGCTGAAGGCTCAAGAAGGTGAGGAGCTTAAGGCTAAAAAGGTGAGGAGCTGAAGGCTAAAAAGATGAGGAACTGAAGGGTCAAGAAGGTGAGGAGCTGAAGGCTCAAGAAGGTGAGGAGCTGAAGGGTCAAGAAGGTGAGGAGCTGAAGGCTAAAAAGGTGAGGAGCTGAAGGCTCAAGAAGGTGAGGAGCTGAAGGCTCAAGAAGGTGAGGAGCTGAAGGGTCAAGAAGGTGAGGAGCTGAAGGGTAAAAAGGTGAGGAGCTGAAGGCTCAAGAAGGTGAGGAGCTTAAGGCTAAAAAGGTGAGGAGCTGAAGGCTAAAAAGATGAGGAACTGAAGGGTCAAGAAGGTGAGGAGCTGAAGGCTCAAGAAGGTGAGGAGCTGAAGGGTCAAGAAGGTGAGGAGCTGAAGGCTAAAAAGGTGAGGAGCTGAAGGCTCAAGAAGGTGAGGAGCTGAAGGGTCAAGAAGGTGAGGAGCTGAAGGCAAAAAGGTTGAGGAGCTGAAGGCTAAAAAGATGAGGAGCTGAAGGGTCAAGAAGGTGAGGAGCTGAAGGCTCAAGAAGGTGAGGAGCTGAAGGCTCAAGAAGGTGAGGAGCTGAAGGCTCAAGAAGGTGAGGAGCTGAAGGCTAAAAAGGTGAGGAGCTGAAGGGTCAAGAATGTGAGGAGCTGAAGGCTAAAAAGGTGAGGAGCTGAAGGCTCAAGAAGGTGAGGAGCTGAAGGCTAAAAAGGTGAGGAGCTGAAGGCTAAAAAGGTGAGGAGCTGAAGGGTCAAGAATGTGAGGAGCTGAAGGCTAAAAAGGTGAGGAGCTGAAGGCTCAAGAAGGTGAGGAGCTGAAGGCTAAAAAGGTGAGGAGCTGAAGGCTCAAGAAGTTGAGGAGCTGAAGGCTAAAAAGGTGAGGAGCTGAATGCTGAAAAGGTGAGGAGCTGAAGGCTAAAAAGGTGAGGAGCTGAAGGGTCAAGAAGGTGAGGAGCTGAAGGCTAAAAAGGTGAGGAGCTGAAGGGTCAAGAAGTTGAGGAGCTGAAGGCTAAAAAGGTGAGGAGCTGAAGGCTAAAAAGGTGAGGAGCTGAAGGCTCAAGAAGTTGAGGAGCTGAAGGCTAAAAAGGTGAGGAGCTGAATGCTGAAAAGGTGAGGAGCTGAAGGCTAAAAAGGTGAGGAGCTGAATGCTGAAAAGGTGAGGAGCTGAAGGCTAAAAAGGTGAGGAGCTGAAGGGTCAAGAAGGTGAGGAGCTGCAGGCTAAAAAGGTGAGGCGCTGAATGCTGAAAAGGTGAGGAGCTGAAGGCTAAAAAGGTGAGGAGCTGAAGGCTCAAGAAGGTGAGGAGCTGAAGGCTCAAGAAGGTGAGGAGCTGAAGGCTAAAAAGGTGAGGAGCTGAATGCTGAAAAGGTGAGGAGCTGAAGGCTAAAAAGGTGAGGAGCTGAAGGCTCAAGAAGGTGAGGAGCTGAAGGGTAAAAAGGTGAGGAGCTGAAGGCTAAAAAGGTGAGGCGCTGAATGCTGAAAAGGTGAGGAGCTGAAGGCTAAAAAGGTGAGGAGCTGAAGGCTCAAGAAGGTGAGGAGCTGAAGTCTAAAAAGGTGAGGAGCTGAAGGCTCAAGAAGGTGAGGAGCTGAAGAGTCAAGAAGGTGAGGAGCTGAAGGCTAAAAGGGTGAGGAGATGAAGGCTAAAAAGGTGAGGAGCTGAAGGCTAAAAAGGTGAGGAGCTGAAGGGTCAAGAAGGTGAGGAGCTGAAGGCTCAAGAAGGTGAGGAGCTGGAGGGTCAAGAATGTGAGGAGCTGAAGGCTCAAGAAGGTGAGGAGCTGAAGGCTAAAAAGGTGAGGAGCTGAAGGCTCAAGAAGGTGAGGAGCTGAAGGCTCAAGAAGGTGAGGAGCTGAAGGCTAAAAAGGTGAGGAGCTGAAGGCTAAAAAGGTGCGGAGCTGAAGGCTCAAGAAGGTGAGGAGCTGAAGGCTAAAAAGGTGAGGAGCTGAAGGCTCAAGAAGTTGAGGAGCTGAAGGCTAAAAAGGTGAGGAGCTGAAGGCTCAAGAAGGTGAGGAGCTGAAGGCTCAAGAAGGTGAGGAGCTGAAGGCTCAAGAAGGTGAGGAGCTGAAGGCTCAAGAAGTTGAGGAGCTGAAGGGTCAAGAATGTGAGGAGCTGAAGGGTAAAAAGGAGAGGAGCTGAAGGCTAAAAAGGTGAGGAGCTGAAGTCTAAAAAGGTGAGGAGCTGAAGTCTAAAAAGGTGAGGAGCTGAAGGCTCAAGAAGGTGAGGAGCTGAAGGCTCAAGAAGGTGAGGAGCTGAAGGGTCAAGAAGGTGAGGAGCTGAAGGCTAAAAAGGTGAGGAGCTGAAGGCTCAAGAAGGTGAGGAGCTGAAGGGTCAAGAAGGTGAGGAGCTGAAGGCTAAAAAGGTGAGGAGCTGAAGGCTCAAGAAGGTGAGGAGCTGAAGGGTCAAGAAGGTGAGGAGCTGAAGGCTAAAAAGGTGAGGAGCTGAAGGGTCAAGAAGGTGAGGAGCTGAAGGCTGAAAAGGTGAGGAGCTGAAGGCTCAAGAAGGTGAGGAGCTGAAGGCTAAAAAGGTGAGGAGCTGAAGGGTCAAGAAGGTGAGGAGCTGAAGGCTCAAGAAGGTGAGGAGCTGAAGGCTAAAAAGGTGAGGAGCTGAAGGGTCAAGAATGTGAGGAGCTGAAGGCTAAAAAGGTGAGGAGCTGAAGGGTCAAGAAGTTGAGGAGCTGAAGGCTAAAAAGGTGAGGAGCTGAAGGCTAAAAAGATGAGGAGCTGAAGGCTCAAGAAGTTGAGGAGCTGAAGGCTAAAAAGGTGAGGAGCTGAATGCTGAAAAGGTGAGGAGCTGAAGGCTAAAAAGGTGAGGAGCTGAAGGGTCAAGAAGGTGAGGAGCTGCAGGCTAAAAAGGTGAGGCGCTGAATGCTGAAAAGGTGAGGAGCTGAAGGCTAAAAAGGTGAGGAGCTGAAGGCTCAAGAAGGTGAGGAGCTGAAGGCTCAAGAAGGTGAGGAGCTGAAGGGTAAAAAGGTGAGGAGCTGAAGGCTAAAAAGGTGAGGCGCTGAATGCTGAAAAGGTGAGGAGCTGAAGGCTAAAAAGGTGAGGAGCTGAAGGCTCAAGAAGGTGAGGAGCTGAAGTCTAAAAAGGTGAGGAGCTGAAGGCTCAAGAAGGTGAGGAGCTGAAGAGTCAAGAAGGTGAGGAGCTGAAGGCTAAAAAGGTGAGGAGCTGAAGGCTCAAGACGTTGAGGAGCTGAAGGGTAAAAAGGTGAGGAGCTGAAGGGTCAAGAAGGTGAGGAGCTGAAGGCTCAAGAAGGTGAGGAGCTGAAGGCTAAAAAGGTGAGGAGCTGAAGGCTCAAGAAGGTGAGGAGCTGAAGGCTAAAAAGGTGAGGAGCTGAAGGGTCAAGAAGGTGAGGAGCTGAAGGCTAAAAAGGTGAGGAGCTAAAGGCTCAAGAAGGTGAGGAGCTGAAGGGTAAAAAGGAGAGGAGCTGAAGGCTAAAAAGGTGAGGAGCTGAAGTCTAAAAAGGTGAGGAGCTGAAGTCTAAAAAGGTGAGGAGCTGAAGGCTCAAGAAGGTGAGGAGCTGAAGGCTCAAGAAGGTGAGGAGCTGAAGGGTCAAGAAGGTGAGGAGCTGAAGGGTAAAAAGGTGAGGAGCTGAAGGCTCAAGAAGGTGAGGAGCTTAAGGCTAAAAAGGTGAGGAGCTGAAGGCTAAAAAGATGAGGAACTGAAGGGTCAAGAAGGTGAGGAGCTGAAGGCTCAAGAAGGTGAGGAGCTGAAGGGTCAAGAAGGTGAGGAGCTGAAGGCTAAAAAGGTGAGGAGCTGAAGGCTCAAGAAGGTGAGGAGCTGAAGGGTCAAGAAGGTGAGGAGCTGAAGGCAAAAAGGTTGAGGAGCTGAAGGCTAAAAAGATGAGGAGCTGAAGGGTCAAGAAGGTGAGGAGCTGAAGGCTCAAGAAGGTGAGGAGCTGAAGGCTCAAGAAGGTGAGGAGCTGAAGGCTCAAGAAGGTGAGGAGCTGAAGGCTAAAAAGGTGAGGAGCTGAAGGGTCAAGAATGTGAGGAGCTGAAGGCTAAAAAGGTGAGGAGCTGAAGGCTCAAGAAGGTGAGGAGCTGAAGGCTAAAAAGGTGAGGAGCTGAAGGCTCAAGAAGTTGAGGAGCTGAAGGCTAAAAAGGTGAGGAGCTGAATGCTGAAAAGGTGAGGAGCTGAAGGCTAAAAAGGTGAGGAGCTGAAGGGTCAAGAAGGTGAGGAGCTGAAGGCTAAAAAGGTGAGGAGCTGAAGGGTCAAGAAGTTGAGGAGCTGAAGGCTAAAAAGGTGAGGAGCTGAAGGCTAAAAAGGTGAGGAGCTGAAGGCTCAAGAAGTTGAGGAGCTGAAGGCTAAAAAGGTGAGGAGCTGAATGCTGAAAAGGTGAGGAGCTGAAGGCTAAAAAGGTGAGGAGCTGAATGCTGAAAAGGTGAGGAGCTGAAGGCTAAAAAGGTGAGGAGCTGAAGGGTCAAGAAGGTGAGGAGCTGCAGGCTAAAAAGGTGAGGCGCTGAATGCTGAAAAGGTGAGGAGCTGAAGGCTAAAAAGGTGAGGAGCTGAAGGCTCAAGAAGGTGAGGAGCTGAAGGCTCAAGAAGGTGAGGAGCTGAAGGCTAAAAAGGTGAGGAGCTGAATGCTGAAAAGGTGAGGAGCTGAAGGCTAAAAAGGTGAGGAGCTGAAGGCTCAAGAAGGTGAGGAGCTGAAGGGTAAAAAGGTGAGGAGCTGAAGGCTAAAAAGGTGAGGCACTGAATGCTGAAAAGGTGAGGAGCTGAAGGCTAAAAAGGTGAGGAGCTGAAGGCTCAAGAAGGTGAGGAGCTGAAGTCTAAAAAGGTGAGGAGCTGAAGGCTCAAGAAGGTGAGGAGCTGAAGAGTCAAGAAGGTGAGGAGCTGAAGGCTAAAAGGGTGAGGAGATGAAGGCTAAAAAGGTGAGGAGCTGAAGGGTCAAGAAGGTGAGGAGCTGAAGGCTCAAGAAGGTGAGGAGCTGAAGGCTAAAAAGGTGAGGAGCTGAAGGCTCAAGAAGGTGAGGAGCTGAAGGCTCAAGAAGGTGAGGAGCTGAAGGCTAAAAAGGTGAGGAGCTGAAGGCTAAAAAGGTGCGGAGCTGAAGGCTCAAGAAGGTGAGGAGCTGAAGGCTAAAAAGGTGAGGAGCTGAAGGCTCAAGAAGTTGAGGAGCTGAAGGCTAAAAAGGTGAGGAGCTGAAGGCTCAAGAAGGTGAGGAGCTGAAGGCTCAAGAAGGTGAGGAGCTGAAGGCTAAAAAGGTGAGGAGCTGAAGGCTCAAGAAGTTGAGGAGCTGAAGGCTAAAAAGGTGCGGAGCTGAAGGCTCAAGAAGGTGAGGAGCTGAAGGCTAAAAAGGTGAGGAGCTGAAGGCTCAAGAAGGTGAGGAGCTGAAGGCTCAAGAAGGTGAGGAGCTGAAGGCTCAAGAAGGTGAGGAGCTGAAGTCTCAAGAAGTTGAGGAGCTGAAGGCTAAAAAGGAGAGGAGCTGAAGGCTAAAAAGGTGAGGAGCTGAAGTCTAAAAAGGTGAGGAGCTGAAGTCTAAAAAGGTGAGGATCTGAAGGCTCAAGAAGGTGAGGAGCTGAAGGCTCAAGAAGGTGAGGAGCTGAAGGGTCAAGAAGGTGAGGAGCTGAAGGCTAAAAAGGTGAGGAGCTGAAGGCTCAAGAAGGTGAGGAGCTGAAGGGTCAAGAAGGTGAGGAGCTGAAGGCTAAAAAGGTGAGGAGCTGAAGGCTCAAGAAGGTGAGGAGCTGAAGGGTCAAGAAGGTGAGGAGCTGAAGGCTAAAAAGGTGAGGAGCTGAAGGCTCAAGAAGTTGAGGAGCTGAAGGCTGAAAAGGTGAGGAGCTGAAGGCTCAAGAAGGTGAGGAGCTGAAGGCTAAAAAGGTGAGGAGCTGAAGGGTCAAGAAGGTGAGGAGCTGAAGGCTCAAGAAGGTGAGGAGCTGAAGGCTAAAAAGGTGAGGAGCTGAAGGGTCAAGAAGTTGAGGAGCTGAAGGCTAAAAAGGTGAGGAGCTGAAGGCTAAAAAGATGAGGAGCTGAAGGCTCAAGAAGTTGAGGAGCTGAAGGCTAAAAAGGTGAGGAGCTGAATGCTGAAAAGGTGAGGAGCTGAAGGCTAAAAAGGTGAGGAGCTGAAGGGTCAAGAAGGTGAGGAGCTGCAGGCTAAAAAGGTGAGGCGCTGAATGCTGAAAAGGTGAGGAGCTGAAGGCTAAAAAGGTGAGGAGCTGAAGGCTCAAGAAGGTGAGGAGCTGAAGGCTCAAGAAGGTGAGGAGCTGAAGGGTAAAAAGGTGAGGAGCTGAAGGCTAAAAAGGTGAGGCGCTGAATGCTGAAAAGGTGAGGAGCTGAAGGCTAAAAAGGTGAGGAGCTGAAGGCTCAAGAAGGTGAGGAGCTGAAGTCTAAAAAGGTGAGGAGCTGAAGGCTCAAGAAGGTGAGGAGCTGAAGAGTCAAGAAGGTGAGGAGCTGAAGGCTAAAAGGGTGAGGAGATGAAGGCTAAAAAGGTGAGGAGCTGAAGGCTAAAAAGGTGAGGAGCTGAAGGCTCAAGAAGGTGAGGAGCTGAAGGCTCAAGAAGGTGAGGAGCTGGAGGGTCAAGAATGTGAGGAGCTGAAGGCTCAAGAAGGTGAGGAGCTGAAGGCTCAAGAAGGTGAGGAGCTGAAGGCTCAAGAAGGTGAGGAGCTGAAGGCTAAAAAGGTGAGGAGCTGAAGGGTCAAGAAGTTGAGGAGCTGAAGGGTCAAGAATGTGAGGAGCTGAAGGGTAAAAAGGAGAGGAGCTGAAGGCTAAAAAGGTGAGGAGCTGAAGTCTAAAAAGGTGAGGAGCTGAAGTCTAAAAAGGTGAGGAGCTGAAGGCTCAAGAAGGTGAGGAGCTGAAGGGTCAAGAAGGTGAGGAGCTGAAGGCTAAAAAGGTGAGGAGCTGAAGGCTCAAGAAGGTGAGGAGCTGAAGGGTCAAGAAGGTGAGGAGCTGAAGGCTAAAAGGGTGAGGAGCTGAAGGCTCAAGAAGGTGAGGAGCTGAAGGCTAAAAAGGTGAGGAGCTTAAGGCTAAAAAGGTGAGGAGCTGAAGGCTAAAAAGATGAGGAACTGAAGGGTCAAGAAGGTGAGGAGCTGAAGGCTCAAGAAGGTGAGGAGCTGAAGGGTCAAGAAGGTGAGGAGCTGAAGGCTAAAAAGGTGAGGAGCTGAAGGCTCAAGAAGGTGAGGAGCTGAAGGGTCAAGAAGGTGAGGAGCTGAAGGCTAAAAAGGTGAGGAGCTGAAGGCTCAAGAAGGTGAGGAGCTGAAGGGTCAAGAAGGTGAGGAGCTGAAGGCTAAAAGGGTGAGGAGCTGAAGGCTCAAGAAGGTGAGGAGCTGAAGGCTAAAAAGGTGAGGAGCTGAAGGCTCAAGAAGGCGAGGAGCTGAAGGCTAAAAAGGTGAGGAGCTGAAGGCTCAAGAAGTTGAGGAGCTGAAGGCTGAAAAGGTGAGGAGCTGAAGGCTCAAGAAGGTGAGGAGCTGAAGGCTAAAAAGGTGAGGAGCTGAAGGGTCAAGAAGGTGAGGAGCTGAAGGCTCAAGAAGGTGAGGAGCTGAAGGCTAAAAAGGTGAGGAGCTGAAGGGTCAAGAATGTGAGGAGCTGAAGGCTAAAAAGGTGAGGAGCTGAAGGCTCAAGAAGTTGAGGAGCTGAAGGCTAAAAAGGTGAGGGAGCTGAAGGCTCAAGAAGTTGAGGAGCTGAAGGCTAAAAAGGTGAGGAGCTGAATGCTGAAAAGGTGAGGAGCTGAAGGCTAAAAAGGTGAGGAGCTGAAGGGTCAAGAAGGTGAGGAGCTGCAGGCTAAAAAGGTGAGGCGCTGAATGCTGAAAAGGTGAGGAGCTGAATGCTAAAAAGGTGAGGAGCTGAAGGCTCAAGAAGGTGAGGAGCTGAAGGCTCAAGAAGGTGAGGAGCTGAAGGCTAAAAAGGTGAGGAGCTGAATGCTGAAAAGGTGAGGAGCTGAAGGCTAAAAAGGTGAGGAGCTGAAGGCTCAAGAAGGTGAGGAGCTATAGGGTAAAAAGGTGAGGAGCTGAAGGCTAAAAAGGTGAGGCGCTGAATGCTGAAAAGGTGAGGAGCTGAAGGCTAAAAAGGTGAGGAGCTGAAGGCTCAAGAAGGTGAGGAGCTGAAATCTAAAAAGGTGAGGAGCTGAAGGCTCAAGAAGGTGAGGAGCTGAAGAGTCAAGAAGGTGAGGAGCTGAAGGCTAAAAGGGTGAGGAGATGAAGGGTAAGAAGGTGAGGAGCTGAAGGCTAAAAAGGTGAGGAGCTGAAGGGTCAAGAAGGTGAGGAGCTGAAGGCTCAAGAAGGTGAGGAGCTGGAGGGTCAAGAAGGTGAGGAGCTGAAGGCTAAAAAGGTGAGGAGCTGAAGGCTAAAAAGGTGCGGAGCTGAAGGCTCAAGAAGGTGAGGAGCTGAAGGCTAAAAAGGTGAGGAGCTGAAGGCTCAAGAAGTTGAGGAGCTGAAGGCTAAAAAGGTGAGGAGCTGAAGGCTCAAGAAGGTGAGGAGCTGAAGGCTCAAGAAGGTGAGGAGCTGAAGGCTAAAAAGGTGAGGAGCTGAAGGGTCAAGAATGTGAGGAGCTGAAGGCTAAAAAGGTGAGGAGCTGAAGGCTCAAGAAGTTGAGGAGCTGAAGGCTAAAAAGGTGAGGGAGCTGAAGGCTCAAGAAGTTGAGGAGCTGAAGGCTAAAAAGGTGAGGAGCTGAATGCTGAAAAGGTGAGGAGCTGAAGGCTAAAAAGGTGAGGAGCTGAAGGGTCAAGAAGGTGAGGAGCTGCAGGCTAAAAAGGTGAGGCGCTGAATGCTGAAAAGGTGAGGAGCTGAAGGCTAAAAAGGTGAGGAGCTGAAGGCTCAAGAAGGTGAGGAGCTGAAGGCTCAAGAAGGTGAGGAGCTGAAGGCTAAAAAGGTGAGGAGCTGAATGCTGAAAAGGTGAGGAGCTGAAGGCTAAAAAGGTGAGGAGCTGAAGGCTCAAGAAGGTGAGGAGCTGAAGGGTAAAAAGGTGAGGAGCTGAAGGCTAAAAAGGTGAGGCGCTGAATGCTGAAAAGGTGAGGAGCTGAAGGCTAAAAAGGTGAGGAGCTGAAGGCTCAAGAAGGTGAGGAGCTGAAATCTAAAAAGGTGAGGAGCTGAAGGCTCAAGAAGGTGAGGAGCTGAAGAGTCAAGAAGGTGAGGAGCTGAAGGCTAAAAGGGTGAGGAGATGAAGGGTAAGAAGGTGAGGAGCTGAAGGCTAAAAAGGTGAGGAGCTGAAGGGTCAAGAAGGTGAGGAGCTGAAGGCTCAAGAAGGTGAGGAGCTGGAGGGTCAAGAATGTGAGGAGCTGAAGGCTCAAGAAGGTGAGGAGCCGAAGGCTAAAAAGGTGAGGAGCTGAAGGCTAAAAAGGTGCGGAGCTGAAGGCTCAAGAAGGTGAGGAGCTGAAGGCTAAAAAGGTGAGGAGCTGAAGGCTCAAGAAGTTGAGGAGCTGAAGGCTAAAAAGGTGAGGAGCTGAAGGCTCAAGAAGGTGAGGAGCTGAAGGGTCAAGAAGGTGAGGAGCTGAAGGCTAAAAGGGTGAGGAGCTGAAGGCTCAAGAAGGTGAGGAGCTGAAGGCTAAAAAGGTGAGGAGCTGAAGGCTCAAGAAGGCGAGGAGCTGAAGGCTAAAAAGGTGAGGAGCTGAAGGCTCAAGAAGTTGAGGAGCTGAAGGCTGAAAAGGTGAGGAGCTGAAGGCTCAAGAAGGTGAGGAGCTGAAGGCTAAAAAGGTGAGGAGCTGAAGGGTCAAGAAGGTGAGGAGCTGAAGGCTCAAGAAGGTGAGGAGCTGAAGGCTAAAAAGGTGAGGAGCTGAAGGCTAAAAAGGTGAGGAGCTGAAGGCTAAAAAGGTGAGGAGCTGAAGGCTCAAGAAGGTGAGGAGCTGAAGGGTCAAGAAGTTGAGGAGCTGAAGGCTAAAAAGGTGAGGAGCTGAAGGCTAAAAAGGTGAGGGAGCTGAAGGCTCAAGAAGTTGAGGAGCTGAAGGCTAAAAAGGTGAGGAGCTGAATGCTGAAAAGGTGAGGAGCTGAAGGCTAAAAAGGTGAGGAGCTGAAGGGTCAAGAAGGTGAGGAGCTGCAGGCTAAAAAGGTGAGGCGCTGAATGCTGAAAAGGTGAGGAGCTGAAGGCTAAAAAGGTGAGGAGCTGAAGGCTCAAGAAGGTGAGGAGCTGAAGGCTCAAGAAGGTGAGGAGCTGAAGGCTCAAGAAGGTGAGGAGCTGAAGGCTCAAGAAGGTGAGGAGCTGAAGAGTCAAGAAGGTGAGGAGCTGAAGGCTAAAAGGGTGAGGAGATGAAGGGTAAGAAGGTGAGGAGCTGAAGGCTAAAAAGGTGAGGAGCTGAAGGGTCAAGAAGGTGAGGAGCTGAAGGCTCAAGAAGGTGAGGAGCTGGAGGGTCAAGAAGGTGAGGAGCTGAAGGCTAAAAAGGTGAGGAGCTGAAGGCTAAAAAGGTGCGGAGCTGAAGGCTCAAGAAGGTGAGGAGCTGAAGGCTAAAAAGGTGAGGAGCTGAAGGCTCAAGAAGTTGAGGAGCTGAAGGCTAAAAAGGTGAGGAGCTGAAGGCTCAAGAAGGTGAGGAGCTGAAGGCTCAAGAAGGTGAGGAGCTGAAGGCTCAAGAAGGTGAGGAGCTGAAGGCTCAAGAAGGTGAGGAGCTGAAGGCTAAAAAGGTGAGGAGCTGAAGGGTCAAGAATGTGAGGAGCTGAAGGCTAAAAAGGTGAGGAGCTGAAGGCTCAAGAAGTTGAGGAGCTGAAGGCTAAAAAGGTGAGGAGCTGAATGCTGAAAAGGTGAGGAGCTGAAGGCTAAAAAGGTGAGGAGCTGAAGGGTCAAGAAGGTGAGGAGCTGCAGGCTAAAAAGGTGAGGCGCTGAATGCTGAAAAGGTGAGGAGCTGAAGGCTAAAAAGGTGAGGAGCTGAAGGGTCAAGAAGGTGAGGAGCTGAAGGCTAAAAAGGTGAGGAGCTGAAGGCTCAAGAAGTTGAGGAGCTGAAGGCTAAAAAGGTGAGGGAGCTGAAGGCTCAAGAAGTTGAGGAGCTGAAGGCTAAAAAGGTGAGGAGCTGAATGCTGAAAAGGTGAGGAGCTGAAGGCTAAAAAGGTGAGGAGCTGAAGGGTCAAGAAGGTGAGGAGCTGCAGGCTAAAAAGGTGAGGCGCTGAATGCTGAAAAGGTGAGGAGCTGAAGGCTAAAAAGGTGAGGAGCTGAAGGCTCAAGAAGGTGAGGAGCTGAAGGCTCAAGAAGGTGAGGAGCTGAAGGCTAAAAAGGTGAGGAGCTGAATGCTGAAAAGGTGAGGAGCTGAAGGCTAAAAAGGTGAGGAGCTGAAGGGTCAAGAATGTGAGGAGCTGAAGGCTAAAAAGGTGAGGAGCTGAAGGCTCAAGAAGTTGAGGAGCTGAAGGCTAAAAAGGTGAGGGAGCTGAAGGCTCAAGAAGTTGAGGAGCTGAAGGCTAAAAAGGTGAGGAGCTGAATGCTGAAAAGGTGAGGAGCTGAAGGCTAAAAAGGTGAGGAGCTGAAGGCTCAAGAAGGTGAGGAGCTGAAGGCTCAAGAAGGTGAGGAGCTGAAGGCTAAAAAGGTGAGGAGCTGAATGCTGAAAAGGTGAGGAGCTGAAGGCTAAAAAGGTGAGGAGCTGAAGGCTAAAAAGATGAGGAGCTGAAGGGTCAAGAAGGTGAGGAGCTGCAGGCTAAAAAGGTGAGGCGCTGAATGCTGAAAAGGTGAGGAGCTGAAGGCTAAAAAGGTGAGGAGCTGAAGGCTCAAGAAGGTGAGGAGCTGAAGGCTCAAGAAGGTGAGGAGCTGAAGGCTAAAAAGGTGAGGAGCTGAATGCTGAAAAGGTGAGGAGCTGAAGGCTAAAAAGGTGAGGAGCTGAAGGCTCAAGAAGGTGAGGAGCTGAAGGGTAAAAAGGTGAGGAGCTGAAGGCTAAAAAGGTGAGGCGCTGAATGCTGAAAAGGTGAGGAGCTGAAGGCTAAAAAGGTGAGGAGCTGAAGGCTCAAGAAGGTGAGGAGCTGAAATCTAAAAAGGTGAGGAGCTGAAGGCTCAAGAAGGTGAGGAGCTGAAGAGTCAAGAAGGTGAGGAGCTGAAGGCTAAAAGGGTGAGGAGATGAAGGGTAAGAAGGTGAGGAGCTGAAGGCTAAAAAGGTGAGGAGCTGAAGGGTCAAGAAGGTGAGGAGCTGAAGGCTCAAGAAGGTGAGGAGCTGGAGGGTCAAGAATGTGAGGAGCTGAAGGCTCAAGAAGGTGAGGAGCCGAAGGCTAAAAAGGTGAGGAGCTGAAGGCTAAAAAGGTGCGGAGCTGAAGGCTCAAGAAGGTGAGGAGCTGAAGGCTAAAAAGGTGAGGAGCTGAAGGCTCAAGAAGTTGAGGAGCTGAAGGCTAAAAAGGTGAGGAGCTGAAGGCTCAAGAAGGTGAGGAGCTGAAGGGTCAAGAAGGTGAGGAGCTGAAGGCTAAAAGGGTGAGGAGCTGAAGGCTCAAGAAGGTGAGGAGCTGAAGGCTAAAAAGGTGAGGAGCTGAAGGCTCAAGAAGGCGAGGAGCTGAAGGCTAAAAAGGTGAGGAGCTGAAGGCTCAAGAAGTTGAGGAGCTGAAGGCTGAAAAGGTGAGGAGCTGAAGGCTCAAGAAGGTGAGGAGCTGAAGGCTAAAAAGGTGAGGAGCTGAAGGGTCAAGAAGGTGAGGAGCTGAAGGCTCAAGAAGGTGAGGAGCTGAAGGCTAAAAAGGTGAGGAGCTGAAGGCTAAAAAGGTGAGGAGCTGAAGGCTCAAGAAGGTGAGGAGCTGAAGGGTCAAGAAGTTGAGGAGCTGAAGGCTAAAAAGGTGAGGAGCTGAAGGCTAAAAAGGTGAGGGAGCTGAAGGCTCAAGAAGTTGAGGAGCTGAAGGCTAAAAAGGTGAGGAGCTGAATGCTGAAAAGGTGAGGAGCTGAAGGCTAAAAAGGTGAGGAGCTGAAGGGTCAAGAAGGTGAGGAGCTGCAGGCTAAAAAGGTGAGGCGCTGAATGCTGAAAAGGTGAGGAGCTGAAGGCTAAAAAGGTGAGGAGCTGAAGGCTCAAGAAGGTGAGGAGCTGAAGGCTCAAGAAGGTGAGGAGCTGAAGGCTCAAGAAGGTGAGGAGCTGAAGGCTCAAGAAGGTGAGGAGCTGAAGGCTAAAAAGGTGAGGAGCTGAATGCTGAAACGGTGAAGAGCTGAAGGCTAAAAAGGTGAGGAGCTGAAGGGTCAAGAATGTGAGGAGCTGAAGGCTAAAAAGGTGAGGAGCTGAAGGCTCAAGAAGGTGAGGAGCTGAAGGGTCAAGAAGTTGAGGAGCTGAAGGCTAAAAAGGTGAGGGAGCTGAAGGCTCAAGAAGTTGAGGAGCTGAAGGCTAAAAAGGTGAGGAGCTGAATGCTGAAAAGGTGAGGAGCTGAAGGCTAAAAAGGTGAGGAGCTGAAGGCTCAAGAAGTTGAGGAGCTGAAGGCTAAAAAGGTGAGGAGCTGAAGGCTAAAAAGGTGAGGCGCTGAATGCTGAAAAGGTGAGGAGCTGAAGGCTAAAAAGGTGAGGAGCTGAAGGCTCAAGAAGGTGAGGAGCTGAAGTCTAAAAAGGTGAGGAGCTGAAGGCTCAAGAAGGTGAGGAGCTGAAGAGTCAAGAAGGTGAGGAGCTGAAGGCTAAAAGGGTGAGGAGATGAAGGCTAAAAAGGTGAGGAGCTGAAGGCTAAAAAGGTGAGGAGCTGAAGGCTCAAGAAGGTGAGGAGCTGAAGGCTCAAGAAGGTGAGGAGCTGGAGGGTCAAGAATGTGAGGAGCTGAAGGCTCAAGAAGGTGAGGAGCTGAAGGCTCAAGAAGGTGAGGAGCTGAAGGCTCAAGAAGGTGAGGAGCTGAAGGCTAAAAAGGTGAGGAGCTGAAGGGTCAAGAAGTTGAGGAGCTGAAGGGTCAAGAATGTGAGGAGCTGAAGGGTAAAAAGGAGAGGAGCTGAAGGCTAAAAAGGTGAGGAGCTGAAGTCTAAAAAGGTGAGGAGCTGAAGTCTAAAAAGGTGAGGAGCTGAAGGCTCAAGAAGGTGAGGAGCTGAAGGGTCAAGAAGGTGAGGAGCTGAAGGCTAAAAAGGTGAGGAGCTGAAGGCTCAAGAAGGTGAGGAGCTGAAGGGTCAAGAAGGTGAGGAGCTGAAGGCTAAAAGGGTGAGGAGCTGAAGGCTCAAGAAGGTGAGGAGCTGAAGGCTAAAAAGGTGAGGAGCTTAAGGCTAAAAAGGTGAGGAGCTGAAGGCTAAAAAGATGAGGAACTGAAGGGTCAAGAAGGTGAGGAGCTGAAGGCTCAAGAAGGTGAGGAGCTGAAGGGTCAAGAAGGTGAGGAGCTGAAGGCTAAAAAGGTGAGGAGCTGAAGGCTCAAGAAGGTGAGGAGCTGAAGGGTCAAGAAGGTGAGGAGCTGAAGGCTAAAAAGGTGAGGAGCTGAAGGCTCAAGAAGGTGAGGAGCTGAAGGGTCAAGAAGGTGAGGAGCTGAAGGCTAAAAGGGTGAGGAGCTGAAGGCTCAAGAAGGTGAGGAGCTGAAGGCTAAAAAGGTGAGGAGCTGAAGGCTCAAGAAGGCGAGGAGCTGAAGGCTAAAAAGGTGAGGAGCTGAAGGCTCAAGAAGTTGAGGAGCTGAAGGCTGAAAAGGTGAGGAGCTGAAGGCTCAAGAAGGTGAGGAGCTGAAGGCTAAAAAGGTGAGGAGCTGAAGGGTCAAGAAGGTGAGGAGCTGAAGGCTAAAAAGGTGAGGAGCTGAATGCTGAAAAGGTGAGGAGCTGAAGGCTAAAAAGGTGAGGAGCTGAAGGCTCAAGAAGGTGAGGAGCTATAGGGTAAAAAGGTGAGGAGCTGAAGGCTAAAAAGGTGAGGCGCTGAATGCTGAAAAGGTGAGGAGCTGAAGGCTAAAAAGGTGAGGAGCTGAAGGCTCAAGAAGGTGAGGAGCTGAAATCTAAAAAGGTGAGGAGCTGAAGGCTCAAGAAGGTGAGGAGCTGAAGAGTCAAGAAGGTGAGGAGCTGAAGGCTAAAAGGGTGAGGAGATGAAGGGTAAGAAGGTGAGGAGCTGAAGGCTAAAAAGGTGAGGAGCTGAAGGGTCAAGAAGGTGAGGAGCTGAAGGCTCAAGAAGGTGAGGAGCTGGAGGGTCAAGAAGGTGAGGAGCTGAAGGCTAAAAAGGTGAGGAGCTGAAGGCTAAAAAGGTGAGGAGCTGAAGGCTAAAAAGGTGCGGAGCTGAAGGCTCAAGAAGGTGAGGAGCTGAAGGCTAAAAAGGTGAGGAGCTGAAGGCTCAAGAAGTTGAGGAGCTGAAGGCTAAAAAGGTGAGGAGCTGAAGGCTCAAGAAGGTGAGGAGCTGAAGGCTCAAGAAGGTGAGGAGCTGAAGGCTCAAGAAGGTGAGGAGCTGAAGGCTCAAGAAGGTGAGGAGCTGAAGGCTAAAAAGGTGAGGAGCTGAAGGGTCAAGAATGTGAGGAGCTGAAGGCTAAAAAGGTGAGGAGCTGAAGGCTCAAGAAGTTGAGGAGCTGAAGGCTAAAAAGGTGAGGAGCTGAATGCTGAAAAGGTGAGGAGCTGAAGGCTAAAAAGGTGAGGAGCTGAAGGGTCAAGAAGGTGAGGAGCTGCAGGCTAAAAAGGTGAGGCGCTGAATGCTGAAAAGGTGAGGAGCTGAAGGCTAAAAAGGTGAGGAGCTGAAGGCTCAAGAAGGTGAGGAGCTGAAGGCTCAAGAAGGTGAGGAGCTGAAGGCTAAAAAGGTGAGGAGCTGAAGGCTAAAAAGGTGCGGAGCTGAAGGCTCAAGAAGGTGAGGAGCTGAAGGCTAAAAAGGTGAGGAGCTGAAGGCTCAAGAAGTTGAGGAGCTGAAGGCTAAAAAGGTGAGGAGCTGAAGGCTCAAGAAGGTGAGGAGCTGAAGGCTCAAGAAGGTGAGGAGCTGAAGGCTCAAGAAGGTGAGGAGCTGAAGGCTCAAGAAGGTGAGGAGCTGAAGGCTAAAAAGGTGAGGAGCTGAAGGGTCAAGAATGTGAGGAGCTGAAGGCTAAAAAGGTGAGGAGCTGAAGGCTCAAGAAGTTGAGGAGCTGAAGGCTAAAAAGGTGAGGAGCTGAATGCTGAAAAGGTGAGGAGCTGAAGGCTAAAAAGGTGAGGAGCTGAAGGGTCAAGAAGGTGAGGAGCTGCAGGCTAAAAAGGTGAGGCGCTGAATGCTGAAAAGGTGAGGAGCTGAAGGCTAAAAAGGTGAGGAGCTGAAGGGTCAAGAAGGTGAGGAGCTGAAGGCTAAAAAGGTGAGGAGCTGAAGGCTCAAGAAGGTGAGGAGCTGAAGGGTCAAGAAGGTGAGGAGCTGAAGGCTAAAAAGGTGAGGAGCTGAAGGCTCAAGAAGGTGAGGAGCTGAAGGGTCAAGAAGGTGAGGAGCTGAAGGCTAAAAGGGTGAGGAGCTGAAGGCTCAAGAAGGTGAGGAGCTGAAGGCTAAAAAGGTGAGGAGCTGAAGGCTCAAGAAGGCGAGGAGCTGAAGGCTAAAAAGGTGAGGAGCTGAAGGCTCAAGAAGTTGAGGAGCTGAAGGCTGAAAAGGTGAGGAGCTGAAGGCTCAAGAAGGTGAGGAGCTGAAGGCTAAAAAGGTGAGGAGCTGAAGGGTCAAGAAGGTGAGGAGCTGAAGGCTAAAAAGGTGAGGAGCTGAATGCTGAAAAGGTGAGGAGCTGAAGGCTAAAAAGGTGAGGAGCTGAAGGCTCAAGAAGGTGAGGAGCTATAGGGTAAAAAGGTGAGGAGCTGAAGGCTAAAAAGGTGAGGCGCTGAATGCTGAAAAGGTGAGGAGCTGAAGGCTAAAAAGGTGAGGAGCTGAAGGCTCAAGAAGGTGAGGAGCTGAAATCTAAAAAGGTGAGGAGCTGAAGGCTCAAGAAGGTGAGGAGCTGAAGAGTCAAGAAGGTGAGGAGCTGAAGGCTAAAAGGGTGAGGAGATGAAGGGTAAGAAGGTGAGGAGCTGAAGGCTAAAAAGGTGAGGAGCTGAAGGGTCAAGAAGGTGAGGAGCTGAAGGCTCAAGAAGGTGAGGAGCTGGAGGGTCAAGAAGGTGAGGAGCTGAAGGCTAAAAAGGTGAGGAGCTGAAGGCTAAAAAGGTGAGGAGCTGAAGGCTAAAAAGGTGCGGAGCTGAAGGCTCAAGAAGGTGAGGAGCTGAAGGCTAAAAAGGTGAGGAGCTGAAGGCTCAAGAAGTTGAGGAGCTGAAGGCTAAAAAGGTGAGGAGCTGAAGGCTCAAGAAGGTGAGGAGCTGAAGGCTCAAGAAGGTGAGGAGCTGAAGGCTCAAGAAGGTGAGGAGCTGAAGGCTCAAGAAGGTGAGGAGCTGAAGGCTAAAAAGGTGAGGAGCTGAAGGGTCAAGAATGTGAGGAGCTGAAGGCTAAAAAGGTGAGGAGCTGAAGGCTCAAGAAGTTGAGGAGCTGAAGGCTAAAAAGGTGAGGAGCTGAATGCTGAAAAGGTGAGGAGCTGAAGGCTAAAAAGGTGAGGAGCTGAAGGGTCAAGAAGGTGAGGAGCTGCAGGCTAAAAAGGTGAGGCGCTGAATGCTGAAAAGGTGAGGAGCTGAAGGCTAAAAAGGTGAGGAGCTGAAGGCTCAAGAAGGTGAGGAGCTGAAGGCTCAAGAAGGTGAGGAGCTGAAGGCTAAAAAGGTGAGGAGCTGAAGGCTAAAAAGGTGCGGAGCTGAAGGCTCAAGAAGGTGAGGAGCTGAAGGCTAAAAAGGTGAGGAGCTGAAGGCTCAAGAAGTTGAGGAGCTGAAGGCTAAAAAGGTGAGGAGCTGAAGGCTCAAGAAGGTGAGGAGCTGAAGGCTCAAGAAGGTGAGGAGCTGAAGGCTCAAGAAGGTGAGGAGCTGAAGGCTCAAGAAGGTGAGGAGCTGAAGGCTAAAAAGGTGAGGAGCTGAAGGGTCAAGAATGTGAGGAGCTGAAGGCTAAAAAGGTGAGGAGCTGAAGGCTCAAG
The DNA here is from genome assembly GCF_963422515.1 of Blennius ocellaris. Taxonomy (NCBI): domain Eukaryota; kingdom Metazoa; phylum Chordata; class Actinopteri; order Blenniiformes; family Blenniidae; genus Blennius; species Blennius ocellaris. The sequence goes on along the minus strand of NC_137652.1, from coordinate 33,989,701 downwards.
AAGTTGAGGAGCTGAAGGCTAAAAAGGTGAGGAGCTGAATGCTGAAAAGGTGAGGAGCTGAAGGCTAAAAAGGTGAGGAGCTGAAGGGTCAAGAAGGTGAGGAGCTGCAGGCTAAAAAGGTGAGGCGCTGAATGCTGAAAAGGTGAGGAGCTGAAGGCTAAAAAGGTGAGGAGCTGAAGGGTCAAGAAGGTGAGGAGCTGAAGGCTAAAAAGGTGAGGAGCTGAAGGCTAAAAAGGTGAGGAGCTGAAGGGTCAAGAAGGTGAGGAGCTGAAGGCTCAAGAAGGTGAGGAGCTGAAGGGTCAAGAATGTGAGGAGCTGAAGGCTAAAAAGGTGAGGAGCTGAAGGCTCAAGAAGTTGAGGAGCTGAAGGCTAAAAAGGTGAGGGAGCTGAAGGCTCAAGAAGTTGAGGAGCTGAAGGCTAAAAAGGTGAGGAGCTGAATGCTGAAAAGGTGAGGAGCTGAAGGCTAAAAAGGTGAGGAGCTGAAGGCTCAAGAAGGTGAGGAGCTGAAGGCTCAAGAAGGTGAGGAGCTGAAGGCTAAAAAGGTGAGGAGCTGAATGCTGAAAAGGTGAGGAGCTGAAGGCTAAAAAGGTGAGGAGCTGAAGGCTAAAAAGATGAGGAGCTGAAGGGTCAAGAAGGTGAGGAGCTGCAGGCTAAAAAGGTGAGGCGCTGAATGCTGAAAAGGTGAGGAGCTGAAGGCTAAAAAGGTGAGGAGCTGAAGGCTCAAGAAGGTGAGGAGCTGAAGGCTCAAGAAGGTGAGGAGCTGAAGGCTAAAAAGGTGAGGAGCTGAATGCTGAAAAGGTGAGGAGCTGAAGGCTAAAAAGGTGAGGAGCTGAAGGCTCAAGAAGGTGAGGAGCTGAAGGGTAAAAAGGTGAGGAGCTGAAGGCTAAAAAGGTGAGGCGCTGAATGCTGAAAAGGTGAGGAGCTGAAGGCTAAAAAGGTGAGGAGCTGAAGGCTCAAGAAGGTGAGGAGCTGAAATCTAAAAAGGTGAGGAGCTGAAGGCTCAAGAAGGTGAGGAGCTGAAGAGTCAAGAAGGTGAGGAGCTGAAGGCTAAAAGGGTGAGGAGATGAAGGGTAAGAAGGTGAGGAGCTGAAGGCTAAAAAGGTGAGGAGCTGAAGGGTCAAGAAGGTGAGGAGCTGAAGGCTCAAGAAGGTGAGGAGCTGGAGGGTCAAGAATGTGAGGAGCTGAAGGCTCAAGAAGGTGAGGAGCCGAAGGCTAAAAAGGTGAGGAGCTGAAGGCTAAAAAGGTGCGGAGCTGAAGGCTCAAGAAGGTGAGGAGCTGAAGGCTAAAAAGGTGAGGAGCTGAAGGCTCAAGAAGTTGAGGAGCTGAAGGCTAAAAAGGTGAGGAGCTGAAGGCTCAAGAAGGTGAGGAGCTGAAGGGTCAAGAAGGTGAGGAGCTGAAGGCTAAAAGGGTGAGGAGCTGAAGGCTCAAGAAGGTGAGGAGCTGAAGGCTAAAAAGGTGAGGAGCTGAAGGCTCAAGAAGGCGAGGAGCTGAAGGCTAAAAAGGTGAGGAGCTGAAGGCTCAAGAAGTTGAGGAGCTGAAGGCTGAAAAGGTGAGGAGCTGAAGGCTCAAGAAGGTGAGGAGCTGAAGGCTAAAAAGGTGAGGAGCTGAAGGGTCAAGAAGGTGAGGAGCTGAAGGCTCAAGAAGGTGAGGAGCTGAAGGCTAAAAAGGTGAGGAGCTGAAGGCTAAAAAGGTGAGGAGCTGAAGGCTAAAAAGGTGAGGAGCTGAAGGCTCAAGAAGGTGAGGAGCTGAAGGGTCAAGAAGTTGAGGAGCTGAAGGCTAAAAAGGTGAGGAGCTGAAGGCTAAAAAGGTGAGGGAGCTGAAGGCTCAAGAAGTTGAGGAGCTGAAGGCTAAAAAGGTGAGGAGCTGAATGCTGAAAAGGTGAGGAGCTGAAGGCTAAAAAGGTGAGGAGCTGAAGGGTCAAGAAGGTGAGGAGCTGCAGGCTAAAAAGGTGAGGCGCTGAATGCTGAAAAGGTGAGGAGCTGAAGGCTAAAAAGGTGAGGAGCTGAAGGCTCAAGAAGGTGAGGAGCTGAAGGCTCAAGAAGGTGAGGAGCTGAAGGCTCAAGAAGGTGAGGAGCTGAAGGCTCAAGAAGGTGAGGAGCTGAAGAGTCAAGAAGGTGAGGAGCTGAAGGCTAAAAGGGTGAGGAGATGAAGGGTAAGAAGGTGAGGAGCTGAAGGCTAAAAAGGTGAGGAGCTGAAGGGTCAAGAAGGTGAGGAGCTGAAGGCTCAAGAAGGTGAGGAGCTGGAGGGTCAAGAAGGTGAGGAGCTGAAGGCTAAAAAGGTGAGGAGCTGAAGGCTAAAAAGGTGCGGAGCTGAAGGCTCAAGAAGGTGAGGAGCTGAAGGCTAAAAAGGTGAGGAGCTGAAGGCTCAAGAAGTTGAGGAGCTGAAGGCTAAAAAGGTGAGGAGCTGAAGGCTCAAGAAGGTGAGGAGCTGAAGGCTCAAGAAGGTGAGGAGCTGAAGGCTCAAGAAGGTGAGGAGCTGAAGGCTCAAGAAGGTGAGGAGCTGAAGGCTAAAAAGGTGAGGAGCTGAAGGGTCAAGAATGTGAGGAGCTGAAGGCTAAAAAGGTGAGGAGCTGAAGGCTCAAGAAGTTGAGGAGCTGAAGGCTAAAAAGGTGAGGAGCTGAATGCTGAAAAGGTGAGGAGCTGAAGGCTAAAAAGGTGAGGAGCTGAAGGGTCAAGAAGGTGAGGAGCTGCAGGCTAAAAAGGTGAGGCGCTGAATGCTGAAAAGGTGAGGAGCTGAAGGCTAAAAAGGTGAGGAGCTGAAGGGTCAAGAAGGTGAGGAGCTGAAGGCTAAAAAGGTGAGGAGCTGAAGGCTCAAGAAGTTGAGGAGCTGAAGGCTAAAAAGGTGAGGGAGCTGAAGGCTCAAGAAGTTGAGGAGCTGAAGGCTAAAAAGGTGAGGAGCTGAATGCTGAAAAGGTGAGGAGCTGAAGGCTAAAAAGGTGAGGAGCTGAAGGGTCAAGAAGGTGAGGAGCTGCAGGCTAAAAAGGTGAGGCGCTGAATGCTGAAAAGGTGAGGAGCTGAAGGCTAAAAAGGTGAGGAGCTGAAGGCTCAAGAAGGTGAGGAGCTGAAGGCTCAAGAAGGTGAGGAGCTGAAGGCTAAAAAGGTGAGGAGCTGAATGCTGAAAAGGTGAGGAGCTGAAGGCTAAAAAGGTGAGGAGCTGAAGGGTCAAGAATGTGAGGAGCTGAAGGCTAAAAAGGTGAGGAGCTGAAGGCTCAAGAAGTTGAGGAGCTGAAGGCTAAAAAGGTGAGGGAGCTGAAGGCTCAAGAAGTTGAGGAGCTGAAGGCTAAAAAGGTGAGGAGCTGAATGCTGAAAAGGTGAGGAGCTGAAGGCTAAAAAGGTGAGGAGCTGAAGGCTCAAGAAGGTGAGGAGCTGAAGGCTCAAGAAGGTGAGGAGCTGAAGGCTAAAAAGGTGAGGAGCTGAATGCTGAAAAGGTGAGGAGCTGAAGGCTAAAAAGGTGAGGAGCTGAAGGCTAAAAAGATGAGGAGCTGAAGGGTCAAGAAGGTGAGGAGCTGCAGGCTAAAAAGGTGAGGCGCTGAATGCTGAAAAGGTGAGGAGCTGAAGGCTAAAAAGGTGAGGAGCTGAAGGCTCAAGAAGGTGAGGAGCTGAAGGCTCAAGAAGGTGAGGAGCTGAAGGCTAAAAAGGTGAGGAGCTGAATGCTGAAAAGGTGAGGAGCTGAAGGCTAAAAAGGTGAGGAGCTGAAGGCTCAAGAAGGTGAGGAGCTGAAGGGTAAAAAGGTGAGGAGCTGAAGGCTAAAAAGGTGAGGCGCTGAATGCTGAAAAGGTGAGGAGCTGAAGGCTAAAAAGGTGAGGAGCTGAAGGCTCAAGAAGGTGAGGAGCTGAAATCTAAAAAGGTGAGGAGCTGAAGGCTCAAGAAGGTGAGGAGCTGAAGAGTCAAGAAGGTGAGGAGCTGAAGGCTAAAAGGGTGAGGAGATGAAGGGTAAGAAGGTGAGGAGCTGAAGGCTAAAAAGGTGAGGAGCTGAAGGGTCAAGAAGGTGAGGAGCTGAAGGCTCAAGAAGGTGAGGAGCTGGAGGGTCAAGAATGTGAGGAGCTGAAGGCTCAAGAAGGTGAGGAGCCGAAGGCTAAAAAGGTGAGGAGCTGAAGGCTAAAAAGGTGCGGAGCTGAAGGCTCAAGAAGGTGAGGAGCTGAAGGCTAAAAAGGTGAGGAGCTGAAGGCTCAAGAAGTTGAGGAGCTGAAGGCTAAAAAGGTGAGGAGCTGAAGGCTCAAGAAGGTGAGGAGCTGAAGGGTCAAGAAGGTGAGGAGCTGAAGGCTAAAAGGGTGAGGAGCTGAAGGCTCAAGAAGGTGAGGAGCTGAAGGCTAAAAAGGTGAGGAGCTGAAGGCTCAAGAAGGCGAGGAGCTGAAGGCTAAAAAGGTGAGGAGCTGAAGGCTCAAGAAGTTGAGGAGCTGAAGGCTGAAAAGGTGAGGAGCTGAAGGCTCAAGAAGGTGAGGAGCTGAAGGCTAAAAAGGTGAGGAGCTGAAGGGTCAAGAAGGTGAGGAGCTGAAGGCTCAAGAAGGTGAGGAGCTGAAGGCTAAAAAGGTGAGGAGCTGAAGGCTAAAAAGGTGAGGAGCTGAAGGCTCAAGAAGGTGAGGAGCTGAAGGGTCAAGAAGTTGAGGAGCTGAAGGCTAAAAAGGTGAGGAGCTGAAGGCTAAAAAGGTGAGGGAGCTGAAGGCTCAAGAAGTTGAGGAGCTGAAGGCTAAAAAGGTGAGGAGCTGAATGCTGAAAAGGTGAGGAGCTGAAGGCTAAAAAGGTGAGGAGCTGAAGGGTCAAGAAGGTGAGGAGCTGCAGGCTAAAAAGGTGAGGCGCTGAATGCTGAAAAGGTGAGGAGCTGAAGGCTAAAAAGGTGAGGAGCTGAAGGCTCAAGAAGGTGAGGAGCTGAAGGCTCAAGAAGGTGAGGAGCTGAAGGCTCAAGAAGGTGAGGAGCTGAAGGCTCAAGAAGGTGAGGAGCTGAAGGCTAAAAAGGTGAGGAGCTGAATGCTGAAACGGTGAAGAGCTGAAGGCTAAAAAGGTGAGGAGCTGAAGGGTCAAGAATGTGAGGAGCTGAAGGCTAAAAAGGTGAGGAGCTGAAGGCTCAAGAAGGTGAGGAGCTGAAGGGTCAAGAAGTTGAGGAGCTGAAGGCTAAAAAGGTGAGGGAGCTGAAGGCTCAAGAAGTTGAGGAGCTGAAGGCTAAAAAGGTGAGGAGCTGAATGCTGAAAAGGTGAGGAGCTGAAGGCTAAAAAGGTGAGGAGCTGAAGGCTCAAGAAGTTGAGGAGCTGAAGGCTAAAAAGGTGAGGAGCTGAAGGCTAAAAAGGTGAGGCGCTGAATGCTGAAAAGGTGAGGAGCTGAAGGCTAAAAAGGTGAGGAGCTGAAGGCTCAAGAAGGTGAGGAGCTGAAGTCTAAAAAGGTGAGGAGCTGAAGGCTCAAGAAGGTGAGGAGCTGAAGAGTCAAGAAGGTGAGGAGCTGAAGGCTAAAAGGGTGAGGAGATGAAGGCTAAAAAGGTGAGGAGCTGAAGGCTAAAAAGGTGAGGAGCTGAAGGCTCAAGAAGGTGAGGAGCTGAAGGCTCAAGAAGGTGAGGAGCTGGAGGGTCAAGAATGTGAGGAGCTGAAGGCTCAAGAAGGTGAGGAGCTGAAGGCTCAAGAAGGTGAGGAGCTGAAGGCTCAAGAAGGTGAGGAGCTGAAGGCTAAAAAGGTGAGGAGCTGAAGGGTCAAGAAGTTGAGGAGCTGAAGGGTCAAGAATGTGAGGAGCTGAAGGGTAAAAAGGAGAGGAGCTGAAGGCTAAAAAGGTGAGGAGCTGAAGTCTAAAAAGGTGAGGAGCTGAAGTCTAAAAAGGTGAGGAGCTGAAGGCTCAAGAAGGTGAGGAGCTGAAGGGTCAAGAAGGTGAGGAGCTGAAGGCTAAAAAGGTGAGGAGCTGAAGGCTCAAGAAGGTGAGGAGCTGAAGGGTCAAGAAGGTGAGGAGCTGAAGGCTAAAAGGGTGAGGAGCTGAAGGCTCAAGAAGGTGAGGAGCTGAAGGCTAAAAAGGTGAGGAGCTTAAGGCTAAAAAGGTGAGGAGCTGAAGGCTAAAAAGATGAGGAACTGAAGGGTCAAGAAGGTGAGGAGCTGAAGGCTCAAGAAGGTGAGGAGCTGAAGGGTCAAGAAGGTGAGGAGCTGAAGGCTAAAAAGGTGAGGAGCTGAAGGCTCAAGAAGGTGAGGAGCTGAAGGGTCAAGAAGGTGAGGAGCTGAAGGCTAAAAAGGTGAGGAGCTGAAGGCTCAAGAAGGTGAGGAGCTGAAGGGTCAAGAAGGTGAGGAGCTGAAGGCTAAAAGGGTGAGGAGCTGAAGGCTCAAGAAGGTGAGGAGCTGAAGGCTAAAAAGGTGAGGAGCTGAAGGCTCAAGAAGGCGAGGAGCTGAAGGCTAAAAAGGTGAGGAGCTGAAGGCTCAAGAAGTTGAGGAGCTGAAGGCTGAAAAGGTGAGGAGCTGAAGGCTCAAGAAGGTGAGGAGCTGAAGGCTAAAAAGGTGAGGAGCTGAAGGGTCAAGAAGGTGAGGAGCTGAAGGCTAAAAAGGTGAGGAGCTGAATGCTGAAAAGGTGAGGAGCTGAAGGCTAAAAAGGTGAGGAGCTGAAGGCTCAAGAAGGTGAGGAGCTATAGGGTAAAAAGGTGAGGAGCTGAAGGCTAAAAAGGTGAGGCGCTGAATGCTGAAAAGGTGAGGAGCTGAAGGCTAAAAAGGTGAGGAGCTGAAGGCTCAAGAAGGTGAGGAGCTGAAATCTAAAAAGGTGAGGAGCTGAAGGCTCAAGAAGGTGAGGAGCTGAAGAGTCAAGAAGGTGAGGAGCTGAAGGCTAAAAGGGTGAGGAGATGAAGGGTAAGAAGGTGAGGAGCTGAAGGCTAAAAAGGTGAGGAGCTGAAGGGTCAAGAAGGTGAGGAGCTGAAGGCTCAAGAAGGTGAGGAGCTGGAGGGTCAAGAAGGTGAGGAGCTGAAGGCTAAAAAGGTGAGGAGCTGAAGGCTAAAAAGGTGAGGAGCTGAAGGCTAAAAAGGTGCGGAGCTGAAGGCTCAAGAAGGTGAGGAGCTGAAGGCTAAAAAGGTGAGGAGCTGAAGGCTCAAGAAGTTGAGGAGCTGAAGGCTAAAAAGGTGAGGAGCTGAAGGCTCAAGAAGGTGAGGAGCTGAAGGCTCAAGAAGGTGAGGAGCTGAAGGCTCAAGAAGGTGAGGAGCTGAAGGCTCAAGAAGGTGAGGAGCTGAAGGCTCAAGAAGGTGAGGAGCTGAAGGCTAAAAAGGTGAGGAGCTGAAGGGTCAAGAATGTGAGGAGCTGAAGGCTAAAAAGGTGAGGAGCTGAAGGCTCAAGAAGTTGAGGAGCTGAAGGCTAAAAAGGTGAGGGAGCTGAAGGCTCAAGAAGGTGAGGAGCTGAAGGCTCAAGAAGGTGAGGAGCTGAAGGCTCAAGAAGGTGAGGAGCTGAAGGCTAAAAAGGTGAGGAGCTGAAGGGTCAAGAATGTGAGGAGCTGAAGGCTAAAAAGGTGAGGAGCTGAAGGCTCAAGAAGTTGAGGAGCTGAAGGCTAAAAAGGTGAGGGAGCTGAAGGCTCAAGAAGTTGAGGAGCTGAAGGCTAAAAAGGTGAGGAGCTGAATGCTGAAAAGGTGAGGAGCTGAAGGCTAAAAAGGTGAGGAGCTGAAGGGTCAAGAAGGTGAGGAGCTGCAGGCTAAAAAGGTGAGGCGCTGAATGCTGAAAAGGTGAGGAGCTGAAGGCTAAAAAGGTGAGGAGCTGAAGGCTCAAGAAGGTGAGGAGCTGAAGGCTCAAGAAGGTGAGGAGCTGAAGGCTAAAAAGGTGAGGAGCTGAATGCTGAAAAGGTGAGGAGCTGAAGGCTAAAAAGGTGAGGAGCTGAAGGCTCAAGAAGGTGAGGAGCTGAAGGGTAAAAAGGTGAGGAGCTGAAGGCTAAAAAGGTGAGGCGCTGAATGCTGAAAAGGTGAGGAGCTGAAGGCTAAAAAGGTGAGGAGCTGAAGGTTCAAGAAGGTGAGGAGCTGAAGGCTAAAAGGGTGAGGAGATGAAGGGTAAGAAGGTGAGGAGCTGAAGGCTAAAAAGGTGAGGAGCTGAAGGGTCAAGAAGGTGAGGAGCTGAAGGCTCAAGAAGGTGAGGAGCTGGAGGGTCAAGAATGTGAGGAGCTGAAGGCTCAAGAAGGTGAGGAGCCGAAGGCTAAAAAGGTGAGGAGCTGAAGGCTAAAAAGGTGCGGAGCTGAAGGCTCAAGAAGGTGAGGAGCTGAAGGCTAAAAAGGTGAGGAGCTGAAGGCTCAAGAAGTTGAGGAGCTGAAGGCTAAAAAGGTGAGGAGCTGAAGGCTCAAGAAGGTGAGGAGCTGAAGGGTCAAGAAGGTGAGGAGCTGAAGGCTAAAAGGGTGAGGAGCTGAAGGCTCAAGAAGGTGAGGAGCTGAAGGCTAAAAAGGTGAGGAGCTGAAGGCTCAAGAAGGCGAGGAGCTGAAGGCTAAAAAGGTGAGGAGCTGAAGGCTCAAGAAGTTGAGGAGCTGAAGGCTGAAAAGGTGAGGAGCTGAAGGCTCAAGAAGGTGAGGAGCTGAAGGCTAAAAAGGTGAGGAGCTGAAGGGTCAAGAAGGTGAGGAGCTGAAGGCTCAAGAAGGTGAGGAGCTGAAGGCTAAAAAGGTGAGGAGCTGAAGGCTAAAAAGGTGAGGAGCTGAAGGCTAAAAAGGTGAGGAGCTGAAGGCTCAAGAAGGTGAGGAGCTGAAGGGTCAAGAAGTTGAGGAGCTGAAGGCTAAAAAGGTGAGGAGCTGAAGGCTAAAAAGGTGAGGGAGCTGAAGGCTCAAGAAGTTGAGGAGCTGAAGGCTAAAAAGGTGAGGAGCTGAATGCTGAAAAGGTGAGGAGCTGAAGGCTAAAAAGGTGAGGAGCTGAAGGGTCAAGAAGGTGAGGAGCTGCAGGCTAAAAAGGTGAGGCGCTGAATGCTGAAAAGGTGAGGAGCTGAAGGCTAAAAAGGTGAGGAGCTGAAGGCTCAAGAAGGTGAGGAGCTGAAGGCTCAAGAAGGTGAGGAGCTGAAGGCTCAAGAAGGTGAGGAGCTGAAGGCTCAAGAAGGTGAGGAGCTGAAGGCTAAAAAGGTGAGGAGCTGAAGGGTCAAGAATGTGAGGAGCTGAAGGCTAAAAAGGTGAGGAGCTGAAGGCTCAAGAAGTTGAGGAGCTGAAGGCTAAAAAGGTGAGGGAGCTGAAGGCTCAAGAAGTTGAGGAGCTGAAGGCTAAAAAGGTGAGGAGCTGAATGCTGAAAAGGTGAGGAGCTGAAGGCTAAAAAGGTGAGGAGCTGAAGGGTCAAGAAGGTGAGGAGCTGCAGGCTAAAAAGGTGAGGCGCTGAATGCTGAAAAGGTGAGGAGCTGAAGGCTAAAAAGGTGAGGAGCTGAAGGCTCAAGAAGGTGAGGAGCTGAAGGCTCAAGAAGGTGAGGAGCTGAAGGCTAAAAAGGTGAGGAGCTGAATGCTGAAAAGGTGAGGAGCTGAAGGCTAAAAAGGTGAGGAGCTGAAGGCTCAAGAAGGTGAGGAGCTGAAGGGTAAAAAGGTGAGGAGCTGAAGGCTAAAAAGGTGAGGCGCTGAATGCTGAAAAGGTGAGGAGCTGAAGGCTAAAAAGGTGAGGAGCTGAAGGTTCAAGAAGGTGAGGAGCTGAAATCTAAAAAGGTGAGGAGCTGAAGGCTCAAGAAGGTGAGGAGCTGAAGAGTCAAGAAGGTGAGGAGCTGAAGGCTAAAAGGGTGAGGAGATGAAGGGTAAGAAGGTGAGGAGCTGAAGGCTAAAAAGGTGAGGAGCTGAAGGGTCAAGAAGGTGAGGAGCTGAAGGCTCAAGAAGGTGAGGAGCTGGAGGGTCAAGAATGTGAGGAGCTGAAGGCTCAAGAAGGTGAGGAGCCGAAGGCTAAAAAGGTGAGGAGCTGAAGGCTAAAAAGGTGCGGAGCTGAAGGCTCAAGAAGGTGAGGAGCTGAAGGCTAAAAAGGTGAGGAGCTGAAGGCTCAAGAAGTTGAGGAGCTGAAGGCTAAAAAGGTGAGGAGCTGAAGGCTCAAGAAGGTGAGGAGCTGAAGGGTCAAGAAGGTGAGGAGCTGAAGGCTAAAAGGGTGAGGAGCTGAAGGCTCAAGAAGGTGAGGAGCTGAAGGCTAAAAAGGTGAGGAGCTGAAGGCTCAAGAAGGCGAGGAGCTGAAGGCTAAAAAGGTGAGGAGCTGAAGGCTCAAGAAGTTGAGGAGCTGAAGGCTGAAAAGGTGAGGAGCTGAAGGCTCAAGAAGGTGAGGAGCTGAAGGCTAAAAAGGTGAGGAGCTGAAGGGTCAAGAAGGTGAGGAGCTGAAGGCTCAAGAAGGTGAGGAGCTGAAGGCTAAAAAGGTGAGGAGCTGAAGGCTAAAAAGGTGAGGAGCTGAAGGCTAAAAAGGTGAGGAGCTGAAGGCTCAAGAAGGTGAGGAGCTGAAGGGTCAAGAAGTTGAGGAGCTGAAGGCTAAAAAGGTGAGGAGCTGAAGGCTAAAAAGGTGAGGGAGCTGAAGGCTCAAGAAGTTGAGGAGCTGAAGGCTAAAAAGGTGAGGAGCTGAATGCTGAAAAGGTGAGGAGCTGAAGGCTAAAAAGGTGAGGAGCTGAAGGGTCAAGAAGGTGAGGAGCTGCAGGCTAAAAAGGTGAGGCGCTGAATGCTGAAAAGGTGAGGAGCTGAAGGCTAAAAAGGTGAGGAGCTGAAGGCTCAAGAAGGTGAGGAGCTGAAGGCTCAAGAAGGTGAGGAGCTGAAGGCTAAAAAGGTGAGGAGCTGAAGGGTCAAGAAGGTGAGGAGCTGAAGGCTCAAGAAGGTGAGGAGCTGAAGGCTAAAAAGGTGAGGCGCTGAATGCTGAAAAGGTGAGGAGCTGAAGGCTAAAAAGGTGAGGAGCTGAAGGCTCAAGAAGGTGAGGAGCTGAAGTCTAAAAAGGTGAGGAGCTGAAGGCTCAAGAAGGTGAGGAGCTGAAGAGTCAAGAAGGTGAGGAGCTGAAGGCTAAAAAGGTGAGGGGCTGAAGGCTCAAGAAGTTGAGGAGCTGAAGGCTGAAAAGGTGAGGAGCTGAAGGCTCAAGAAGGTGAGGAGCTGAAGGCTAAAAAGGTGAGGAGCTGAAGGGTCAAGAAGGTGAGGAGCTGAAGGCTCAAGAAGGTGAGGAGCTGAAGGCTAAAAAGGTGAGGAGCTGAAGGCTCAAGAAGGTGAGGAGCTGAAGGCTAAAAAGGTGAGGAGCTGAAGGGTCAAGAAGGTGAGGAGCTGAAGGCTAAAAAGGTGAGGAGCTAAAGGCTCAAGAAGGTGAGGAGCTGAAGGGTAAAAAGGAGAGGAGCTGAAGGCTAAAAAGGTGAGGAGCTGAAGTCTAAAAAGGTGAGGAGCTGAAGTCTAAAAAGGTGAGGAGCTGAAGGCTCAAGAAGGTGAGGAGCTGAAGGCTCAAGAAGGTGAGGAGCTGAAGGGTCAAGAAGGTGAGGAGCTGAAGGGTAAAAAGGTGAGGAGCTGAAGGCTCAAGAAGGTGAGGAGCTTAAGGCTAAAAAGGTGAGGAGCTGAAGGCTAAAAAGATGAGGAACTGAAGGGTCAAGAAGGTGAGGAGCTGAAGGCTCAAGAAGGTGAGGAGCTGAAGGGTCAAGAAGGTGAGGAGCTGAAGGCTAAAAAGGTGAGGAGCTGAAGGCTCAAGAAGGTGAGGAGCTGAAGGGTCAAGAAGGTGAGGAGCTGAAGGCAAAAAGGTTGAGGAGCTGAAGGCTAAAAAGATGAGGAGCTGAATGGTCAAGAAGGTGAGGAGCTGAAGGCTCAAGAAGGTGAGGAGCTGAAGGCTCAAGAAGGTGAGGAGCTGAAGGCTCAAGAAGGTGAGGAGCTGAAGGCTAAAAAGGTGAGGAGCTGAAGGGTCAAGAATGTGAGGAGCTGAAGGCTAAAAAGGTGAGGAGCTGAAGGCTCAAGAAGGTGAGGAGCTGAAGGCTAAAAAGGTGAGGAGCTGAAGGCTCAAGAAGTTGAGGAGCTGAAGGCTAAAAAGGTGAGGAGCTGAATGCTGAAAAGGTGAGGAGCTGAAGGCTAAAAAGGTGAGGAGCTGAAGGGTCAAGAAGGTGAGGAGCTGAAGGCTAAAAAGGTGAGGAGCTGAAGGGTCAAGAAGTTGAGGAGCTGAAGGCTAAAAAGGTGAGGAGCTGAAGGCTAAAAAGGTGAGGAGCTGAAGGCTCAAGAAGTTGAGGAGCTGAAGGCTAAAAAGGTGAGGAGCTGAATGCTGAAAAGGTGAGGAGCTGAAGGCTAAAAAGGTGAGGAGCTGAATGCTGAAAAGGTGAGGAGCTGAAGGCTAAAAAGGTGAGGAGCTGAAGGGTCAAGAAGGTGAGGAGCTGCAGGCTAAAAAGGTGAGGCGCTGAATGCTGAAAAGGTGAGGAGCTGAAGGCTAAAAAGGTGAGGAGCTGAAGGCTCAAGAAGGTGAGGAGCTGAAGGCTCAAGAAGGTGAGGAGCTGAAGGCTAAAAAGGTGAGGAGCTGAATGCTGAAAAGGTGAGGAGCTGAAGGCTAAAAAGGTGAGGAGCTGAAGGCTCAAGAAGGTGAGGAGCTGAAGGGTAAAAAGGTGAGGAGCTGAAGGCTAAAAAGGTGAGGCGCTGAATGCTGAAAAGGTGAGGAGCTGAAGGCTAAAAAGGTGAGGAGCTGAAGGCTCAAGAAGGTGAGGAGCTGAAGTCTAAAAAGGTGAGGAGCTGAAGGCTCAAGAAGGTGAGGAGCTGAAGAGTCAAGAAGGTGAGGAGCTGAAGGCTAAAAGGGTGAGGAGATGAAGGCTAAAAAGGTGAGGAGCTGAAGGGTCAAGAAGGTGAGGAGCTGAAGGCTCAAGAAGGTGAGGAGCTGAAGGCTAAAAAGGTGAGGAGCTGAAGGCTCAAGAAGGTGAGGAGCTGAAGGCTCAAGAAGGTGAGGAGCTGAAGGCTAAAAAGGTGAGGAGCTGAAGGCTAAAAAGGTGCGGAGCTGAAGGCTCAAGAAGGTGAGGAGCTGAAGGCTAAAAAGGTGAGGAGCTGAAGGCTCAAGAAGTTGAGGAGCTGAAGGCTAAAAAGGTGAGGAGCTGAAGGCTCAAGAAGGTGAGGAGCTGAAGGCTCAAGAAGGTGAGGAGCTGAAGGCTAAAAAGGTGAGGAGCTGAAGGCTAAAAAGGTGCGGAGCTGAAGGCTCAAGAAGGTGAGGAGCTGAAGGCTAAAAAGGTGAGGAGCTGAAGGCTCAAGAAGTTGAGGAGCTGAAGGCTAAAAAGGTGAGGAGCTGAAGGCTCAAGAAGGTGAGGAGCTGAAGGCTCAAGAAGGTGAGGAGCTGAAGGGTCAAGAAGGTGAGGAGCTGAAGGCTAAAAAGGTGAGGAGCTGAAGGCTCAAGAAGGTGAGGAGCTGAAGGGTCAAGAAGGTGAGGAGCTGAAGGCTAAAAAGGTGAGGAGCTGAAGGCTCAAGAAGGTGAGGAGCTGAAGGGTCAAGAAGGTGAGGAGCTGGAGGGTCAAGAATGTGAGGAGCTGAAGGCTCAAGAAGGTGAGGAGCTGAAGGCTAAAAAGGTGAGGAGCTGAAGGCTCAAGAAGGTGAGGAGCTGAAGGCTCAAGAAGGTGAGGAGCTGAAGGCTAAAAAGGTGAGGAGCTGAAGGCTCAAGAAGGTGAGGAGCTGAAGGGTCAAGAAGATGAGGAGCTGGAGGGTCAAGAATGTGAGGAGCTGAAGGCTCAAGAAGGTGAGGAGCTGAAGGCTAAAAAGGTGAGGAGCTGAAGGCTCAAGAAGGTGAGGAGCTGAAGGCTCAAGAAGGTGAGGAGCTGAAGGCTAAAAAGGTGCGGAGCTGAAGGCTCAAGAAGGTGAGGAGCTGAAGGCTAAAAAGGTGAGGAGCTGAAGGCTCAAGAAGTTGAGGAGCTGAAGGCTAAAAAGGTGAGGAGCTGAAGGCTCAAGAAGGTGAGGAGCTGAAGGCTCAAGAAGGTGAGGAGCTGAAGGCTCAAGAAGGTGAGGAGCTGAAGTCTCAAGAAGTTGAGGAGCTGAAGGGTCAAGAATGTGAGGAGCTGAAGGGTAAAAAGGAGAGGAGCTGAAGGCTAAAAAGGTGAGGAGCTGAAGTCTAAAAAGGTGAGGAGCTGAAGTCTAAAAAGGTGAGGATCTGAAGGCTCAAGAAGGTGAGGAGCTGAAGGCTCAAGAAGGTGAGGAGCTGAAGGGTCAAGAAGGTGAGGAGCTGAAGGCTAAAAAGGTGAGGAGCTGAAGGCTCAAGAAGGTGAGGAGCTGAAGGGTCAAGAAGGTGAGGAGCTGAAGGCTAAAAAGGTGAGGAGCTGAAGGCTCAAGAAGGTGAGGAGCTGAAGGGTCAAGAAGGTGAGGAGCTGAAGGCTAAAAAGGTGAGGAGCTGAAGGCTCAAGAAGTTGAGGAGCTGAAGGCTGAAAAGGTGAGGAGCTGAAGGCTCAAGAAGGTGAGGAGCTGAAGGCTAAAAAGGTGAGGAGCTGAAGGGTCAAGAAGTTGAGGAGCTGAAGGCTAAAAAGGTGAGGAGCTGAAGGCTAAAAAGATGAGGAGCTGAAGGCTCAAGAAGTTGAGGAGCTGAAGGCTAAAAAGGTGAGGAGCTGAATGCTGAAAAGGTGAGGAGCTGAAGGCTAAAAAGGTGAGGAGCTGAAGGGTCAAGAAGGTGAGGAGCTGCAGGCTAAAAAGGTGAGGCGCTGAATGCTGAAAAGGTGAGGAGCTGAAGGCTAAAAAGGTGAGGAGCTGAAGGCTCAAGAAGGTGAGGAGCTGAAGGCTCAAGAAGGTGAGGAGCTGAAGGGTAAAAAGGTGAGGAGCTGAAGGCTAAAAAGGTGAGGCGCTGAATGCTGAAAAGGTGAGGAGCTGAAGGCTAAAAAGGTGAGGAGCTGAAGGCTCAAGAAGGTGAGGAGCTGAAGTCTAAAAAGGTGAGGAGCTGAAGGCTCAAGAAGGTGAGGAGCTGAAGAGTCAAGAAGGTGAGGAGCTGAAGGCTAAAAGGGTGAGGAGATGAAGGCTAAAAAGGTGAGGAGCTGAAGGCTAAAAAGGTGAGGAGCTGAAGGCTCAAGAAGGTGAGGAGCTGAAGGCTCAAGAAGGTGAGGAGCTGGAGGGTCAAGAATGTGAGGAGCTGAAGGCTCAAGAAGGTGAGGAGCTGAAGGCTCAAGAAGGTGAGGAGCTGAAGGCTCAAGAAGGTGAGGAGCTGAAGGCTAAAAAGGTGAGGAGCTGAAGGGTCAAGAAGTTGAGGAGCTGAAGGGTCAAGAATGTGAGGAGCTGAAGGGTAAAAAGGAGAGGAGCTGAAGGCTAAAAAGGTGAGGAGCTGAAGTCTAAAAAGGTGAGGAGCTGAAGTCTAAAAAGGTGAGGAGCTGAAGGCTCAAGAAGGTGAGGAGCTGAAGGGTCAAGAAGGTGAGGAGCTGAAGGCTAAAAAGGTGAGGAGCTGAAGGCTCAAGAAGGTGAGGAGCTGAAGGGTCAAGAAGGTGAGGAGCTGAAGGCTAAAAGGGTGAGGAGCTGAAGGCTCAAGAAGGTGAGGAGCTGAAGGCTAAAAAGGTGAGGAGCTTAAGGCTAAAAAGGTGAGGAGCTGAAGGCTAAAAAGATGAGGAACTGAAGGGTCAAGAAGGTGAGGAGCTGAAGGCTCAAGAAGGTGAGGAGCTGAAGGGTCAAGAAGGTGAGGAGCTGAAGGCTAAAAAGGTGAGGAGCTGAAGGCTCAAGAAGGTGAGGAGCTGAAGGGTCAAGAAGGTGAGGAGCTGAAGGCTAAAAAGGTGAGGAGCTGAAGGCTCAAGAAGGTGAGGAGCTGAAGGGTCAAGAAGGTGAGGAGCTGAAGGCTAAAAGGGTGAGGAGCTGAAGGCTCAAGAAGGTGAGGAGCTGAAGGCTAAAAAGGTGAGGAGCTGAAGGCTCAAGAAGGCGAGGAGCTGAAGGCTAAAAAGGTGAGGAGCTGAAGGCTCAAGAAGTTGAGGAGCTGAAGGCTGAAAAGGTGAGGAGCTGAAGGCTCAAGAAGGTGAGGAGCTGAAGGCTAAAAAGGTGAGGAGCTGAAGGGTCAAGAAGGTGAGGAGCTGAAGGCTCAAGAAGGTGAGGAGCTGAAGGCTAAAAAGGTGAGGAGCTGAAGGGTCAAGAATGTGAGGAGCTGAAGGCTAAAAAGGTGAGGAGCTGAAGGCTCAAGAAGTTGAGGAGCTGAAGGCTAAAAAGGTGAGGGAGCTGAAGGCTCAAGAAGTTGAGGAGCTGAAGGCTAAAAAGGTGAGGAGCTGAAGGGTCAAGAAGTTGAGGAGCTGAAGGCTAAAAAGGTGAGGAGCTGAAGGCTAAAAAGATGAGGAGCTGAAGGCTCAAGAAGTTGAGGAGCTGAAGGCTAAAAAGGTGAGGAGCTGAATGCTGAAAAGGTGAGGAGCTGAAGGCTAAAAAGGTGAGGAGCTGAAGGGTCAAGAAGGTGAGGAGCTGCAGGCTAAAAAGGTGAGGCGCTGAATGCTGAAAAGGTGAGGAGCTGAAGGCTAAAAAGGTGAGGAGCTGAAGGCTCAAGAAGGTGAGGAGCTGAAGGCTCAAGAAGGTGAGGAGCTGAAGGGTAAAAAGGTGAGGAGCTGAAGGCTAAAAAGGTGAGGCGCTGAATGCTGAAAAGGTGAGGAGCTGAAGGCTAAAAAGGTGAGGAGCTGAAGGCTCAAGAAGGTGAGGAGCTGAAGTCTAAAAAGGTGAGGAGCTGAAGGCTCAAGAAGGTGAGGAGCTGAAGAGTCAAGAAGGTGAGGAGCTGAAGGCTAAAAGGGTGAGGAGATGAAGGCTAAAAAGGTGAGGAGCTGAAGGCTAAAAAGGTGAGGAGCTGAAGGCTCAAGAAGGTGAGGAGCTGAAGGCTCAAGAAGGTGAGGAGCTGGAGGGTCAAGAATGTGAGGAGCTGAAGGCTCAAGAAGGTGAGGAGCTGAAGGCTCAAGAAGGTGAGGAGCTGAAGGCTCAAGAAGGTGAGGAGCTGAAGGCTAAAAAGGTGAGGAGCTGAAGGGTCAAGAAGTTGAGGAGCTGAAGGGTCAAGAATGTGAGGAGCTGAAGGGTAAAAAGGAGAGGAGCTGAAGGCTAAAAAGGTGAGGAGCTGAAGTCTAAAAAGGTGAGGAGCTGAAGTCTAAAAAGGTGAGGAGCTGAAGGCTCAAGAAGGTGAGGAGCTGAAGGGTCAAGAAGGTGAGGAGCTGAAGGCTAAAAAGGTGAGGAGCTGAAGGCTCAAGAAGGTGAGGAGCTGAAGGGTCAAGAAGGTGAGGAGCTGAAGGCTAAAAGGGTGAGGAGCTGAAGGCTCAAGAAGGTGAGGAGCTGAAGGCTAAAAAGGTGAGGAGCTTAAGGCTAAAAAGGTGAGGAGCTGAAGGCTAAAAAGATGAGGAACTGAAGGGTCAAGAAGGTGAGGAGCTGAAGGCTCAAGAAGGTGAGGAGCTGAAGGGTCAAGAAGGTGAGGAGCTGAAGGCTAAAAAGGTGAGGAGCTGAAGGCTCAAGAAGGTGAGGAGCTGAAGGGTCAAGAAGGTGAGGAGCTGAAGGCTAAAAAGGTGAGGAGCTGAAGGCTCAAGAAGGTGAGGAGCTGAAGGGTCAAGAAGGTGAGGAGCTGAAGGCTAAAAGGGTGAGGAGCTGAAGGCTCAAGAAGGTGAGGAGCTGAAGGCTAAAAAGGTGAGGAGCTGAAGGCTCAAGAAGGCGAGGAGCTGAAGGCTAAAAAGGTGAGGAGCTGAAGGCTCAAGAAGTTGAGGAGCTGAAGGCTGAAAAGGTGAGGAGCTGAAGGCTCAAGAAGGTGAGGAGCTGAAGGCTAAAAAGGTGAGGAGCTGAAGGGTCAAGAAGGTGAGGAGCTGAAGGCTCAAGAAGGTGAGGAGCTGAAGGCTAAAAAGGTGAGGAGCTGAAGGGTCAAGAATGTGAGGAGCTGAAGGCTAAAAAGGTGAGGAGCTGAAGGCTCAAGAAGTTGAGGAGCTGAAGGCTAAAAAGGTGAGGGAGCTGAAGGCTCAAGAAGTTGAGGAGCTGAAGGCTAAAAAGGTGAGGAGCTGAATGCTGAAAAGGTGAGGAGCTGAAGGCTAAAAAGGTGAGGAGCTGAAGGGTCAAGAAGGTGAGGAGCTGCAGGCTAAAAAGGTGAGGCGCTGAATGCTGAAAAGGTGAGGAGCTGAATGCTAAAAAGGTGAGGAGCTGAAGGCTCAAGAAGGTGAGGAGCTGAAGGCTCAAGAAGGTGAGGAGCTGAAGGCTAAAAAGGTGAGGAGCTGAATGCTGAAAAGGTGAGGAGCTGAAGGCTAAAAAGGTGAGGAGCTGAAGGCTCAAGAAGGTGAGGAGCTGAAGGGTAAAAAGGTGAGGAGCTGAAGGCTAAAAAGGTGAGGCGCTGAATGCTGAAAAGGTGAGGAGCTGAAGGCTAAAAAGGTGAGGAGCTGAAGGCTCAAGAAGGTGAGGAGCTGAAATCTAAAAAGGTGAGGAGCTGAAGGCTCAAGAAGGTGAGGAGCTGAAGAGTCAAGAAGGTGAGGAGCTGAAGGCTAAAAGGGTGAGGAGATGAAGGGTAAGAAGGTGAGGAGCTGAAGGCTAAAAAGGTGAGGAGCTGAAGGGTCAAGAAGGTGAGGAGCTGAAGGCTCAAGAAGGTGAGGAGCTGGAGGGTCAAGAAGGTGAGGAGCTGAAGGCTAAAAAGGTGAGGAGCTGAAGGCTAAAAAGGTGCGGAGCTGAAGGCTCAAGAAGGTGAGGAGCTGAAGGCTAAAAAGGTGAGGAGCTGAAGGCTCAAGAAGTTGAGGAGCTGAAGGCTAAAAAGGTGAGGAGCTGAAGGCTCAAGAAGGTGAGGAGCTGAAGGCTCAAGAAGGTGAGGAGCTGAAGGCTCAAGAAGGTGAGGAGCTGAAGGCTAAAAAGGTGAGGAGCTGAAGGGTCAAGAATGTGAGGAGCTGAAGGCTAAAAAGGTGAGGAGCTGAAGGCTCAAGAAGTTGAGGAGCTGAAGGCTAAAAAGGTGAGGAGCTGAATGCTGAAAAGGTGAGGAGCTGAAGGCTAAAAAGGTGAGGAGCTGAAGGGTCAAGAAGGTGAGGAGCTGCAGGCTAAAAAGGTGAGGCGCTGAATGCTGAAAAGGTGAGGAGCTGAAGGCTAAAAAGGTGAGGAGCTGAAGGGTCAAGAAGGTGAGGAGCTGAAGGCTAAAAAGGTGAGGAGCTGAAGGCTCAAGAAGTTGAGGAGCTGAAGGCTAAAAAGGTGAGGAGCTGAAGGGTCAAGAAGGTGAGGAGCTGCAGGCTAAAAAGGTGAGGCGCTGAATGCTGAAAAGGTGAGGAGCTGAAGGCTAAAAAGGTGAGGAGCTGAAGGCTCAAGAAGGTGAGGAGCTGAAGGCTCAAGAAGGTGAGGAGCTGAAGGCTAAAAAGGTGAGGAGCTGAATGCTGAAAAGGTGAGGAGCTGAAGGCTAAAAAGGTGAGGAGCTGAAGGGTCAAGAATGTGAGGAGCTGAAGGCTAAAAAGGTGAGGAGCTGAAGGCTCAAGAAGTTGAGGAGCTGAAGGCTAAAAAGGTGAGGGAGCTGAAGGCTCAAGAAGTTGAGGAGCTGAAGGCTAAAAAGGTGAGGAGCTGAATGCTGAAAAGGTGAGGAGCTGAAGGCTAAAAAGGTGAGGAGCTGAAGGCTCAAGAAGGTGAGGAGCTGAAGGCTCAAGAAGGTGAGGAGCTGAAGGCTAAAAAGGTGAGGAGCTGAATGCTGAAAAGGTGAGGAGCTGAAGGCTAAAAAGGTGAGGAGCTGAAGGCTAAAAAGATGAGGAGCTGAAGGGTCAAGAAGGTGAGGAGCTGCAGGCTAAAAAGGTGAGGCGCTGAATGCTGAAAAGGTGAGGAGCTGAAGGCTAAAAAGGTGAGGAGCTGAAGGCTCAAGAAGGTGAGGAGCTGAAGGCTCAAGAAGGTGAGGAGCTGAAGGCTAAAAAGGTGAGGAGCTGAATGCTGAAAAGGTGAGGAGCTGAAGGCTAAAAAGGTGAGGAGCTGAAGGCTCAAGAAGGTGAGGAGCTGAAGGGTAAAAAGGTGAGGAGCTGAAGGCTAAAAAGGTGAGGCGCTGAATGCTGAAAAGGTGAGGAGCTGAAGGCTAAAAAGGTGAGGAGCTGAAGGCTCAAGAAGGTGAGGAGCTGAAATCTAAAAAGGTGAGGAGCTGAAGGTTCAAGAAGGTGAGGAGCTGAAGAGTCAAGAAGGTGAGGAGCTGAAGGCTAAAAGGGTGAGGAGATGAAGGGTAAGAAGGTGAGGAGCTGAAGGCTAAAAAGGTGAGGAGCTGAAGGGTCAAGAAGGTGAGGAGCTGAAGGCTCAAGAAGGTGAGGAGCTGAAGGCTCAAGAAGGTGAGGAGCTGAAGGCTAAAAAGGTGAGGAGCTGAAGGCTCAAGAAGTTGAGGAGCTGAAGGCTAAAAAGGTGAGGAGCAAAAGGCTCAAGAAGGTGAGGAGCTGAAGGGTCAAGAAGGTGAGGAGCTGAAGGCTAAAAGGGTGAGGAGCTGAAGGCTCAAGAAGGTGAGGAGCTGAAGGCTAAAAAGGTGAGGAGCTGAAGGCTCAAGAAGGCGAGGAGCTGAAGGCTAAAAAGGTGAGGAGCTGAAGGCTCAAGAAGTTGAGGAGCTGAAGGCTGAAAAGGTGAGGAGCTGAAGGCTCAAGAAGGTGAGGAGCTGAAGGCTAAAAAGGTGAGGAGCTGAAGGGTCAAGAAGGTGAGGAGCTGAAGGCTCAAGAAGGTGAGGAGCTGAAGGCTAAAAAGGTGAGGAGCTGAAGGCTAAAAAGGTGAGGAGCTGAAGGCTAAAAAGGTGAGGAGCTGAAGGCTCAAGAAGGTGAGGAGCTGAAGGGTCAAGAAGTTGAGGAGCTGAAGGCTAAAAAGGTGAGGAGCTGAAGGCTAAAAAGGTGAGGGAGCTGAAGGCTCAAGAAGTTGAGGAGCTGAAGGCTAAAAAGGTGAGGAGCTGAATGCTGAAAAGGTGAGGAGCTGAAGGCTAAAAAGGTGAGGAGCTGAAGGGTCAAGAAGGTGAGGAGCTGCAGGTTAAAAAGGTGAGGCGCTGAATGCTGAAAAGGTGAGGAGCTGAAGGCTAAAAAGGTGAGGAGCTGAAGGCTCAAGAAGGTGAGGAGCTGAAGGCTCAAGAAGGTGAGGAGCTGAAGGCTAAAAAGGTGAGGAGCTGAATGCTGAAACGGTGAGGAGCTGAAGGCTAAAAAGGTGAGGAGCTGAAGGCTAAAAAGGTGAGGAGCTGAAGGCTCAAGAAGGTGAGGAGCTGAAGGCTAAAAAGGTGAGGGAGCTGAAGGCTCAAGAAGTTGAGGAGCTGAAGGCTAAAAAGGTGAGGAGCTGAAGGGTCAAGAAGTTGAGGAGCTGAAGGCTAAAAAGGTGAGGGAGCTGAAGGCTCAAGAAGTTGAGGAGCTGAAGGCTAAAAAGGTGAGGAGCTGAATGCTGAAAAGGTGAGGAGCTGAAGGCTAAAAAGGTGAGGAGCTGAAGGGTCAAGAAGGTGAGGAGCTGCAGGCTAAAAAGGTGAGGCGCTGAATGCTGAAAAGGTGAGGAGCTGAAGGCTAAAAAGGTGAGGAGCTGAAGGCTCAAGAAGGTGAGGAGCTGAAGGCTCAAGAAGGTGAGGAGCTGAAGGCTAAAAAGGTGAGGAGCTGAATGCTGAAAAGGTGAGGAGCTGAAGGCTAAAAAGGTGAGGAGCTGAAGGCTCAAGAAGGTGAGGAGCTGAAGGGTAAAAAGGTGAGGAGCTGAAGGCTAAAAAGGTGAGGCGCTGAATGCTGAAAAGGTGAGGAGCTGAAGGCTAAAAAGGTGAGGAGCTGAAGGCTCAAGAAGGTGAGGAGCTGAAGGCTAAAAAGGTGAGGAGCTGAAGGCTCAAGAAGGTGAGGAGCTGAAATCTAAAAAGGTGAGGAGCTGAAGGCTCAAGAAGGTGAGGAGCTGAAGAGTCAAGAAGGTGAGGAGCTGAAGGCTAAAAGGGTGAGGAGATGAAGGGTAAGAAGGTGAGGAGCTGAAGGCTAAAAAGGTGAGGAGCTGAAGGGTCAAGAAGGTGAGGAGCTGAAGGCTCAAGAAGGTGAGGAGCTGGAGGGTCAAGAATGTGAGGAGCTGAAGGCTCAAGAAGGTGAGGAGCTGAAGGCTAAAAAGGTGAGGAGCTGAAGGCTAAAAAGGTGCGGAGCTGAAGGCTCAAGAAGGTGAGGAGCTGAAGGCTAAAAAGGTGAGGAGCTGAAGGCTCAAGAAGTTGAGGAGCTGAAGGCTAAAAAGGTGAGGAGCTGAAGGCTCAAGAAGGTGAGGAGCTGAAGGCTCAAGAAGGTGAGGAGCTGAAGGGTCAAGAAGGTGAGGAGCTGAAGGCTAAAAGGGTGAGGAGCTGAAGGCTCAAGAAGGTGAGGAGCTGAAGGCTAAAAAGGTGAGGAGCTGAAGGCTCAAGAAGGCGAGGAGCTGAAGGCTAAAAAGGTGAGGAGCTGAAGGCTCAAGAAGTTGAGGAGCTGAAGGCTGAAAAGGTGAGGAGCTGAAGGCTCAAGAAGGTGAGGAGCTGAAGGCTAAAAAGGTGAGGAGCTGAAGGGTCAATAAGGTGAGGAGCTGAAGGCTCAAGAAGGTGAGGAGCTGAAGGCTAAAAAGGTGAGGAGCTGAAGGGTCAAGAATGTGAGGAGCTGAAGGCTAAAAAGGTGAGGAGCTGAAGGCTCAAGAAGGTGAGGAGCTGAAGGGTCAAGAAGTTGAGGAGCTGAAGGCTAAAAAGGTGAGGAGCTGAAGGCTAAAAAGGTGAGGGAGCTGAAGGCTCAAGAAGTTGAGGAGCTGAAGGCTAAAAAGGTGAGGAGCTGAATGCTGAAAAGGTGAGGAGCTGAAGGCTAAAAAGGTGAGGAGCTGAAGGGTCAAGAAGGTGAGGAGCTGCAGGCTAAAAAGGTGAGGCGCTGAATGCTGAAAAGGTGAGGAGCTGAAGGCTAAAAAGGTCAGGAGCTGAAGGCTCAAGAAGGTGAGGAGCTGAAGGCTCAAGAAGGTGAGGAGCTGAAGGCTAAAAAGGTGAGGAGCTGAATGCTGAAACGGTGAGGAGCTGAAGGCTAAAAAAGTGAGGAGCTGAAGCCTCAAGAAGGTGAGGAGCTGAAGGGTAAAAAGGTGAGGAGCTGAAGGCTAAAAAGGTGAGGCGCTGAATGCTGAAAAGGTGAGGAGCTGAAGGCTAAAAAGGTGAGGAGCTGAAGGCTCAAGAAGGTGAGGAGCTGAAGTCTAAAAAGGTGAGGAGCTGAAGGCTCAAGAAGGTGAGGAGCTGAAGAGTCAAGAAGGTGAGGAGCTGAAGGCTAAAAGGGTGAGGAGATGAAGGGTAAGAAGGTGAGGAGCTGAAGGCTAAAAAGGTGAGGAGCTGAAGGGTCAAGAAGGTGAGGAGCTGAAGGCTCAAGAAGGTGAGGAGCTGGAGGGTCAAGAATGTGAGGAGCTGAAGGCTCAAGAAGGTGAGGAGCTGAAGGCTAAAAAGGTGAGGAGCTGAAGGCTAAAAAGGTGCGGAGCTGAAGGCTCAAGAAGGTGAGGAGCTGAAGGCTAAAAAGGTGAGGAGCTGAAGGCTCAAGAAGGTGAGGAGCTGAAGAGTCAAGAAGGTGAGGAGCTGAAGGCTAAAAGGGTGAGGAGATGAAGGGTAAGAAGGTGAGGAGCTGAAGGCTAAAAAGGTGAGGAGCTGAAGGCTAAAAAGGTGCGGAGCTGAAGGCTCAAGAAGGTGAGGAGCTGAAGGCTAAAAAGGTGAGGAGCTGAAGGCTCAAGAAGTTGAGGAGCTGAAGGCTAAAAAGGTGAGGAGCTGAAGGCTCAAGAAGGTGAGGAGCTGAAGGCTCAAGAAGGTGAGGAGCTGAAGGCTTAAGAAGGTGAGGAGCTGAAGTCTCAAGAAGTTGAGGAGCTGAAGGGTCAAGAATGTGAAGAGCTGAAGGCTAAAAAGGTGAGGAGCTGAAGGCTCAAGAAGGTGAGGAGCTGAAGGGTAAAAAGGTGAGGAGCTGAAGGCTAAAAAGGTGAGGAGCTGAAGGCGCAAGAAGGTGAGGAGCTGAAGGCTCAAGAAGGTGAGGAGCTGAAGGGTAAAAAGGTGAGGAGCTGAAGGCTAAAAAGGTGAGGAGCTGAAGGCTCAAGAAGGTGAGGAGCTGAAGGCTAAAAAGGTGAGGATCTGAAGGCTCAAGAATGTGAGGAGCTGAAGGCTAAAAAGGTGAGGAGCTGAAGGCTACAGAAGGTGAGGAGCTGAAGGGTCAAGAAGGTGAGGAGCTGAAGGCTAAAAAGGTGAGGAGCTGAAGGCTCAAGAAGGTGAGGAGCTGAAGGCTCAAGAAGGTGAGGAGCTGAAGGGTAAAAAGGTGAGGAGCTGAAGGCTCAAGAAGGTGAGGAGCTGAAGGGTCAAGAAGGTGAGGAGCTGAAGGCTAAAAGGGTGAGGAGCTGAAGGCTCAAGAAGGTGAGGAGCTGAAGGCTAAAAAGGTGAGGAGCTGAAGGCTCAAGAAGGCGAGGAGCTGAAGGCTAAAAAGGTGAGGAGCTGAAGGCTCAAGAAGTTGAGGAGCTGAAGGCTGAAAAGGTGAGGAGCTGAAGGCTCAAGAAGGTGAGGAGCTGAAGGCTAAAAAGGTGAGGAGCTGAAGGGTCAAGAAGGTGAGGAGCTGAAGGCTCAAGAAGGTGAGGAGCTGAAGGCTAAAAAGGTGAGGAGCTGAAGGCTAAAAAGGTGAGGAGCTGAAGGCTAAAAAGGTGAGGAGCTGAAGGCTCAAGAAGGTGAGGAGCTGAAGGGTCAAGAAGTTGAGGAGCTGAAGGCTAAAAAGGTGAGGAGCTGAAGGCTAAAAAGGTGAGGGAGCTGAAGGCTCAAGAAGTTGAGGAGCTGAAGGCTAAAAAGGTGAGGAGCTGAATGCTGAAAAGGTGAGGAGCTGAAGGCTAAAAAGGTGAGGAGCTGAAGGGTCAAGAAGGTGAGGAGCTGCAGGTTAAAAAGGTGAGGCGCTGAATGCTGAAAAGGTGAGGAGCTGAAGGCTAAAAAGGTGAGGAGCTGAAGGCTCAAGAAGGTGAGGAGCTGAAGGCTCAAGAAGGTGAGGAGCTGAAGGCTAAAAAGGTGAGGAGCTGAATGCTGAAACGGTGAGGAGCTGAAGGCTAAAAAGGTGAGGAGCTGAAGGGTCAAGAATGTGAGGAGCTGAAGGCTAAAAAGGTGAGGAGCTGAAGGCTCAAGAAGGTGAGGAGCTGAAGGCTAAAAAGGTGAGGGAGCTGAAGGCTCAAGAAGTTGAGGAGCTGAAGGCTAAAAAGGTGAGGAGCTGAAGGGTCAAGAAGTTGAGGAGCTGAAGGCTAAAAAGGTGAGGGAGCTGAAGGCTCAAGAAGTTGAGGAGCTGAAGGCTAAAAAGGTGAGGAGCTGAATGCTGAAAAGGTGAGGAGCTGAAGGCTAAAAAGGTGAGGAGCTGAAGGGTCAAGAAGGTGAGGAGCTGCAGGCTAAAAAGGTGAGGCGCTGAATGCTGAAAAGGTGAGGAGCTGAAGGCTAAAAAGGTGAGGAGCTGAAGGCTCAAGAAGGTGAGGAGCTGAAGGCTCAAGAAGGTGAGGAGCTGAAGGCTAAAAAGGTGAGGAGCTGAATGCTGAAAAGGTGAGGAGCTGAAGGCTAAAAAGGTGAGGAGCTGAAGGCTCAAGAAGGTGAGGAGCTGAAGGGTAAAAAGGTGAGGAGCTGAAGGCTAAAAAGGTGAGGCGCTGAATGCTGAAAAGGTGAGGAGCTGAAGGCTAAAAAGGTGAGGAGCTGAAGGCTCAAGAAGGTGAGGAGCTGAAGGCTAAAAAGGTGAGGAGCTGAAGGCTCAAGAAGGTGAGGAGCTGAAATCTAAAAAGGTGAGGAGCTGAAGGCTCAAGAAGGTGAGGAGCTGAAGAGTCAAGAAGGTGAGGAGCTGAAGGCTAAAAGGGTGAGGAGATGAAGGGTAAGAAGGTGAGGAGCTGAAGGCTAAAAAGGTGAGGAGCTGAAGGGTCAAGAAGGTGAGGAGCTGAAGGCTCAAGAAGGTGAGGAGCTGGAGGGTCAAGAATGTGAGGAGCTGAAGGCTCAAGAAGGTGAGGAGCTGAAGGCTAAAAAGGTGAGGAGCTGAAGGCTAAAAAGGTGCGGAGCTGAAGGCTCAAGAAGGTGAGGAGCTGAAGGCTAAAAAGGTGAGGAGCTGAAGGCTCAAGAAGTTGAGGAGCTGAAGGCTAAAAAGGTGAGGAGCTGAAGGCTCAAGAAGGTGAGGAGCTGAAGGCTCAAGAAGGTGAGGAGCTGAAGGGTCAAGAAGGTGAGGAGCTGAAGGCTAAAAGGGTGAGGAGCTGAAGGCTCAAGAAGGTGAGGAGCTGAAGGCTAAAAAGGTGAGGAGCTGAAGGCTCAAGAAGGCGAGGAGCTGAAGGCTAAAAAGGTGAGGAGCTGAAGGCTCAAGAAGTTGAGGAGCTGAAGGCTGAAAAGGTGAGGAGCTGAAGGGTCAATAAGGTGAGGAGCTGAAGGCTCAAGAAGGTGAGGAGCTGAAGGCTAAAAAGGTGAGGAGCTGAAGGGTCAAGAATGTGAGGAGCTGAAGGCTAAAAAGGTGAGGAGCTGAAGGCTCAAGAAGGTGAGGAGCTGAAGGGTCAAGAAGTTGAGGAGCTGAAGGCTAAAAAGGTGAGGAGCTGAAGGCTAAAAAGGTGAGGGAGCTGAAGGCTCAAGAAGTTGAGGAGCTGAAGGCTAAAAAGGTGAGGAGCTGAATGCTGAAAAGGTGAGGAGCTGAAGGCTAAAAAGGTGAGGAGCTGAAGGGTCAAGAAGGTGAGGAGCTGCAGGCTAAAAAGGTGAGGCGCTGAATGCTGAAAAGGTGAGGAGCTGAAGGCTAAAAAGGTCAGGAGCTGAAGGCTCAAGAAGGTGAGGAGCTGAAGGCTCAAGAAGGTGAGGAGCTGAAGGCTAAAAAGGTGAGGAGCTGAATGCTGAAACGGTGAGGAGCTGAAGGCTAAAAAAGTGAGGAGCTGAAGCCTCAAGAAGGTGAGGAGCTGAAGGGTAAAAAGGTGAGGAGCTGAAGGCTAAAAAGGTGAGGCGCTGAATGCTGAAAAGGTGAGGAGCTGAAGGCTAAAAAGGTGAGGAGCTGAAGGCTCAAGAAGGTGAGGAGCTGAAGTCTAAAAAGGTGAGGAGCTGAAGGCTCAAGAAGGTGAGGAGCTGAAGAGTCAAGAAGGTGAGGAGCTGAAGGCTAAAAGGGTGAGGAGATGAAGGGTAAGAAGGTGAGGAGCTGAAGGCTAAAAAGGTGAGGAGCTGAAGGGTCAAGAAGGTGAGGAGCTGAAGGCTCAAGAAGGTGAGGAGCTGGAGGGTCAAGAATGTGAGGAGCTGAAGGCTCAAGAAGGTGAGGAGCTGAAGGCTAAAAAGGTGAGGAGCTGAAGGCTAAAAAGGTGCGGAGCTGAAGGCTCAAGAAGGTGAGGAGCTGAAGGCTAAAAAGGTGAGGAGCTGAAGGCTCAAGAAGGTGAGGAGCTGAAGAGTCAAGAAGGTGAGGAGCTGAAGGCTAAAAGGGTGAGGAGATGAAGGGTAAGAAGGTGAGGAGCTGAAGGCTAAAAAGGTGAGGAGCTGAAGGCTAAAAAGGTGCGGAGCTGAAGGCTCAAGAAGGTGAGGAGCTGAAGGCTAAAAAGGTGAGGAGCTGAAGGCTCAAGAAGTTGAGGAGCTGAAGGCTAAAAAGGTGAGGAGCTGAAGGCTCAAGAAGGTGAGGAGCTGAAGGCTCAAGAAGGTGAGGAGCTGAAGGCTTAAGAAGGTGAGGAGCTGAAGTCTCAAGAAGTTGAGGAGCTGAAGGGTCAAGAATGTGAAGAGCTGAAGGCTAAAAAGGTGAGGAGCTGAAGGCTCAAGAAGGTGAGGAGCTGAAGGGTAAAAAGGTGAGGAGCTGAAGGCTAAAAAGGTGAGGAGCTGAAGGCGCAAGAAGGTGAGGAGCTGAAGGCTCAAGAAGGTGAGGAGCTGAAGGGTAAAAAGGTGAGGAGCTGAAGGCTAAAAAGGTGAGGAGCTGAAGGCTCAAGAAGGTGAGGAGCTGAAGGCTAAAAAGGTGAGGATCTGAAGGCTCAAGAATGTGAGGAGCTGAAGGCTAAAAAGGTGAGGAGCTGAAGGCTACAGAAGGTGAGGAGCTGAAGGGTCAAGAAGGTGAGGAGCTGAAGGCTAAAAAGGTGAGGAGCTGAAGGCTCAAGAAGGTGAGGAGCTGAAGGCTCAAGAAGGTGAGGAGCTGAAGGGTAAAAAGGTGAGGAGCTGAAGGCTCAAGAAGGTGAGGAGCTGAAGGGTCAAGAAGGTGAGGAGCTGAAGGCTAAAAGGGTGAGGAGCTGAAGGCTCAAGAAGGTGAGGAGCTGAAGGCTAAAAAGGTGAGGAGCTTAAGGCTAAAAAGGTGAGGAGCTGAAGGCTAAAAAGATGAGGAACTGAAGGGTCAAGAAGGTGAGGAGCTGAAGGCTAAAAAGGTGAGGAGCTGAAGGGTCAAGAAGGTGAGGAGCTGAAGGCTCAAGAAGGTGAGGAGCTGAAGGCTAAAAAGGTGAGGAGCTGAAGGGTCAAGAATGTGAGGAGCTGAAGGCTAAAAAGGTGAGGAGCTGAAGGCTCAAGAAGTTGAGGAGCTGAAGGCTAAAAAGGTGAGGAGCTGAATGCTGAAAAGGTGAGGAGCTGAAGGCTAAAAAGGTGAGGAGCTGAAGGGTCAAGAAGGTGAGGAGCTGCAGGCTAAAAAGGTGAGGCGCTGAATGCTGAAAAGGTGAGGAGCTGAAGGCTAAAAAGGTGAGGAGCTGAAGGCTCAAGAAGGTGAGGAGCTGAAGGCTCAAGAAGGTGAGGAGCTGAAGGCTAAAAAGGTGAGGAGCTGAATGCTGAAAAGGTGAGGAGCTGAAGGCTAAAAAGGTGAGGAGCTGAAGGCTCAAGAAGGTGAGGAGCTGAAGGGTAAAAAGGTGAGGAGCTGAAGGCTAAAAAGGTGAGGCGCTGAATGCTGAAAAGGTGAGGAGCTGAAGGCTAAAAAGGTGAGGAGCTGAAGGCTCAAGAAGGTGAGGAGCTGAAGTCTAAAAAGGTGAGGAGCTGAAGGCTCAAGAAGGTGAGGAGCTGAAGAGTCAAGAAGGTGAGGAGCTGAAGGCTAAAAGGGTGAGGAGATGAAGGCTAAAAAGGTGAGGAGCTGAAGGCTAAAAAGGTGAGGAGCTGAAGGGTCAAGAAGGTGAGGAGCTGAAGGCTCAAGAAGGTGAGGAGCTGGAGGGTCAAGAATGTGAGGAGCTGAAGGCTCAAGAAGGTGAGGAGCTGAAGGCTAAAAAGGTGAGGAGCTGAAGGCTCAAGAAGGTGAGGAGCTGAAGGCTCAAGAAGGTGAGGAGCTGAAGGCTAAAAAGGTGAGGAGCTGAAGGCTCAAGAAGTTGAGGAGCTGAAGGCTAAAAAGGTGAGGAGCTGAAGGCTCAAGAAGGTGAGGAGCTGAAGGCTAAAAAGGTGAGGATCTGAAGGCTCAAGAATGTGAGGAGCTGAAGGCTAAAAAGGTGAGGAGCTGAAGGCTACAGAAGGTGAGGAGCTGAAGGGTCAAGAAGGTGAGGAGCTGAAGGCTAAAAAGGTGAGGAGCTGAAGGCTCAAGAAGGTGAGGAGCTGAAGGCTCAAGAAGGTGAGGAGCTGAAGGGTCAAGAAGGTGAGGAGCTGAAGGGTAAAAAGGTGAGGAGCTGAAGGCTCAAGAAGGTGAGGAGCTGAAGGGTCAAGAAGGTGAGGAGCTGAAGGCTAAAAGGGTGAGGAGCTGAAGGCTCAAGAAGGTGAGGAGCTGAAGGCTAAAAAGGTGAGGAGCTTAAGGCTAAAAAGGTGAGGAGCTGAAGGCTAAAAAGATGAGGAACTGAAGGGTCAAGAAGGTGAGGAGCTGAAGGCTAAAAAGGTGAGGAGCTGAAGGGTCAAGAAGGTGAGGAGCTGAAGGCTCAAGAAGGTGAGGAGCTGAAGGCTAAAAAGGTGAGGAGCTGAAGGGTCAAGAATGTGAGGAGCTGAAGGCTAAAAAGGTGAGGAGCTGAAGGCTCAAGAAGTTGAGGAGCTGAAGGCTAAAAAGGTGAGGAGCTGAATGCTGAAAAGGTGAGGAGCTGAAGGCTAAAAAGGTGAGGAGCTGAAGGGTCAAGAAGGTGAGGAGCTGCAGGCTAAAAAGGTGAGGCGCTGAATGCTGAAAAGGTGAGGAGCTGAAGGCTAAAAAGGTGAGGAGCTGAAGGCTCAAGAAGGTGAGGAGCTGAAGGCTCAAGAAGGTGAGGAGCTGAAGGCTAAAAAGGTGAGGAGCTGAATGCTGAAAAGGTGAGGAGCTGAAGGCTAAAAAGGTGAGGAGCTGAAGGCTCAAGAAGGTGAGGAGCTGAAGGGTAAAAAGGTGAGGAGCTGAAGGCTAAAAAGGTGAGGCGCTGAATGCTGAAAAGGTGAGGAGCTGAAGGCTAAAAAGGTGAGGAGCTGAAGGCTCAAGAAGGTGAGGAGCTGAAGTCTAAAAAGGTGAGGAGCTGAAGGCTCAAGAAGGTGAGGAGCTGAAGAGTCAAGAAGGTGAGGAGCTGAAGGCTAAAAGGGTGAGGAGATGAAGGCTAAAAAGGTGAGGAGCTGAAGGCTAAAAAGGTGAGGAGCTGAAGGGTCAAGAAGGTGAGGAGCTGAAGGCTCAAGAAGGTGAGGAGCTGGAGGGTCAAGAATGTGAGGAGCTGAAGGCTCAAGAAGGTGAGGAGCTGAAGGCTAAAAAGGTGAGGAGCTGAAGGCTCAAGAAGGTGAGGAGCTGAAGGCTCAAGAAGGTGAGGAGCTGAAGGCTAAAAAGGTGAGGAGCTGAAGGCTCAAGAAGTTGAGGAGCTGAAGGCTAAAAAGGTGAGGAGCTGAAGGCTAAAAAGGTGCGGAGCTGAAGGCTCAAGAAGGTGAGGAGCTGAAGGCTAAAAAGGTGAGGAGCTGAAGGCTCAAGAAGTTGAGGAGCTGAAGGCTAAAAAGGTGAGGAGCTGAAGGCTCAAGAAGGTGAGGAGCTGAAGGCTCAAGAAGGTGAGGAGCTGAAGGCTCAAGAAGGTGAGGAGCTGAAGTCTCAAGAATGTGAGGAGCTGAAGGGTAAAAAGGAGAGGAGCTGAAGGCTAAAAAGGTGAGGAGCTGAAGTCTAAAAAGGTGAGGAGCTGAAGGCTCAAGAAGGTGAGGAGCTGAAGGCTCAAGAAGGTGAGGAGCTGAAGGGTCAAGAAGGTGAGGAGCTGAAGGCTAAAAAGGTGAGGAGCTGAAGGCTCAAGAAGGTGAGGAGCTGAAGGGTCAAGAAGGTGAGGAGCTGAAGGCTAAAAAGGTGAGGAGCTGAAGGCTCAAGAAGGTGAGGAGCTGAAGGGTCAAGAAGGTGAGGAGCTGAAGGCTAAAAAGGTGAGGAGCTGAAGGCTCAAGAAGTTGAGGAGCTGAAGGCTGAAAAGGTGAGGAGCTGAAGGCTCAAGAAGGTGAGGAGCTGAAGGCTAAAAAGGTGAGGAGCTGAAGGGTCAAGAAGGTGAGGAGCTGAAGGCTCAAGAAGGTGAGGAGCTGAAGGCTAAAAAGGTGAGGAGCTGAAGGCTAAAAAGGTGGGGAGCTGAAGGCTCAAGAAGTTGAGGAGCTGAAGGCTAAAAAGGTGAGGAGCTGAATGCTGAAAAGGTGAGGAGCTGAAGGCTAAAAAGGTGAGGAGCTGAAGGGTCAAGAAGGTGAGGAGCTGAAGGCTCAAGAAGGTGAGGAGCTGAAGGCTCAAGAAGTTGAGGAGCTGAAGGCTAAAAAGGTGAGGAGCTGAAGGCTAAAAAGGTGAGGAGCTGAAGGGTCAAGAATGTGAGGAGCTGAAGGCTAAAAAGGTGAGGAGCTGAAGGCTCAAGAAGGTGAGGAGCTGAAGGGTCAAGAAGTTGAGGAGCTGAAGGCTAAAAAGGTGAGGAGCTGAAGGGTAAAAAGGTGAGGAGCTGAAGGCTCAAGAAGGTGAGGAGCTGAAGGCTAAAAAGGTGAGGAGCTGAAGGCTCAAGAAGTTGAGGAGCTGAAGGCTAAAAAGGTGAGGAGCTGAATGCTGAAAAGGTGAGGAGCTGAAGGCTAAAAAGGTGAGGAGCTGAAGGGTCAAGAAGGTGAGGAGCTGAAGGCTCAAGAAGGTGAGGAGCTGAAGGCTAAAAAGGTGAGGAGCTGAAGGCTCAAGAAGGTGAGGAGCTGAAGGCTCAAGAAGGTGAGGAGCTGAAGGCTAAAAAGGTGAGGAGCTGAATGCTGAAAAGGTGAGGAGCTGAAGGCTAAAAAGGTGAGGAGCTGAAGGCTCAAGAAGGTGAGGAGCTGAAGGGTAAAAAGGTGAGGAGCTGAAGGCTAAAAAGGTGAGGCGCTGAAGGGTCAAGAATGTGAGGAGCTGAAGGCTAAAAAGGTGAGGAGCTGAAGGCTCAAGAAGGTGAGGAGCTGAAGGGTCAAGAAGTTGAGGAGCTGAAGGCTAAAAAGGTGAGGAGCTGAAGGCTGAAAAGGTGAGGAGCTGAAGGCTAAAAAGGTGAGGAGCTGAAGGCTAAAAAGGTGAGGAGCTGAAGGCTCAAGAAGGTGAGGAGCTGAAGGCTCAAGAAGGTGAGGAGCTGAAGGCTAAAAAGGTGAGGAGCTGAATGCTGAAAAGGTGAGGAGCTGAAGGCTAAAAAGGTGAGGAGCTGAAGGCTCAAGAAGGTGAGGAGCTGAAGGGTAAAAAGGTGAGGAGCTGAAGGCTAAAAAGGTGAGGCGCTGAAGGGTCAAGAATGTGAGGAGCTGAAGGCTAAAAAGGTGAGGAGCTGAAGGCTCAAGAAGGTGAGGAGCTGAAGGGTCAAGAAGTTGAGGAGCTGAAGGCTAAAAAGGTGAGGAGCTGAAGGCTAAAAAGGTGAGGAGCTGAAGGCTCAAGAAGTTGAGGAGCTGAAGGCTAAAAAGGTGAGGAGCTGAATGCTGAAAAGGTGAGGAGCTGAAGGCTAAAAAGGTGAGGAGCTGAAGGGTCAAGAAGGTGAGGAGCTGCAGGCTAAAAAGGTGAGGCGCTGAATGCTGAAAAGGTGAGGAGCTGAAGGCTAAAAAGGTGAGGAGCTGAAGGCTCAAGAAGGTGAGGAGCTGAAGGCTCAAGAAGGTGAGGAGCTGAAGGCTAAAAAGGTGAGGAGCTGAATGCTGAAAAGGTGAGGAGCTGAAGGCTAAAAAGGTGAGGAGCTGAAGGCTCAAGAAGGTGAGGAGCTGAAGGGTAAAAAGGTGAGGAGCTGAAGGCTAAAAAGGTGAGGCGCTGAATGCTGAAAAGGTGAGGAGCTGAAGGCTAAAAAGGTGAGGAGCTGAAGGCTCAAGAAGGTGAGGAGCTGAAGTCTAAAAAGGTGAGGAGCTGAAGGCTCAAGAAGGTGAGGAGCTGAAGAGTCAAGAAGGTGAGGAGCTGAAGGCTAAAAGGGTGAGGAGATGAAGGCTAAAAAGGTGAGGAGCTGAAGGCTAAAAAGGTGAGGAGCTGAAGGGTCAAGAAGGTGAGGAGCTGAAGGCTCAAGAAGGTGAGGAGCTGAAGGCTAAAAAGGTGAGGAGCTGAAGGCTCAAGAAGGTGAGGAGCTGAAGGCTCAAGAAGGTGAGGAGCTGAAGGCTAAAAAGGTGAGGAGCTGAAGGCTAAAAAGGTGCGGAGCTGAAGGCTCAAGAAGGTGAGGAGCTGAAGGCTAAAAAGGTGAGGAGCTGAAGGCTCAAGAAGTTGAGGAGCTGAAGGCTAAAAAGGTGAGGAGCTGAAGGCTCAAGAAGGTGAGGAGCTGAAGGCTCAAGAAGGTGAGGAGCTGAAGTCTCAAGAATGTGAGGAGCTGAAGGGTAAAAAGGAGAGGAGCTGAAGGCTAAAAAGGTGAGGAGCTGAAGTCTAAAAAGGTGAGGAGCTGAAGTCTAAAAAGGTGAGGAGCTGAAGTCTAAAAAGGTGAGGAGCTGAAGGGTCAAGAATGTGAGGAGCTGAAGGGTAAAAAGGAGAGGAGCTGAAGGCTAAAAAGGTGAGGAGCTGAAGTCTAAAAAGGTGAGGAGCTGAAGGGTCAAGAAGGTGAGGAGCTGAAGGCTCAAGAAGGTGAGGAGCTGAAGGGTCAAGAAGGTGAGGAGCTGAAGGCTAAAAAGGTGAGGAGCTGAAGTCTAAAAAGGTGAGGAGCTGAAGGCTCAAGAAGGTGAGGAGCTGAAGGCTCAAGAAGGTGAGGAGCTGAAGGGTCAAGAAGGTGAGGAGCTGAAGGCTAAAAAGGTGAGGAGCTGAAGGCTCAAGAAGGTGAGGAGCTGAAGGGTCAAGAAGGTGAGGAGCTGAAGGCTAAAAAGGTGAGGAGCTGAAGGCTCAAGAAGGTGAGGAGCTGAAGGGTCAAGAAGGTGAGGAGCTGAAGGCTAAAAAGGTGAGGAGCTGAAGGCTCAAGAAGGTGAGGAGCTGAAGGCTCAAGAAGGTGAGGAGCTGAAGGGTCAAGAAGGTGAGGAGCTGAAGGCTAAAAAGGTGAGGAGCTGAAGGCTCAAGAAGGTGAGGAGCTGAAGGGTCAAGAAGGTGAGGAGCTGAAGGCTAAAAAGGTGAGGAGCTGAAGGCTCAAGAAGGTGAGGAGCTGAAGGGTCAAGAAGGTGAGGAGCTGAAGGCTAAAAAGGTGAGGAGCTGAAGGCTAAAAAGGTGCGGAGCTGAAGGCTCAAGAAGGTGAGGAGCTGAAGGCTAAAAAGGTGAGGAGCTGAAGGCTCAAGAAGTTGAGGAGCTGAAGGCTAAAAAGGTGAGGAGCTGAAGGCTCAAGAAGGTGAGGAGCTGAAGGCTCAAGAAGGTGAGGAGCTGAAGGGTCAAGAAGGTGAGGAGCTGAAGGCTAAAAGGGTGAGGAGCTGAAGGCTCAAGAAGGTGAGGAGCTGAAGGCTAAAAAGGTGAGGAGCTGAAGGCTCAAGAAGGCGAGGAGCTGAAGGCTAAAAAGGTGAGGAGCTGAAGGCTCAAGAAGTTGAGGAGCTGAAGGCTGAAAAGGTGAGGAGCTGAAGGCTCAAGAAGGTGAGGAGCTGAAGGCTAAAAAGGTGAGGAGCTGAAGGGTCAAGAAGGTGAGGAGCTGAAGGCTAAAAAGGTGAGGAGCTGAAGGCTCAAGAAGGCGAGGAGCTGAAGGCTAAAAAGGTGAGGAGCTGAAGGCTCAAGAAGTTGAGGAGCTGAAGGCTGAAAAGGTGAGGAGCTGAAGGCTCAAGAAGGTGAGGAGCTGAAGGCTAAAAAGGTGAGGAGCTGAAGGGTCAAGAATGTGAGGAGCTGAAGGCTAAAAAGGTGAGGAGCTGAAGGCTCAAGAAGGTGAGGAGCTGAAGGGTCAAGAAGTTGAGGAGCTGAAGGCTAAAAAGGTGAGGAGCTGAAGGCTAAAAAGGTGAGGGAGCTGAAGGCTCAAGAAGTTGAGGAGCTGAAGGCTAAAAAGGTGAGGAGCTGAATGCTGAACAGGTGAGGAGCTGAAGGCTAAAAAGGTGAGGAGCTGAAGGGTCAAGAAGGTGAGGAGCTGCAGGCTAAAAAGGTGAGGCGCTGAATGCTGAAAAGGTGAGGAGCTGAAGGCTAAAAAGGTGAGGAGCTGAAGGCTCAAGAAGGTGAGGAGCTGAAGGCTCAAGAAGGTGAGGAGCTGAAGGCTAAAAAGGTGAGGAGCTGAATGCTGAAACGGTGAGGAGCTGAAGGCTAAAAAGGTGAGGAGCTGAAGCCTCAAGAAGGTGAGGAGCTGAAGGGTAAAAAGGTGAGGAGCTGAAGGCTAAAAAGGTGAGGCGCTGAATGCTGAAAAGGTGAGGAGCTGAAGGCTAAAAAGGTGAGGAGCTGAAGGCTCAAGAAGGTGAGGAGCTGAAGTCTAAAAAGGTGAGGAGCTGAAGGCTCAAGAAGGTGAGGAGCTGAAGAGTCAAGAAGGTGAGGAGCTGAAGGCTAAAAGGGTGAGGAGATGAAGGGTAAGAAGGTGAGGAGCTGAAGGCTAAAAAGGTGAGGAGCTGAAGGGTCAAGAAGGTGAGGAGCTGAAGGCTCAAGAAGGTGAGGAGCTGGAGGGTCAAGAATGTGAGGAGCTGAAGGCTCAAGAAGGTGAGGAGCTGAAGGCTAAAAAGGTGAGGAGCTGAAGGCTAAAAAGGTGCGGAGCTGAAGGCTCAAGAAGGTGAGGAGCTGAAGGCTAAAAAGGTGAGGAGCTGAAGGCTCAAGAAGTTGAGGAGCTGAAGGCTCAAGAAGGTGAGGAGCTGAAGGCTCAAGAAGGTGAGGAGCTGAAGGCTTAAGAAGGTGAGGAGCTGAAGTCTCAAGAAGTTGAGGAGCTGAAGGGTCAAGAATGTGAGGAGCTGAAGGCTAAAAAGGTGAGGAGCTGAAGGCTCAAGAAGGTGAGGAGCTGAAGGGTAAAAAGGTGAGGAGCTGAAGGCTAAAAAGGTGAGGAGCTGAAGGCGCAAGAAGGTGAGGAGCTGAAGGCTCAAGAAGGTGAGGAGCTGAAGGGTAAAAAGGTGAGGAGCTGAAGGCTAAAAAGGTGAGGAGCTGAAGGGTCAAGAAGGTGAGGAGCTGAAGGCTAAAAAGGTGAGGATCTGAAGGCTCAAGAATGTGAGGAGCTGAAGGCTAAAAAGGTGAGGAGCTGAAGGCTCAAGAAGGTGAGGAGCTGAAGGGTCAAGAAGGTGAGGAGCTGAAGGCTAAAAAGGTGAGGAGCTGAAGGCTCAAGAAGGTGAGGAGCTGAAGGCTCAAGAAGGTGAGGAGCTGAAGGGTCAAGAAGGTGAGGAGCTGAAGGGTAAAAAGGTGAGGAGCTGAAGGCTAAAAAGGTGAGGAGCTGAAGGCTCAAGAAGGTGAGGAGCTGAAGGCTCAAGAAGGTGAGGAGCTGAAGGGTCAAGAAGGTGAGGAGCTGAAGGGTCAAGAAGGTGAGGAGCTGAAGGCTAAAAGGGTGAGGAGCTGAAGGCTCAAGAAGGTGAGGAGCTGAAGGCTAAAAAGGTGAGGAGCTTAAGGCTAAAAAGGTGAGGAGCTGAAGGCTAAAAAGGTGAGGCGCTGAATGCTGAAAAGGTGAGGAGCTGAAGGCTAAAAAGGTGAGGAGCTGAAGGCTCAAGAAGGTGAGGAGCTGAAGGCTCAAGAAGGTGAGGAGCTGAAGGGTCAAGAAGTTGAGGAGCTGAAGGCTAAAAAGGTGAGGAGCTGAAGGCTAAAAAGGTGAGGAGCTGAAGGCTCAAGAAGTTGAGGAGCTGAAGGCTAAAAAGGTGAGGAGCTGAATGCTGAAAAGGTGAGGAGCTGAAGGCTAAAAAGGTGAGGAGCTGAAGGGTCAAGAAGGTGAGGAGCTGCAGGCTAAAAAGGTGAGGCGCTGAATGCTGAAAAGGTGAGGAGCTGAAGGCTAAAAAGGTGAGGAGCTGAAGGCTCAAGAAGGTGAGGAGCTGAAGGCTCAAGAAGGTGAGGAGCTGAAGGCTAAAAAGGTGAGGAGCTGAATGCTGAAAAGGTGAGGAGCTGAAGGCTAAAAAGGTGAGGAGCTGAAGGCTCAAGAAGGTGAGGAGCTGAAGGGTAAAAAGGTGAGGAGCTGAAGGCTAAAAAGGTGAGGCGCTGAATGCTGAAAAGGTGAGGAGCTGAAGGCTAAAAAGGTGAGGAGCTGAAGGCTCAAGAAGGTGAGGAGCTGAAGTCTAAAAAGGTGAGGAGCTGAAGGCTCAAGAAGGTGAGGAGCTGAAGAGTCAAGAAGGTGAGGAGCTGAAGGCTAAAAGGGTGAGGAGATGAAGGCTAAAAAGGTGAGGAGCTGAAGGCTAAAAAGGTGAGGAGCTGAAGGGTCAAGAAGGTGAGGAGCTGAAGGCTCAAGAAGGTGAGGAGCTGGAGGGTCAAGAATGTGAGGAGCTGAAGGCTCAAGAAGGTGAGGAGCTGAAGGCTAAAAAGGTGAGGAGCTGAAGGCTCAAGAAGGTGAGGAGCTGAAGGCTCAAGAAGGTGAGGAGCTGAAGGCTAAAAAGGTGAGGACCTGAAGGCTAAAAAGGTGCGGAGCTGAAGGCTCAAGAAGGTGAGGAGCTGAAGGCTAAAAAGGTGAGGAGCTGAAGGCTCAAGAAGTTGAGGAGCTGAAGGCTAAAAAGGTGAGGAGCTGAAGGCTCAAGAAGGTGAGGAGCTGAAGGCTCAAGAAGGTGAGGAGCTGAAGGCTCAAGAAGGTGAGGAGCTGAAGTCTCAAGAAGTTGAGGAGCTGAAGGGTCAAGAATGTGAGGAGCTGAAGGATAAAAAGGAGAGGAGCTGAAGGCTAAAAAGGTGAGGAGCTGAAGTCTAAAAAGGTGAGGAGCTGAAGTCTAAAAAGGTGAGGAGCTGAAGGCTCAAGAAGGTGAGGAGCTGAAGGCTCAAGAAGGTGAGGAGCTGAAGGGTCAAGAAGGTGAGGAGCTGAAGGCTAAAAAGGTGAGGAGCTGAAGGCTCAAGAAGGTGAGGAGCTGAAGGGTCAAGAAGGTGAGGAGCTGAAGGCTAAAAAGGTGAGGAGCTGAAGGCTCAAGAAGGTGAGGAGCTGAAGGGTCAAGAAGGTGAGGAGCTGAAGGCTAAAAAGGTGAGGAGCTGAAGGGTCAAGAAGGTGAGGAGCTGAAGGCTAAAAAGGTGAGGAGCTGAAGGCTCAAGAAGTTGAGGAGCTGAAGGCTGAAAAGGTGAGGAGCTGAAGGCTCAAGAAGGTGAGGAGCTGAAGGCTAAAAAGGTGAGGAGCTGAAGGGTCAAGAAGGTGAGGAGCTGAAGGCTCAAGAAGGTGAGGAGCTGAAGGCTAAAAAGGTGAGGAGCTGAAGGGTCAAGAATGTGAGGAGCTGAAGGCTAAAAAGGTGAGGAGCTGAAGGCTCAAGAAGGTGAGGAGCTGAAGGGTCAAGAAGTTGAGGAGCTGAAGGCTAAAAAGGTGAGGAGCTGAAGGCTAAAAAGGTGAGGAGCTGAAGGCTCAAGAAGTTGAGGAGCTGAAGGCTAAAAAGGTGAGGAGCTGAATGCTGAAAAGGTGAGGAGCTGAAGGCTAAAAAGGTGAGGAGCTGAAGGGTCAAGAAGGTGAGGAGCTGCAGGCTAAAAAGGTGAGGCGCTGAATGCTGAAAAGGTGAGGAGCTGAAGGCTAAAAAGGTGAGGAGCTGAAGGCTCAAGAAGGTGAGGAGCTGAAGGCTCAAGAAGGTGAGGAGCTGAAGGCTAAAAAGGTGAGGAGCTGAATGCTGAAAAGGTGAGGAGCTGAAGGCTAAAAAGGTGAGGAGCTGAAGGCTCAAGAAGGTGAGGAGCTGAAGGGTAAAAAGGTGAGGAGCTGAAGGCTAAAAAGGTGAGGCGCTGAATGCTGAAAAGGTGAGGAGCTGAAGGCTCAAGAAGGTGAGGAGCTGAAGGCTAAAAAGGTGAGGAGCTGAAGGCTCAAGAAGGTGAGGAGCTGAAGGGTAAAAAGGTGAGGAGCTGAAGGCTAAAAAGGTGAGGAGCTGAAGGCTCAAGAAGGTGAGGAGCTGAAGGGTAAAAAGGTGAGGAGCTGAAGGCTAAAAAGGTGAGGAGCTGAAGGCTCAAGAAGGTGAGGAGCTGAATGCTGAAAAGGTGAGGAGCTGAAGGCTAAAAAGGTGAGGAGCTGAAGGCTCAAGAAGTTGAGGAGCTGAAGGCTAAAAAGGTGAGGAGCTGAAGGCTCAAGAAGGTGAGGAGCTGAAGTCTAAAAAGGTGAGGAGCTGAAGGCTCAAGAAGGTGAGGAGCTGAAGAGTCAAGAAGGTGAGGAGCTGAAGGCTAAAAGGGTGAGGAGATGAAGGCTAAAAAGGTGAGGAGCTGAAGGCTAAAAAGGTGAGGAGCTTAAGGCTAAAAAGGTGAGGAGCTGAAGGCTAAAAAGATGAGGAACTGAAGGGTCAAGAAGGTGAGGAGCTGAAGGCTCATGAAGGTGAGGAGCTGAAGGCTCAAGAAGGTGAGGAGCTGAAGGCTCAAGAAGGTGAGGAGCTGAAGGCTCAAGAAGGTGAGGAGCTGAAGGCTCAAGAAGGTGAGGAGCTGAAGGGTCAAGAATGTGAGGAGCTGAAGGCTAAAAAGATGAGGAGCTGAAGGCTCAAGAAGGTGAGGAGCTGAAGGCTCAAGAAGGTGAGGAGCTGAAGGCTAAAAAGGTGAGGAGCTGAATGCTGAAAAGGTGAGGAGCTGAAGGCTAAAAAGATGAGGAGCTGAAGTCTCAAGAAGGTGAGGAGCTGAAGGCTCAAGAAGGTGAGGAGCTGAAGGGTCAAGAAGGTGAGGAGCTGAAGGCTAAAAAGGTGAGGAGCTGAAGGCTCAAGAAGGTGAGGAGCTGAAGGGTAAAAAGGTGAGGAGCTGAAGGCTAAAAAGGTGAGGAGCGGAAGGCGCAAGAAGGTGAGGAGCTGAAGGCTCAAGAAGGTGAGGAGCTGAAGGGTAAAAAGGTGAGGAGCTGAAGGCGAAAAAGGTGAGGAGCTGAAGGCTCAAGAAGGTGAGGAGCTGAAGGCTAAAAAGGTGAGGATCTGAAGGCTCAAGAATGTGAGGAGCTGAAGGCTAAAAAGGTGAGGAGCTGAAGGCTCAAGAAGGTGAGGAGCTGAAGGGTCAAGAAGGTGAGGAGCTGAAGGCTAAAAAGGTGAGGAGCTGAAGGGTCAAGAAGGTGAGGAGCTGAAGGGTAAAAAGGTGAGGAGCTGAAGGCTCAAGAAGGTGAGGAGCTGAAGGGTCAAGAAGGTGAGGAGCTGAAGGCTAAAAGGGTGAGGAGCTGAAGGCTCAAGAAGGTGAGGAGCTGAAGGCCAAAAAGGTGAGGAGCTTAAGGCTAAAAAGGTGAGGAGCTGAAGGCTAAAAAGATGAGGAACTGAAGGGTCAAGAAGGTGAGGAGCTGAAGGCTCAAGAAGGTGAGGAGCTGAAGGGTCAAGAAGGTGAGGAGCTGAAGGCTAAAAAGGTGAGGAGCTGAAGGGTCAAGAATGTGAGGAGCTGAAGGCTAAAAAGGTGAGGAGCTGAAGGGTCAAGAATGTGAGGAGCTGAAGGCTAAAAAGGTGAGGAGCTGAAGGCTCAAGAAGGTGAGGAGCTGAAGGGTCAAGAAGTTGAGGAGCTGAAGGCTAAAAAGGTGAGGAGCTGAAGGCTAAAAAGGTGAGGAGCTGAAGGCTCAAGAAGTTGAGGAGCTGAAGGCTAAAAAGGTGAGGAGCTGAATGCTGAAAAGGTGAGGAGCTGAAGGCTAAAAAGGTGAGGAGCTGAAGGGTCAAGAAGGTGAGGAGCTGCAGGCTAAAAAGGTGAGGCGCTGAATGCTGAAAAGGTGAGGAGCTGAAGGCTAAAAAGGTGAGGAGCTGAAGGCTCAAGAAGGTGAGGAGCTGAAGGCTCAAGAAGGTGAGGAGCTGAAGGCTAAAAAGGTGAGGAGCTGAATGCTGAAAAGGTGAGGAGCTGAAGGCTAAAAAGGTGAGGAGCTGAAGGCTCAAGAAGGTGAGGAGCTGAAGGGTCAAGAAGTTGAGGAGCTGAAGGCTAAAAAGGTGAGGAGCTGAAGGCTAAAAAGGTGAGGAGCTGAAGGCTCAAGAAGTTAAGGAGCTGAAGGCTAAAAAGGTGAGGAGCTGAATGCTGAAAAGGTGAGGAGCTGAAGGCTAAAAAGGTGAGGAGCTGAAGGGTCAAGAAGGTGAGGAGCTGCAGGCTAAAAAGGTGAGGCGCTGAATGCTGAAAAGGTGAGGAGCTGAAGGCTAAAAAGGTGAGGAGCTGAAGGCTCAAGAAGGTGAGGAGCTGAAGGCTCAAGAAGGTGAGGAGCTGAAGGCTAAAAAGGTGAGGAGCTGAATGCTGAAAAGGTGAGGAGCTGAAGGCTAAAAAGGTGAGGAGCTGAAGGCTCAAGAAGGTGAGGAGCTGAAGGGTAAAAAGGTGAGGAGCTGAAGGCTAAAAAGGTGAGGCGCTGAATGCTGAAAAGGTGAGGAGCTGAAGGCTAAAAAGGTGAGGCGCTGAATGCTGAAAGGGTGAGGAGCTGAAGGCTCAAGAAGGTGAGGAGCTGAAGGCTCAAGAAGGTGAGGAGCTGAAGTCTAAAAAGGTGAGGAGCTGAAGGCTCAAGAAGGTGAGGAGCTGAAGAGTCAAGAAGGTGAGGAGCTGAAGGCTAAAAGGGTGAGGAGATGAAGGCTAAAAAGGTGAGGAGCTGAAGGCTAAAAAGGTGAGGAGCTGAAGGGTCAAGAAGGTGAGGAGCTGAAGGCTCAAGAAGGTGAGGAGCTGAAGGCTAAAAAGGTGAGGAGCTGAAGGCTCAAGAAGGTGAGGAGCTGAAGGCTCAAGAAGGTGAGGAGCTGAAGGCTAAAAAGGTGAGGAGCTGAAGGCTAAAAAGGTGCGGAGCTGAAGGCTCAAGAAGGTGAGGAGCTGAAGGCTAAAAAGGTGAGGAGCTGAAGGCTCAAGAAGTTGAGGAGCTGAAGTCTAAAAAGGTGAGGAGCTGAAGGCTCAAGAAGGTGAGGAGCTGAAGGCTCAAGAAGGTGAGGAGCTGAAGGGTCAAGAAGGTGAGGAGCTGAAGGCTAAAAAGGTGAGGAGCTGAAGGCTCAAGAAGGTGAGGAGCTGAAGGGTCAAGAAGGTGAGGAGCTGAAGGCTAAAAAGGTGAGGAGCTGAAGGCTCAAGAAGGTGAGGAGCTGAAGGGTCAATAAGGTGAGGAGCTGAAGGCTAAAAAGGTGAGGAGCTGAAGGCTCAAGAAGTTGAGGAGCTGAAGGCTGAAAAGGTGAGGAGCTGAAGGCTCAAGAAGGTGAGGAGCTGAAGGCTAAAAAGGTGAGGAGCTGAAGGGTCAAGAAGGTGAGGAGCTGAAGGCTCAAGAAGGTGAGGAGCTGAAGGGTCAAGAAGGTGAGGAGCTGAAGGCTAAAAAGGTGAGGAGCTGAAGGCTCAAGAAGGTGAGGAGCTGAAGGGTCAAGAAGGTGAGGAGCTGAAGGCTAAAAAGGTGAGGAGCTGAAGGCTCAAGAAGGTGAGGAGCTGAAGGGTCAAGAAGGTGAGGAGCTGAAGGCTAAAAAGGTGAGGAGCTGAAGGCTCAAGAAGTTGAGGAGCTGAAGGCTGAAAAGGTGAGGAGCTGAAGGCTCAAGAAGGTGAGGAGCTGAAGGCTAAAAAGGTGAGGAGCTGAAGGGTCAAGAAGGTGAGGAGCTGAAGGCTCAAGAAGGTGAGGAGCTGAAGGGTCAAGAAGTTGAGGAGCTGAAGGCTAAAAAGGTGAGGAGCTGAAGGCTAAAAAGGTGAGGAGCTGAAGGCTAAAAAGGTGAGGAGCTGAAGGCTCAAGAAGTTGAGGAGCTGAAGGCTAAAAAGGTGAGGAGCTGAAGGCTAAAAAGGTGAGGAGCTGAAGGCTCAAGAAGTTGAGGAGCTGAAGGCTAAAAAGGTGAGGAGCTGAATGCTGAAAAGGTGAGGAGCTGAAGGCTAAAAAGGTGAGGAGCTGAAGGGTCAAGAAGGTGAGGAGCTGCAGGCTAAAAAGGTGAGGCGCTGAATGCTGAAAAGGTGAGGAGCTGAAGGCTAAAAAGGTGAGGAGCTGAAGGCTCAAGAAGGTGAGGAGCTGAAGGCTCAAGAAGGTGAGGAGCTGAAGGCTAAAAAGGTGAGGAGCTGAATGCTGAAAAGGTGAGGAGCTGAAGGCTAAAAAGGTGAGGAGCTGAAGGCTCAAGAAGGTGAGGAGCTGAAGGGTAAAAAGGTGAGGAGCTGAAGGCTAAAAAGGTGAGGCGCTGAATGCTGAAAAGGTGAGGAGCTGAAGGCTAAAAAGGTGAGGAGCTGAAGGCTCAAGAAGGTGAGGAGCTGAAGTCTAAAAAGGTGAGGAGCTGAAGGCTCAAGAAGGTGAGGAGCTGAAGAGTCAAGAAGGTGAGGAGCTGAAGGCTAAAAGGGTGAGGAGATGAAGGCTAAAAAGGTGAGGAGCTGAAGGCTAAAAAGGTGAGGAGCTGAAGGGTCAAGGAGGTGAGGAGCTGAAGGCTCAAGAAGGTGAGGAGCTGGAGGGTCAAGAATGTGAGGAGCTGAAGGGTCAAGAAGGTGAGGAGCTGAAGGCTCAAGAAGGTGAGGAGCTGAAGGCTCAAGAAGGTGAGGAGCTGAAGGCTAAAAAGGTGAGGAGCTGAAAGGTCAAGAAGGTGAGGAGCTGAAGGGTCAAGAAGGTGAGGAGCTGAAGGCTAAAAAGGAGAGGAGCTGAAGGCTAAAAAGGTGAGGAGCTGAAGGCTAAAAAGATGAGGAACTGAAGGGTCAAGAAGGTGAGGAGCTGAAGGCTCAAGAAGGTGAGGAGCTGAAGGCTCAAGAAGTTGAGGAGCTGAAGGGTCAAGAATGTGAGGAGCTGAAGGGTAAAAAGGAGAGGAGCTGAAGGCTAAAAAGGTGAGGAGCTGAAGTCTAAAAAGGTGAGGAGCTGAAGTCTAAAAAGGTGAGGAGCTGAAGGCTCAAGAAGGTGAGGAGCTGAAGGGTCAAGAAGGTGAGGAGCTGAAGGCTAAAAAGGTGAGGAGCTGAAGGCTCAAGAAGGTGAG
Source organism: Blennius ocellaris (assembly GCF_963422515.1). Classification (NCBI taxonomy): domain Eukaryota; kingdom Metazoa; phylum Chordata; class Actinopteri; order Blenniiformes; family Blenniidae; genus Blennius; species Blennius ocellaris. Next base: position 33,946,042 of record NC_137652.1, on the reverse strand, counting down.
GAGCTGAAGGGTCAAGAAGGTGAGGAGCTGAAGGCTAAAAGGGTGAGGAGCTGAAGGCTCAAGAAGGTGAGGAGCTTAAGGCTAAAAAGGTGAGGAGCTGAAGGCTAAAAAGATGAGGAACTGAAGGGTCAAGAAGGTGAGGAGCTGAAGGCTCAAGAAGGTGAGGAGCTGAAGGCTCAAGAAGGTGAGGAGCTGAAGGGTCAAGAAGGTGAGGAGCTGAAGGCTAAAAAGGTGAGGAGCTGAAGGCTCAAGAAGGTGAGGAGCTGAAGGGTCAAGAAGGTGAGAAGCTGAAGGCAAAAAGGTTGAGGAGCTGAAGGCTCAAGAAGGTGAGGAGCTGAAGGGTCAAGAAGGTGAGGAGCTGAAGGCTAAAAAGGTGAGGAGCTGAAGGCTCAAGAAGGTGAGGAGCTGAAGGGTCAAGAAGGTGAGGAGCTGAAGGCTAAAAGGGTGAGGAGCTGAAGGCTCAAGAAGGTGAGGAGCTGAAGGCTAAAAAGGTGAGGAGCTGAAGGCTCAAGAAGGCGAGGAGCTGAAGGCTAAAAAGGTGAGGAGCTGAAGGCTCAAGAAGTTGAGGAGCTGAAGGCTGAAAAGGTGAGGAGCTGAAGGCTCAAGAAGGTGAGGAGCTGAAGGCTAAAAAGGTGAGGAGCTGAAGGGTCAAGAAGGTGAGGAGCTGAAGGCTCAAGAAGGTGAGGAGCTGAAGGCTAAAAAGGTGAGGAGCTGAAGGGTCAAGAATGTGAGGAGCTGAAGGCTAAAAAGGTGAGGAGCTGAAGGCTCAAGAAGGTGAGGAGCTGAAGGGTCAAGAAGTTGAGGAGCTGAAGGCTAAAAAGGTGAGGAGCTGAAGGCTCAAGAAGTTGAGGAGCTGAAGGCTAAAAAGGTGAGGAGCTGAATGCTGAAAAGGTGAGGAGCTGAAGGCTAAAAAGGTGAGGAGCTGAAGGGTCAAGAAGGTGAGGAGCTGCAGGCTAAAAAGGTGAGGCGCTGAATGCTGAAAAGGTGAGGAGCTGAAGGCTAAAAAGGTGAGGAGCTGAAGGCTCAAGAAGGTGAGGAGCTGAAGGCTCAAGAAGGTGAGGAGCTGAAGGCTAAAAAGGTGAGGAGCTGAATGCTGAAAAGGTGAGGAGCTGAAGGCTAAAAAGGTGAGGAGCTGAAGGCTCAAGAAGGTGAGGAGCTGAAGGGTAAAAAGGTGAGGAGCTGAAGGCTAAAAAGGTGAGGAGCGGAAGGCGCAAGAAGGTGAGGAGCTGAAGGCTCAAGAAGGTGAGGAGCTGAAGGGTAAAAAGGTGAGGAGCTGAAGGCGAAAAAGGTGAGGAGCTGAAGGCTCAAGAAGGTGAGGAGCTGAAGGCTAAAAAGGTGAGGATCTGAAGGCTCAAGAATGTGAGGAGCTGAAGGCTAAAAAGGTGAGGAGCTGAAGGCTCAAGAAGGTGAGGAGCTGAAGGGTCAAGAAGGTGAGGAGCTGAAGGCTAAAAAGGTGAGGAGCTGAAGGGTCAAGAAGGTGAGGAGCTGAAGGGTAAAAAGGTGAGGAGCTGAAGGCTCAAGAAGGTGAGGAGCTGAAGGGTCAAGAAGGTGAGGAGCTGAAGGCTAAAAGGGTGAGGAGCTGAAGGCTCAAGAAGGTGAGGAGCTGAAGGCCAAAAAGGTGAGGAGCTTAAGGCTAAAAAGGTGAGGAGCTGAAGGCTAAAAAGATGAGGAACTGAAGGGTCAAGAAGGTGAGGAGCTGAAGGCTCAAGAAGGTGAGGAGCTGAAGGGTCAAGAAGGTGAGGAGCTGAAGGCTAAAAAGGTGAGGAGCTGAAGGGTCAAGAATGTGAGGAGCTGAAGGCTAAAAAGGTGAGGAGCTGAAGGGTCAAGAATGTGAGGAGCTGAAGGCTAAAAAGGTGAGGAGCTGAAGGCTCAAGAAGGTGAGGAGCTGAAGGGTCAAGAAGTTGAGGAGCTGAAGGCTAAAAAGGTGAGGAGCTGAAGGCTAAAAAGGTGAGGAGCTGAAGGCTCAAGAAGTTGAGGAGCTGAAGGCTAAAAAGGTGAGGAGCTGAATGCTGAAAAGGTGAGGAGCTGAAGGCTAAAAAGGTGAGGAGCTGAAGGGTCAAGAAGGTGAGGAGCTGCAGGCTAAAAAGGTGAGGCGCTGAATGCTGAAAAGGTGAGGAGCTGAAGGCTAAAAAGGTGAGGAGCTGAAGGCTCAAGAAGGTGAGGAGCTGAAGGCTCAAGAAGGTGAGGAGCTGAAGGCTAAAAAGGTGAGGAGCTGAATGCTGAAAAGGTGAGGAGCTGAAGGCTAAAAAGGTGAGGAGCTGAAGGCTCAAGAAGGTGAGGAGCTGAAGGGTCAAGAAGTTGAGGAGCTGAAGGCTAAAAAGGTGAGGAGCTGAAGGCTAAAAAGGTGAGGAGCTGAAGGCTCAAGAAGTTAAGGAGCTGAAGGCTAAAAAGGTGAGGAGCTGAATGCTGAAAAGGTGAGGAGCTGAAGGCTAAAAAGGTGAGGAGCTGAAGGGTCAAGAAGGTGAGGAGCTGCAGGCTAAAAAGGTGAGGCGCTGAATGCTGAAAAGGTGAGGAGCTGAAGGCTAAAAAGGTGAGGAGCTGAAGGCTCAAGAAGGTGAGGAGCTGAAGGCTCAAGAAGGTGAGGAGCTGAAGGCTAAAAAGGTGAGGAGCTGAATGCTGAAAAGGTGAGGAGCTGAAGGCTAAAAAGGTGAGGAGCTGAAGGCTCAAGAAGGTGAGGAGCTGAAGGGTAAAAAGGTGAGGAGCTGAAGGCTAAAAAGGTGAGGCGCTGAATGCTGAAAAGGTGAGGAGCTGAAGGCTAAAAAGGTGAGGCGCTGAATGCTGAAAGGGTGAGGAGCTGAAGGCTCAAGAAGGTGAGGAGCTGAAGGCTCAAGAAGGTGAGGAGCTGAAGTCTAAAAAGGTGAGGAGCTGAAGGCTCAAGAAGGTGAGGAGCTGAAGAGTCAAGAAGGTGAGGAGCTGAAGGCTAAAAGGGTGAGGAGATGAAGGCTAAAAAGGTGAGGAGCTGAAGGCTAAAAAGGTGAGGAGCTGAAGGGTCAAGAAGGTGAGGAGCTGAAGGCTCAAGAAGGTGAGGAGCTGAAGGCTAAAAAGGTGAGGAGCTGAAGGCTCAAGAAGGTGAGGAGCTGAAGGCTCAAGAAGGTGAGGAGCTGAAGGCTAAAAAGGTGAGGAGCTGAAGGCTAAAAAGGTGCGGAGCTGAAGGCTCAAGAAGGTGAGGAGCTGAAGGCTAAAAAGGTGAGGAGCTGAAGGCTCAAGAAGTTGAGGAGCTGAAGTCTAAAAAGGTGAGGAGCTGAAGGCTCAAGAAGGTGAGGAGCTGAAGGCTCAAGAAGGTGAGGAGCTGAAGGGTCAAGAAGGTGAGGAGCTGAAGGCTAAAAAGGTGAGGAGCTGAAGGCTCAAGAAGGTGAGGAGCTGAAGGGTCAAGAAGGTGAGGAGCTGAAGGCTAAAAAGGTGAGGAGCTGAAGGCTCAAGAAGGTGAGGAGCTGAAGGGTCAATAAGGTGAGGAGCTGAAGGCTAAAAAGGTGAGGAGCTGAAGGCTCAAGAAGTTGAGGAGCTGAAGGCTGAAAAGGTGAGGAGCTGAAGGCTCAAGAAGGTGAGGAGCTGAAGGCTAAAAAGGTGAGGAGCTGAAGGGTCAAGAAGGTGAGGAGCTGAAGGCTCAAGAAGGTGAGGAGCTGAAGGGTCAAGAAGGTGAGGAGCTGAAGGCTAAAAAGGTGAGGAGCTGAAGGCTCAAGAAGGTGAGGAGCTGAAGGGTCAAGAAGGTGAGGAGCTGAAGGCTAAAAAGGTGAGGAGCTGAAGGCTCAAGAAGGTGAGGAGCTGAAGGGTCAAGAAGGTGAGGAGCTGAAGGCTAAAAAGGTGAGGAGCTGAAGGCTCAAGAAGTTGAGGAGCTGAAGGCTGAAAAGGTGAGGAGCTGAAGGCTCAAGAAGGTGAGGAGCTGAAGGCTAAAAAGGTGAGGAGCTGAAGGGTCAAGAAGGTGAGGAGCTGAAGGCTCAAGAAGGTGAGGAGCTGAAGGGTCAAGAAGTTGAGGAGCTGAAGGCTAAAAAGGTGAGGAGCTGAAGGCTAAAAAGGTGAGGAGCTGAAGGCTAAAAAGGTGAGGAGCTGAAGGCTCAAGAAGTTGAGGAGCTGAAGGCTAAAAAGGTGAGGAGCTGAAGGCTAAAAAGGTGAGGAGCTGAAGGCTCAAGAAGTTGAGGAGCTGAAGGCTAAAAAGGTGAGGAGCTGAATGCTGAAAAGGTGAGGAGCTGAAGGCTAAAAAGGTGAGGAGCTGAAGGGTCAAGAAGGTGAGGAGCTGCAGGCTAAAAAGGTGAGGCGCTGAATGCTGAAAAGGTGAGGAGCTGAAGGCTAAAAAGGTGAGGAGCTGAAGGCTCAAGAAGGTGAGGAGCTGAAGGCTCAAGAAGGTGAGGAGCTGAAGGCTAAAAAGGTGAGGAGCTGAATGCTGAAAAGGTGAGGAGCTGAAGGCTAAAAAGGTGAGGAGCTGAAGGCTCAAGAAGGTGAGGAGCTGAAGGGTAAAAAGGTGAGGAGCTGAAGGCTAAAAAGGTGAGGCGCTGAATGCTGAAAAGGTGAGGAGCTGAAGGCTAAAAAGGTGAGGAGCTGAAGGCTCAAGAAGGTGAGGAGCTGAAGTCTAAAAAGGTGAGGAGCTGAAGGCTCAAGAAGGTGAGGAGCTGAAGAGTCAAGAAGGTGAGGAGCTGAAGGCTAAAAGGGTGAGGAGATGAAGGCTAAAAAGGTGAGGAGCTGAAGGCTAAAAAGGTGAGGAGCTGAAGGGTCAAGGAGGTGAGGAGCTGAAGGCTCAAGAAGGTGAGGAGCTGGAGGGTCAAGAATGTGAGGAGCTGAAGGGTCAAGAAGGTGAGGAGCTGAAGGCTCAAGAAGGTGAGGAGCTGAAGGCTCAAGAAGGTGAGGAGCTGAAGGCTAAAAAGGTGAGGAGCTGAAAGGTCAAGAAGGTGAGGAGCTGAAGGGTCAAGAAGGTGAGGAGCTGAAGGCTAAAAAGGAGAGGAGCTGAAGGCTAAAAAGGTGAGGAGCTGAAGGCTAAAAAGATGAGGAACTGAAGGGTCAAGAAGGTGAGGAGCTGAAGGCTCAAGAAGGTGAGGAGCTGAAGGCTCAAGAAGTTGAGGAGCTGAAGGGTCAAGAATGTGAGGAGCTGAAGGGTAAAAAGGAGAGGAGCTGAAGGCTAAAAAGGTGAGGAGCTGAAGTCTAAAAAGGTGAGGAGCTGAAGTCTAAAAAGGTGAGGAGCTGAAGGCTCAAGAAGGTGAGGAGCTGAAGGGTCAAGAAGGTGAGGAGCTGAAGGCTAAAAAGGTGAGGAGCTGAAGGCTCAAGAAGGTGAGGAGCTGAAGGGTCAAGAAGGTGAGGAGCTGAAGGCTAAAAGGGTGAGGAGCTGAAGGCTCAAGAAGGTGAGGAGCTTAAGGCTAAAAAGGTGAGGAGCTGAAGGCTAAAAAGATGAGGAACTGAAGGGTCAAGAAGGTGAGGAGCTGAAGGCTCAAGAAGGTGAGGAGCTGAAGGCTCAAGAAGGTGAGGAGCTGAAGGGTCAAGAAGGTGAGGAGCTGAAGGCTAAAAAGGTGAGGAGCTGAAGGCTCAAGAAGGTGAGGAGCTGAAGGGTCAAGAAGGTGAGAAGCTGAAGGCAAAAAGGTTGAGGAGCTGAAGGCTCAAGAAGGTGAGGAGCTGAAGGGTCAAGAAGGTGAGGAGCTGAAGGCTAAAAAGGTGAGGAGCTGAAGGCTCAAGAAGGTGAGGAGCTGAAGGGTCAAGAAGGTGAGGAGCTGAAGGCTAAAAGGGTGAGGAGCTGAAGGCTCAAGAAGGTGAGGAGCTGAAGGCTAAAAAGGTGAGGAGCTGAAGGCTCAAGAAGGCGAGGAGCTGAAGGCTAAAAAGGTGAGGAGCTGAAGGCTCAAGAAGTTGAGGAGCTGAAGGCTGAAAAGGTGAGGAGCTGAAGGCTCAAGAAGGTGAGGAGCTGAAGGCTAAAAAGGTGAGGAGCTGAAGGGTCAAGAAGGTGAGGAGCTGAAGGCTCAAGAAGGTGAGGAGCTGAAGGCTAAAAAGGTGAGGAGCTGAAGGGTCAAGAATGTGAGGAGCTGAAGGCTAAAAAGGTGAGGAGCTGAAGGCTCAAGAAGGTGAGGAGCTGAAGGGTCAAGAAGTTGAGGAGCTGAAGGCTAAAAAGGTGAGGAGCTGAAGGCTCAAGAAGTTGAGGAGCTGAAGGCTAAAAAGGTGAGGAGCTGAATGCTGAAAAGGTGAGGAGCTGAAGGCTAAAAAGGTGAGGAGCTGAAGGGTCAAGAAGGTGAGGAGCTGCAGGCTAAAAAGGTGAGGCGCTGAATGCTGAAAAGGTGAGGAGCTGAAGGCTAAAAAGGTGAGGAGCTGAAGGCTCAAGAAGGTGAGGAGCTGAAGGCTCAAGAAGGTGAGGAGCTGAAGGCTAAAAAGGTGAGGAGCTGAATGCTGAAAAGGTGAGGAGCTGAAGGCTAAAAAGGTGAGGAGCTGAAGGCTCAAGAAGGTGAGGAGCTGAAGGGTAAAAAGGTGAGGAGCTGAAGGCTAAAAAGGTGAGGCGCTGAATGCTGAAAAGGTGAGGAGCTGAAGGCTAAAAAGGTGAGGAGCTGAAGGCTCAAGAAGGTGAGGAGCTGAAATCTAAAAAGGTGAGGAGCTGAAGGCTCAAGAAGGTGAGGAGCTGAAGAGTCAAGAAGGTGAGGAGCTGAAGGCTAAAAGGGTGAGGAGATGAAGGGTAAGAAGGTGAGGAGCTGAAGGCTAAAAAGGTGAGGAGCTGAAGGGTCAAGAAGGTGAGGAGCTGAAGGCTCAAGAAGGTGAGGAGCTGGAGGGTCAAGAATGTGAGGAGCTGAAGGCTCAAGAAGGTGAGGAGCTGAAGGCTAAAAAGGTGAGGAGCTGAAGGCTAAAAAGGTGCGGAGCTGAAGGCTCAAGAAGGTGAGGAGCTGAAGGCTAAAAAGGTGAGGAGCTGAAGGCTCAAGAAGTTGAGGAGCTGAAGGCTAAAAAGGTGAGGAGCTGAAGGCTCAAGAAGGTGAGGAGCTGAAGGCTAAAAAGGTGAGGAGCTGAAGGCTCAAGAAGGTGAGGAGCTGAAGGCTCAAGAAGGTGAGGAGCTGAAGGGTCAAGAAGGTGAGGAGCTGAAGGCTAAAAGGGTGAGGAGCTGAAGGCTCAAGAAGGTGAGGAGCTGAAGGCTAAAAAGGTGAGGAGCTGAAGGCTCAAGAAGGCGAGGAGCTGAAGGCTAAAAAGGTGAGGAGCTGAAGGCTCAAGAAGTTGAGGAGCTGAAGGCTGAAAAGGTGAGGAGCTGAAGGCTCAAGAAGGTGAGGAGCTGAAGGCTAAAAAGGTGAGGAGCTGAAGGGTCAAGAAGGTGAGGAGCTGAAGGCTCAAGAAGGTGAGGAGCTGAAGGCTAAAAAGGTGAGGAGCTGAAGGGTCAAGAATGTGAGGAGCTGAAGGCTAAAAAGGTGAGGAGCTGAAGGCTCAAGAAGGTGAGGAGCTGAAGGGTCAAGAAGTTGAGGAGCTGAAGGCTAAAAAGGTGAGGAGCTGAAGGCTAAAAAGGTGAGGGAGCTGAAGGCTCAAGAAGTTGAGGAGCTGAAGGCTAAAAAGGTGAGGAGCTGAATGCTGAAAAGGTGAGGAGCTGAAGGCTAAAAAGGTGAGGAGCTGAAGGGTCAAGAAGGTGAGGAGCTGCAGGCTAAAAAGGTGAGGCGCTGAATGCTGAAAAGGTGAGGAGCTGAAGGCTAAAAAGGTGAGGAGCTGAAGGCTCAAGAAGGTGAGGAGCTGAAGGCTCAAGAAGGTGAGGAGCTGAAGGCTAAAAAGGTGAGGAGCTGAATGCTGAAAAGGTGAGGAGCTGAAGGCTAAAAAGGTGAGGAGCTGAAGCCTCAAGAAGGTGAGGAGCTGAAGGGTAAAAAGGTGAGGAGCTGAAGGCTAAAAAGGTGAGGCGCTGAATGCTGAAAAGGTGAGGAGCTGAAGGCTAAAAAGGTGAGGAGCTGAAGGCTCAAGAAGGTGAGGAGCTGAAGTCTAAAAAGGTGAGGAGCTGAAGGCTCAAGAAGGTGAGGAGCTGAAGAGTCAAGAAGGTGAGGAGCTGAAGGCTAAAAGGGTGAGGAGATGAAGGGTAAGAAGGTGAGGAGCTGAAGAGTCAAGAATGTGAGGAGCTGAAGGCTAAAAAGGTGAGGAGCTGAAGGCTCAAGAAGGTGAGGAGCTGAAGGGTCAAGAAGTTGAGGAGCTGAAGGCTAAAAAGGTGAGGAGCTGAAGGCTAAAAAGGTGAGGGAGCTGAAGGCTCAAGAAGTTGAGGAGCTGAAGGCTAAAAAGGTGAGGAGCTGAATGCTGAAAAGGTGAGGAGCTGAAGGCTAAAAAGGTGAGGAGCTGAAGGGTCAAGAAGGTGAGGAGCTGCAGGCTAAAAAGGTGAGGCGCTGAATGCTGAAAAGGTGAGGAGCTGAAGGCTAAAAAGGTGAGGAGCTGAAGGCTCAAGAAGGTGAGGAGCTGAAGGCTCAAGAAGGTGAGGAGCTGAAGGCTAAAAAGGTGAGGAGCTGAATGCTGAAAAGGTGAGGAGCTGAAGGCTAAAAAGGTGAGGAGCTGAAGCCTCAAGAAGGTGAGGAGCTGAAGGGTAAAAAGGTGAGGAGCTGAAGGCTAAAAAGGTGAGGCGCTGAATGCTGAAAAGGTGAGGAGCTGAAGGCTAAAAAGGTGAGGAGCTGAAGGCTCAAGAAGGTGAGGAGCTGAAGTCTAAAAAGGTGAGGAGCTGAAGGCTCAAGAAGGTGAGGAGCTGAAGAGTCAAGAAGGTGAGGAGCTGAAGGCTAAAAGGGTGAGGAGATGAAGGGTAAGAAGGTGAGGAGCTGAAGGCTAAAAAGGTGAGGAGCTGAAGGGTCAAGAAGGTGAGGAGCTGAAGGCTAAAAGGGTGAGGAGATGAAGGGTAAGAAGGTGAGGAGCTGAAGGCTAAAAAGGTGAGGAGCTGAAGGCTCAAGAAGGTGAGGAGCTGGAGGGTCAAGAATGTGAGGAGCTGAAGGCTCAAGAAGGTGAGGAGCTGAAGGCTAAAAAGGTGAGGAGCTGAAGGCTAAAAAGGTGCGGAGCTGAAGGCTCAAGAAGGTGAGGAGCTGAAGGCTAAAAAGGTGAGGAGCTGAAGGCTCAAGAAGTTGAGGAGCTGAAGGCTAAAAAGGTGAGGAGCTGAATGCTGAAAAGGTGAGGAGCTGAAGGCTAAAAAGGTGAGGAGCTGAAGGGTCAAGAAGGTGAGGAGCTGCAGGCTAAAAAGGTGAGGCGCTGAATGCTGAAAAGGTGAGGAGCTGAAGGCTAAAAAGGTGAGGAGCTGAAGGCTCAAGAAGGTGAGGAGCTGAAGGCTCAAGAAGGTGAGGAGCTGAAGGCTAAAAAGGTGAGGAGCTGAATGCTGAAAAGGTGAGGAGCTGAAGGCTAAAAAGGTGAGGAGCTGAAGGCTCAAGAAGGTGAGGAGCTGAAGGGTAAAAAGGTGAGGAGCTGAAGGCTAAAAAGGTGAGGCGCTGAATGCTGAAAAGGTGAGGAGCTGAAGGCTAAAAAGGTGAGGAGCTGAAGGCTCAAGAAGGTGAGGAGCTGAAGTCTAAAAAGGTGAGGAGCTGAAGGCTCAAGAAGGTGAGGAGCTGAAGAGTCAAGAAGGTGAGGAGCTGAAGGCTAAAAGGGTGAGGAGATGAAGGCTAAAAAGGTGAGGAGCTGAAGGCTAAAAAGGTGAGGAGCTGAAGGCTCAAGAAGGTGAGGAGCTGAAGGCTAAAAAGGTGAGGAGCTGAAGGCTCAAGAAGGTGAGGAGCTGAAGGCTCAAGAAGGTGAGGAGCTGAAGGCTAAAAAGGTGAGGAGCTGAAGGCTAAAAAGGTGAGGAGCTGAAGGCTCAAGAAGTTGAGGAGCTGAAGTCTAAAAAGGTGAGGAGCTGAAGGCTCAAGAAGGTGAGGAGCTGAAGGGTCAAGAAGGTGAGGAGCTGAAGGCTAAAAAGGTGAGGAGCTGAAGGCTCAAGAAGGTGAGGAGCTGAAGGGTCAAGAAGGTGAGGAGCTGAAGGCTAAAAAGGTGAGGAGCTGAAGGCTCAAGAAGGTGAGGAGCTGAAGGGTCAAGAAGGTGAGGAGCTGAAGGCTAAAAAGGTGAGGAGCTGAAGGCTCAAGAAGTTGAGGAGCTGAAGGCTGAAAAGGTGAGGAGCTGAAGGCTCAAGAAGGTGAGGAGCTGAAGGCTAAAAAGGTGAGGAGCTGAAGGGTCAAGAAGGTGAGGAGCTGAAGGCTCAAGAAGGTGAGGAGCTGAAGGCTAAAAAGGTGAGGAGCTGAAGGGTCAAGAATGTGAGGAGCTGAAGGCTAAAAAGGTGAGGAGCTGAAGGCTCAAGAAGGTGAGGAGCTGAAGGGTCAAGAAGTTGAGGAGCTGAAGGCTAAAAAGGTGAGGAGCTGAAGGCTAAAAAGGTGAGGAGCTGAAGGGTCAAGAAGTTGAGGAGCTGAAGGCTAAAAAGGTGAGGAGCTGAAGGCTAAAAAGGTGAGGAGCTGAAGGCTCAAGAAGTTGAGGAGCTGAAGGCTAAAAAGGTGAGGAGCTGAATGCTGAAAAGGTGAGGAGCTGAAGGCTAAAAAGGTGAGGAGCTGAAGGGTCAAGAAGGTGAGGAGCTGCAGGCTAAAAAGGTGAGGCGCTGAATGCTGAAAAGGTGAGGAGCTGAAGGCTAAAAAGGTGAGGAGCTGAAGGCTCAAGAAGGTGAGGAGCTGAAGGCTCAAGAAGGTGAGGAGCTGAAGGCTAAAAAGGTGAGGAGCTGAATGCTGAAAAGGTGAGGAGCTGAAGGCTAAAAAGGTGAGGAGCTGAAGGCTCAAGAAGGTGAGGAGCTGAAGGGTAAAAAGGTGAGGAGCTGAAGGCTAAAAAGGTGAGGCGCTGAATGCTGAAAAGGTGAGGAGCTGAAGGCTAAAAAGGTGAGGAGCTGAAGGCTCAAGAAGGTGAGGAGCTGAAGTCTAAAAAGGTGAGGAGCTGAAGGCTCAAGAAGGTGAGGAGCTGAAGAGTCAAGAAGGTGAGGAGCTGAAGGCTAAAAGGGTGAGGAGATGAAGGCTAAAAAGGTGAGGAGCTGAAGGCTAAAAAGGTGAGGAGCTGAAGGGTCAAGAAGGTGAGGAGCTGAAGGCTCAAGAAGGTGAGGAGCTGGAGGGTCAAGAATGTGAGGAGCTGAAGGGTCAAGAAGGTGAGGAGCTGAAGGCTCAAGAAGGTGAGGAGCTGAAGGCTCAAGAAGGTGAGGAGCTGAAGGCTAAAAAGGTGAGGAGCTGAAGGGTCAAGAAGTTGAGGAGCTGAAGGCTAAAAAGGAGAGGAGCTGAAGGCTAAAAAGGTGAGGAGCTGAAGTCTAAAAAGGTGAGGAGCTGAAGTCTAAAAAGGTGAGGAGCTGAAGGCTCAAGAAGGTGAGGAGCTGAAGGGTCAAGAAGGTGAGGAGCTGAAGGCTAAAAAGGTGAGGAGCTGAAGGCTCAAGAAGGTGAGGAGCTGAAGGGTCAAGAAGGTGAGGAGCTGAAGGCTAAAAGGGTGAGGAGCTGAAGGCTAAAAAGGTGAGGAGCTGAAGGCTCAAGAAGGTGAGGAGCTGAAGGGTCAAGAAGGTGAGGAGCTGAAGGCTCAAGAAGGTGAGGAGCTGAAGGCTAAAAAGGTGAGGAGCTGAAGGCTAAAAAGGTGAGGAGCTGAAGGCTAAAAAGATGAGGAACTGAAGGGTCAAGAAGGTGAGGAGCTGAAGGCTCAAGAAGGTGAGGAGCTGAAGGGTCAAGAAGGTGAGGAGCTGAAGGCTAAAAAGGTGAGGAGCTGAAGGCTCAAGAAGGTGAGGAGCTGAAGGCTAAAAAGGTGAGGAGCTGAAGGGTCAAGAAGGTGAGAAGCTGAAGGCAAAAAGGTTGAGGAGCTGAAGGCTCAAGAAGGTGAGGAGCTGAAGGGTCAAGAAGGTGAGGAGCTGAAGGCTAAAAAGGTGAGGAGCTGAAGGCTCAAGAAGGTGAGGAGCTGAAGGGTCAAGAAGGTGAGGAGCTGAAGGCTAAAAGGGTGAGGAGCTGAAGGCTCAAGAAGGTGAGGAGCTGAAGGCTAAAAAGGTGAGGAGCTGAAGGCTAAAAAGGTGCGGAGCTGAAGGCTCAAGAAGGTGAGGAGCTGAAGGCTAAAAAGGTGAGGAGCTGAAGGCTCAAGAAGTTGAGGAGCTGAAGTCTAAAAAGGTGAGGAGCTGAAGGCTCAAGAAGGTGAGGAGCTGAAGGGTCAAGAAGGTGAGGAGCTGAAGGCTAAAAAGGTGAGGAGCTGAAGGCTCAAGAAGGTGAGGAGCTGAAGGGTCAAGAAGGTGAGGAGCTGAAGGCTAAAAAGGTGAGGAGCTGAAGGCTCAAGAAGGTGAGGAGCTGAAGGGTCAAGAAGGTGAGGAGCTGAAGGCTAAAAAGGTGAGGAGCTGAAGGCTCAAGAAGTTGAGGAGCTGAAGGCTGAAAAGGTGAGGAGCTGAAGGCTCAAGAAGGTGAGGAGCTGAAGGCTAAAAAGGTGAGGAGCTGAAGGGTCAAGAAGGTGAGGAGCTGAAGGCTCAAGAAGGTGAGGAGCTGAAGGCTAAAAAGGTGAGGAGCTGAAGGGTCAAGAATGTGAGGAGCTGAAGGCTAAAAAGGTGAGGAGCTGAAGGCTCAAGAAGGTGAGGAGCTGAAGGGTCAAGAAGTTGAGGAGCTGAAGGCTAAAAAGGTGAGGAGCTGAAGGCTAAAAAGGTGAGGAGCTGAAGGGTCAAGAAGTTGAGGAGCTGAAGGCTAAAAAGGTGAGGAGCTGAAGGCTAAAAAGGTGAGGAGCTGAAGGCTCAAGAAGTTGAGGAGCTGAAGGCTAAAAAGGTGAGGAGCTGAATGCTGAAAAGGTGAGGAGCTGAAGGCTAAAAAGGTGAGGAGCTGAAGGGTCAAGAAGGTGAGGAGCTGCAGGCTAAAAAGGTGAGGCGCTGAATGCTGAAAAGGTGAGGAGCTGAAGGCTAAAAAGGTGAGGAGCTGAAGGCTCAAGAAGGTGAGGAGCTGAAGGCTCAAGAAGGTGAGGAGCTGAAGGCTAAAAAGGTGAGGAGCTGAATGCTGAAAAGGTGAGGAGCTGAAGGCTAAAAAGGTGAGGAGCTGAAGGCTCAAGAAGGTGAGGAGCTGAAGGGTAAAAAGGTGAGGAGCTGAAGGCTAAAAAGGTGAGGCGCTGAATGCTGAAAAGGTGAGGAGCTGAAGGCTAAAAAGGTGAGGAGCTGAAGGCTCAAGAAGGTGAGGAGCTGAAGTCTAAAAAGGTGAGGAGCTGAAGGCTCAAGAAGGTGAGGAACTGAAGAGTCAAGAAGGTGAGGAGCTGAAGGCTAAAAGGGTGAGGAGATGAAGGCTAAAAAGGTGAGGAGCTGAAGGCTAAAAAGGTGAGGAGCTGAAGGGTCAAGAAGGTGAGGAGCTGAAGGCTCAAGAAGGTGAGGAGCTGGAGGGTCAAGAATGTGAGGAGCTGAAGGGTCAAGAAGGTGAGGAGCTGAAGGCTCAAGAAGGTGAGGAGCTGAAGGCTCAAGAAGGTGAGGAGCTGAAGGCTAAAAATGTGAGGAGCTGAAGGGTCAAGAAGTTGAGGAGCTGAAGGGTCAAGAATGTGAGGAGCTGAAGGGTAAAAAGGAGAGGAGCTGAAGGCTAAAAAGGTGAGGAGCTGAAGTCTAAAAAGGTGAGGAGCTGAAGTCTAAAAAGGTGAGGAGCTGAAGGCTCAAGAAGGTGAGGAGCTGAAGGGTCAAGAAGGTGAGGAGCTGAAGGCTAAAAAGGTGAGGAGCTGAAGGCTCAAGAAGGTGAGGAGCTGAAGGGTCAAGAAGGTGAGGAGCTGAAGGCTAAAAGGGTGAGGAGCTGAAGGCTCAAGAAGGTGAGGAGCTGAAGGCTAAAAAGGTGAGGAGCTGAAGGCTAAAAAGGTGAGGAGCTGAAGGCTAAAAAGATGAGGAACTGAAGGGTCAAGAAGGTGAGGAGCTGAAGGCTCAAGAAGGTGAGGAGCTGAAGGGTCAAGAAGGTGAGGAGCTGAAGGCTAAAAAGGTGAGGAGCTGAAGGCTCAAGAAGGTGAGGAGCTGAAGGCTAAAAAGGTGAGGAGCTGAAGGGTCAAGAAGGTGAGAAGCTGAAGGCAAAAAGGTTGAGGAGCTGAAGGCTCAAGAAGGTGAGGAGCTGAAGGGTCAAGAAGGTGAGGAGCTGAAGGCTAAAAAGGTGAGGAGCTGAAGGCTCAAGAAGGTGAGGAGCTGAAGGGTCAAGAAGGTGAGGAGCTGAAGGCTAAAAGGGTGAGGAGCTGAAGGCTCAAGAAGGTGAGGAGCTGAAGGCTAAAAAGGTGAGGAGCTGAAGGCTCAAGAAGGCGAGGAGCTGAAGGCTAAAAAGGTGAGGAGCTGAAGGCTCAAGAAGGTGAGGAGCTGAAGGCTGAAAAGGTGAGGAGCTGAAGGCTCAAGAAGGTGAGGAGCTGAAGGCTAAAAAGGTGAGGAGCTGAAGGGTCAAGAAGGTGAGGAGCTGAAGGCTCAAGAAGGTGAGGAGCTGAAGGCTAAAAAGGTGAGGAGCTGAAGGGTCAAGAATGTGAGGAGCTGAAGGCTAAAAAGGTGAGGAGCTGAAGGCTCAAGAAGGTGAGGAGCTGAAGGGTCAAGAAGTTGAGGAGCTGAAGGCTAAAAAGGTGAGGGAGCTGAAGGCTCAAGAAGTTGAGGAGCTGAAGGCTAAAAAGGTGAGGAGCTGAATGCTAAAAAGGTGAGGAGCTGAAGGGTCAAGAAGGTGAGGAGCTGCAGGCTAAAAAGGTGAGGCGCTGAATGCTGAAAAGGTGAGGAGCTGAAGGCTAAAAAGGTGAGGAGCTGAAGGCTCAAGAAGGTGAGGAGCTGAAGGCTCAAGAAGGTGAGGAGCTGAAGGCTAAAAAGGTGAGGAGCTGAATGCTGAAAAGGTGAGGAGCTGAAGGCTAAAAAGGTGAGGAGCTGAAGGCTCAAGAAGGTGAGGAGCTGAAGGGTAAAAAGGTGAGGAGCTGAAGGCTAAAAAGGTGAGGCGCTGAATGCTGAAAAGGTGAGGAGCTGAAGGCTAAAAAGGTGAGGAGCTGAAGGCTCAAGAAGGTGAGGAGCTGAAATCTAAAAAGGTGAGGAGCTGAAGGCTCAAGAAGGTGAGGAGCTGAAGAGTCAAGAAGGTGAGGAGCTGAAGGATAAAAGGGTGAGGAGATGAAGGGTAAGAAGGTGAGGAGCTGAAGGCTAAAAAGGTGAGGAGCTGAAGGGTCAAGAAGGTGAGGAGCTGAAGGCTCAAGAAGGTGAGGAGCTGGAGGGTCAAGAATGTGAGGAGCTGAAGGCTCAAGAAGGTGAGGAGCTGAAGGCTAAAAAGGTGAGGAGCTGAAGGCTAAAAAGGTGCGGAGCTGAAGGCTCAAGAAGGTGAGGAGCTGAAGGCTCAAGAAGGTGAGGAGCTGAAGGGTCAAGAAGGTGAGGAGCTGAAGGCTAAAAGGGTGAGGAGCTGAAGGCTCAAGAAGGTGAGGAGCTGAAGGCTAAAAAGGTGAGGAGCTGAAGGCTCAAGAAGGCGAGGAGCTGAAGGCTAAAAAGGTGAGGAGCTGAAGGCTCAAGAAGTTGAGGAGCTGAAGGCTGAAAAGGTGAGGAGCTGAAGGCTCAAGAAGGTGAGGAGCTGAAGGCTAAAAAGGTGAGGAGCTGAAGGGTCAAGAAGGTGAGGAGCTGAAGGCTCAAGAAGGTGAGGAGCTGAAGGCTAAAAAGGTGAGGAGCTGAAGGGTCAAGAATGTGAGGAGCTGAAGGCTAAAAAGGTGAGGAGCTGAAGGCTCAAGAAGGTGAGGAGCTGAAGGGTCAAGAAGTTGAGGAGCTGAAGGCTAAAAAGGTGAGGAGCTGAAGGCTAAAAAGGTGAGGAGCTGAAGGCTAAAAAGGTGAGGGAGCTGAAGGCTCAAGAAGTTGAGGAGCTGAAGGCTAAAAAGGTGAGGAGCTGAATGCTGAAAAGGTGAGGAGCTGAAGGCTAAAAAGGTGAGGAGCTGAAGGGTCAAGAAGGTGAGGAGCTGCAGGCTAAAAAGGTGAGGCGCTGAATGCTGAAAAGGTGAGGAGCTGAAGGCTAAAAAGGTGAGGAGCTGAAGGCTCAAGAAGGTGAGGAGCTGAAGGCTAAAAAGGTGAGGAGCTGAATGCTGAAAAGGTGAGGAGCTGAAGGCTAAAAAGGTGAGGAGCTGAAGCCTCAAGAAGGTGAGGAGCTGAAGGGTAAAAAGGTGAGGAGCTGAAGGCTAAAAAGGTGAGGCGCTGAATGCTGAAAAGGTGAGGAGCTGAAGGCTAAAAAGGTGAGGAGCTGAAGGCTCAAGAAGGTGAGGAGCTGAAGTCTAAAAAGGTGAGGAGCTGAAGGCTCAAGAAGGTGAGGAGCTGAAGAGTCAAGAAGGTGAGGAGCTGAAGGCTAAAAGGGTGAGGAGATGAAGGGTAAGAAGGTGAGGAGCTGAAGGCTAAAAAGGTGAGGAGCTGGAGGGTCAAGAATGTGAGGAGCTGAAGGCTCAAGAAGGTGAGGAGCTGAAGGCTAAAAAGGTGAGGAGCTGAAGGCTAAAAAGGTGCGGAGCTGAAGGCTCAAGAAGGTGAGGAGCTGAAGGCTAAAAAGGTGAGGAGCTGAAGGCTCAAGAAGTTGAGGAGCTGAAGGCTAAAAAGGTGAGGAGCTGAAGGCTCAAGAAGGTGAGGAGCTGAAGGCTCAAGAAGGTGAGGAGCTGAAGGCTTAAGAAGGTGAGGAGCTGAAGTCTCAAGAAGTTGAGGAGCTGAAGGGTCAAGAATGTGAGGAGCTGAAGGCTAAAAAGATGAGGAGCTGAAGGCTCAAGAAAGTGAGGAGCTGAAGGCTCAAGAAGGTGAGGAGCTGAAGGCTAAAAAGGTGAGGATCTGAAGGCTCAAGAATGTGAGGAGCTGAAGGCTAAAAAGGTGAGGAGCTGAAGGCTCAAGAAGGTGAGGAGCTGAAGGGTAAAAAGGTGAGGAGCTGAAGGCTAAAAAGGTGAGGAGCTGAAGGCGCAAGAAGGTGAGGAGCTGAAGGCTCAAGAAGGTGAGGAGCTGAAGGGTAAAAAGGTGAGGAGCTGAAGGCTAAAAAGGTGAGGAGCTGAAGGCTCAAGAAGGTGAGGAGCTGAAGGCTAAAAAGGTGAGGATCTGAAGGCTCAAGAATGTGAGGAGCTGAAGGCTAAAAAGGTGAGGAGCTGAAGGCTCAAGAAGGTGAGGAGCTGAAGGCTCAAGAAGGTGAGGAGCTGAAGGCTAAAAAGGTGAGGAGCTGAAGGCTCAAGAAGGTGAGGAGCTGAAGGCTCAAGAAGGTGAGGAGCTGAAGGCTAAAAAGGTGAGGAGCCGAAGGCTCAAGAAGGTGAGGAGCAGCGGAGCTAACCAGGCTACCAGCATCGGAACTAACCATACTACCAGCATTGGAGCTAGCCAGGCAACCGACATCAGAGCTAACCAGGCTACCAACATGGGAGCTAACCATGCTACCAACTTCAGAGCTAACTAGGCTACCAGCATCGGAGCTAACCCAGCTACCATCATCAGAGCTAGCCAGGCTACCTGAATCGGAGTTAGCTAAGCGACCAGCATCGGAGCTAAATAGGCTACCAGCATGGGAGCTAATCAGGCTACCTGCATGGGAGCTAACCATGCTACCAGCTTCAGAGCTAACCAGGCTACCAGCATTGGACACAGAGAGAGCCACACCCCCAACCCAGAGAGAGCCACACCCTCAACCCAGAGAGAGCCACACCCCCAACCCAGAGAGAGCCACACCCTCAACCCAGAGAGAGCCACACCCCCAACCCAGAGAGCCACACCCCCAACCCAGAGAGAGCCACACCCTCAACCCAGAGAGAGCCACACCCCCAACCCAGAGAGCCATACCTCCAACCCAGAGAGAGCCACACCTCCAACCCAGAGAGAGCCGCACCCCCAACCCAGAGAAAGCCACACCCCCAACCCAGAGAGAGCCACACCCTCAACCCAGAGAGCCACACCTCCAACCCAGAGAGAGCCACACCCTCAATCCAGAGAGAGCCACACCCCCAACCCAGAGAGCCACACCCTCAACCCAGAGAGAGCCACACCTCCAACCCAGAGAGAGCCACACCTCCAACCCAGAGAGAGCCACACCCCCAACCCAGAGAAAGCCACACCCCCAACCCAGAGAGAGCCACACCCTCAACCCAGAGAGCCACACCTCCAACCCAGAGAGAGCCACACCCTCAATCCAGAGAGAGCCACACCCCCAACCCAGAGAGCCACACCCTCAACCCAGAGAGAGCCACACCCCCAACCCAGAGAGAGCCACACCCCCAACCCAGGTAGCACCAGAGGGAGAATGCAGAGAAGACCCCCCCAGCCTGGAGGAGCCCACAAGAGAAGGCTCCAGGCCCCGCCCCAAGCCGCCAAGCTGAGTCCAGATGAGGAATCCTGCTGCGCCCTGTGGGGCTTTCCCCCTTTCACACCCCAAACCACCCACCTCCAAACCCCTAGATCAGAGAAGACCCCAGCTGCTGTGCCCTGGACTAGCGCCCCCCCCAGGCCAGAAAGAAGGAAGGCCTGGCCGGGTCCGGTTGGAAGACAGCCAAGTCCCCGCCCTCAGATGCCCTGCCTCCCTACCACCTGCGTCCATAATGTATTGTTGCTCGTCCGGGACTCAGATTTCTTCGCTGTAAGACTGCGATCTGTTTGACCATTTGGTTTTCAGGAGGCTTTACTCTCCATCCAAACACTTCATGACAAATGTGAGCAATAAGGCAGAAGAAGTCATCTGAACATGAGATGTACCTCATAGTGTTATGCTCTCCTCCACACATGAAAAAATACGGCGCAATCTACTTCAAGCTTTTTAGCGTGAGCATCCAGTTGACCATGTTTCCTGTAGATCAGCGTTGCTGACGCCGTTACAAGTCTCTCGTCTTTTTCACATCCCGACAACCACTTCCACACTCTTTGGCTTTTGTTCATTTCCATCTTTTCAAGCAGCTGGAACATGAATTCACTCTCATCCTCAGAGGCTCCAGCATCACAGAAAACACTTCAGCGCCTCCACAA
The DNA here is from genome assembly GCF_963422515.1 of Blennius ocellaris. Lineage (NCBI taxonomy): Eukaryota > Metazoa > Chordata > Actinopteri > Blenniiformes > Blenniidae > Blennius > Blennius ocellaris. Next base: position 33,927,255 of record NC_137652.1, on the reverse strand, counting down.
TGTCTTTCAACAAGAAAACACGTTTCAGGATGAACTTCCTCACTGCTCTTCTTTTAGTCACATTTCACATCCAGTTGTTTTGAGGCTGAGTTTCCTCCGTGTGAGTGTGTTTCATGTTGGAATATGAGTTCATCGCCGTGACGACAGGAGGAGTTCTGCTTCCATAACTTCCTGTTTCTGCATCATTATGAAGCTTAATGTTCCAGATCAACCCTCGTGGAGCGAAACAGACTTGGAACAAGTCCAGAACCAGAACATCCATAGTTCAGTGACCAGGATTTATTTGATGATGTCAAAAAGATTGTTCTAGATACTTTCTCCTCTCCTCTCCACTGCAGCTCAGCCCTGAACCTGACCACCAATCACCATCATTTAAGAACGGGCAGGTCATTGCACAAATTAAAATACTTCTATTTCAAATGTCATGTGTGGGGCTTTGGACAAATCGGCTGTTGTAAAAGTTTATTTTCCCACAAGTTTTGTCTTTGAAAAGCCAGTCAATGTCCCAAGTTGTAAAAGTTTTCTAAATATCTTGTGGAGGAACATGTAACAGGCGGTTTATACTTTTAAAACTATCATGCCTCCACAGAATATATGTACCCATTCTATTACTTTGTGCTTCTGTTCCACCTGCACACCTTCTATTTAACAGTGTTATTCTGACCTCTAGTGGTAACATGTGGAAACACATTCCAGTGAAGCCGCACGGAAATGAGAGGAATTTCCTCAGGCGTTTTCTTTACTTTGAATCAAAACCTCCTTCATGCGTATCAAACTGTGTTTATTGTTTCATTACTGTTTTTATGCTTCTTTGTGATCCTTTTGGGAAATTATGCACCTTAAAGTTTGGCTCAATGCTTTTGATTAATCAAAAATTCAATGTTTCAATCCTTTACCCTATAAAACAAAATGTCTATGATGCATTCTTTTAAACACCGGTCCATGTTACACATTCAAACTGTTTATTTTTCACTCTTATTCATCTCAAACGGGGCCTTTGAATCTTTGAATTGTTGGTTTTTGCGGCACAATAACCATTTTTACTTGTTTTCAGATTGTAAATATGTGCAGTTTGCATGTTCTCCCTGTCCATGTGTTTTATTTTCTCCTTTATTCCTCCCAGTCTAAAATCATGCAAACAGGGTTGATCAGTGATTCTGAACTTGCTGAAATTCATCTTTTCTGCTCATCTTCAGTTGTAAAGGAATATTATTTACATTAAAACCTTATATGTTGGACCCCAACATGACAAGCACTAAGCTTCATGGCATTCCATTTTTCTTACAGTTTTGCAAGTTCTTTGCACACATCAAAATCATGTGTTGTATATGTCCTCATAAACAACGATTCAGACATAATTTCCCCATCTCTCCTCTGGGAAACACTTAAAGTCGTTATCCGAGGTGAAATAATTTCTTATACAATTAAATGTAATAGAATAAGAAAACACAACAAGCAAAAACTTTTAGAAGGAATTAAAGAAATCGAAAAAGTATTATCAACTTCACCAAGCCCAGAGTTAGAGAAAAAAAGAATGGATCTGCAGCTTGAATATAATTTGCTACTCACAAATGAAACTGAAAAACGTATTTTACAGACACGTGGTTATCTATACAAGCATGACGAGAAAGCTGGACGTCATTTGGCTCACCAACTGAAGAATCAAGCAACATCACGTGAAATTAAAGCCATCATAACTCCCTCTGGCGAGCGGGTTACAACGGGTTTTCCAAATTTTACACTGATTTATACACCTCTGAGTTTCCAACCCATGATACAGATATGATATCTTTTCTCGACAATATAACTTTACCATCAGTCACCCAGGATGACTCTTCAGTTTTAGACCGGCCAATTCAAATCTCAGAAATTAGAAACACAATTTTAGTGATGCGAAACGGAAAATCCCCTGGACCTGATGGGCATCCCATAGAATTTTACAAGACATTTTCAAATAAATTATCCCCGCTTTTATTAAAACTGTACAATTGTTGGGCCACTCAACCTCATGGAAGGGGGGAGGGGGGACCACGTTTTGAGAACAAAGAGACCACATGGTCAGAACTGGAAAAGTTCGCCATTAGTCACGTGATCACCCCCCGGATCCCCCCGTCCAAGGTGCAATACTAGAGGCCAACAGCAGGGGAGCCTGAGAGCTCCCTCACCAGCTGGGATGTCCAGGGCGGGCTCTCCTCCAGGATTGGTCCATATGACCCGGACCCCAGCGACGACCCGGAACCAAAACAAGAGGTATAAAAACACCCGCGAAGGAAAACTGCCTCTTCCAAGCCGAATGTGCTCCTCGCCGGACGCACCTCTTCGCACGGAGAGAAAGTACTGCATGTGTTAACCCTGACCGGGCCCCGGAGTTCCTCACCTCGCAGGACGAGCCGAGAACCGCCGTGGAATTACTTTCGTTTTTCCTTTTTCTTCCTCTTCTTCACCGGATCTGAGTGTGCAGCTGCCACCGCACACTCCTCACGCATGCAGACCTGAAGCCGCTTCTTCTTCCCTCCTCAAAAGAAGCGCTTGATCATCTTCGGATCATCCTGTGGACTTTTCCTGTCCACAGACCAGTTCAGCTTGTTTACCTGGGACGCCAGAGAAACCAGCTCGCAGCCGGGAAATCAACGGACTTTCCCCGCCGCAGCACGTTCACCCTCGTCAAACTGAGTCAGGCTTAGAGTCTGGGCAGGCAATGAGAATAACGTGACTGTAATATTGCTGTGTGTTTTATTATTGTGTTGAAGTCAGGGACCTGATCCCGTGTTTCAACCAATCTGTGTCTGTGTGTTGGATTTACATCCACGCGAACCTCGCTCTCTCTCTCTGTCTCTCTCTCTCTCTCTCTCTCTCTCTCTCTCTCTCTCTCTCTCTCTCTCTCTCTCTCTCTCTCTCAACCTGCACAGATCATTTTTAGGCTCTTGTGCAGGCCGAGACAGTGTGCAGAGCTGGACACACAGTAGATTCTGTCCTCCTTTCTCCCCCTCCTTCTTCTCTTCTCCTCTCCTCACTAACGATTGCAGCTCAGCAACAGCTGTCCTCCATGCGCTTCTAGGACTGTGTGTAGTTCACTGTCCCTGGGAAAACCCAGGCGCGCTCCAAGCAGGCTCACGAGCCGTGCACGAGCACAGTGACGTCACGCCGTCCACAAGAAGTGCGCCGAGCGCCTCTGGTGGCCGCGTGGGTGATTGCAATCTCTTGAGAGGCCACCTGGTGGACAAGTCGAGTCATTGCATTCTCCCTCCGTGCGCCGCCGCGCCCCTAGTAGTCGTTACGGTCACTGCCTCGAACCAGACGCCCGCCGCCACCTGGTGGACGTTCGAGGTCATTGCACCCACTGACACTGACCCTCCAAGGTCCGCCGCCACCTGATGTCCGTTCATGGTCTTTACATCCCCACTCAGGCTTACACACACTCACTCACACACACACACACACACACACACACACACACACACACACACACACACACACACACACACACACACACACACACACACACACACACACACCCTCTTTATTTGTACATAGTATTTGCTGTTTAATAGATTAGATCTTCGTGTTTGATGTTTATTACTTAATTGTGTTGTTTTAATGAATAATTTCTGAATAATTTTTTAATAAATACATTTTTGTTAATAAACGCATTTTAACTGAATTGATCGATTCTTGGTAATCATTGTGTATTTATTGTTGACAATTCACTGGTTTGTAACAGTCTGTGCTCGAAGCTCACACCTTCCTTGTTATTTAATATTGTTATATTTACACAGAAATATTAACTAACTTAAATAACCTTTTGACAAACGAGACTGAAATTTGGTATTAGCTATTTCCAGCTTAGCTGGTGGTGCCCCGATTCAATTATTATTTGATAAATAACCAATTTGTGCAAATTAATAATTTTCCATTAATACATTATTTTGATAATTTATTAACTTTTGAGTAATTACTCAATTACTCTAGGAGTTGCTGATAAGTAACTAACCGTTACTTCATTAGTAATTCCAATTTTTCCTAAATTACTTTCAGTAATCTATTACTTTCAGTAATCCATTACTTACAGTAATTATTAATGCTAATTACAACCATAAATCCCAACACAATGAATGTTTGACTTTAGGGAAACTACCACAATCCCTGTCCCAAGCTACTATTACTTTGATTTTAAAACCAGGAAAGGATGAAACGAACTGTAATTCCTATCGACCCATCTCTCTCTTAAACTCTGATTATAAAATTCTCGCCAAACTGATGGCCTCCCGTCTCGAAACAATTATGCCAAACATTATCTCAAGTGATCAAACGGGCTTTATGAAGAATCGTCACTCGTTCTCAAACATCCGGCGACTTCTTAGTATCTTACTGGCTCCTGCATCCACTGAGACCCCCGGATTGGTGGTCTCTTTGGATGCAGAAAAAGCATTTGACCGAGTAGAGTGGAAATATATGACAGAAGTTTTAAGACGATTCAATTTTGGTCCTAGTTTTATACGGTGGATAGACCTTCTCTACTCCTCACCTAAGGCATCAGTCAATACAAACGGGATTCACTCTACTCCATTTACACTGTTCTAAACAGTGTAAATGTTTTCTTGTTGTTATTGAAAGGTTGTTATAAACAGTGTAAATGTTTTCTTGTTGTTATTGAAAGGTTGTTATAAACAGTGTAAAATGTTTTCTTGTTGTTATTGAAAGGTTGTTATAAACAGAGTAAAATGTTTTCTTGTTGTTATTGAAAGGTTGTTATAAACAGTGTAAAATGTTTTCTTGTTGTTATTGAAAGGTTGTTATAAACAGTGTAAATGTTTTCTCGTTGTTATTGAAAGGTTGTTATAAACAGTGTAAATGTTTTAAGGTTGTTATTGAAAGGTTGTTATAAACAGTGCAATTGTTTTAAGGTTGTTATTGAAAGGTTGTTATAAACAGTGTAAAATGTTTTAAGGTTGTTATTGAAAGGTTGTTATAAACAGTGTAAAATGTTTTCTTGTTGTTATTGAAAGATTGTTATAAACAGAGTAAAATGTTTTAAGGTTGTTATTGAAGGTTGTTATTGAAAGGTTGTTATAAACAGTGTCAAATGTTTTCTTGTTGTTATTGAAAGGTTGTTAAAAACAGTGTCAAATGTTTTAAGGTTGTTATTGAAGGTTATTATTGAAAGGTTGTTATAAACAGTGTCAAATGTTTTAAGGTTGTTATTGAAAGGTTGTCATAAACTGTGTAAAATGTTTTCTTGTTGTTATTGAAAGATTGTTATAAACAGTGTAAAATGTTTTCTTGTTGTTATTGAAAGATTGTTAAAAACAGTGTAAAATGTTTTAAGGTTGTTATTGAAAGGTTGTTATAAACAGTGTAAAATGTTTTAAGGTTGTTATTGAAAGGTTGTTATAAACAGTGTAAAATGTTTTAAGGTTGTTATTGAAAGGTTGTTATAAACAGTGTAAAATGTTTTAAGGTTGTTATTGAAAGGTTGTTATAAACAGTGTACCATGTTTTCTTGTTGTTATTGAAAGGTTGTTATAAACAGTGTAAAATGTTTTAAGGTTGTTATTGAAAGGTTGTTATAAACAGTGTAAAATGTTTTAAGGTTGTTATTGAAAGGTTGTTATAAACAGTGTAAAATGTTTTAAGGTTGTTATTGAAAGGTTGTTATAAACAGTGTAAAATGTTTTAAGGTTGTTATTGAAAGGTTGTTATAAACAGTGTAAAATGTTTTAAGGTTGTTATTGAAAGGTTGTTATAAACAGTGTAAAATGTTTTGTTGTTATTGAAAGGTTGTTATAAACAGTGTAAAATGTTTTAAGGTTGTTATTGAAAGGTTGTTATAAACAGTGTAAAATGTTTTAAGGTTGTTCTTGAAAGGTTGTTATAAACAGTGTACTGTGGAGGCGGAGAAAGAGGAGACGGACGAAGGAGTCAAGTCGCTTTTTCTTTATTTTCTCCAACCGTCTGACAGTTCACCTGTCAGATAACCAACCCCCAGTGTCACCGCACTACCCCTTATAAACACCTCCCACTAACAACACCACACCACGTGACCGACACACCCACTCCATTCTGCTTGGGAGAGCCTCCCCCTCAGGTGCACACCACACAGGCCCCCCCCGAACAATCAGAATGGTACTACAATAATTTGTATTTTTCTTTTTTTTTTTTTAGTCCCACTTGGGTGGTCTGCACAGCCGACCATATCGGCTGCGTTGCACCACCACAGGAGGAGGTGCAGGTACCGGCACCGGGGTCACTGTAGGTGCAGGCGCTGTGGCAGCTGACGACTTGGGGGGGCGCCCACGTCTTGGGGGTTGTGCCACCTCCACCGGCTGCTCCGGCATGGTGTGGGCCGGCTTCAGGCGGTCCAGTGAAAACCCGGACCCGTTTACCCCCCATGTCCACCACAAAGTTCTTTGTCCCTGCCTCCAGGACATGAAAGGGGCCGTCATACGGCGGCTGAACTGGGGAACGGTGAGCGTCATGCCTGATAAAGACATATTTTGCTGTCATCAGGTTTTTTGGGACGTATGACCGGGGAAGGCAGTGATGAACTGGGACCGGGTCGAAGGTGTGGACTGCCCCGTTGAACCTTGGTCGTCCCGCTGTGACCCCCCAGGGTTCCGATGGCTGTGGCAGGAACTGTCCGGGGACCCGTAGTGGCTGCCCGAACACCAGCTCCGCAGATGATGCCTGGAGATCTTCCTTCGGAGCCGAACGCAGGCCCAACATGACCCATGGCAGTCGGTCAACCCAGTTGCTGTCTGTGAGAGTGGCTCGGAGCGCGGCCTTCATTGTGCGATGGAAACGCTCACACAGTCCATTGGCCTGTGGGTTGAATGCCGTTGTCCGATGCAGCTGCACTCCCAGGCCTTTAGCCACCTCTGTCCACAGCTCGGAGGTGAACTGGGAGCCTCTGTCCGAAGTGACGTCCAATGGCGTGCCGAACCGTGCCACCCAGGTGGCTATGAAAGCACGAGCCACTTCTGCCGACGTCGTTGAAGCCAGCGGGACCACCTCTGGCCACCTGGTGGTCCTGTCCACCATGGTGAGGAGGTGCGTAAAGCCTTGGGAGGGAGGCAGCGGACCCACCAAGTCCAGATGCACATGGTCAAACCTCCGTTCCGGGACCAGGAACGGCTCTAGGGGGGCTTTGGTGTGACGCTGTACCTTGGCCCGCTGACACGCCACACAGGAGGCTGCCCAGCTCCTGACGTCCTTCTTGAGGCCCGGCCAGACAAACTTTGCCCCCACCAGCTTCACCGATGCTCTCACACCTGGATGCGATAGGGCATGAACAGCATCAAAAACCTGCCGTCTCCAGCCAGCAGGGACCATGGGGCGGGGCTGACCTGTAGACACATCGCAGAGGAGTGTGGCACCATCGTCATGGAACCGCAAATCCTGCAGCTGTAGACCTGTGGCGGCTGTCCTGAAGGCCTGGATGTCAGAGTCTGCCTGCTGGTCGCTGGCCATGGCAGTGTAGTCCACTCCAAGGTGCAAAGAGTCCACGTGTGCCCGGGAGAGGCAGTCGGCCACAGCATTGCTTTTTCCAGCCACGTGCTGAATGTCTGTGGTGAACTCTGGTGATAGCCTCTCACCAGATCCACCTTGGAAAATATTACCTTTCCTGCCAGGTGGACAGAAAAGTCTTGGATGTGTGGAACAGGGTACCGATCATGTGCCGTGACCGTATTAAGGCGTCGAAAATCCCCACAAGGCCTCCAACTCCCATCAGATTTTGGGACCATATGCAATGGGGATGCCCACGGGCTGTCAGAGCGTCGCACGATACCCAGCCTCTCCATAGTGGCAAACTCCTCCTTAGCAATCGCCAGCTTTGCTGCATCCAGTCGGCGAGGGCGAGCAAACACCGGCAGCCCAGCAGTGGGGATATAATGTTCCACTCCGTGTTTGACTATGGCGGCTGAAAACGTGGGGACTGTTAGTTCAGGAAACTCTGCCAGGAGCCGCTGGTACACATCCCCCGAAGCCAAGATATTAGCGAGGGACACCACCTCTCCTTTCCCCAAAGTGCAGGAGAAGGAGGAGAATGAGACGGCGCCACCAGGCGGCGATTCACCATGTCCACTAAGAGTCCATGCGCACACAAAAAATCTGCTCCCAGGATGGGCACGGACACAGCAGCCATCACAAAATCCCATCCGAACTGACGGCCATTAAAACACACATTCACCAACCTGGTGCCAAATGTGCGGATGGAAGTCCCGTTAGCAGCATCCAGAGGCGGCCCTTTACCGCCGCTCTCGACGTCGGTGGGGGAGGCGGGAATGATGCTCCGCTGGGCCCCGGTATCCACGAGGAAGCGCCTCCCGGATACAGTGTCTTTAATGAAGAGCAGCGTTCCAATGTCCCCGGCGCTCATGGCTGCTAACGAGTGCCGGGTCTGGCGTTTCCCTGCACAGAGAAGGAGCAGGGCGGCGTGCAGCGCTTGGCTCTGCTCCCGAACCGCCGGTGAAAAAAACACAGCTGGTTGTCATTCCTGCGCCGATCCGTAATCGTCCCGACCGCAAACTGCGCTTCCTCCTCCGGCCGGTGTTCAGGGGGCTCCGGCAGGACTGCATGCACTCCGTACTGCCGTGACGCGAGCAGGAGCTTGTCTGCCTCTTCCGCCAGCCCCCGATAGTCCTTTGTGTGCACGAGTGGAGAACTCGCCAGTGCCGTGCGGACCGGAGCTGGGAGTTGACGCAGAAACAGGTGGATAAACAGGAACTCCGCGTCCCCCGATCCCCGTAGCGCCAACATGTTCTCCATCAGCTCCATTGGTTTACTGTCTCCCAAGCCGTTGAGAGACAGGAGACGCTCGGCTCTCTCGGCGTCGGAAATCTGGAACAGCCGCAGGAGCAGAGTCTTGAGGGCGGCGTACTTTCCTTGCGCCGGCGGGTCCCGGAGCAGCCCCATCGGGTCCCGAAGCAGCCCCGTCGGGTCCCGGAGCAGCCCCATCACTCGGCAGGTGGTGGAAGAGTCCAGAGCTGCCACGACGTGGTAATACTTGGTGTCGTCGGCCGTGACTCCCCGGAGGTGGAACTGCGCCTCGATGTGCTGGAACCACGGTTCCGGATGATGTGGCCAAAACTCCGGTAATTTTACCGCTGCGGCGTACACCACGGGCGCACCGACCGCCGCGCCGCTGGGGATTGTACTGCTGCTGGCTTCGGTCGACATGTTCGTTTGTCAGGGTCACCAATGTGGAGGCGGAGAAAGAGGAGATGGACGAAGGAGTCGAGTCGCTTTTTCTTTATTTTCTCCAACCGTCTGACAGTTCACCTGTCAGATAACCAACCCCCAGTGTCACCGCACTACCCCTTATAAACACCGCCCACTAACAACACCACACCACGTGACCGACACACCCACTCCATTCTGCTTGGGAGAACCTCCCCCTCAGGTGCACACCACAGTACCATGTTTTCTTGTTGTTATTGAAAGGTTGTTAGAAACAGTGTAAATGTTTTCTTGTTGTTATTGAAAGGTTGTTATAAACAGTGTAAAATGTTTTGTTGTTATTGAAAGTTTGTGATAAACAGTGTCAAATATTTTAAGGTTGTTATTGAAAGGTTGTTATAAACAGTGTAATTGTTTTAAGGTTGTTATTGAAAGGTTGTTATAAACAGTGTAAAATGTTTTGTTGTTGTTATTGAAAGGTTGTTATAAACAGTGTAAAATGTTTTGTTGTTGTTATTGAAAGGTTGTTATAAACAGTGTAAAATGTTTTGTTGTTGTTATTGAAAGGTTGTTATAAACAGTGTCAAATGTTTTAAGGTTGTTATTGAAAGGTTGTTATAAACAGTGTAAAATGTTTTGTTGTTGTTATTGAAAGGTTGTTATAAACAGTGTAAAATGTTTTAAGGTTGTTATTGAAAGGTTGTTATAAACAGTGTAAAATGTTTTCTTGTTGTTATTGAAAGATTGTTATAAACAGTGTAAAATGTTTTAAGGTTGTTCTTGAAAGGTTGTTATAAACAGTGTAAAATGTTTTGTTGTTATTGAAAGTTTGTGATAAACTGTCAAATGTTTTAAGGTTGTTATTGAAAGGTTGTTATAAACAGTGTAAAATGTTTTGTTGTTGTTATTGAGAGGTTGTTATAAACAGTGTAAAATGCTTTGTTGTTATTGAAAGTTTGTTATAAACAGTGTCAAATATTTTAAGGTTGTTATTGAAAGGTTGTTATAAACAGTGTAATTGTTTTAAGGTTGTTATTGAAAGGTTGTTATAAACAGTGTAAAATGTTTTGTTGTTGTTATTGAAAGGTTGTTATAAACAGTGTCAAATGTTTTAAGGTTGTTATTGAAAGGTTGTCATAAACAGTGTAAAATGTTTTCTTGTTGTTATTGAAAGGTTGTTCTAAACAGTGTAATGTGTTTTTAGATTAATGTCGTTGTTTTGAATACCGGAAGTTACGGTAGGCGTGCTGTTCTTTTGAAGGGCTGAACCGGATGTGGAGGAGTTGCTGGGTGACGTCAAGTGACGCAGACGGACGCAGAGCTGCAGTGCGGACAAACAGGCCGGAGCCCGACCACCGGACCCCGCACACCGCCTCGTTCAGCGCGTCCTCCATCCTCCAGCCTCCAGCCTCCGCCCACAGTGTGCTCCATCCGACGGGAGACAGGGAGGAGCCGCCCGCCAGCCAGCCCTCCTCCTCCGGCCGAGCTGTGGATGGAGGACACGGCCCCGGGTCGCCGCTAAGCTGAGCCAGCTGCGGTGCTGTGGACTGGGATGTGCTGCAGTTCTGCTGGCGCTGTGGATCCAGTGTGGCCCGGCTCTTACCCGGGACTGTAGGGGCTGAGTCCGGGAGGGGGGAGTCTGAGGCCCGCACCACGGCCCCCTTTCAGAGGAACGGTGGGTTTTCTGGACCACGGCGTTTTGTGCCGAAATAAAATCCCAGATGAAGATTCCCAAAAGGCGGAAAAGAAACGGACGGTGCGCCAGGTAGGCCTGATCCGGACCAGGTGTGGCCCGGAGAGCTGGGTGGGGGGTGGTGGGGGAGGGGGGGGGGGGGGGGGGGGGGGGGGGCGCCGCAGGGGGTGCCGCAATGGGGCTTTGGGTGGATGTGACTGAATGATTGATGTGAATCCCAAACATTTGGAGAGGATTGATAGCAAGAATGATCTCGAACTGATATTTCAGGTCAGTCCGGGCCATAGTCATTGATCAGCAGGATGTGGCGTTGCGCATGCGCACAGTGGGGCAGTACTGACTGCAGCGCTTCAGAAGGGGCGGAGGTGTGTGTGTGTGTGTGTGTGTGTGTGTGTGTGTGTGTGTGTGTGTGTGTGTGTGTGTGTGTGTGTGTGTGTGTGTGTGTGTGTGTGTGTGTGTGTGTGTGTGTGTGTGTGTGTTATAAATTGACAGCCACACACACAGAGTCAGTGTTCAGTAAGCACGGTCACACTCATAGTGTAGTTTGTGGTCACACCTCAGTGTTTCTGGCCATACAGCAGACAGGCCCACATGCTCTCCTCTTGTCTGAGTAGAAACACAGGTTTGAATAAATCAGACACATGGAGCCGGAATTGTTCCGTATCTTTGTAGGACACACTTTAGTCGTCTGCGGTCAGAGGGCCTTACAATCATATAAACAATATTCCCAAATACAACAGCTGCTGTTCCTGGGAAGTATTAACAACAGATTGTAGTCTTAACATTACTAGTGATGATTTCAACTAAATCTTTTTTTGTTTGCTGTTGTAGTGATGTATTTAGTATTAATGGCATATTATTTGCCTTGTGTACACTTTTGTATGTTATATAAAATATTTAAATTTTATAGTGTTTGTGAGTTTTTACACATTGAAGAAGGGATGTCAAAAATACCAAATATACACACCAGAAGAAGTGTGCCACATGGTTCACTTTGTCCTTTATAAGGTGTGAAACGAGAGACAGATTGCTGTAGTTTTGAGTTTGTGGAGTGAAATCCGTGGTGTGGGAGCGATGGACTGTAATTAAATCAGGAAGCATACAAAAGTGCTCCCATGGAAGTAAAATATATTTGTCTTTGAAAACATAAACGTGTTCAGTGTCCATATCCACAAAGCACCCTCAGGCTAAAAGTAGCTCGTAGTGACGTCACTCTTAAGAAACATTTTAGAATTCCTCCAAATGTAAGACTTTTCTTCGAATTGTTCCTCACTAAGATCAAAGTAATTCACAAAGCATCCTCAACCCTCAGAGCTCCTAAAGGTAGAAAAGCACTAGAAGTAGTGAGGAGGACTTTAAGAACCCTCAGAGCTCCTAAAGGTAGAAAAGCACTAGAAGTAGTGAGGAGGACTTTAAGAACCCTCAGAGCTCCTAAAGGTAGAAAAGCACTAGAAGTAGTGAGGAGGACTTTAAGAACCCTCAGAGCTCCTAAAGGTAGAAAAGCACTAGAAGTAGTGAGGAGGACTTTAAGAACCCTCAGAGCTCCTAAAGGTAGAAAAGCACTAGAAGTAGTGAGGAGGACTTTAAGAACCCGAAGAGCTCCTAAAGGTAGAAAAGCACTAGAAGTAGTGAGGAGGACTTTAAGAACCCTCAGAGCTCCTTAAACACACAAGATGAGGGGAATAGAAGAAAGGAAAGATGTTCTCTGTTTAATCAGTAGCATCGACCACTGTGGTACAACTTGGTTAAAGGTGTGGAAACATTATGTTTTGAACGCCCCCCCCCCCCCCACACTTCTTTGCGCACATGACAAAAACACCCCACAAAAGATGCTGAGATGAAGGTGATCACAACATTGGGAGTAAAATTAATCAATCAAATATCTTGGGCTGTTAGTGTGTAATCATGACCATTTTTTATGTCTAGTGAAACTCAGACAGATGAATGTAATTTGTACACAGCGTAAAAATGACTGAACTTACATCGTTCACATGCCGATTATTATATTGATTTAATTCTTATCTTTTCTGTCCACGCTGGTTATTTTTAACACTTAATGTATTATTAGGATATTAATGGAGGACGAGACACAGCGTCATCAATCCCAGTGATTCACCACCAATGTGGGGCCGTGAAAGAACGTGACGGTACTACACTCTGCTGACGGAGGCTTGATAGACCATCATCACCTCTGCTGCAACTCACCTGTAGACAGGTGTCACAGTGTTTTACTGCAGTTCACCTGTAGACAGGAGTCACAGTGTTTTACTGCAGCTCACCTGTAGACAGGTTTCACAGTGTTTTACTGCAGCTCACCTGTAGACAGGTGTCACAGTGTTTTACTGCAGCTCACCTGTAGACAGGAGTCACAGTGTTTTACTGCAGCTCACCTGTAGACAGGTGTCACAGTGTTCTACTGCAGTTCACCTGTAGACAGGTGTCACAGTGTTCTACTGCAGTTCACCTGTAGACAGGTGTCACAGTGTTTTACTGCAGTTCACCTGTAGACAGGTGTCACAGTGTTTTACTGCAGCTCACCTGTAGACAGGTTTCACAGTGTTTTACTGCAGCTCACCTGTAGACAGGAGTCACAGTGTTTTACTGCAGTTCACCTGTAGACAGGTTTCACAGTGTTTTACTGCAGTTCACCTGTAGACAGGTGTCACAGTGTTTTACTGCAGTTCACCTGTAGACAGGTGTCACAGTGTTTTACTGCAGCTCACCTGTAGACAGGTTTCACAGTGTTTTACTGCAGCTCACCTGTAGACAGGAGTCACAGTGTTTTACTGCAGTTCACCTGTAGACAGGTTTCACAGTGTTTTACTGCAGTTCACCTGTAGACAGGTGTCACAGTGTTTTACTGCAACTCACCTGTAGACAGGTGTCACAGTGTTTTACTGCAGCTCACCTGTAGACAGGAGTCACAGTGTTTTACTGCAGCTCACCTGTAGACAGGTTTCACAGTGTTTTACTGCAGTTCACCTGTAGACAGGAGTCACAGTGTTTTACTGCAGTTCACCTGTAGACAGGTTTCACAGTGTTTTACTGCAGCTCACCTGTAGACAGGAGTCACAGTGTTTTACTGCAGTTCACCTGTAGACAGGTGTCACAGTGTTTTACTGCAGTTCACCTGTAGACAGGTGTCACAGTGTTTTACTGCAGCTCACCTGTAGACAGGTTTCACAGTGTTTTACTGCAGTTCACCTGTAGACAGGAGTCACAGTGTTTTACTGCAGTTCACCTGTAGACAGGTTTCACAGTGTTTTACTGCAGCTCACCTGTAGACAGGAGTCACAGTGTTTTACTGCAGTTCACCTGTAGACAGGTGTCACAGTGTTTTACTGCAGTTCACCTGTAGACAGGTGTCACAGTGTTTTACTGCAGTTCACCTGTAGACAGGAGTCACAGTGTTTTACTGCAGTTCACCTGTAGACAGGTTTCACAGTGTTTTACTGCAGTTCACCTGTAGACAGGAGTCACAGTGTTTTACTGCAGTTCACCTGTAGACAGGTTTCACAGTGTTTTACTGCAGTTCACCTGTAGACAGGTGTCACAGTGTTGTGATCACCTTCATCTTAGCATTATTATGTTGCTTCACGGTGGGAGAAGGAAGATCATCCCTGATCCCTGGCCACAAACATTATTCCTGTACAATGGAGCCGGTAGAGTGTCATTAAATCATGTTTATAGTATGCACAGATACCCCCCTTTCCATGAGCACCTGGGTAGCGGGAGTTGGGGGGGGTGGAGGGGGGGTGTTGCACAGAAACAGCACACCAAGCTTCAAAATATAATGTTTCCACACCTTTAACCAAGTTGTACCACAGTGGTCGATGCTACTGATTAAACAGAGAACATCTTTCCTTTCTTCTATTCCCCTCATCTTGTGTGTTTAAGGAACTCTGAGGGTTCTTAAAGTCCTCCTCACTACTTCTAGTGCTTTTCTACCTTTAGGAGCTCTGAGGGTTCTTAAAGTCCTCCTCACTACTTCTAGTGCTTTTCTACCTTTAGGAGCTCTGATGGTTCTTAAAGTCCTCCTCACTACTTCTAGTGCTTTTCTACCTTTAGGAGCTCTGAGGGTTCTTAAAGTCCTCCTCACTACTTCTAGTGCTTTTCTACCTTTAGGAGCTCTGAGGGTTCTTAAAGTCCTCCTCACTACTTCTAGTGCTTTTCTACCTTTAGGAGCTCTGAGGGTTCTTAAAGTCCTCCTCACTACTTCTAGTGCTTTTCTACCTTTAGGAGCTCTGAGGGTTCTTAAAGTCCTCCTCACTACTTCTAGTGCTTTTCTACCTTTAGGAGCTCTGAGGGTTCTTAAAGTCCTCCTCACTACTTCTAGTGCTTTTCTACCTTTAGGAGCTCTGAGGGTTCTTAAAGTCCTCCTCACTACTTCTAGTGCTTTTCTACCTTTAGGAGCTCTGAGGGTTCTTAAAGTCCTCCTCACTACTTCTAGTGCTTTTCTACCTTTAGGAGCTCTGAGGGTTCTTAAAGTCCTCCTCACTACTTCTAGTGCTTTTCTACCTTTAGGAGCTCTGAGGGTTCTTAAAGTCCTCCTCACTACTTCTAGTGCTTTTCTACCTTTAGGAGCTCTGAGGGTTCTTAAAGTCCTCCTCACTACTTCTAGTGCTTTTCTACCTTTAGGAGCTCTGAGGGTTCTTAAAGTCCTCCTCACTACTTCTAGTGCTTTTCTACCTTTAGGAGCTCTGAGGGTTCTTAAAGTCCTCCTCACTACTTCTAGTGCTTTTCTACCTTTAGGAGCTCTGAGGGTTCTTAAAGTCCTCCTCACTACTTCTAGTGCTTTTCTACCTTTAGGAGCTCTGAGGGTTCTTAAAGTCCTCCTCACTACTTCTAGTGCTTTTCTACCTTTAGGAGCTCTCTTAGTATGGAAGCGAATGAGGCTCAAAAATCAATTTAAAATGTATTTACAGAAATGCTTTTTTATTTTCAGATCAAACTGCATTTTTTTGACTCATAAATAAAAATGAATGATCAATCATCCAAACTGCATTTTCATGTTCTTCTTCAAGACTGCTTATTCTGTGACTGTATTAAAATGAAAAAGAAAATGACATTTAAGCTTTAATTTTCAAATGATGCCCCAGCAAATAGTGACCAGAATTCCTTTTGAAATGTCAAATTTGAAAATTGAAATTCATTAGCAGAAATGCTTTTTCATGTCAAGGTTCAGGCTGCATAGTTTGACTCATAAATAAAATGACTAATGCATCATCCAAACTGCATTTTCATCTTCTTATTCAGGTTGCACATTTTGTAACACAACTCAAAAGAAAACCTAAAGACGGGATTGCTATTTCGTTTTCATGTCTGCCATGCAAAAAGGGCTCAATATTCAATTTGACTTTGCATTTCCACGTGGTGCAGGAAAGTGAGGTCGGCAGCCGCTCTTCTCCACAGTTTGGGCGTGGAGGGTTTGGGGCACACCTGCACACACATAAAGGCGCTTCCTGATGTCCTCGTGCAGTCTTGAATGGAATTAGCTTCCCAAGTGGAGTTCAATACGATTTCCCTATCGGATGCTCATGAGCGACTTGAACAGATTGTGGAGAGCGTGGCTGCATGCTCTGCCGTCACAGATCCCGTGAATGAGGATGCCGTGGCTAGCCTGGGCTACTGATCCTCCGGCGACTCGATGCGGTGCTGCCTGAACGGGGATGACCGGACATCCCCTTCCCTTTCGAAATGATGGAAACATATTTGTTGCGTGGCCTCAATGTGAAGAACATAGCAAAACCTTTCGGTGTAAGCCATGCTACCATCTGATGGAGGATGACGAGGAAGGGATTCAGGTAAGCTCTTTTTCTGTTGACCTCATATTTATAGGATTGGAATGAAAGTGATTTGTAAAAAAACAACTAATTTTTATGATGGGGATTATTTTTTTGGCGTGGTCCGGTCGACAACATGTATAATGTATAATATCAGCACCTGTCATATAGATCACTATGTTATACACATAGGTAACAAATACTAATTACAGGTACAGCAGTATAGACGTCACTGAAAAGAAATAACAAACCATCTGTTTACTGTCTTGTTAAGGTCTGATTCAAAATGATTGTTTTGTGTTTGATTGCCTGTTCAGAAGGTCGGACCTGTATTCTGCACTGAGTGACCAAGAGCTGGACGAGGCCATTGCTGAAATACACATCAGTCACCCAAACACTGGATAGAACATGATGAAACCATTCCTTCATGCCAGGGGACTGCTGGTCAGAGGAAGTTTGATATAGAGTGGCTGTTTGATATGAATGCTGTCAGTCGTCTGTAGGCTCACTCATTGCAGTGTCTCTGGTAGACCTTCATAATAATAGTAATGATAAGAACAATAATAATAATAGAACTTGGAGAGCACAGACCTCCACCAAGTGGTTCGTTTCCTTCTAGAAGTTCCTGGATCTGGGTGATAATTAAGAACATCACCAAAATGTAATCATCTGTTCCTTGTGCCATTATCAACATTTCCTTTTCAAGTTATCCTGCTAACAATAAGTCAATCAAACAGATCAATTCTGGCCAAAACCAGGGCAGAGCTGCGATCACTGGCTCTGCAGCAACAGACCTCCCCACTGCTGGTGGGGACAGAGGCGTGGAAGGCCTAGCAAGATGGGATGTGTACATTTTGTTTTGTTGAGGAGAAATATGCACGTTAATAACATAAGGCAGTAAGAATGGAATGGCTTAAATGAAATGAGGTTTTCATCATATCATTTGTATCACCCGTGTGAACACTGAATTTTGAAACGCTGTTAATGTTTCATGGAGTTGGTCTTTGAGATTGAACATTTTGAATTCACTACTGTGTTTTGTTGTCGTTCCCAGAGTACGTGAGTCCTTCAGAAGAGTGGAGCCACCTGGGATGAAGTGCGAGCGATGGAGACGGAGACAATACTCTGTTCCTGCACCAAACGCAATGTGGCACAGAGATGGAAACCACAAATGAATACGGTCATTTTCAACTTTGTTTTGACATACTTGAACATGTGACACATTAAGTTGTTTCACCCGCCCTAAAACTTTTCATTATTGTACTCTACCTTTCTTTGTAATAAGCTGTGAATGAATTAAAAAACAGATATATATCTAATGCATTACGTCTTCTTTTTTCTTTTTCTTTTTTTACCAATAGCTGGAGATTTGTGGTTCATGCTGGAATAGACGGCTTCAGTCGTTTAGCTGTTGCTCTGTCTGCTGCAACAAAGAATGGAGCGCCGACCGTGTTGGAGAGCTTTATTGGTGCCATCAACACATTTGGTTTGCCATCACGTGTGCGCTCCGACCAGGGTGGTGAGAATATTGAGGAGGTCGCCCACTTCATGGTGGAACAGAGGAGAGAACCGGAAGTGGCACATTGCTGGAAGGAGTGTACACAACCAACGGTATGTTTTCAATTGTATCATGACAAAACTGCTGCAGGCAAGCACATAAGTGGTATTATTCTCCAAAGTTCATTTCTGCTCTGCAAGAACTCTCCTTCACAAATTCTCATTTCACTCAAATTTGTCAATATTGACTTGAACATATTGAACAAAGCCTGAATGACATCTGCCAATTGCTGATGTTTTTTCATATTTACATAATTTCTAGTGCATTTGAGGTGAGATTTGAAGCCAAAGCATTTTTTTTTCTTATTGCTTGTAAGCTTAGTCTTAATCGTGCCACTTGTTTTCCAGGATAGAGCGGTGATGGAGAGATGTGCACATCCAAGTCCTTGAGCCATTCCACACTCTGTTTCACAACCTGGAGAGAGAGGGCCTTTGGAATCCTGGTGATGGGAGACAACTTGTTGCTTTCTGCCTCAACTCAAGGGGCAACTTGCCTTCTTCATGGAGGCTTGGAACCATCGGAGCCTGAGAACAGCAGGGGGCCAGTCTCCCTGCCAACTTTGGAAGTTGCTCAGACACGTTGAAGATACTGATCAGGTATGTTGAAGTGGTGCATCATGTCAGGTGCCATTATTTAAATTGTACTTTTAAAAAGCCGAAAATGATATGGACAGGCTCGACATGCCAAAGTGTCCTTGAGCAAGACACTGAACCCCAAAATGCTTCCATTGGAGTGACAACACCTTGCATGGCTGCAGCCTCCATTGGTGTGTGGATGTGTGTGTGCTTTGGCGCTGCTCACGCAGTTGAGAAGCGCCATACAAGTGAAGGCCATTTACCCATTTTTATTTATACTCAGATTTCATAGATTCATTTTAAAACTGCAATTAGAAACGTTTAAATGAAAACATTGAATATGCCATAGTTTGTGCTTAAGTTTCAATAAAGTTTATAAAATATTTCATCTTGAAATTCTAATTGTCTTTATTTGTGTTCAGGTGGAGGCTGACTATGGTATTGACCATACGGTTTTGATGACCTTGGCGGTCAAGCAGAAGGAGTGGAAGTACCCCAAGTGCAACAGGAGGATACCTGACTGAGGAGAACATGGCAAGGCTCCCTGACCCACATGTTCCCTTCTTGGGTGCAGTGGCCGTCTCCACGGCAACTCTCCAGCAGGAGATGCAGCGACATGCAGAAGTGGCTGAGTAGAAGTGAAGTGTGCCTTCCCTCCTACCAAAGAGACGGTTCTTACATCTTTTCAAGCAAAGAATATTTGTGCACACAACAATATGCAGAAGGCAGCGTTGGAGCCACTGTTTTTGTCTTCTTGTACTTATAAACTGGCCATACGTGTACTTTCTATGTTCGCCCACTCGGTGGAGCTTGGATAAATACAAGGAACTACAGCTCCAAGTTTATGAAACCAGGTGTGATTGGAGAGCAGTTTTTTGACTGTAGGTGAAGAAGGTTCATTGCACTTTATTTTGTTATACTGGAGAATTGTAACAGATTGTGTAAAATAGACAAAAAGCATCGATTGTAGAAAATGGCAAAATAAATGGATGTCTAATCCAATGACAAATAGTGCATTGGACATTTATTTGTATGCATCAACAGAAATAAATTTTTATTTCAAGGTTATATCTGCATTATTTCACTTTTTAAAATGTTCTGACACAAAGTTGGCCTTTAATGTGGCAAGCCGCTGCTACAAGAAGGAAGCACGACAAATTGCATTCAATTCTCTTTATTACCCAAACATCAACATTTGTCAACACATCTTTACAAACAGCATGGCATGAAAGCCATTTCACTGGATGACAACTATAAAAAAGGCAAACTCCGATTAATTTCTAAACAAGTAAAACATAAACCTTTTGAACTCGTGCAACATGGACATTTGTAAAACACACACTTTGAGATCAGTCCAAATCCAAATTCTGTGCTTCTAACAGATGCTTCAAGGTTCTCTTTGAATGTCTGCTAACTTGGGCACTTCAGAGGCAGTTTCAGCGTTGTCATGCAGGTCGAGGCTACAGCCTTGGTCATTTCTCCATACAGGTGCTGGGGAGGTACACCCCAACCCGTCCAACACTTCAGTCGTTGGTGTAGTTCCCAAGAAGACACAGCCATCAGCATTTTAGAACCTGCAAACATAGTACATTTTTCACCATGTGTCCATAAATATGGAGTCAATGTGAATAAAGTAGCTGCAGCTTGAGGAGGTATACATGGTTCAGACCTGTTTTTCTCAGATCACATTTGCAATGGTTCTAAAAAAGCCTGTGACCAGGCATGTCTCCTCCACACTGCTGTGGTCATCTTCAGCTTCACTCTCCGGCGATGGCCAGATGGTCCTTTTCAAGGTGGCCTGTGAAACAAAAACAAATAGTCCCAAAGTTTGTAAACTGAAAGGGTATATTAACAGAGTTGAGCTATTTTGCAAAGAACCATCACTTTCATAAAAGTAGAGGTATAAAAGGCGGTTTTTATTGGATATAACAGTGGAGGCGTGTAATATCTAAATGATAGAGATTAATATAGTGACGGTAATGTATAGGTAGTGATTAAGCCCCTGATGTGTATCAGGTGTGCTGCATCACCTCTGCCCAGAAAAGACGAACCGCCCAGACACAAGGAGTGACAGGCTGCAAGCCTGTGTGCAGACTTTTGACGTTGGTGTGAATAAAAGAAGGGTTGATGGACATCCTGACTCGGCGGTGGCAGGACGACTGTCCATAGTCCAATGGCATTCATGTCGTCAGTCAGCAGGTTCAGGTGAGAAGTCAGTTACCTGCGAGTCCACAGTTGGTTCTGCAGATCTTGGAAAAAGGGCTGGACGCTCTTTCATCATGTGGAGAACACCGCTGTCTTTCAGCCCCTTTCGTATTTGCTTTATTTGTGTTCGTCTCCGCTCAATGACCGAAAAAAGAAACCGATGAGATTGCAAAGTATGATTTAGATACAGTTGCCGGGTGAAAAAAGACAGACGTGTGAATCAGTTTGCTTAACAATATACATGCAAGTCTTTTTTCACATGTACTTATTTTCATTATGATTTATTTTCACCCCTTGCTGGAGGATTTTCTCTGCCAACAATCTCCTGGTGTTATTGATGGGAGGAAGATTCCAGTTGAAGGCCAAGCTGTTCACCTCGCATCGTTCCTCTGGAGTCAGTTCCCTCTGACTATCAGGCTACAATAAATAGTGAAAATAAAGTGAATTTCAAAACGGGGCATCATGACAAAGTACAGTATTGGCTTCAAGTAACACTTACTGCAGACACCACATCAACAATATTGTATCAGGGCAGTCACAAAGCTCCAACACAGTAGACTCCTCGTTGCTTCCAACAATTAGCTGCAACATCGATGGGCCCAGTGACACAAGGACCGCCATGAATAAACGGATGTCCTATGGCTCGTCCAGCTACTCTGGAGGTGGATGGGACCTTGTGATCATCTGGCCCATTGAACACAAGAGTTCTGCCAGTGTTGTCTGCGAGTGAAACGACAAGATCTACTTAAAATCTGATTTCAGATGAGACAGTAGCATTATCGTGAGATTGTTCTTTTAAATCACAGTTACCATTGCAAATGTTTCAAGGGATTTCTCCCTCCAATCATGCTCTTCGTAGTGTCTTAAGAACAGATCTCAGTGTGTCCAAATACCAGGTATGAGAGAAGACCATCCATAGTGAGAAAATATATCTGTTAGAATTATGAGACTGTAAAGATCTGTACATGAGTTTTTCATGGTCCAGTGTGCCTTGTGTTCATCAGCCAGTCAGTCCAATGCCACGACTGCTGTACAAGGCAAAATGGTTGCATTTTTACAAAGAAAATCAAAAAAAAAATGAAAAACTCCCCAAAGTTAATGTCGAATCCAAACTGGATTTTTTCCATGACAATTGAAAGAACATGGCGTTTTACCCCATCCCCAACAGCTGCATCGCCTGAAATACAAGGAGTTACTCTGTCGACTTAGTATAAGACAGTGTGAACGTGTATGACATGCAAGGGCCAAATATATTTCAATGGGCTTTACTTCCAGCTCAACTACTTCTTGAAATTAAAACTGATCATTTATTCCAAAGGAGCTGCTTTCATCTATGTATAATATCGGTGTGCCTAATCATGGTGGTTGTGACTGCTCTAATGAGAAATACCTGGATTGATCAGTTTGGCACATAATGCCAAACAGGAAAGAAATGAGCTGCTGTAATTGAAATAAGTAGTGGACTTTGGCACAAAGATACATGTAAAAGACCTAAAAATGTGGTGGAATGTAGTCCTGTTGAAATCACTGTTCTTATTTCAAATCTAACAGTAAAAGTCATTTAGTGAACGATACCTACCACCCAGTATCACAGAAAATGGGCTTGCACCGGTCAAGCCTTGGCTTTTTGTAGAAGGTTAGTGTCTCCCTTTCACAATCTTCCTCGGTCGATCTGAGATCAAGCCTTGCAACCAACTCTGGCTTGTGTTCAGCATTCTGAAGCAAACATGTCAGCTGCCTTGTGAATACCGGGCTCTGTTGTCCACCCGATGAAAATAAATTCACTATCAGTCAGAAGTTCTCTTTTCTAAATGCAGCATCCTTGGACTGTTAACAGGAAAATATTAATACACTGTAAGAAAGCTCAAATATACTACATAATAATATATGATGCGCATGAATGAAAGCGTAAACAATTTCTGTGTCAAGTAATATTGTTGGATCATTATATGCGAGTAGGATTTCATGAATTCACAATATGTAAATAAATGCATGTATAAACATGAAATATGTCTCACTTCTCACAACAGTGGATGTGGCCTTGGATCGCAGAGAATGGAAATATCTCTGCGCAGTAAAGACATTCTATCGTTGGCCCAGCTGTTTCAGAAGAGGTGCCCCACTGGGAGGATTCTAGCATAATAAAGACACAATGATAACATAGATATCAAACATTTTTACATTTTTCTGGCTGGGAATTTCCATGCCGGAAACTGTCACAATGCAAGCTGTCGAACTCTAAAGAATCAAACACAAGATCGTAAACAAATCATTACCTCCAGGTCAATATCTATTTGAAGTGGCCTTATGTCAATGACTGCTGCCCCCACTCCAAGTTCTTTGCTGCACAGGTGTTCTGGAGTATATCCATGTTGTGAACAAGGGATGACGTCCGACACCTTGCAATGTGTAGAACCACGACTCCACAAGAGTTGCAGCCCACTACAGTGATTAAGTTGATAGTTCTGCTGCAGGAGATTGGAGAACTCAGTTGCACTGCAGCATCTATCTGAGGGGAAAAACAAAACGTTATTTGAACTCATTTGGAGGTGAAGTTCAAATATGTGTGCTTTAATACATCAACACAACATCATATTCAAGTCCAAATAGCTCTGCTTAGCCATCGTGGGAGTTATTCGACTGAAAAAAGAAAATACCTGGACCAACTCAACAAAATGCTTCAACTGGTCACATCTAAATGAATCAAGTTCTTTCAACTTCAAATAATCCACTAACTTAAGTTTGATCTTCTGGGGGTCGCTAATTAAAGATCTGAGTTACTTAGATGATGAATGCACAATCCACAATTTCATGGTGCTCAGGGTTAATGATTTCAGACCCTGTGGCTCCTCCATGTTGTAAAGTTGTGTATTTCAGCCATTCAAGATGATATTAGCTTGTCATTGGGATTTCTGCTCGGCACATCTCCTTTGGTGCCTTCAAGTTTCTTTGACAATTTAAAGAGCACAACTGACATATCGCATACATACTGTACACCTACTTGGAAATGTGCTTTTCCTTTCTCCCAACCCTGCCTGTTGAAGCGCTCTTTTCAGAGGGAGTTGGGACATCACAATCCAAACCGAAGAAAAGGTGTGTATGAGGCCATTTTCAATTTGTTGCTATGGATGGCTGGGGTTGACCTCCGGAGTACACCTCGTGCAGCGCAAGGACTGAACAACCACAAAACCTCAGCTGGAAGAAACATGAAAAAGGTATAAGAGAAATTGACTTTAATGAAACTTCAATTATTTTTTTACATTTATAAATAGAATTAATCAACAAAAATAATGATATTGCTACACAAAGACATACGAACATAAACGTGAGCTCAGGGACAACTTTTTTTTTTTTTTTTTTTAAACTTAATTTTTATTGAAATTTTTCAGTTTTCACAGTTCAGGGCAAAACAAATATACAACCATCTTTCATCAGTCAAAGTCTATTGTCCAGTGGTGGCGGTGTCCTCTTCTGTCCTCCTGAAATCAGTCCATTTTTCCCACTTTTCTTCAAATTGAGACTCCTGTAATCTTAGTTTGTGAGTGAGTCTCTCCATTACAAATATTTCCTCAACAATCCATAACCACTGCTCCCGGGTTGGCGGCTCCACTTTGTACCACAATCTGGTAATCACTTTCTTGCTTGCTGTTAGTAATATCTTAAACAGATATACATCTTCTCTTTGTATCACATTATGAGTTAAGTTTCCCAAATACAGCATCTTACATGTTTTGGGGAACTGATATCCGATTACTTTTTGTAAACTCTGCCATATTTGTTCCCAATACACCTGTAGTTTGTGACAGGACCAAAATATATGTGTGTGATCTGCATCAACATGTCCACACTGTCTCCAACATGGTTGTTGTGCTGACACCACTTTTGTCCTTATTTTTGGAGTTATGAAAAATCTAACAATATTTTTCCAACTAAATTCCCGCCAAACCCTGGAGCTGGTGGCCGTGGACTGTGATTTACACATAACAAACCATTCCTCTTCTGTTATTTGTTCATTTAGCTCTCTTTCCCACTTTTCTTTAATATATAGAGAGGAATTGTCCCTTTTCGACACCAGATTTTGGTATAAAGCTGAGATCACTCTACACTTTTTCCCTTCATAAGCTTTCTGGAATATCTCCACTATTCCTTGATCTTTATCAATCCTGATCTCTTTCTCGAAATAGTGTTTTAGTTGTAGATATCGATAGCGTTCATTTTCCTTGAGTCCAAATTTTTCCTTGAGTCTCTCAAAACCCTGCACCTTCCCCCGTTCCATTATGGTACATATTGCTGTGATTCCTTTGTTTTCCCATTGCTCAAATCCTCTATCAATCGTCCCTGGTTTAAACCTGTTGTCAAACGCAAACCAACTCAGCGTCTTTATCTCCTCCTCCAATTTATACTTTTCCACCACTTCATTCCAAATTTCTACTGTAGTTTTAGTTATTATATCCAATTTATTACCCAGTTTTCTCAACAGTCCTTTGTGTGCTCTTAAGTTCCGTACTTCTGAGTCCATAGTGCCCAGTTCTATATCTTTCCATCTTGCGACAAAAGCATTGTTGCACCAAAACACCAGAGGTCGGATTTGTGCTGCATAGAAATATTCTTTCAGATTTGGCAGTGCAAGACCTCCTTTCTCTTTAGGCAGCTGCAGGGTTTTATAACCAATCCTAGGTTTCTTCCCTCCCCATATGAACCTTGATATCCACTTATCCCATTCCATGAACTGTTTTTGTGGGATTATCACCGGCAAAGATTGGAACAGGTACAGAAGTCTCGGTAGAATGTTAATCTTAATTATCTCTATTCTTGAGCTGAAATCCAAACAAATGGCCGACCATATGTCCAGGTCCCTCCTAATATCATGGTTCACTTTTGTGTAATTTGCTTCATATAGCTTGTCTATTCTGTTCGTAATGTTGACACCCAGATATTTTAATATTTTAGCATCCCATTTGAGCTTATATACATCCTTTAGTTCTTGCGATGCTGAGTAATTTATCATCAAAATCTGTGTTTTTTTAACATTAATTTTGAATCCTGAGTATCCACCATAACATTCCAATAATTCCATTGCTTTCGGAAAACTTTTGTCAGGATGTTTTAAGAAAAACAATATATCATCAGCAAACAATCCTATTTTATGTTCTACCCCTCCTAATTTCACTCCTTCTACTCCCTCCTCCTGCCTGATCATCTGGGCCAGTGGCTCCATAAACAATGCAAAGAGAGTCGGATAGAGACTACATCCCTGTCTAGTCCCCCTCTCTAATCTGAATTGTTTTGTCAGGCTGCCATTTATTTTAACCCTTGCCCTAGGCTGCTGATATAGTGATTTAATACAATTGACCGATTGTTCATTGAATCCAAATTTTGCCAGTACCGTATATAAAAATTCCCAATCTACACTATCGAAAGCCTTTTCGGCATCAATACTAACCAAAATCGCCTTTTCCCCCTTTCTTTGGACATAATCCACAATATGCAGACCCCTTCTGATATTATCTTGCGTTTGTCTTTCTTTGATAAACCCACATTGGTCTTCATCGATTAGGTCCTAGCTCAGGGACAACTTTACGTCCTACTTGTCAGTCATTTGGACAAACAGGATCGTAACTAGTCATAATGAATAATTAGTCAAATAAAAACAATAATAACACCCGTTTTATTTACTTTTGCATGTCATCACACAAGCAACTCAATTACAACTTGTCCCATGAATTAAGCAGGACAATTTAATTGCTTATTTATTGATAAGGGCAGGGGGATAAACTGAACAAACACTGCTGCCAGTAGCTTTGGAATGCTTTAATAGGATTTTAGCCTTCACAGCAAGTGGAACATGCTGTTGTGTTTAATTATTAAATAAATAAAAAGTGAACATGTTTAGTTTTGTATGCACACAACGTGTCTTGGAGGGGGCAAGCCACCAGGTCGGTGGAGTGCCCTTGTCCCAAGTGGAGGAGTTCAAGTATCTCAGGGTCTTGTTCACGAGTGGGGAGAAGATGGAGCGTGAGATCGACAGGCGGATCGGTGCAGCGTCTGCAGTCATGCGGACGTTGTATCGGTCCGTCGTGGTGAAGAAGGAGCTGAGCCAAAAGACCAAGCTCTCGATTTACCGGTCGATCTTCGTTCCTCCCCTCACCTATGGTCATGAACTATGGGTCATGACCGAAAGAACCAGATCCCGGATACAAGCGGCTGAAATGAGCTTCCTCCGTAGGGTGGCTGGGCGTACCCTTAGAGATAGGGTGAGGAGCTCAGTCACCCTTAGAGATAGGGTGAGGAGCTCAGTCACCCTTAGAGATAGGGGGAGGAGCTCAGTCACCCTTAGAGATAGGGTGAGGAGCTCAGCCACCAGGGAGGAGCTCGGAGTAGAGCCGCTGCTCCTCCACATCGAGAGGAGCCAGCTGAGGTGGCTCGGGCATCTATTTCGGATGCCCCCCGGACGCCTCCCCAGGGAGGTGTTCCGGGCATGTCCCTCCGGTAGGAGGCCTCGGGGCAGACCCAGGACACGCTGGAGGGACTATGTCTCTCGGCTGGCCTGGGAACGCCTTGGGGTGCAATCGGAAGAGCTGGAGGAAGTGTCTGGGGCGAGGGAAGTCTGGGCAACTCTGCTCGGACTGCTGCCTCCGCGACCCGGCCCCGGATAAAGCGGTAGACAATGGATGGATGGATGGATGGACAACGTGTCTTGTTATTATTTACAACACATTAGCCTGCAACTTGTTGCATGCTAGCTTGAGCTCTTACCTGGAGCATTACTGCGTCCAGCAGCAGGTGTTGTTGCTGCTGGTGTGGAGGGCGGCAGTCCGAAGTCAAACCCTCAGCTGCTTCCTGTCTAGGGCAGCTCACCCTAACCCTAACCCTCAGCTGCTTCCTGTCTAGGGCAGCTCACCCTCACCCTCAGCTGCTTCCTGTCTAGGGCAGCTCACCCTAACCCTCACCCTCAGCTGCTTCCTGTCTAGGGCAGCTCACCCTAACCCTAACCCTCAGCTGCTTCCTGTCTAGGGCCGCTCACGCTAACGCTAACCCTCAGCTGCTTCCTGTCTAGGGCAGCTCACCCTAACCCCAACCCCCAACTGCTTCCTGTCTAGGGCAGCTCACCCTAACCCTAACCCTCAGCTGCTTCCTGTCTAGGGCAGCTCACCCTAACCCTCACCCTCAGCTGCTTCCTGTCTAGGGCAGCTCACCTTAACTAACCCTCACCCTCAGCTGCTTCCTGTCTAGGGCAGCTCACCCTAACCCTCACCCTCAGCTGCTTCCTGTCTAGGGCAGCTCACCTTAACTAACCCTCACCCTCAGCTGCTTCCTGTCTAGGGCAGCTCACCCTAACCCTCACCCTCAGCTGCTTCCTGTCTAGGGCAGCTCACCCTAACTAACCCTCACCCTCAGCTGCTTCCTGTCTAGGGCAGCTCACCCTAACTAACCCTCACCCTCAGCTGCTTCCTGTCTAGGGCAGCTCACCCTAACTAACCCTCACCCTCAGCTGCATCCTGTCTAGGGCAGCTCACCCTAACCCTCACCCTCAGCTGCTTCCTGTCTAGGGCAGCTCACCCTAACCCTCACCCTCAGCTGCTTCCTGTCTAGGGCAGCTCACCCTAACCCTCACCCTAACCCTCAGCTGCTTCCTGTCTAGGGCAGCTCACCCTAACTAACCCTCACCCTCAGCTGCTTCCTGTCTAGGGCAGCTCACCCTAACTAACCCTCACCCTCAGCTGCTTCCTGTCTAGGGCAGCTCACCCTAAACCTCACCCTCAGCTGCTTCCTGTCTAGGGCAGCTCACCCTAACTAACCCTCACCCTCAGCTGCTTCCTGTCTAGGGCAGCTCACCCTAACCCTCACCCTCAGCTGCTTCCTGTCTAGGGCAGCTCACCCTAACTAACCCTCACCCTCAGCTGCTTCCTGTCTAGGGCAGCTCACCCTAACTAACCCTCACCCTCAGCTGCTTCCTGTCTAGGGCAGCTCACCCTAACTAACCCTCACCCTCAGCTGCATCCTGTCTAGGGCAGCTCACCCTAACCCTCACCCTCAGCTGCTTCCTGTCTAGGGCAGCTCACCCTAACCCTCACCCTCAGCTGCTTCCTGTCTAGGGCAGCTCACCCTAACCCTCACCCTAACCCTCAGCTGCTTCCTGTCTAGGGCAGCTCACCCTAACTAACCCTCACCCTCAGCTGCTTCCTGTCTAGGGCAGCTCACCCTAACTAACCCTCACCCTCAGCTGCTTCCTGTCTAGGGCAGCTCACCCTAAACCTCACCCTCAGCTGCTTCCTGTCTAGGGCAGCTCACCCTAACTAACCCTCACCCTCAGCTGCTTCCTGTCTAGGGCAGCTCACCCTAACTAACCCTCACCCTCAGCTGCTTCCTGTCTAGGGCAGCTCACCCTAACTAACCCTCACCCTCAGCTGCTTCCTGTCTAGGGCAGCTCACCCTAACCCTCACCCTCAGGTGCTTCCTGTCTAGGGCAGCTCACCCTAACCCTAACCCTCACCCTCAGCTGCGCTGCCATAGGTTTGGACATGGTTTTGGTTTTCCAACACGTGTGCCACAGTCTGGTCCCTCGACCTTCTCACTCTCCTCTTCTCTCATTGCTTTGCTCCAGTGGAAATGTGAACAGCGCCTCCTTGTGTAATAGAAGCGAAGCACAGTCAGACAACGAGGAGCCATAGAGCGGCTGCCGACCTCACTTTCCTGCGCCACGTGGAAATGCAAAGTCAAATTGAATATTGAGCCCTTTTTGCATGGCAGACATGAAAACGAAATAGCAATCCCGTCTTTAGGTTTTCTTTTGAGTTGTGTTACAAAATGTGCAACCTGAATAAGAAGACGAAAATGCAGTTTGGATGATGCATTAGTCATTTTATTTATGAGTCAAACTTTGCAGCCTGAACCTTGACATGAAAAAGCATTTCTGCTAATGAATTTCAATTTTCAAATTTGACATTTCAAAAGGAATTCTGGTCACTATTTGCTGGGGCATCATTTGAAAATTAAAGCTTAAATGTCATTTTCTTTTTCATTTTAATACATCCATCCATCCATCCATTGTCTACCGCTTTATCCGGGGCCGGGTCGCGGAGGCAGCAGTCCGAGCAGGGTTGCCCAGACTTCCCTCTCTCCAGACACTTCCTCCAGCTCTTCCGGTGGCACCCCAAGGCGTTCCCAGGCCAGCCGAGAGACATAGTCCCTTCAGCGTGTCCTGGGTCTGCCCCGAGGCCTCCTACCGGAGGGACATGCCCGGAACACCTCCCTGGGGAGGCGTCCGGGGGGCATCCGAAATAGGTGCCCGAGCCACCTCAGCTGGCTCCTCTCGATGTGGAGGAGCAGCGGCTCTACTCCGAGCTCCTCCCTGGTGACTGAGCTCCTCACCCTATCTCTAAGGGTGACTGAGCTCCTCACCCTATCTCTAAGGGTACGCCCAGCCACCCTACGGAGGAAGCTCATTTCAGCCGCTTGTATCCGGGATCTCGTTCTTTCGGTCATGACCCATAGTTCATGACCATAGGTGAGGGTAGGAACGAAGATCGACCGGTAAATCGAGAGCTTGGTCTTTTGGCTCAGCTCCTTCTTCACCACGACGGACCGATACAACGTCCGCATGACTGCAGACGCTGCACCGATCCGCCTGTCGATCTCACGCTCCATCTTTCCCCCACTCGTGAACAAGACCCCAAGATACTTGAACTCCTCCACTTGGGACAAGGGCACTCCACCGACCTGGAGGGGGCAAGACACCTTTTTCCGGTGGAGAACCATGGCCTTGGATTTAGAGGTGCTGATCCTCATCCCAGCTGCTTCACACTCGGCTGTCAACCGTGTCAGTGCACGCTGAAGGTCCAGGCTTGATGGAGCCAACAGAACCACATCATCCGCAAATAGCAGAGATGAGATTCTGTGGTCCCCAAGCTGGACCCCCTCTCGCCCCCGGCTGTGCCTAGAAATTCTGTCCATATATATGATGAACAGAACCGGTGATAAAGGACACCCCTGCCGGAGGCCAACGTGCACAGGGAACAGGTCCGACTTACTGCCGGCAATGCGAACCAGACTCCTGCTCCGGGAATACAAGGACCGAACAGCCCTCAACAAGGGACCCCGGACTCCGTACTCCCGGAGCACCCCCCACAGGACGTCTCGGGGGACGCGGTCGAACGCCTTCTCCAGATCCACAAAACACATGTGGACTGGTTGGGCGAACTCCCACGAACCCTCAAGCACCTGGTGGAGGGTATAGAGCTGGTCCAGTGTTCCACCATCAGGAGAACCTGGTGGAGGGTATAGAGCTGGTCCAGTGTTCCACGACCAGGACGAAAACCGCATTGTTCCTCTTGGATCCGAGGTTCGACTAACGGCCTCTCCAGTACCCTGGAATAGACTTTCCCGGGGAGGCTGAGGAGTGTGATCCCTCTGTAGTTGGAACACACCCTCCGATCCCCCTTCTTGATGAGAGGGACCACCACCCCGGTCTGCCAGTCCAGAGATACTGTCCCCGCCCGCCACGCGATGTTGCAGAGACGAGTCAGCCACGACAGTCCCTGCACATCCAGAGACTTAAGGAACTCTGGGCGAATCTCATCCACTCCCGGTGCCTTGCCACCGAGGAGCTTCACAACAACCTCGGTGACTTCAGCTTGGGAAATGGACGAGTCCACCTCTGAGAACCCAGCCTCTGCTTCCTCAATGGAAGATGTGCTGGTGGGATTGAGGAGGTCCTCGAAGTATTCCTTCCACCACCCAACAATGTCCCCAGTTGAGGTCAACAGCTCCCCACTTCCACTGTAAACAGTGTTGGTGGAGAACTGCTTCCCCCGCCTGAGGCGCCGGACAGTTTGCCAGAATTTCCTCGAGGCCGACCGAAAGTCCTCCTCCATGGCCTCTCCGAACTCCTCCCAGACCAGAGGTTTTACCTCCACCACAGCTCGCTTGGCCTGCCGGTACCTGTCGATTGCCTCGGGAGTCCTATGAGCTAACAGTGCCCGGTAGGACTCCTTCTTCAGCTTGACGGCATCCCTTACTTCCGGTTGCCACCACCGGGTTCGGGGATTGCCGCCACGACAGGCGCCAGAGACCCTGCGGCCACAGCTCCGAGCAGCAGCTTTGACAATGGAAGTGGAGAACATGGTCCACTCGGACTCGATGTCTCCAACCTCCCTCGGGATCTGTGAGAAGCTCTCCCAGAGGTGGGAGTTGAAGACTGTACGGACGGAGGGCTCGGCCAGATGTTCCCAGCAGACCCTCATAACACGTTTGGGCCTGCCGAGTCTATCCGGCCTCCTCCCGGTCCAGCGCATCCAACTCACCACCAGGTGGTGATCAGTTGACAGCTCTGCCCCTCTCTTTACCCGAGTGTCCAAGACACGTGACCGGAGATCAGATGACACGACCACAAAGTCCATCATTGACCTCCGGCCTAGGGTGTCCTGGTGCCACGTGCACTTATGGACACCCCTGTGCTCCAACATGGTGTTCGTTATGGACAAGCTGTGACTGGCACAGAAGTCCAATAACAGAACACCGCTCGGGTTCAGATCGGGGAGGCCGTTCCTCCCAATCACCCCCTTCCAAGTCTCGCTGTCATTGCCCACGTGGGCGTTGAAGTCCCCCAGGAGAACAATGGAGTCCCCAGTTGGGGCACTATCCAGCACCCCTCCCAGGGACTCCAAGAAGGTTGGGTACTCTGAACTGCTGTTCGGTGCATAGGCCGAGACAACAGTCAGAGACCTGTCCCCTACTTGAAGGCGTAGGGACGCAACCCTCTCGTTCACCGGGGTGAACTCCAACACATGGCGGCTGAGCTGTGGGGCAATAAGAAAGCCCACTCCAGCCCGCCGCCTTACACCACGGGCAACTCCAGAGAAGTGGAGTATCCAGCCCCTGTGGAGTAGCTGGGTTCCAGAGTCCAAGCTGTGAGTGGAGGTGAGCCCGACTATATCTAGACGGTATCTCTCAGCCTTCCCCACAAGCTCGGGCTCCGTCCCCCCCAGCGAGGTCACATTCCATGTCCCAAAAGCCAGAGTCTGTGTCCGGGGGTCGAGTCGTCAAGGCCCCTGCCGTCGACTGCCACCCAATCCACACTGCACCCGACCCCTACGGCAGCCTCTGTAGGTGGTGGGCCCACAGGAGGATGAGGAGGAGGGGCCCGCGTCGTCCCTTCGGGCTGAGCCCGGCCGAGTCCCGCGGGCAAGAACGCGGCCACCAGGCGCTCGCGTGCGAGCCTCCATCCCGGGCCTGGCTCCAGGGTGTGGCCCCGGCTGCGCCAAACCGGGCGACGTCACCTTGCTCCTCGTGAGTGCATCCATGGGGTCTTGTGAACTGCTTTTAGTCTGACCCGTCGCATCGGACCTGTTTGCCTTGGGAGACCCTACTGGGGGGACAAGCCCCCCGGCAACATAGCTCCGAGGGTCATTCGGGTGCTCAAACTCCCCCACCACGATAAGGTTGCATTTCAAGGGGGAGCATTTTAATACAGTCACAGAATAAGCAGTCTTGAAGAAGAACATGAAAATGCAGTTTGGATGATTGATCATTCATTTTTATTTATGAGTCAAAAAAATGCAGTTTGATCTGAAAATAAAAAAGCATTTCTGTAAATACATTTTAAATTGATTTTTGAGCCTCATTCGCTTCCATACTCTTAGGGCTTGAGACGCTTCCTTATCTTAGTAAGGAAAAATTCAAAGAAAAATCTTAAATGTTGAGGAATTCGAAGGTTTTTCTTAACAGTGATGTCACTAAGAGTTACTTTTTGCCTTTTTGCCTGGTGAATACGGGCACTGGAGTTTAAAAGTATATTGACCCTTTCGTATTGTTCATACTGGATCTTTTGTACAAACGTTTTGTTTGTGTGGTTTGTGTGTCTGAGGCCACACCCACACAAGCCAAGACCATCTTTTTTCTCCCCGAGGTTCTCAAAAATGATTCGGTCAACATCTCACTGTGAACACGGTTCAACACGAGGCTTCAGGGCATGTAGTGCACATGCCAGGCCTTTAGGGGTGCTGTGACTCACCAAACACACCAAAAACGCAGAAGGAGACAGAGCACATAGAAATGTAGAAGTAGAGGTTTTTAGAATCTGCCCAGTCTGGGCCCAGTGTTAAAAAAACAAACAAAACAGTTTTTTAATCACTGCCTGATATGGATGACAAGTCAGAAACAACTGATCAAGGGGAACTGGCTCCATGTGGACGGCCCCTCCGTCACTCTCTCTCTCTCTCTCTGAGCCACGTCCATGTTGTCCTCTTTTTGGGGATTTCTTACCGAATGCCACAATGCTGATGCTCCGTTTATGCAAATATTTCAGACGTGTTATTGTTCCGTATTACGCAAGCAGTCAACACGATTATGCAAAACATGATCACGCAACACATTCTGGCTGCTCGTCAGTGTGTGCTCACAGTGTCTGCAGACATTATCATTTACATTTGTCTTGTGCAACGTGAGCGGCTGTGATGACTCTAGATTGTTAAAGTCACAGTGTGAAGCTTGGATGGAGGATTACTGTTGCAGCAACACATCATCAGGCGGTAAAACTAACCCTCTCACAACAGTCTAACCAGCTCACGCTCCTATTAGTGGTGAACAATCCAACGCTGGGGAATTCTGCTTCACAGTGAGAGGAAGAGCCCACATCTTTATCAAATCAAACTTTATTTAAAGAGCTATTTTCATACAATGAAACATGTAACACAAAGTGCTTCACATAAAATAATAAAATAAAAATAAAAACACGTGCACGCACACACACACACACACACACACACACACACACACACACACACACACACACACACACACACACACACACACACACACACACACACACACACACACACACACACACACACACACACTTGTGTTCTGAGGCAGTCCTAAAGTCTATTTCTGTGCACTCAGAGCTCACCCACATGTTTTCATCAATCACTGACTGCTGCGTACTTTGAGCTATTTTACTCTTAATCCATATTATTGTGTACTGAGCACCCGGACACCATAACAAGTTCGGAAGAAGTAACATTGAGTACTGTGCAATCTTCTGCATCACATTAGGAAAAACACAGTAAATGTTCACACCGGTTTTTAATTGAGCACTTTCTCTCTCATGTATTTTATTTTCATCATGCATCAACTGAAATGTTTGAAAGGATTGGAAGATTTTAATCTTGAACCAAGGACCATAACTATGACAATTAAGCCATGCAAGGCACTCAGTCCGTCAGGTGGGCCCTTTTGACTGGGTGAGAACTGCTCAACCAACCGAGCCTTCGCAGCCCCGCAACGTGTGCTTTCACAGAGAGTTTACTGGAAGAAACACTGAAGACTCCTGAAGGCTGAACCGGGGGAACCACGGGGGAAACCCCAGCCCATTATCGCTACGTTTGCCAGCCACAGAGTTAAGGAAGACGTGATTCACAATCCTGACAGAAGAACGAGGTGTACTAAAACATCTGCTGCTTCACAGACCATGACCATGACCCACGGTTCTCAAGAAATGCTTTGACTACACAGAGGCAAAGAAAGTACCAAAGGGAGCAGAGAATTCTGTTTCCATTACGACAAGGCCATTCAGACGTATCAGTGCAGCGGAGGCGACTGAGAACATGGCCTCTTTAGGATTCTAGGTTCATGGGGACAGTTCAACTTGCTGCATTCAAGTCATAAATGCAGTGAAACACATAAAAACAAGTATTTTTTGTAATATTTACAACAGTGGCTCTTACAGGATTGGTGCCTATGAAGCTCATACTTCAATCAAGTTTTGATTGTCACACTTTGACTTCTTTAAGGATTCGTGCAAAGTGGCATTTTATCTTTCCTGATTGTATATTTTTCCGATATACCCTTATAAACATTACACTACCATAATGCAATAGTGCAGTGAGTTATCACGTCAAGTACTGCAGAGTTGTGCTCACATGGAAAAACATCCTGGTGCAGTGAGTTATCACAGTGAGCTGACATGGACCCACCCTCGTTCCCGCCCCAATGGACAAAGACCACAGAGAGCTTCAGCTTCTTTCATCATGGCAGGTGACGGAGAGCCACAACATCAAACGCAACTGGGGAAGTTGGGAATCCCTCAAGGAAAACTTACAACGAAAGACAAGAGGGATTCAAAAGAAACACACATCCAACCAAGTAAACCTTTTAATGATTGTTTGAGGCATGTGGTCCCAGATAGGATTACGTACTAATTGTGATTTTTGGATCCTCTAACAATTGGTTGTTTTATTTTGTAGGTTGTTTTATTTATTTTTTTCCTAGTAGGTTGGTTCTTTATGTAAGATAAGGGTATTTGGTATCTGGGCTTTGAAGGCTGCAAAAAATTGGTCTGGTTTGAGTTAAAAAAAATAAATAAATTGAGGAGATCTCCTATATCTACCCAGAACACACCACTGTTGACTGATTCCCTGTATTCTTCTCCCCCCGAGTTAAGAGCCTCTGAGTCATTATGGCCGGCAGCTCATATTCAACACAGCCGGACTGCAGTCCTCCACCTCGACATCTCCAGACTCCATCCCTGAAGTCTTGGTCCACTCATCTGTCACATCCCCACAACGTCCTTCTCACCTGACGCCCCACAAACTCATGAGCAGACTGCAACTCATTTACAACTCAGTGGTCAGCCACATCATCCCGTCTGTCGTTCAACTCCACTGGTTCACGGTACAAAAACCTCCAACTATAAAGCTCTTCACAATCTCCCCTTGATTTACCTCTGTGACCGCCTTCCATTCCCTTCGTTCTATTGTTCGACATCCGAACCGAGGAGTACCAGCCAAGCCAGCTTCTTTCAGTTCGTCCTCCCTGGAGTGATGCCAGATGTTTCTGGATTGTGCATCTCATCTATGGCCAGGCCAGTTCCAACATAGAGTATGCCGGTGATGTTCAACTCCTTCCTCAGGGTGTGGCCAATCAAAACCCAACTTCTTCTTCTATTGTAGTTGTCTCTACGCTGCCACAGCTCTCTCGGGCCATCTTACGTCAAGCATTTTGTGGAGACGGCCATTGACAGATGACTTTTTCTTCTCAGAAGAAGACTGCTGTAGTCTTCCAAGTCTCACTTGTGCACTTCACTTGCTTTTCTTTTGACGGTTTGTTGTAATGATGTCCTTGATCTTTTATGCTTCTATTCTTTGTAAGGTGACTTGAAGGGGGCCTTCAAATAAAATGTATTATTTCAATTAAAGTTCTTCACCCTTTACATTCCTTTTTTCCCCGTACATGTGTAAGGAGGCAGGTAATGTTTGGAGGGTCATGTGTAAGGAAATCCTAAGAGTAAATGAATAGGTTTGCACAAGTGTCCACCAGTTGGTTCAGACTCTTCCTCTCAGCAGCTGTGATGCTACGCTCCAGCAATTCACACAATAATAGAAGACTGATGCACCACAGACACAGCAAAAGTCCTTAGGAGGCCTTCCTGCACACCGAATGACCTCGGTCTGTGCATCTGCTTTCACTGTGTGTGTGTGTGTGTGTGTGTGTGTGTGTGTGTGTGTGTGTGTGTGTGTGTGTGTGTGTGTGTGTGTGTGTGTGTGTGTGTGTGTGTGTGTGTGTGTGTGTGTGTGTGTGTGTGTGTGTGTGTGTGTGCGTGCGTGCGTGCGTGCGTGCGTGCGTGCGTGCGTGTGTGTGCATGCAACAGGTGAGGGGACCCTCTGAATGTCCTTTTTGCCTTTATTGTAGCTTCCAGCTGGAGGGAAATGTGGATAAATGCCTCCCTGATTAGGATCAGTGTATTTATGCCCCCCCCCCCCCCCACTCCCACCACACACACATACATCTACAGCACACATGCACAGCTCCTTGTCCTCATTGGTTAACTGTGCCCTCTGTTTTGGCTTTTAGGCTAACTCAGGAACAGGAAGGGCTTTGTCCCGCTCAGGATTTGTTGTAAGCCGTCAGGTTTTCCGGGAGCTCAGAACTATGGTGAGCTCGGTGCCACGTCACTAGATCAAGTCTGCAATTGTGCAAACCCAGCTTCTGGCAGTGCGCGCCTCCCCCACCGCCCCGCCTACCACCCCATCCTGCCACCAGCACTGATGGAAAGAGGTGGACCCTGTCAGGGAGTCGAACACGGTGCTGCTGCTGCCCCACACAGCCTCTCCACTTCCCCACTTGCTCAAGGCGGATTGGATCCGGTCGAGAGCTCTACAATATTTCACTTTTTTCCAACCCGGAGCTGCAATACATGTTTCATCTTCAAAATAGAGGAAAGAAATATGTCCAGATTAGGGAGGAGGAGGAACTCATTCTTTCAGACATGCAACTTTACAAACTGTCATCAAACAAAGACTCTAAAACAAGTAACGAGTCAAGCCACATTAATGGTGTCAAACACGAGGCCCAGGGGCTCAAACTGATCCGCCATTCTGATCTGTTGCACAATGTAAAATATAAAAAGACAAAGCAACTTCCCTGTAGCTTTAACAGGAAAAAACTACCAAATATAACAACTCCAGCTTTTGTAAATCTAACAGAAGTTTAAATTGCAGCCATTTTCTCTTTTTGAAAGTGAAATACATTTTGTCACTGCAGATATAAATATTTAGTTGAAGGTCTTTAAAAAAGTCTTTGATGCTCACATTAAACATCTCCAGGTTCATGAAAATCACTTTTCCAAACTTCGTGACATCACATTTAAAATGTAAGCATTTCCACAAAAAAACGCCAAAACGTTTCCGTCTACAGTTTCTACATTGTTTGTTAAAGTGAGAATATGACGGTGTTAGCATAAAAGCATCACAGAGCATGTTAAAGGTATCAAACACTGTATTGTGACAAGTCCAACTTGTCTTGGTTGTCCAGTAATACCAAAGTCCACCAAGCAGTGAGGAAATGTGTGTAAGCTCCATTATTGTGTTGCAGCAATGTCGTTTCAATACAATCCTCTTTATTTCCTGAGCAATGAAACATGGAGCAGCAGAGCCTTCCCATGTGGCCTGCTCAGGCCTCCACACCAGGAGGAGAGTGGTCAGTGAGCGGCAGCAGCAGTGGACCTCACTGTGTGGACCAGGACACATGCATTGTGTTGGGGTCTGCGCGGTGCGGTCAGGAGCATGTTTCACACTGCAGGGGCACCGATGTTCTGCCCCTGGGGCTTTTCTATGAAACGTGACCATACTGGGAGCACAGCCACTTATCTTGATGTCTGCCTGAGCTCTGCATGCACTAATGATGGCCCGTGGCTTTGCATGCTCGACAGCATGGTTTGGGAACTGACTTGCATCACTTTAAAACAAAGATGGGTTCTTTTAAATCTGCTGAAAGCTCATGCACCATGAATGCCGCCTCACAGCAGAGGCTCAGAGGTGCCAATTATTCTGTGGTCTGGGACCTGCTGAGGATTTTATGACTTTTTATTTTTAGTCAGTGTACTTTGTGCAGGACTGCACCGTGTTCAGGGTATGTGATATATACAGCAACATCGGGAAGTACTGTGATAAATGAACACTCAATATATGACCTTCGTGTCCAAGAGCTTTGAGATTGGATTCCAGATAACCCTGTCCCAATCAGAGCAGTTTGTTCACATTCTCCAGACCTTGTGCCTATACTACGAAGCTGGATTTTCTCTTATTGAGTTAGCGTAAGGATTAACCCTGGGTTTTCCGTGCTGCAACTCTCGTTCACTCCAACGGGGTAAATCACCACGATAACTTATGCTGAATGGCTAACCTGCTCCGGATCAGGTTGTATTCTGGGTCAATGAAGATCAAATCTATGTCCCATAGCCAATCAGATGACCTGCCCATTCGTAGAAGATCCTGATTGATGCGAGGATCATGAGATGACCGCTGAGGAGAGAAATCGTTTTCTGTTTGGCATAATGAAATAAAGCCTTTGAGTCACCGAGCGTTTTGAAGTATGTTTTTGCTGTTCAAGTCCATGAGGGTTGATCTGAAATAATGAGGTAAGGGTTGAGAGGATGGATGTAGACTGCAATGCATTCTGGGAGTGTGAATCTGAAAAAAGATGCAGACAAGAAAGCAGGAGTTGTGTAACATTTGTTTTCTCCCGCAAACATTGTCTTGTGCATCGACGTGGAGGGGGAGGATGTGACGTAGAGTGCAATGCATTCTGAGTAGTAAAAAAAAGCTAACCCTGCGAATCAGAAGAAGCAGATGCAGAAAGAAAAAGTTGGAAGATATCTTGCGGGTGGACGTGGAGTAGTGAGGAAGAAGTAGTGAAAGGGGTGCTTAGTGATGTCTGGTCTGAAGACGATAGATCACTGTTGTTTGTAGCTCCCCGTTAGCAACAAGCTAACTGGCCCAGAAACCCCGGCGGGACTTCCTCTTCTGGTCCCGACCAATCAGTGAGCAGTGTTTCTTCTTTACTTCCTCTCTGGTCTTTGTTTGAGTCGGGTGACAGCGCCCCCTAGCCAGCAGCTGTTGTAATTACATGAAATTGTACAGATGGTTTGGTCCGGTCTGAAAACTGAATTCTAAGGTCTGTTCTGGTACAAAGTGAAATGGAGTCAGAGTGCTGCACTTTTAAATTGTTTGATGATTGAATATTGTATGAGCTCATGAAGGCACGCACTGACAGTGTCACTAATTTCCTGCCAGGATTCTTTCTTTGCTTTGGCCGTAGCAACAGCGTGGCTTTTGGCCTGGATGATGTGTTTGAATTCTTCATATTGTTTAAGCATCATTGTTTCCTTCTCCATTACATAAGCTGTTCTGCAGGGTTTTTCGATTGGTTAGATCAGTGTTTTTCAACCTTTTTGAGCCAAGGCACACTTTTTTGTTTGGAAAACTCTGGAGGCACACCACCACCTGAAAATATTAAAATGTTAAACTCTGTGTCCTCTATTAACAATATAAAGTCTTTCTCATCCAAGTTTTAGCAACAGGAATCCAGCAACAGTAAATACAGAATAAAAGTATTTCCCAATTTTTAATTTTTTTTAATTTGTACTCACTCTGTGAAACCTGGACCTGATGGATGAAGAGCTGAGATCCTGGTTCACATTCTTACTTTTCAAAAACTTCTCCATCACTGTCACTGACACAGTACTTTGATACAAGATGGTAGCAGGAGGTGGAGATGAACCACACTGACGTCTGTCACTTTAAATTTCACCGGCAAAGTTCTGTGCTGCCCTCTAGTGGTGAAGAGTATTTATACATCATTACTCTTCAACACACTGCTCTCACTGCTGACAGCGGCTGTGAGAGCAAATGATTTTCAGAAGAAAATGGAAATTGGATACTTTGGCACGGCTCACCTGACGAGATCTGGCGGAACCCCAGTGTGCCGCGGAGCAGTGGTTGAACAACACTGGCTTAGACATTGCAGATTCCGCCCCTTTTATGTGAATGCGCACTGATCCCAGTGGGAAAACCCTGGGTTGAATTGCCCAGTCGATAGCCTGCTTTGTAGTAAGACTTGTCACGGATTGCACGTCTGGCTTTGTCAAGCCACATAATAGAGAGCTGTCCAGGTATATGAATCCTGCTTTGTAGTACAGGCCTCTGAAATAATTTTGGGTTGCAATTAGGTGAAATTAGTTCACAAATAATTTCATTTAGTGAATGGATTATACTTTTATCAGTTAAAATTCTTTCCCATTTGAATTTCACATTAATTTGCATTTGCAGTTCAGTCTTTAGCAATGTACAAACAGACTGTTGAAGTTGTGCTGACGATAACTAACTTTTACTATTAGAAAGAAAACATTTCTGATAAGGCTCTGATAAACTGTAGGATTCTGGAGTCAAGTGTGAAGCTGGCACCGGGTTAGCTTAGCATCATACAGACGTACCAAAAGTGACATTCCCGCCCAATGTCTGCCAAGTAAAACTCATCTTGAGACACAAAACATGTCAAAGTGACAGTAAATGCAAAAGTAAATCTTGTTTTGACTTGTGCTTTATCTCCCCAAACTAGTTTATGTTATAGTCATTTGAAATTTGAAAAGTAAAATTAAATAACTTCTTTGATATGTTCGAATCTGATGCCAATGTCAGCTAACAGTAGTACTGAACTTTTATTCACTCCAGAAGATCTGAAGAGCCACTCCAAAGAGAGGCTATAGAGCCACCCCAGAAGATCTGTAGAGCCACTCCAGAGGGGCTGTAGAGCCACCCCAGAAGATCTGAAGATCCACTCCAGAGGGGCTGTAGAGCCATCCCAGGAGATCTGTAGAGCCACTTCAGAGGGGCTGTAGAGCCACCCCAGAAGATCTGAAGATCCACTCCAGAGGGGCTGTAGAGCCATCCCAGGAGATCTGTAGAGCCACTTCAGAGGGGCTGTAGAGCCACCCCAGAAGAGTTGTAGAGCCAGTCCAGAGGGGCTGTAGAGCCACCCCAGGAGATCTGTAGAGCCACTTCAGAGGGGCTGTAGAGCCACCCCAGAAGATCTGTAGAGCCACTCCAGAGGGGCTGTAGAGCCACCCCAGAAGATCTGAAGAGCCACTCCAGAGGGGCTGTAGAGCCACCCCAGAAGATCTGTAGAGCCACTCCAGAGGGGCTGTAGAGCCACCCCAGAAGATCTGAAGAGCCACTCCAGAGGGGCTGTAGAGCCACCCCAGAAGAGTTGTAGAGCCAGTCCAGAGGGGCTGTAGAGCCACCCCAGGAGATCTGTAGAGCCACTTCAGAGGGGCTGTAGAGCCACCCCAGAAGATCTGTAGAGCCACTCCAGAGGGGCTATAGAGCCACCCCAGAAGATCTGTAGAGCCACTTCAGAGGGGCTGTAGAGCCACCCCAGGAGATCTGTAGAGGCACTCCAGAGGGGCTATAGAGCCACCCCAGAAGATCTGTAGAGCCACTCCAGAGGGGCTGTAGAGCCATCCCAGAAGATCTGTAGAGCCACGTCAGAAGATCTGTAGAGCCACCCCAGAAGATCTGTAGAGCCACTCCAGAGGGGCTGTAGAGCCATCCCAGAAGATCTGTAGAGCCACTCCAGAGGGGCTTCACAGTTGCAGGCTGCACACATATGTAGGAACACTGGAAAAAGGACAAAACCTGCTAAATCCACAGTTTAAACATCAGTATTACAAGTTTAAAGTAACATACAAACCTGAGATCTAATGAACTTGTTTTCAATATATCTCAGGTTTGTATCTGACTTTAGATTTGAAAACATTTACTGGCAAATAATGTACGTTAGAACAATAAAGTCAACAGCACTAATCTGTTTTGTGTGTACTTTCTGCAGTCCAGGGAAAGTGAAGGTTTCACAGCCTCTGCTCCAGACACGTTGCCTTGCCGTCCACACATTGAGCCCAGGGTTGCATATTAGTGTTGCACGTAAGGAGAGAGGATTTCAAACCAAGCAAGTAGGAAAGTCTCTCATGGTTATTTCATTGTGAG
This sequence comes from Blennius ocellaris, assembly GCF_963422515.1. Lineage (NCBI taxonomy): Eukaryota > Metazoa > Chordata > Actinopteri > Blenniiformes > Blenniidae > Blennius > Blennius ocellaris. The sequence goes on along the minus strand of NC_137652.1, from coordinate 33,883,948 downwards.
TACAGAGAGATGAGGCTCTGAAATAGGCCATGGGCATGTTTTTTTTGTTTAGTTTTTTTAATGAAGTCTGCTTTAGTTGTGTAGAACCCCATCAAAATGCTTGAGTTATCTTTCAATGGTTCAGAAGATGTTCTGTTCTTCACCGGTTTGGGCTCTGCAGCGTCAAACTGTCAGGATATGAGCTGCTTCCGGCTGCTTCCTCTGCAGGTATATTTGCTCCAGTCACTGCAAATACCATTTGCCCACCTCAACCCTAGTGCATCCCCCTCCCAAGCCCAACACCTCCTCCACCACCAGCCTGTGGCCTGACATAGCTGAAGAATGGCCTTTAATGGCAGCTTGCCATCTCTGAATGCTTCTTGATGTACTGGATGTTATTATTCTCCACACACAGGGATGTGGACAGACGGGCTGGTTTCTGACGTGAAGCTGAGTTTACCAGTGTACCGACTGTGTTGCCTTTTCTTTGATCTAGTGTTCTGCTCTTGTCTCCCACAGATAAATGGCTCTTTTAAGCTGGGAGCTGCTCGTGTTCTGTCTGGCTGGCAGATGCAGTGCCTAGTCCCCGGTCTCCAGGACCACGCCAACATGAACGGGACGTCCGAGCAGGCCGACATCCTGCCGCCAAACTGCATGGTCAAAGATCGATGGAAAGTGGTAAGTCAGGAAGCTTCATGACTCTGAAAAGATTCAGGACATTGTCTGTTTTCCTTTTCACACATGAACTGAGAATAAATCAAAAGATTTCAGTGACGTTCCAGACAGCAAATCACAGGTGATTTATTAAGTCTGCACAGCATCATTTATTGTCATTGTGATCTCGGCTTGCACAATATACTGTCATAAATGATGTTTCCACGCAGTGCATGAGGTTTATTTTTTAATCTTAACAAGATTAACAAATGAACATTTCTATTTTATGTTTGTCCAGAGAATTTTTATATAGGGGTGTGCGATATGACGATTTAAGATCGTTCAAGATTCCAATGTGTTGGTGATCTGACGAAGCAGAGAGATCATAGAATCATCTGAGGAGCAGTCTAGATGTTGCAGTTCTATGCTGACGCAGCCGACGTGGCGCCTGCACCTGAATCACCAACCACAGTGCATTACCAGCGTGTGTTCAGCGTGGCTGAAGAAGAAACAAGGAGTTGGTCCCGAAAGGAAACCCCACCTCCATTGTGTGGAAGTCCATACAGTTTTTTTTTCTTTGGACAACAAAATGACAACTGTAATTTGCTCGTGGCTGCATTGCACAAACCCTGTTCAGACGTGAGCCGTCATAACGCCTTCCTTTTTAGAAGGAGAGAGAAACTAGATGTCTGAGCAGTAACATGCTCAAAAGCTGTTGGATTTTTAAATGTGTTTAACATTGTATTTATTGAACATTTACAAAATGATAACAGTTCAGCACAGTACCAATGCAGATTGTCTAAAAATTCAGATTGACCTCTGATTTCCCAGATACTCCAACACTCTGCTGAACTTTGCTGTAAAGAGGTCCTTTTGATTATTAATCATGAATCTTAGTCTTTCCAAAGAAATGCAGTCCGACATCAAATACCTCCAAAAATGTATTGAAGGAAGTTCACCTCCGTGGGTCGGAGAGCCCAGATCTCCTCGGGTGGTCATCACAGTCTTTCGGCCAATCGTAAGCAGAACACATCCACAGTTCTGACATGAGCTTAATGTTTCAGCCACACAGAACAATAGACATAATAGTTGATGAGGCTGTAATTGCTGCTTGATGATCATGGATGAGCTGGATACTCATTTCAGACGAGCATCTGGTACTAATAAAGCATTTTTGATGAGTACAAGCATGATCCGAGTAATATCTCGTCAAAATCCTCATTTGGTAACTGACTGTCTTCAGCTCTCTGATTGGCCAGTCACACACAGAGCCCGCCCCTCTAGCACATCTCAGTTTAGTGTCCAGCATCTGGTCAATATTTTGAGTCACCTGTTCAAGCCATTGTCAGTGTGGCTGACGGTGTCTGTTCTGGGCCGGTGCAGCACTAGGCTCTCCTTCAGGAGTTAGCTCTCGCTCTGTCACCATCCTGGTTAGCCCTGGCCTGTTTCCTTGTTTCTCTTTTCTCGTGCAGTGAAAAGGTTTTCCAACCATGTGTCTCACGTCTATGCAGGTTGAGTGATAGTTCAAGTGGAGCAGTGAGCAATTCCAGAAATATAATTTGAGTTCAATCCAGCGAGGAGGCCGACAGCGGTGCATCACGTGCTGTTGGATAATGATCAGGTTCGAGACATTAGAGTTTCATTGTTTAAATCACTGCACAGGACAAAGATCAGGTGTGTGAGCAGATGGAACTGGATGTGTTGCCTATTGTCATAGAAAACATGTACGTATGTCTTCATTTGTTATATTTCCAATAGTATCATTGCTCTCACACACACACACACACACACACACACACACATATATATATACTTTAAAAAAAAGAAAAGTGTAACGTATTCATACATTTCAATCGATAATTCACCTTATTATAATAGTGCTTAGATATTTCTTAATAGAGAAGTGGTCAGATTTAATAAGTTATACTCCTTTTTGGACATGCAAAATGATTCTATTTTACAGTTACTAAGTCACTGATTGGTTAAATTTTGGTTTATTGGTGTGTACTGTCAATTTTGATATTTCAATTTGAGCATGTTCAAAATAAAAAGTATAATGAAAGGAAATAACCTCAGTTACTTAATTTTGCATTTTTATTTGACTCTTTTCGATAAGCTATTTAGAGTTTTGGTGTCATGGATTTGCAGGGTGGACCCAAACGCAGACTCAGGTAAAAACCAGGTTTATTGAAACAAAAGTCCAGAAAACACAAGGAAAACACAGGAGCGACACAACGAGAGGGGGGACAAGAGGCGAGACATGTTGACAAGACGAACCGACAAAGACAACTGAGGGTTAGAGTTTAAATACACACAGGTGGAGCACACAGAAGGAGGAGGCCATTGGTTAATTGGAAGCACAAGGTGAAGCGCACAGGCAGGTGCACCTGACATTTGGTGAGAATTGCCTTAGTTTATGCCAGATTTATATGTGTGTGTGTGTGTGTGTGTGCTCCCATTTGAAATGAGTCTTTAGTATTATTTGAATTGTTTGATATTTTGTTTTTTATTTTCATTTTCATGTTCATGTTTTACCTCAAAAGCCAGGCACAGTTTAGTTCTTATGTTGCAATGGTCACTTTATCAGTGTTATTTCCCTGATAGTTTGTTTACTTTATTTGCACATGTTTGCACAATTGTACAAATTATATAAATTAAACTATCTTCAGAAAGGTTCTTGCAAATTAAACTCAATTTGCAAGAACTCAACCAATGCAAAAAACAATTGTGATTAAATCGTAATTGTGATTTTATTTCCCCAAAAAGTCACGATATGTTTGTCTTATCACCCAGCCCTTAACTTCGTTTCACATCAGAGAAGTCAACTTCACAAAATGATGTGATTTAAACCCACAGCAGAGGAGTCAAGGCGTTGTGGGGAGGTCATGCAGCGGCCCTCCTGACCTCAGCTGTACCCCCACCCCTCCAAAACCAGGAACATCGTCAACATGGCCCAAATATTAGTTTGATGTGAGACAAGCTTTCCAATCCAAACATTGGGAAAACAAAGATGCTAAAATAAGAATGCATGTCCCTCCGAGTATTTGAAATGTGATCACTTTTTACTTCATGTCTTGAACTTTGCTCAAGAGGACGTTTCTTAACTGCGGCCCGGAAGCTTCTTTGAGCTGCTGTCCAGCTGGATCCACACACACAAAACCAGTTCCTGTCTTGAACCAGTTCATTGTCGCATATCGGCACCATTGCCTTTATTACATATTATTGGTTTTCACCTCCAGAACTTGATACTTGTTTTGCAATCTGATATTCACTGTAAAGATTTTTTTAAACAAACGACGGTGATGTGAGAAACAGTGTTTGAGATTGATCTGCTTCCTGAACAAGGGCTTATGTAACGCTGCTCCTTTCAGCTGACAGGGAGCCTGCAGGCATTTTGCACTTCACTGATCAATTAGATTTGTCCGCTGAAGTCCGGCACATCATAAGCCAAAGACACACCAGGAAGAAACAAAGCAATAACTGAAGGAGAAGAATGGAAGAGACAGCAGTTATCATGGGAAGTGTAAATGTAGAAATAAGCAAAGGATGGAGGAGGAATAAAGGAAAGATATATAGAGAGCCAGCTGGTTCTTTCAGTTCTTCAATTAAACCTTCTCCTCAAAACGATCTGCTGGAAACGGGATCATTTTAATGTGTTTGTTTCAGAAAGCTCTCCTCAGCAGCTCCACATCCGATCTGCATACTCGTCATGAAGCTGCTCTATGTTTTGTCACTGTGTTTCTGTGCTTTGTGACACAAAATGTATCAACACATCTCAGGTTTTGCTTTGTTTCTGTTGCCTCAATGCAGAAGTAGAAGTGATTGTATTGATGTGTAGATTCCCCACCCACTCATTGAGTGCTAATGATGAACACACCAGTGAAATAATTAGTTTGTGTGATTGAAGATAAAAGCGTGTTGTGACGTTCTGGACCACAGCTGGACTTTACATGGAATCAGTGGTGATGCTGCCTCATCACTCTGTCATGTTTCACGTGAAGTGAGCAGCTTGTCGAGCTGCAGAGTGAACGTGTCTGTCGGCGTGACAAGTCCTTTCCGTGACGGTGAAATGTGTGTGTCTCAGCTGAAGAAGATTGGAGGAGGAGGGTTCGGGGAGATCTACGAGGCCTTGGACCTGCTGACGCGGGAAAATGTGGCTCTGAAGGTGGAGTCGGCCCAGCAGCCCAAACAGGTGCTGAAGATGGAGGTGGCGGTGCTGAAGAAGCTGCAGGGTGAGACACAGCCAGCATCTCCGTCGCCACGGTTCAGCCTCACAAAGCCTGAAACAATCTGCCAGACCTTTCAGCTGTTTCTCATTGTTCAGGAGAACGTGTATCAAACCACTGTCACTAATGACTCCGACAGTTGGAAGACCAAATATCTTTAAAATATAGATTCAAAGATTTTGTTCATGTAGTGCTTAGTGTAGATAATGTTCATCCTTACAAGATACTTTAAATTCAACTCAACAATATTCACATATGAGACACAAAAATGTGTTCCTGAGGAGAAACAAACATAGCACACAAGATAAAAGGCATAGTTCACTCTTTTTTTTTCAATTTGATAGTTGGACTACGCCAACCTTAATGACCAAAAACAAAGTATAAACTTCTTTCCTACAAATAAAGTTCATCTAGAGCCACACATGTTCAACCTTTAAAGTGAAAGTTTTGTTTTGTGTACAAAAAGTATATGTTCTTTTGCATTGGTGATGAACTTATTTAGAAGGTTTTGTCTCTGTCTTTTTGTCATCCAGGAAAAAACCACGTCTGTAAATTTATTGGATGTGGCAGGAATGACAAATTCAACTATGTGGTCATGCAGCTGCAGGTAAGAACAGGTGGACTTGGTTCACTGAAACAAAACCTTTTAAATCACAGCATAACCCAAAGCGGTGGCGAATGATCTCAAATAACAATATTGCCAATTGAACACAAGATCAGCTTTTGAAGGGCATGATGAGATGTGAACCAATAATCAATCTCTGGCCCTGCCCACACCACCCAAAGTCATTCTTTTTCTCCCCGTAGTTCTTAGAAAGTTTCCAGCCCACACGGCACCATAACAATTACTGGAATTGATGTAATATGTATGCCAGCCCTGTAGGTGGCACTATATCACTACCACAGAAATACACCAAAACCGGAGAAAATACTGAAAATGCAAAAATGTGGTAGAAAGTGCCTTCACTCTAGAACTTGTTTAAAAAAAAAAGTTCTCAGTCTCCGAAAACGCCACGCCGTGTGGATGATTGGCCCAAAAATGTGGTGTTCCAGGAAATGACGACGAGGTTGAGGTGGTTACTAAAATCGCCCGCAACTGCTGAGTGTGGAAGTCAGGAGGACGTATTGGTTGAGCACAGACACTACGAAGAGAAACACTGTCCAGTATAGCAGGCTTGTCCAATGAGGGGCTTGTTGTTGGGCTTTGTCACAACCTTGGTGATGACATCATCATTCCATACAGGTCTGCTGAAGCAGGGACAAACTGCAGGACGGGGGCCCTCCAGGACCCAGTTTGGACACCTCTGATATACAGTTTCCATTGAGATCATTACATAACATTGATGTTTATCACTCAGTGTTGCCATTGCTACCTTAACTCATAGGCTGCCAGCCATTTTCACAGCATTTTGACCGATTTTTCAAGACCCACAGAATATTGTGTTCTATGACTATGTAAACACCGAAGGTACCCAGAGAAAGAAGACACTCTCTGCTTTCATCAGGAAAAGAACGTTTGTTTCTTTCGGAAACGACTGTAGCACATTAGCTGGTTTTGCCAAAAATAACAGTTTTGGACCAAAGCACCGAGAAAATGAGCTTTTTGTGAAAAGAAACATGTGGAGCAGAACAGTGACTTTGACGTTAATATCTTTTGCTGTACTGACACCTCAAACATCTCAACAGTGTTTCCCTTCTATGAAACAACCAAAACACTGAGAAAGGACTTTTGATGCACAATGAAACAATTTATTTACAAATACTGTACTTTGAATGCTTGACAAAAGATAACTTTTGCACAGTATGTATGCGCGTGTGTGTGTGTGTGTGTGTGTGTGTGTGTGTGTGTGTGTGTGTGTGTGTGTGTGTGTGTGTGTGATGAGTCTCCCCTGCTCCATCTGGGAAGTTAACCACTCATCAGACAAATCCGGGTCAGGCTCGCTGAAATTACTTGACTCGTCAGACGAGTCTGGCTGTAGCGACGCACTCCGACACTCTGACACTCCGGCACTCCGACACTCCGACACTCCGGCACTCCGGCGCTCCGGCGCTCCGGCGCTCCGACGCTCCGACGCTCCGACGCTCCGGCGCTCCGGCGCTCCGACGCTCCGGCACTCCGACACTCCGACACTCCGACACTCCGGCACTCCGGCACTCCGACGCTCCGACGCTCCGACGCTCCGACGCTCCGACGCTCCGACGCTCCGGCACTCCGACACTCCGGCACTCCGACACTCCGACACTCCGGCACTGACTCTCTCCACTTGGCCCGGGACCGGTTTGATCGTCACCGATGTTTTTTCAGCGTGAGCTGCCTGAATGAACCACGTTTCTCCATTTTCTCCCTCCCTTCCTCTTCTTCTCACTCAAAATGAGCACTACTGCCCCCAACAGTGATCAGGGTGTCAGTGCACTGAGTCACTGAGTACTAGTTTTAAAAAATAACTAATTTAAACTACAAGTTATTTCTTTAGTTATTTTCAGCAGCTGCCTGCAACACCCCCCACGGTCTCAACATTAAAAACACAACTAGTGTGTTCAGCCACCCAGAAGTTATGTAGCGTTTCCTCATCGTTCTGACCGGGGCCCCCTGCTGGGTACAACTGGTGACATGAAGAAACACACTAAAGTGGTCGGACACAGTCAGGTCAACACCAGAGGACACAGTCTGGTCAACACCAGAGGACACACCAGGTCAACACCAGAGGACACAGTCTGGTCAACACCAGAGGACACACCAGGTCAACACCAGAGGACACACCAGGTCAACACCAGAGGACACAGTCTGGTCAACACCAGAGGACACAGTCTGGTCAACACCAGAGGACACACCAGGTCAACACCAGAGGACACACCAGGTCAACACCAGAGGACACAGCCAGGTCAACACCAGAGGACACAGTCTGGTCAACACCAGAGGACACACCAGGTCAACACCAGAGGACACAGCCAGGTCAACACCAGAGGACACAGTCTGGTCAACACCAGAGGACACACCAGGTCAACACCAGAGGACACAGTCTGGTCAACACCAGAGGACACACCAGGTCAACACCAGAGGACACACCAGGTCAACACCAGAGGACACAGTCTGGTCAACACCAGAGGACACACCAGGTCAACACCAGAGGACACAGTCAGGTCAACACCAGAGGACACAGTCTGGTCAACACCAGAGGACACAGCCAGGTCAACACCAGAGGACACAGCCAGGTCAACACCAGAGGACACACCAGGTCAACACTAGAGGACACACCAGGTCAACACCAGAGGACACAGTCTGGTAAACCCCAGAGGACACAGTCAGGTCAACACCAGAGGACACACCAGGTCAACACCAGAGGACACACCAGGTCAACACCAGAGGACACAGTCTGGTCAACACCAGAGGACACACCAGGTCAACAACAGAGGACACACCAGGTCAACACTAGAGGACACACCAGGTCAACACCAAAGGACACAGCCAGGTCAACACCAGAGGACACACCAGGTCAACACCAGAGGACACACATGGTCAACACCAGAGGACACACCAGATCAACACCAGAGGACACACATGGTCAACACCAGAGGACACAGTCTGGTCAACACCAGAGGACACAGCCAGGTCAACACCAGAGGACACAGTCTGGTCAACACCAGAGGACACACCAGGTCAACACCAGAGGACACAGTCTGGTCAACACCAGAGGACACACCAGGTCAACACCAGAGGACACAGTCAGGTCAACACCAGAGGACACAGTCTGGTCAACACCAGAGGACACAGCCAGGTCAACACCAGAGGACACAGCCAGGTCAACACCAGAGGACACACCAGGTCAACACTAGAGGACACACCAGGTCAACACCAGAGGACACAGTCTGGTAAACCCCAGAGGACACAGTCAGGTCAACACCAGAGGACACACCAGGTCAACACCAGAGGACACACCAGGTCAACACCAGAGGACACAGTCTGGTCAACACCAGAGGACACACCAGGTCAACAACAGAGGACACACCAGGTCAACACTAGAGGACACACCAGGTCAACACCAAAGGACACAGCCAGGTCAACACCAGAGGACACACCAGGTCAACACCAGAGGACACACATGGTCAACACCAGAGGACACACCAGATCAACACCAGAGGACACACATGGTCAACACCAGAGGACACAGTCTGGTCAACACCAGAGGACACAGCCAGGTCAACACCAGAGGACACAGTCTGGTCAACACCAGAGGACACACCAGGTCAACACCAGAGGACACAGTCTGGTCAACACCAGAGGACACACCAGGTCAACACCAGAGGACACAGTCTGGTCAACACCAGAGGACACAGTCTGGTCAACACCAGAGGACACACCAAGTCAACACCAGAGGACACAGTCTGGTCAACACCAGAGGACACAGTCTGGTCAACACCAGAGGACACAGTCTGGTCAACACCAGAGGACACAGCCAGGTCAACACCAGAGGACACAGTCTGGTCAACACCAGAGGACACAGTCTGGTCAACACCAGAGGACACACCAGGTCAACACCAGAGGACACAGTCTGGTCAACACCAGAGGACACACCAGGTCAACACCAGAGGACACACCAGGTCAATACCAGAGGACACAGTCTGGTCAACACCAGAGGACACAGTCTGGTCAACACCAGAGGACACAGTCTGGTCAACACCAGAGGACACAGCCAGGTCAACACCAGAGGACACACCAGGTCAACACCAGAGGACACACCAGGTCAACACCAGAGGACACAGTCTGGTCAACACCAGAGGACACAGCCAGGTCAACACCAGAGGACACAGTCAGGTCAACACCAGAGGACACAGTCTGGTCAACACCAGAGGACACAGCCAGGTCAACACCAGAGGACACAGCCAGGTCAACACCAGAGGACAAAGTCAGGTCAACACCAGAGGACACACCAGGTCAACACCAGAGGACACAGTCTGGTCAACACCAGAGGACACACCAGGTCAACACCAGAGGACACAGCCAGGTCAACACCAGAGGACACACCAGGTCAACACCAGAGGACACACCAGGTCAACACAAGAGGACACAGCCAGGTCAATACCAGAGGACACACCAGGTCAACACCAGAGGACACACCAGGTCAACACCAGAGGACACAGTCTGGTCAACACCAGAGGACACACCAGGTCAACACCAGAGGACACACCAGGTCAACACCAGAGGACACAGTCAGGTCAACACCAGAGGACACACCAGGTCAACACCAGAGGACACAGTCAGGTCAACACCAGAGGACACACCAGGTCAACACCAGAGGACACAGTCAGGTCAACACCAGAGGACACAGTCAGGTCAACACCAGAGGACACACCAGGTCAACACCAGAGGACACAGCCAGGTCAACACCAGAGGACACAGCCAGGTCAACACCAGAGGACACAACCAGGTCAACACCAGAGGACACAGCCAGGTCAACACCAGAGGACACAGCCAGGTCAACACCAGAGGACACAGTCTGGTCAACACCAGAGGACACAGCCAGGTCAACACCAGAGGACACACCAGGTCAACACCAGAGGACACACCAGGTCAACACAAGAGGACACAGCCAGGTCAACACCAGAGGACACAGTCAGGTCAACACCAGAGGACACACCAGGTCAACACCAGAGGACACAGTCTGGTCAACACCAGAGGACACACCAGGTCAACAACAGAGGACACAGTCTGGTCAACACCAGAGGACACACCAGGTCAACACCAGAGGACAGAGTCTGGTCAACACCAGAGGACACACATGGTCAACACCAGAGGACAGAGTCTGGTCAACACCAGAGGACACAGCCAGGTCAACACCAGAGGACACACCAGGTCAACACCAGAGGACACAGCCAGGTCAACACCAGAGGACACACCAGGTCAACACCAGAGGACACACCAGGTCAACACCAGAGGACACAGCCAGGTCAACACCAGAGGACACACCAGGTCAACACCAGAGGACACACCAGGTCAACACCAGAGGACACAGCCAGGTCAACACCAGAGGACACAGTCTGGTCAACACCAGAGGACACACCAGGTCAACACCAGAGGACACACCAGGTCAACACCAGAGGACACAGCCAGGTCAACACCAGAGGACACAGTCTGGTAAACACCAGAGGACACACCAGGTCAACACCAGAGGACACAGTCAGGTCAACACCAGAGGACACAGTCTGGTCAACACCAGAGGACACAGCCAGGTCAACACCAGAGGACACAGCCAGGTCAACACCAGAGGACACAGTCTGGTCAACACCAAAGGACACAGCCAGGTCAACACCAGAGGACACACCAGGTCAACACTAGAGGACACACCAGGTCAACACCAGAGGACACAGTCTGGTCAACCCCAGAGGACACAGTCAGGTCAACACCAGAGGACACACCAGGTCAACACCAGAGGACACACCAGGTCAACACCAGAGGACACAGTCTGGTCAACACCAGAGGACACACCAGGTCAACACCAGAGGACACAGTCAGGTCAACACCAGAGGACACAGCCAGGTCAACACCAGAGGACACAGCCAGGTCAACACCAGAGGACACAGTCTGGTCAACACCAGAGGACACACCAGGTCAACACCAGAGGACACACCAGGTCAACACTAGAGGACACACCAGGTCAACACCAGAGGACACAGCCAGGTCAACACCAGAGGACACAGTCTGGTCAACACCAGAGGACACACCAGGTCAACACCAGAGGACACAGTCAGGTCAACACCAGAGGACACAGTCTGGTCAACACCAGAGGACACATCCAGGTCAACACCAGAGGACACAGCCAGGTCAACACCAGAGGACACAGTCTGGTCAACACCAGAGGACACAGCCAGGTCAACACCAGAGGACACACCAGGTCAACACTAGAGGACACACCAGGTCAACACCAGAGGACACAGTCTGGTCAACCCCAGAGGACACACCAGGTCAACACCAGAGGACACACCAGTTCAACACCAGAGGACACACCAGGTCAACACCAGAGGACACAGTCTGGTCAACACCAGAGGACACACCAGGTCAACACCAGAGGACACACCAGGTCAACACCAAAGGACACAGCCAGGTCAACACCAGAGGACACACCAGGTCAACACCAGAGGACACACATGGTCAACACCAGAGGACACACATGGTCAACACCAGAGGACACACCAGGTCAACACCAGAGGACACACATGGTCAACACCAGAGGACACAGCCTGGTCAACACCAGAGGACACACCAGGTCAACACCAGAGGACACACCAGGTCAACACCAGAGGACACAGCCAGGTCAACACCAGAGGACACAGCCAGGTCAACACCAGAGGACACAGTCTGGTCAACACCAGAGGACACACCAGGTCAACACCAGAGGACACAGCCAGGTCAACACCAGAGGACACAGCCAGGTCAACACCAGAGGACTAACCAGGTCAACACCAGAGGACACAGTCTGGTCAACACCAGAGGACACAGTCTGGTCAACACCAGAGGACACACCAGGTCAACACCAGAGGACACACCAGGTCAACACAAGAGGACACAGCCAGGTCAACACCAGAGGACACAGCCAGGTCAACACCAGAGGACACACCAGGTCAACACCAGAGGACACAGTCTGGTCAACACCAGAGGACACACCAGGTCAACACCAGAGGACACAGCCAGGTCAACACCAGAGGACACACCAGGTCAACACCAGAGGACACAGCCAGGTCAACACCAGAGGACACAGCCAGGTCAACACCAGAGGACACAGTCAGGTCAACACCAGAGGACACACCAGGTCAACACCAGAGGACACACCAGGTCAACACCAGAGGACACAGTCTGGTCAACACCAGAGGACACAGTCTGGTCAACACCAGAGGACACAGCCAGGTCAACACCAGAGGACACACCAGGTCAACACCAGAGGACACAGCCAGGTCAACACCAGAGGACACAGTCAGGTCAACACCAGAGGACACACCAGGTCAACACCAGAGGACACACCAGGTCAACACCAGAGGACACAGTCTGGTCAACACCAGAGGACACACCAGGTCAACACCAGAGGACACAGCCAGGTCAACACCAGAGGACACACCAGGTCAACACCAGAGGACACAGTCAGGTCAACACCAGAGGACACACCAGGTCAACACCAGAGGACACAGCCAGGTCAACACCAGAGGACACAGCCAAGTCAACACCAGAGGACACACCAGGTCAACACCAGAGGACACAGCCAGGTCAACACCAGAGGACACACCAGGTCAACACCAGAGGACACAGTCTGGTCAACACCAGAGGACACAGCCAGGTCAACACCAGAGGACACACCAGGTCAACACCAGAGGACACACCAGGTCAACACAAGAGGACACAGCCAGGTCAACACCAGAGGACACAGTCAGGTCAACACCAGAGGACACAGTCAGGTCAACACCAGAGGACACACCAGGTCAACACCAGAGGACACAGTCTGGTCAACACCAGAGGACACACCAGGTCAACACCAGAGGACACACCAGGTCAACAACAGAGGACACAGCAGGTCAACACCAAAGGACACAGCCAGGTCAACACCAGAGGACACAGCCAGGTCAACACCAGAGGACACACCAGGTCAATACCAGAGGACACAGTCTGGTCAATACCAGAGGACACACCAGGTCAACACCAGAGGACACAGCCAGGTCAACACCAGAGGACACAGCCAGGTCAACACCAGAGGACACAGCCAGGTCAACACCAGAGGACATACCAGGTCAACACCAGAGGACACAGCCAGGTCAACACCAGAGGACACAGCCAGGTCAACACCAGAGGACACAGTCTGGTCAACACCAGACGACAC